>NC_135502.1:75122473-75722473 GCF_052857255.1 Amblyomma americanum | reverse complement strand
CGGCCAACTACGCCGGGTCTATCGAATGAAGGACGACCTCTTGTGTCATGTGAAGCGGCTCCGTGGTCGACCACCCGTCTGGTTGCCAGTTGTGCCGGCAACACTGCGGTCGCAAATCTTGCGCGGCTTACACGACGCTCCCACGGCTGGTCACCTTGGTCGCGGCAAGACCTACGCACGAGTGTCGGAGCGGTTTTGGTGGCCTAATATGTCCAGAGATGTCAAGGAACACGTGGCGTCCTGCCAGACATGCCAGTACAGAAAACCGTCCACAGGTGTAACCAAGCCACCCCCGCAGGCTTTTTCGCCACCAAGTTCACATTTCGAGCTGGTTGGACTGGATCATTTGGGCCCGTTTCCGAAGACGCGTGCCGGCAACCGGTATGTTCTGGTTGCGATCGACTACTTCTCCAAGTGGGTCGAAGCACTGCCCGTTCCAGACACGTCGTCCGCTCATGCCGTCGCGTTTGTGGAACAGCATCTCGTTCTTCGGCACGGTGTTCCCCGGCGCCTCATCACGGACCGTGGGAGCTGCTTGATGTCCCATGAATTCGAGCGAGCCCTCCGCTCCTTCGGCATTGCGCATTCCACTACATCCGTCAATCATCCGCAGTGCAATGGCCTCGTGGAGCGTGTTAACCGTACCCTCACGGATATACTCGCATCCTACGTCGCTCCGTCCCACACAAACTCGGATCGTTTTGTTTCTGCTGCAGCTTTTGCAGTCAACACTGCAGCGCAAGAAACAACGCATGTGACGCCGTTCTCAGTCGTCTATGGCAGAACGCCCTCCATCCCTCTCGACGCGCAGTTGGGCCTTCCCCATCCTACTGCGTCACCAACTGAATCTGCTCAACGACTTCATTCCGCCCGCCTCTACGCCCAGCGCAACCTCCTCACGGCTCACGCGCGTGTGCAAGCGGCCAACGCGGCAGCACCACCACATCCCCCCTTCCGGCACGGTGACTTGGTCCTCGTTCGCCGCACCATCCGTGCGCCTGGCCGTGCCGCAAAACTCTTGCCCCGATACCGCGGCCCTTACCGTGTCGTTGCCCGACTCGGCCCCGTGACATACCGCCTCGAAGACCTGCCAGAGCATCGACCATGCGGTGTGCACCACATTTTCCCAGAGCATGTTTCAAACATGAAGCGATATGTCTACGGCACCTGCGGTGACTCCGACTTAGCTACCGGGTCCTCATCAGTGCCGTCGTCGCCTGCTGGCTCCATGCCTTCCCCACGCAATGCAGTCCCATAAACGGATCGCCGCTCAATATGCATAAAACTCCCTGAAGTTAGCCTAACCGGTGTGGGACCTTCTTCGGCGACTGCAGACACCTTCGCCCAGCTCACACACTTCGAATTCAACGAAGAGTGTGCCCGTTTCCTATCTGCGAGCCCACATTGCATCGCCCCAGGAAACCCTGCATCAAAGCACGGCCTGACTTCTCCGCCCCCCCCCCCCCCCCCCCCCCCCCCCGAGCGCGAGCGGCGAGTGCGCGGCTCTAGCACGAGGGATATAGAACGAGAAAGCTTGGCCGCCGCCGGTCGTGCTTCGCCGGCTCTCCTCCGTACTGCTGCTATATTTCTCTGGGCGGGCCCGTGGCCACCCCGTGGCATCCCACACCGTAACAATATATATATATATATATATATATATATATATATATATATATATATATATATATATATATATATATATATATATATATATATATATATATATATATATATATATATATAACTTCGTCTGTGGCAATCTAACCAGGCGAATTCTCCATCAAAAATTCTCCACGTCAGAACAGCCTAGCTTTTCACAAACCTAATGCCGACAGTTTGCCATTGGGGCGGGGGGGAGGGGGGGGGGGGTGTAATTTACACCACGCAGCGCTACAGCCGACCCATTGCAGCGGGGACGTGTTCTGGTCACTCTCATCCCTCAAGGCGCGTATTGTGCGAGCACTGCCTTCTTTTTTTTAACGCCTCTGCATGTTTCCACGCTTGACTGCGATTGGTAAGGGAGCGCCTGGTGTCTGTTTCACTGCGTTTTCGATTGGACAGCACTCGAGCTGCGACATTATTTTCGTTTTTATGGTTTTCTCACGCAACGAACTCCCTCCGGGACCCTCGCGGTGGCTCAATGGCTACGGGATGCTGCTGATGAACGCAAGGTCGCGGAATTAAACCTCGCCAGCAGCGGGCTCACTTCGTTGGGGACAAATTACAAAACACCTGTGTGCGGTGCGATGTCGCTGCAAGTTGAAAAAAACCCAGGCGGCCGAGAGTAATCCGGAGCCCTCTACTACGGCGCCTATTTCTATCTGCCTTCTCTCTTACCCTCATTCATCTCTTATCTCGTGGCATGGTTCTCATGCCCACCTTCAGTTCCGCAATTACTGCGTCTTTCCTTTCCCAATGTAAAACTTGCATTTGCTGAACGTAAAAGCGCAAAAAATAAGGACGACAATAAGACACACAACACGTGCGCTCACTTCCAAGTGATCTTTATTACATGCAAGAAACAGATTCTTATACTCTCGATAATGTCTGCAAGGCATTACTACAGAGTGATGAAAGACAGATGAGTCATCGAGCGTCACACTTGAATGATAAAAGATAGGACATCTCTTTTTGTGAGAGCAGAACTGACGGAGGCACTTACACAGTCATCCCAGCATTTTGCAGTACTTGAAAATTGGTTTTAAGGAAATGAAAGGTAAATAGTTGTGTAAATAGTTTGTATATATTACTTCTCCCCCTGTCCTCTCTTCCTGTCCCCTCACCTCTTTCACTTCATTGCTCCATTCTGCCTGCTATCCTTTATTTCCGCTGTCCCAGCTCAGGTGCTTCAGTATCGATGGCAGTTGCCGGAGCTAGCAAAAATCTTTTCCTTCCTTTTTACTATTATTTTAATAAAAACCCACTACCACCACCACCATATGAAAGGGCGCAATAACTGTCTCACTCCTCGATGGCAGTGAAGGAGGAGTGAAAGAAGGTAAAGAAAAAGGGGTGCCGTAGTGGGGGCTCCCGAATAATTTCGACCCCCCTGTGTTCTATAACGTGCTATGACATCGAAGAGCACACAGGCATATTTTTTTATTTTCGCCTCCATCGAAACGTGGCCGCCGCCGGCGGCAGTGATCTCATGTCCTCGGGCTCATCAACCGAGCGGACTAACCATACAGCTATTTATTTATTTATTTATTTATTTATTTATTTATTTATTTATTTATTTATTTATTTATTTATTTATTTAATACCACGGACAGGCTGTGTGCCCAAGCAGGAGAGGGAAATACGAGTACTTACAAGGGAAAAAGCAAAGCAGGTATGACAGTTCCGAACCAAATAGATACCACTAAATATGCAATGCAAAGGCACAATTGAAAATGCGATTACAGTGCAGCTACCAAACCAACAATGAAGAAATCAAGAATGATTAGAAAGCAACGGAGAGTTCTCCGGTAGAGCATTCCATTCAGAAACTGTTCTTGGAAAAAAAAGAAAGCTTATATGTATCCGTGCGTGCAAAAATAGGTTTCAGGCTGAAAGTATGCTTATCGCGGCAGGATTTCAGTACTTCCGTGTGCTGTGTGATGTGGTAGTGCACGTTGACGAATTACCAGGTGGTCGAAATTAAAGTCATTATAACGAAACTGTTTATGACGAAACAATGGACATAACGAAGGATTGACGATTCCCCTTGCAAGCTTGGTAAACACGGGCTATAACGAAGCTACGGCTATAAAAAAGCAATCGCCGGGCCCCATCAACTTCATTAGAACGAGGTGTAACTGTATTACGTATGTCACCACGTTGTGCAGTTCCCCCGCTGATCGAGCGCTTCGCCTTCGACGAGAACCTGCACGAGGGCATGCGGACGCGAGTGTACTGCAACATCGCCAGGGGCGACCCGCCCGTGAGCATCACGTGGCTGCGCGATGGGCGGCCCCTCAAGTCTGGCCCGGACATCGAGGTGCGCGTGCTGGACGCCTTCTCGGTGGCCCTGGCCATCGAGAGCCTCAGCCCGAGGCACGACGGCAGTTACACCTGCCTCGCCTCCAATGCCGCCGCCACGGTCAACTACACTGCGCCGCTCAGGGTGCACGGTGAGATCCCGCTGGCATGGCCTTCGTTTCTACGAAATACTCGTTACAGCGAAGCCTTACAGCGTTACAGCGAGCCTGCAACGCTCTTCTTTTTGTCCATGTATCAGTTATGTCAATTTTTTTTAGTGTCCAGTTCGCTCAATTACATTTAGAGTTTAAATGAGCAAAAACAAATCAAACTTAAAATGGCTTTCAGTGCTACCTGGTTTCAGACAGGGGAAAAAAATATATTGTGTATCACGGCCGGTGTTCGAAGAAAAGCCGAAGAATGTCTTGTGCTAACGGCTCTTCCAAAAAGCGCTCACACTCTTTGTGCGTCGCCATGTTACTGGCTGGATTGTAGTTCTTCCTTTACCTTTTAGTACCAATTCCAAAAGCAGGCGTGTTGACTCCTGCGTGTGTACGATGAAAAGGCCTTTGGTGCGGCGCTTGGAACCACGGCACGCGTGAAATAAACAATACTGGAAGGCTTTGCGTTCACTAACGACGTGCTTGACGAGACAAAGCTTGCATGTATAGGCACTTAAATATTGTGCAATTCATTTGCTTCGCTTGCTGTCCGGACATCAGTTACCCGGAAATGTGATCAACAGTTACGAGTTCGCTTGGGTGCGGTAAAAGCCCGTGTGTACGTCCGCAAGCAGCCAAACAGTGAGAGCTAGAGGAGACTTTGCCGACAGAAAGGTCGACCGTGCGGACCATGGCTACTTATGTGTCATTTCTACCCCTACATAATTCGAATGAACGCAGCATGTTCGTACTGCAAGCTGTTAAGAGATTTTTCGAGCTTACTTCTGTACACGCTTCAGTGACTCCATTGCTCTTAAACTGCTAGAAGCTTATTTAGCTACTCATTTTTCATGCAAGTTTAAGTTCTCTTCTACGGAGTTGTATTATAGCATAGAGAAAGGAAGTTATTGTAAACACTGCCTTTGGCTGAGATTTTGTCGTTAGGGCGAGAAACGTAACGTTCCAACGTAAATCAAACCTCGCCGAATTACTAGTTGGTGATGACTGCTACAAAATACTTTAGTGCTAACAACGAGACCAGACACAAAAGCGATGAATACGGACGGGAACAGGCACTGATTATGTGGCTAACTGCATGAACAGGTGCTAACTATACGGACAGGCGCTAAATGCATGTAGCTAACCATATGTTTGTGAAGTAATTAGAACAGCTTTCTAACTTGTTCGCATGCGTCACGCGACGTTTGCGCTGCATAGGAGCTCAGCCACTGGCGTCGCGCCAGCGGTAGAGTAACGGCGCAAGACAACGCCTTTTCGCCGAAGTTTCGTAAAAGCTGCGAGACCCTACTCTATTCAATGTAGGCGCACACTTTCCGGAGAGGACTCGTCGTACGCCGTTAGGAAGTCGTAATCCTTTCTCCACTTTCTCTCCTTCCATCTCTCTCTCTGCCTCCCTCTCAAGATCGTGCGCGTTCTTATCGTATCTCTCAAACGAGCACTCAATTCGGCACGCGAGGAAGCGCTCTCCGGCGAACAGCGCGGCTCTCATCAAGCGCCACGCGCGTTCCATTTCATCAGCCGCCCTCCTCTCTACCTCCTCCTCAACCTCGCTTTCCCGCCTCAAAAACCGGGTCTCGCGATGCTCAGACCGCGCCAACACCGCCGGCCGGAAGAGAGCTCCATAATTGCCTGCTTGCGACACTCGCGCCGCTCGTCTTTGGCTTGCGACGAACGACGACGACCACACGGGAGGCAAAGGAGCCGACGTCCTCCCTCAAAGATCCGGCGGCTGGGAAGAGGCAATTACAATCGGGACTGCCTGGTCGCGTAGCCATCGAGTGGCCGTATTAGGCGCGCAGTTGCCGCCGCCCGAAGCCTATACGCGTTGGTACCCGGGATTCCACAACTGCTCGGAGGGGGCGTATGCCGCCGAATCATCGGCCGGAGGCAAGGGGCGGTGGCCGCGCAGCCGCCCCGGGCCGCTGCTTCGCGAAGGGCGTTAATTGCGAATAGATTAACCCAAAAACAGCCACCAGTGCCGCCCAACGGCGGTGTCCAAGTCGTGCTCGATGAAGCTGACGGAGGCGGCGGCGCGCCACGCCCGGCCGCGCCGAAGGCTTCATTAAAACATAATCGCCGTCGCGTCGTCATTGCATCCGCCAGAGCGTCAGTCAATTAGGGAGACATTGGCGTCGGTCCATTAGTTGACATTCTGCTTAACGAGCCTGACTAGGGAGCAGGTGGACGGCCGAAACAACGATGGGGAAAGATTGGGGAGAAAGGGAGCCGCATGGACGCTGTAGGGATTGCTTCCTGCTTTGCCCTGGTGTTTTCCCCCTTTTCCTCGCTTTTTCATGGGGGGGGGGGGGGGGGGGGGGTTGACGCGACATAACGACCAGAGGCGGCGTGTCCTTCATATTCGCGCACGCTCGGATGGGTTTTCCGAAATCGTGGCGCTTCCTACCCCCCCCCCCCCCCCCCCCCCCCCTCTCCTTGTCGGGAGACTGGGAGGGTTCTCGGGGCTCCCGTCTTGCTCCTGCGGAGCGTATATGGATGAGGCTCTTGACTGCAGAACCGGAATTTTGGTGTTGTGCACGGAGCTTTATGCTGACGCCTCGCTTTTGAGATGCTGGGGCTTGTCGCAAGAGTTAGGGCGCTCGTTAATGATCGGCGAGGCAGCTGATGAACATTTGTTAAAGGCTGCATTAAGGACATTATCGTCGCATTCATCAAAAAAGGTGTACCGTACAGAACAAGTGCCCGTACAAAGAAAAGGAGAAAGGACGTGATAATGCGGCGACAGGTCACATACGTTCCTCCATGACCCTTAATAAAGGCGAATAATATGCATCTTGACTGACGGTTTCTCGCGCGATGTTAGGTATTTTTATTCTTCTTACTTTGTGGGGCCGGCGTTCCTAATGGCTGCCGTACGGTTCTTGTACTTAGCTACCTTTCCGCACGCAGAATATGAGAGGCTCGCTTATTTCGAGGGGCAAAGAAGTGTTCTTAGCAAGTAGTATGTATTGAACTAAGCTTTCTTAAAGTTTGTACTGAAATATCTGTTAGAGAAAACGCTGATTCCTGCAAATGGTAGCGCCTTTTTTCTTTCCACATAGGCAGCCGCCGTAATTACAGAGCCCAAACACACATTTTTGCGACCGGAACACGTCGGCAACAACGCAACAAAACAAACGCCCGAACAATGCGGTTGCCGAAAATAAAGTATATGTAAAGGTCATCAAGTAGCATTGCAGTCACGGCGAGTTAATAAAATATCTGCTAGCCTGTCGCCTTTTCTTTCCTCACAAAGTGTATACAAAGCGTGGTAGACGAACTCTAGCCCTAGCTTCATCTGCACTCGAGGCGAGATTCTTATCATTATAACACACTGCTTTGCAGTGCCATTTCTGTCCACTCGGCCGTTTTATTTTTAAGTTATTCTTCTCTTCTTCAAGCTCCACTTCGAAAGAAGACATTTCTTTCTCGTCCGGGAGTGCGAACTTGAAAGCAAGCACACGCGAGAAAGACTTGCGAGCGTTGGGAAACTTGGGAGTGAACTTGGTGACAAAAAGTGCAAGCGTCGAGTTGTCAGACTTTTGCGCAAGGTTGGCGGAGACCAGGAAATAAGGCCCTTGCGTGTATGTGTGTGCGCCCACGGAAAGAAAAACATGGCCCCGGCGACCGCTCCTCGCTTTTTATTATCCCCCGATTGCGTTTGTATCGTTGCCATCGCAGCGAGTTCCTCGGGTTCCTGTCTATTGTGGACAGGGCGTACTTACACCGCTTACATTTGATTTGTGAATGCTAGTCAACATTTAGTTCTCTTTATTAGAAACAGCTTCATCTGGAGGCTTCGCGCTTTCGGGGAGGAAAAAAAAAGAAGAAAAAAAAGTCATTTTCGTCTCCTCTCTGAACTCTTCTTTCTCTTCGGACGCCGAGCGCTCTCACGAGTGTGTCTGTGCACGCCGAGATTGCGTGTTTATACCAGCTGGAAAATAGAACGAAAAATGTCAGAAAGAAGTGTGGCCATCTGTATTTGCTACGCTTGTCTTGGCGTGCCTTATATTTCTCTCTGTCAACATTTTTTTTTTCTACTCGGCTTGCCTAAGGCATCTTCTGCTGTTTCTTCATTGCCCCCCCCCCCCCCCTCCCCCCGCTCTTCCATCTCCATTTTTTTTTCTAACGTACTTCTCCTTTTGCAGATAACAGCTTCTGAAAGACACATAGCCCCGAGCCAATAAAGGTCGTAATTTTAAGACAAACTGAATACACTCGTTTCGGAGGAAACCGTTTCTCTTTGTGCAGCCATGATTTGCAATCTGCTCCGAACGAATGGAGATAAGCGGGGGAAAGAGCCGTTTATATCGTTTCGTTGTAGGCGTGTACTTAGTTTTAGGCTATTTGCAAGTGTTTTCTTTCTTGAACACGTGCCACCGCCGAGTAGTGGGCATGGAATCGGTACGACACTTTCTTTTTAGCAACTTTTGCACTACTACAGTGCCGACAGAGTCTTTGTGTGTGACGTGTAATAACTTCAAAGCAGGGGCTTTTTCTTTGTTAGAGGAATGCCTGGTAAGAAGGCTGGCCGCATTTCTGCTCTGATCAGTCGCATAATTTACCCGCATTACGAGATTCAGAAAATCACTGGAAGCCTTCCCATCAGAGCAAAATATAATTTTCGTTCTTACTTCTTCTGTCGCAACGCGTTGATTGGGCAACATCTAATCTAATGTGTTACAGAATGCCGGGTTAGCCCGAGTGGAAGACTTACCACTACCTTCCCCACACATTCACCATTTATTTTTCTCTCTCTCTAAAAGCCATGCGTGGCACTTCTGCACCCGTGACGTCTGTGCGACCGCGGGTTTACCGAATAGAATTTCCGAACAGCCAAGGCAAGAAAAAAGAAGCAAAAATTTGTCGTAATGTTGCCTAATCTCGGCCGTCACTTTTGCCGCTAAGACCCATGACAATAGACACCTTTAGCGTACCGTGTTACCGTTGCCGTGACCGGAGTACCGGGATCCTGCGCGCCGTCACTGCGCATGCGCAGATCGCCTAGAGGCCGCCAGATGGCGCCAGGTACCCTGCAGCTGCGCGCAAGCTTTCCGCATCAGGACCAATCAGCGCATGCTTACTGCCGGTGGGCGGGATTCCGGTACTCCGGTAACGGCAACGGTAACACGGTATACGGTGTGATAAATGTGTCTATTGACCACATTCATATCAGGCACATGTCTGCTTTTGACTGTGCATAGCAAAACGACTGTATACAATGCTGAAAATTGCAATAAAGTTCCGCACAGCAGAGACGTTTCGGCGTATAGTATCGTAGGTGCTTCAAATAAAAGCACTAAGTACAGAACTGTTTTGTTCTTATGTAAGAACATCAGTTAGTTCATGGCTTCGACACGAAGTAAATTAATCAGGATTGCGACTGTAGTTTAAGTTATTAGCTTTGTGTCAGTTATGTGGCTTACCCAGTCATCTCTACCACGTGCTCGAATCGACGAATTTATACTGCGTGATTCAGCAAAATCGCCACAAATTACGGCCGGAAACACGGTATAGGAACAAGCCGAATTGTGTAATTTGATTTTATTTTTTTCATATATCACAGTCTCTTCACTGAAACAGGTGCAGCTTTAAGTGGAGTAGTGCCGTGGACTTCGGTTATTACATGCGCCATTTTTTTTTTTAAGGAAATAGAGATAATTCGGCTACCTTCTAGTCCCCTCGCCCAAATAAAGTGTTTTCCCTCCCTCCTAATATCCCGAATAAAACCATGCTTATCGACCTACATAACTAGCTGCAAGTCTTTAACACTTCCGAGAGGATCATCTGCATACAAAGCATCACAGGCTGTACTGATCAACACCATTGCAGTGAAATGCACCTCGCTCGAGAACTGTTCATAAAATGTTCGAAGGTTTTGTGCATCGCTTCAGGTAAAGAGGGCATTCTTTGTTACACGCAGTGCCGCCCCACTGGATTAAAGAGCCAACGGACATGTCAGCCGTGGAGGGCCACAGCGCCAGCATGGACTGCGTCGCAGATGGCCACCCGACACCCAGGGTCACCTGGCAGAGGGGAGTCGGTGAGTGAGCCCCTGAGGCCTACTCTCTTTTGCGTCTGTCACGTGTGCACGTGGCAAGCCGAATAGCGTAGACACATTTTCCCGTAACCTCCACGCGTTACTGGTCCAAGTCGACTGAGGTGTGTCCATCATTATCATCGGATGTGTGGCACAGCCTTTATTGCGGCAAATGCATTACATGTGTCGAGTTCCCGTTTGGGGCACACCGGAACAAAGTGCGCAAATTTGCGTGGCTGCTGCAAGGATTCAGGCAGAAAATTGGCTTTTTCTGAGTGAAAGTGGGCCGAATGCATATCACTTGGTACACTCAGGTGTCCGGCCAGGCAATGCCTGTGCGCTACGGCCGCTCTCCACACGCCTGAACAGAGCGGCGACGACGAAGCATGAAATGGGAGGATGGATATCCCGACAGGGACACAGTGAAAGTGTTGCAAGCCGGACAAGCGATGCAAGCCGGACAAGAGCCCTGTTAAGAGAATTGTGAAAGGGGGCGGTGGAGAGTGAGCTCGATTTTCGGAGGGGGGGGAGGCCTCTGGTTTCCCTTGGATGCTTGCTTGTTTATCATGCGTATATGAAGTACTGATAGATAATGCATTTTGCATGACTACTGTGCATTTTGTGGAAATTTCCTTGCAAACTATGGTGATCCCTGGTGGCCCTCAATTATGAGAAATGCATGACCATCAAAGATATATAGGGCGCAGAGGCAGCTGTAGAGCCCAGAAAGAGGGTGATATGTCGTGCAATAGGTGAGGCTGGATAGCGGGGGTCCGTGACTGCCAGCTCTTCTCGTGTAAAAGGAGCATAGTGAGACAGAAATGGGAGGAGAGAAATGGGAAGAGAAATTGTGGTGATTGCCCAGTAGTGGTGATTCAAAGATGGCACGTCGTTTCGCCGATGCTTTTCTCTCTCGATACTCGCGATCTGCCAGCATGCAATGACTGGCGGCACGTTACGCAGCTCGTTTTCAAGCTCGCTGCTCCTCCGTTTGGCTCGCACGTCACATCCGCTCGGCCTCGGCCCGCTTGCGCAGTTCTTTCCTAGACATATTAAGCGCATGTTTCGCCGGTGGCATATTTGAACTGGTTTCCTCAAATACCTCCGCTTTACTATGTGGAGAGAGGGAGTAGAGCGGCTAACTCGAAGCCCGTTAGGTGGTCGTTTGGTTTATTTTGCTCTTCTTGTACCGTCCCCGCGACCCGTTCTTAGAGACCCTTGCAAGGAGGCTCCTTTGGGCGCCATCATATTGCGCATTGAACTGCCGGAAAGCATGGGAGAAGTTTTAGCGCATGAGTTCTTCGCGGTGCTCGGAGGTGCTCAATGAGACGTTTCGCCTCGCTGGCGTCTTTGACGTCGAGCCTGTGTTTAGACGGGCGAGAGGTTCTATTCCGGCCAGTCTGACCATGACTAGCGGCGCGTTGTCCGGGCGGTTTTTATTAAGACGAGAAGTTGACGGCACTGCACTCACCGTGCGCTTTGGGGGTTCCTGTGGTCATGATTCCTGCAAATGCACCTCCGCACAGTCTGCATTCAGGGACGGCTCTTTCACTGCAGACTGAGAGGTACCGCAAGGTGACCTTGAAGTTCCTGGCATGGTGAAGCACAAAAAAGAAGAGGCCCTGGAAAGTCATTAGCAATTCGGGACGCACTCAGGGTGAACCACTTTTCGAGTAACAATTCACGTTGGGGAGGGGGGGGGGGAGCCTTCCAGGGAACGGGGTCCGCGAGCCGTGGTCTCTCCCGACTAGTGACTCACACATAGTCAGCAAAAAAAATGCCGGTTTGTTCCTCACCAAAACAACGCTTTATCCGGGGCAAATCATAGAACAACGGAGCCAAGCACGCGTTACCTCTCGGGACCGTGCAAGGCTAATGCTACAAGAAAACAGGCGCTGCGCTTGAGCGCGAGAGAATAAAAATATAGTCGAAAGGGTAGCGACAAAGAACTAAACAGAAAGTACCGGGAGACGTGAATTAGACCAAGCGGCTTGAAGCACTACATGCAACCTGGCTGCTTGCGTAGCAGCCACTGACGCCAAAGGGCTGTTCCATCCTTGCAGATGCCGCTTCTATCGGCGCTCTTCATCCCGGTACGGTGCCGCCCCGCCGTCCGTGTTACATTCTGCTGGCTCGTGCTGAGCGCCGAATGCGTGACCGCGCGCCGCTTCGCTGCCCTTATCAAGCCTTCATCGCAGCGATCGCCACATCTAGCCATCAACAGTTCGGTCATGCGCAGTTGCGCTGCCTGCGCGCGCACCTAGATTGACCTAGATGACTGGAAGAGAGAGCGCGCAGTTTAAATGGCTAAAAAGGTGCCGTAGAGCCCTACAAGTTTCAGCGCAGTTCTGCGCGCTGCTCGGAGGTGCTCAAAGAGCAGTGCTTTCAATCCTCTGTGTTTTATTTATATAATGCCTGATTTATATAATGAAAGTCACCGCAATAATACGTCCAGCTCACCTGCATACATTCGCTTGAATTACGCCAGGGCTGATTACAAAGAATTACGGGATACATATGCAATTATGTAATATGAAAGCCAGCGACCGCTGCGATGGATCAACTCGGGCCGACGAGATGCGACGCTGCTTCACATGCAAGGCTGGAGGAAGCTTGCTTCTTCTCAAAGCGGAAGCATCCAGAAAGGCAATGGTGGGCAGTCAGTTATCATCAACACAAACGAATAAATGTAAGAAAAACGGCATTGAAGGTGTAAATTTCTGTGTAGTGCAATTTTCATGTGCCTTGTGATAGCTAGAGTACACAAAGAGTGGCTTGCATTGTAAGTCTTTATCTATCGGCTCGGAAAATAATAATGGACCTAGCAAAGTACGGCATTTTGCTCAGAGTGCTAAGTGCAGGCGCTCGTCTTAGGGAGGTGGTCACTCGACTCACCGATTTTGAGTGGAAGGGGCTGAATTACGGAACGCCCTTAATCTGAAGACAGTCTCAAAACAGCCTCAAAGCCTTGCTCCTATTGGTCGGCCCTTCGGGGCCAGCCAATAGGAGCGGGGCTTTGAGACGCTTTTGAGGCTGTCTTCAAATTGAGAGCATTCCGTAATTCGGCCCCACAGCTGCCCGTTGTTGGTGGGGATGCGTGACTTTGACGTCGAGTGTTTGCTACGTCAGGTGCCGCAAAATGCTGAAGTAGTGATACATATAGCTATCGTTAAATAAATTATGTGCGCTGACATCCTTCCTGCGGCCCAATCATTGGCATCCGCTTGTACATGGTGTTTCAAGTAACAGGGACCAAGATTTAAGGATATGCGGGATAGCGGTAAGCGAGGACAACAGCATTCCCTGCGGTAACGTACTACAAGCGGGAACAATTTATTGTTTTGATAATTACTTCACCCAAAATGGCCAGGTAATTAAATATTAATCGACCAGAAAAAAAACTAGGAGAGGCAAGAACTTAAATTTTTGTGCGCTTTGTTTCGAGCGCGACAAAATGTTCGAAATAGTTGCCGTCACAAGAAAAAGAGAAGGTTTCCTCTTTCTTATATTCTGCATTCAATAATCTCATTAAATCTTCTTAACGCTTCTTCATCGTTTAAAAAGTTATGCAAAGAATCCTGATTAACTAAATTAAAAAAAAATCATCCTTTCTCTAGTGGAAACATTGAGAGTGACAGCTGCGCCACCTCTTGACTCTTTCAATTCCCCTTCCCGAAGAAACCCACTCCGGAGAACATTGAACGCACACCTAGACAACAAGACGCCAGATGTCGCTTTCTTACTGAACAGCATATGAACCCGGCAATGCCCATTCTTATCGGTCAGACGACACATATTACTACTAACAATATCGGTACGACCACTTTTATTCTTCCAGTACTTCTACTGAGTAGTCACAAACAGCGACACCGCAAAACCACGAAAAACTACACTCTAAACACAAATACGCTTATATGGGAGTAAAAACAGAGTAAACCGTCCTTTTACTCCCTATTCTAAGAGGGAGTGGGCTAGAGGACAGCTTACTCTCTTTTTACTCCTTTATGTTTAGAGTGTAAGTGCGCAAAGAGAACTAAGAATATTGCTCGGATGCGATTATTGTATAATGCCTGACTTTTCAGAACTTTGGCTCGAAGCAACTTGCGAATAATACTCATCTGTCGCATGCATGCCATGCAGAGCTCGCGACTAGCGGCCACCGTGCCAGTGGCTTCGTGCAACTGACCACACTCGCCCAGTGTGGTGCTCCCAGATTTGCGAGGTTTACAGAGTTTGCGCTCTTCGATTCAGGACGTGAATTCATATGTAGTTTCGACACCAAAACGAATATTCACCGAGAAACCAAATCGAGTCCTCACGCATCTCCTCGCAGCTAAACGGCTTCCTCCTGTCATCTGGCAATCAACGCCGACCTTTTCTTCTCCGCTGTTACACTACAGATCTCGCAGCTAAAACGGACTCTTAGGCTTCTTTGTTGTTGGATCTTGGACTCTCTTCGTAAATACTATCCTGGTGAGGGAGATAGCACACACTCCTTACAAATATGGAACAACATCTAGCCGGTTTTGTTTCTTCATTTTGCCGTGAGGCGGTGTATCTCCGTGTTTTGCATTCCGGCTTGAAATTGAACCGGTAGCCAGTGTGTCAAAACCAGAGCACCTCATCCCCAGCAAGCAAGGTGCTTTTTATTTTTTAGTTTGGAGCTACGCTGCCGCTGAGGCATAAAAATCAATACGGCCGCTCGCGTGGTTCATTTCACGCCATGCACACCTAATGCACTGTGAAGAAAGACGGGTGATGAGGCTTTCGCTTTCTTTAAGCCAGGGAGCTCGGTGGCGATATTGAGACGAGTGTGACGCAGGGCGTCAGCTAATACTGCTTTTGAATATTGTTATTTTAGTGGTAGTAGTAGTATAAGCAGTAGCATTAAATGTACTTTTTTGTCAAAAATGAATCATGTGCCTATTTTATTACTCTGCGTATGATCTGCTCGTCGTTTCACATACCAACGCGTCACACCGCTAACATTTGAACATCGTTACCCGAATTTCTTCGTGCAGCAACCCAGCAGTTCTGAACGAAGGAGACGCTTTCTGAGACTCCCTGCTTGTGAAGCCACGGATACGGAGCTTTGCAATTGTGAGCATTACGATAAACGTAGCTCAAGACTGTTTCCGCTGTAGACATCCTTAGCTGCTTGTCTACTTATAATTTTCTTGTTTTGTTAGAAGACAGAGAAATTAAATTTCTTGGTGTTAGCAACACGTATTCGGCCAAGGTCGCGGTTTTGACTCAAGCCTCGCCGGCCCCGTTTCAGCAAAGGTGAAATGCAAATGTGCACGCGAACTGAGATTTCGGCCCTCGTTAACTAACTCGCAGAGCTCTGAATTAGTCTAGAGCCCTCAGAAAAGGAGTGTCTTCTAGCCGACACTGTTGCTTTTGCAGGTAAAAATTCACTACTCTATCAATATTATTGATAGTCACAAGTTGGGCTTCTACCGCACAAGGCGGATTTAGGGTTGCCTGACGGCGGAACTTATCTCTGATTCGTACAGGCAACTGTTTGGTCCAGGGCCCTTTTTCCAAGCATGTCACCCTAGAAGAGCCGAGCACCAGGCCGGGGGAAATATTTTACCCATTAAAAAACCGGCGGGTGCCCAGCGGCACTGGGGATCGAACCCAGCACCTCCCGAATGCGAGGCGGATGCTGAACCGTAAGGCCACGCTTCGGTCTGAACTGAGATTTCGGCCCTCGTTAACGAACTTCCAGTTCTTTTAATTAGTCTAGAGCCCTCCGAAACAGAGTGTCTTGTAGCCGGAACTGTTGCTTTTGCACGTAAAAATTCACTACACTATCAATATTATTTTGCTACCTAATGAAACTTACCTTGCTTGAAAGACCCGGGTATTTTGAAAGACAGTTTATTTCGTCGAAGTGGGGAGACGCCCTAAGAGTAAAGGTATCTTATCACTTTAGCATATAGAAAATTGGAAAAATAGTTTTTTTGTTGTTGCAGAGGGTTTTATATATTTTTTTAGGACCAATCGCGGAGTCATCGACCAGCGAGTATGTATACAGCCCTCCACACATTCGTCTAAAGAGCGCGAACAGCGCACTGTGCAACGCGTTAGCTTAATTACAGGAGACATAGTGCTTGGAATAAAATCCTGTCGTAGGTGCACATTTTCAACCGCCTGCGGTTGACTTCCCACGCAACGCCTACAACGCCTCCAAAAGTTGTGTGGGACCAAAGGGTCAGCGGCAGATGTCGCCAGCGTACTCAGGAGCGCTTAAGTGTGTACAGCGCTGTACATATTTTGCCTAAATTTACGCCACTCGTCCACGTACAGTAAGGTCCTTGTAGAGCCTCTGGATGTCTTAAAATTTGCAGATGTGAAGACAACAGTTCCCGTCAACCACGGAATATATAAACCCCTGAGGACGGAAAACGTGTCTCACTCAAACGCCCAAAAAACAAACCTGGTGGCCTGAGTACTCTCAGCGCGGAGTTGTTATCGAGACGTATGAAAACAAGTTTATGGGATGCCACACAGCGCTTGAAATAGCTGCTTGTGGATTTCTGAAATGAGCATGGTTAATTTTGTCTTTGCTTTCTGTTCTTTTCAGCGAGAATATATTGTCCTGTAGTCTATCTTTACCACGAGAGCAATGTTTCGACCCGCGTTGCTTCGACTATGACAGGAATTGTGCTTCGTAACATTAAGATAACAATCGCTGACTAATTACGATGTTACGTACCAATCACGTACCACTCATGGTACGCACTTACGACAATCAGGCAGTATTTTTTTCCTCACAAAGCTAACTATTCTACGCAGCCAATCATGGTACGCACTTAAGCCAATCAGGCGGTATTTTTTCTTCCCTAACCAAAGCTAACTATTTTACGCACCTCAGGACTCGTTCTTCCAAGGGAGACCGCCGCGGTTATCTGGTACACGTGTATTTAACGTAGCGTTGACGTTCTCTCCAAACGAAGCTCGCTGCTTTTGTTGAAAGTGCACAGTAACTCCTGAAAACTTTTATTTCCGTTTTCTTGAATTGAAAACGCCTTAGAGAAACACTGCTCAGCCCTATCTCCTCTCTCGAACCCACTGAGTATGAAGTCACCAACGACAACATGTATATCGACCTACCTTAATAAACGAAACACTGATAAATTTAGCTTTAATTTGCTTGTTAACTTTTTCGCATTTAGTTGTTTTAGTATGCAATGAGAAGACAACTGGCACGTAGCACGTAGGCGAGGGAGGGTAAACGAAACACGCCCAGGAAAGTGCACAGTAAAGTCCCGGTGTCGTTAAAAGTGTTCGCTTCTCCGCGCTAACGCAAAGGAAAACACGCTCGTAGACAGCGCCCAAATAGAGGAATGCAATATGCATTTCTTGTTCCGGTGTGAGAACGAAAGCAGAGGAAATAAAGTTTGGCTTCAAGCCGCGACAGTCGCTATACGTATAGAAAAGAAAACTCGGCCATCATGAAGAGAACTCCATCGCGCATACATGCATGGCTTCTGTAAGTTGTTGCCTTCGCACAACGCTTCTTGAATATTGAAGGCAGCGCAAAGTGGAGTAGCGTGAGGTAGCGCGCTATCCTGCGCGTGTGTGAAGCAATAGGGCGAACTACGCCATACGGCTTCCCCTCTCTTCATGGCTCGAGGTGTTTTTCACAAATTGAACCAGGAGGGTGGGGGGGGGGGGGGGTGCAACAACAGCAGCCTCGCGAGTCTAGCGCGAGAAACAGGGCCGCGAAAAGGAAGAAAATCTCTCTCTCGGTCGGCATAACGTTCGCTTATCGACGACAGCGCAAGTGCATTGCTTCTCCTCCCCTTTAGGGGAGCGCTCGCGCGCTGGGTTTTCCCGTTAAAAATGCATTATGTACTACTCGTGGCCGGGGAATAGGCGGCTCGTCCCGTATGCAAGACGCGCGCTCTCCCTACTGCGCGGTGTGTGGGGAGGTGGCGGGCGACTAATCTTTTCGTTCCCGCGTGAGACAGCTTCACGCGCGAGACGACGGAACGCTGAGTGCAAGGCGCTCCGAGATCGCACTGGCCTCTCGTGTTGCTTGGCCGAGATTGGAGTCTGATTCGTGCGCTGCGAACAACAAATAGCCACTGCGGTTGTGACGCAATCGTTGTTCATGTCTCTTCACGCACCCATGTGTTTCCGTTGCTTGCTGTGCT
This sequence comes from Amblyomma americanum, assembly GCF_052857255.1. Taxonomy (NCBI): domain Eukaryota; kingdom Metazoa; phylum Arthropoda; class Arachnida; order Ixodida; family Ixodidae; genus Amblyomma; species Amblyomma americanum. The sequence goes on along the minus strand of NC_135502.1, from coordinate 75,704,129 downwards.
TGGCGCTGAATTTTTTCGAATAGTTTGCGCACGTCGTTCATCTGTATCACCGTGCACCAACTAGGCCCAACAGAAGTGTTACTGATTTTTTTCGCTTGCGTGTGCGGATGTTCGTTTATGGGTGGTGCAGTTCCTAATGCGTCCCTCGGTGAAGACTGTATTTTGACACTGCGCGTAGGTCACACTTTCAAGGAGCCTTCCGCGAATGCTAGCTTGGTTTTGCACTTATTAGTTAATTTTTTGTTCGTTCGTTTGTTCAATAAATATAGAGCCCATTTGGGCAATATTATCGCATGTGGATGGGGGATGGCAGTTTACAAACAATGACATACAGTGGTAGTTATGCATATAGTATACATATTTGCTATGATGCAGGCCATACATATATTGATTCCAAACGCGCCAACAATGTACTAAGTACAACATAGTAAGTAGCAAGACAAAAACTTACTTCTATCTGGTATTTATTTTGTTAGTGCCTAAAACTATGAGGGCAAGTGCAGAAATCATGCAATTCGAAACTTTTCGAAATAATTAGAAACTTTACATCTTATTGGCAAACTTATTTATTTTATTTTAGCGCTTACTCTGGCGTCATATGTCACTCCTGCTTGCTTCCTTCCTTTCATTGTATTTATTAATTCTTTTTTTTCATTCTTATTCTGTCTTTTGCTGGCCGTGAATATTCAGATTGTGACGGTCAAATCCCTGCGTCAACCACTTTCTTAACCCACAAATACGCTTGACTATGAAGGCAAGTTTTCATCTCAATTTAACATTCGCGCAACAACCATGCCTCGGAATAGTTTCAACCCTTTCCGAACAGTTTTCCAAAAAAAAAATAGGAGGTAGGGGAGAGAGGCGAAAAGGGGGGGGGGGGGGGGAACAGGAGACTCAGTCTGAGTAAGCGCACTTTACCTCTTGAGTCTTTTTTCAAAACGAAACCGAAAAAATCTGCTTTCGCGGTTGACGCACCGGGTTATATATCGTGACGAAACCGAAACACCGCTCGCTTCTCGACCACAAAGCCAGGAAAGAACTAAATGAGAGGCGCCGCAATTGTCTCCGCGAACACGCCATCCGGGAAAAAGACGATGACAGCGACAGCGCGCAACCGAGCGCACCAGGGGATTAAATAAATACGAAACAAAAGAGATAATAAGAGAGCAAGAAAAAAAGGTAAGGAAAGTCACGTCAAGAACCAGGACGAAAGAGAGAAAGAAAGGGGGAGGGGCGGTATTCGGGAACACGCCGAGCCGTGTGCTGCCGTCCCTTGACGATACTTTAAACCTTGGCCAACTGCCGGAGCGCGCCTGTGAATCCCGTGGCCGAGCCTTAAGCGGCCGCTACCACCGCCGGCGCCCCTGACAGATGACCAAGCGGCGATTAGATCCCGGGCTTCTAATCCCGCGGCCGCGGGAGATACACGCGCCAGCGCGCCACAGCTCTCGGAGGCCGCTCGAGAGATCGGCTCCGAGCAGCGGCAGCCGTGCTCTGGTTTTCATGCGCTGTCCCCGGGCGCCGGAAGCCTCAGCGAAACGCAGCAAAGAGGCGCAGCGCCTCTGCTCTCCTCCACTCTTAACTCCTTCCTTCACATCACTATCCCCCCCTCCCTCCCCCCACCGGTGGTGAAGCCAGGATCGTTTTTTTTCCTCGCCGAAATCCTTCTCAGCTGCTGCTACGGGACGAAATGAGAGCGGCGGGAGTGTCTCGCTTCTTCTTCGACGTACGTGCGTGCGTGCGTGTTTCGCACGCTAGCATCGTCGTCGTCTCGCCTCTCCGAGCCGTAGATAAATCATTCGGTTCTTATCGTGGTAACGCCATTATCCGCGGCCCCGCTCGGTGCGAGATCCGGGGAAAGGGTTGTAGGTGCTGGAAGAGGGAGGGGGATTCCGGCGAGAAAGGAGCGCTGGTCGCGGTGAAACACGCGCCTCCATCAATGCCCGGTTAGGCTCTATCAAAATCGAGTAGTAATTTCCTTCTGGGCAGCCTCCCGTCTCCGGCGAGAGTGATGGTGCCGGTTTTATTTCCAGAGGAACCGGAATGAAGGAGCGACGGTAGTGGGATAAAGGGGAGGTAACGGCGTTGAACATAAATAAGCTCAAACTGCTGGACACCGGGCGATAAGTGAAGTATAGGTGGGAAAGACTGAAACACGGGGAAAGTAAAAAAAAAAAGAAACGTACACAGGGTGCTCAGTTCATTTGATGCTTCTTTCGTTGTCAGGCGGTTTAAACGATGTTGAGTGCAGTGTGGGAATGGGAGCTCGTCTGTTTCGTAGACTTCTCTTGGGGATCATTCTTCTCCGCTTCCTTCTCTTTTCTTCTTGTGTTACTGTTCGATATTCTTTTCTCTAATAGCATATCGACGTCGTGATACTATCACACTGAGTACATCTTACGTTTTGTATCGAATGCTTCACTCTTGTCAATTACTCCAACCTTGAAAGATGTCATGTTATGCTTTCGATTAAGGCTTTCGCTTCATGTTGCTATTCAGCTTTATATTTTCAGCATACTTGGTTGCAATCCTGGAGCACAAGGCTTCACTCTTAATCATCGTGTGCATTTCAGTCTCTGCTATGACAACAGTGACTACAGTCTCACTCATACGTCTTCGGAAGGTCGCTTCCGGAGACCATTTTTCTTTGCGGTAAAGAGGACTAATGCAATAACGTTTCCCAATGCGCCAGCGTTTAATTTTGCGCCATTATATTTATACGTAACGCGTTTCCTCAGTTTACAATGAGCTCACACTCTTGCCATTGCTAATACAAAGTTAGTAAAACGCTCAAGAGCTACCACTAACGCTAGCTAAAGAAATAGGGGTCAGGTGTTAAAATAATTATCTTCGGGGAAGCGTCCTAATGTGAGTGACCTGTTCCCGAAGACGCAGTTGGCTGGCGCGAAATTTAACACAGACATTTTACCTATTTCCTTTATCTCTCTATTTTCTTCATTTACTTCAGAACGTGGACGTGGGCCCGAAGCAGAGGCAAAAAAGGCTTCAGCAAACATATAACTGCAATATAACTGAGAGCCCGCGTTTATCCGCGGCAGCGCTTTGTACGCGTAGATTGTCTGCACCCATTACACATCGCGTGATATCGCGCGATCGTTCAATCTCGAATAGAGTGTGGGAAGGAGCGGGGAACGAAAGCGAAGGAACCCCGGCACACGGTCAAATAGTGAATAGCGGGTGGAAGATTAACGGGCGGTAATCGGCAATTAACGATCGAGAGAAGAGGGGGGGAGGGGGGGCGTACAAAATATATATACGGGCGCGCTCTCTGCTTTCTCGCACGTGCCACCAACGCCGCCGCCGGGGCAGCCGGCAAAAGATAACCGACGCGCGGACAATGAGGGCTGCCGCCAAATGAAGATGGATGACACCTGTCGCCCCTCTTTCGCGTCTGCTCGCTCAGCTTGCGGAGCGTCGCCGGCGACTCCGGCCCTTTCCCTTCCTTCCTCACGTCACACTTCTCCTGCAAACGCGTCGACATCGGCTCGCTTCAACTCTCTTCTCCTTGTGTTGTCTCTCTCTCTGAAAACGGTCCAACTTCGGCGTCACTCTTCTTGGGGTTGCCTTCAGCGCTTCCATTCCTGACCCGATCGCTGCATCTTATCAACGTGGGCGCTTATAAACACATCCACGGTGTGGGAACTCAGTGGAAAGTACGAGCAGCGCCGCGGTGGCAGCAAAAGTGCAGCATATACAGCAGCATTAACAGCAGCAGCGACTGGTGAACAGCAGCTGACCAGGAGCAAGAACGGTCATCCATCCACTCTCCCCGCCCTCAAGCTCAAAAAGAAAACAGAAAAAAAAGGAAAGTCACAGAAAGCAGCGTCTTAGATGTAGCCAAAGATAGCAAAGAGGAGGAGCAAGCTAAAATACTTGCAGCTTAGGAAGCGCGTACGGGCATCATCCAGGTCGCGCGAGGAAGCAACGAGATGTGACGGAGGAAAAAAAATAATAAGGAAGGTAATGAACGCGCGCACGGGCATTGCTTGCGGAGGGGGTATTCTGTTTATCGGCTTCATCCATTACCTCTTTTCTTTATCCGCCTTTCGTTCTTTTTCTTTACGTTTCCTTTACTTTTTCCTCGATCGCTGATTGGAAGGGAGGCCGCGTTCCGCGTAATTAGTTCTCGCTCCAAAGTGGAGCGCGCGGGGTTATCGATTCGCCTTTAAGGTTTCCAGTCGGCTCAGGCGCCGATAACTCGCCTCACCCTCCGCCACCTCTGCCCCTCCCTCCCCTCTCTTTGCCCCCCCCCCCCCTCCCCTCCGACCCTCATGCCACATTTCCTCATTTTCTGGCTTCTCTGTTGCGTCCACTTACCGTTTTCTCGCTTCCGCCTTCTCTCTTGTGTGCGCAAAATTCGTTATTGACTAGATATAAATCGAGTTAAAAAGCACCGCAGCGGCCACTTTTATCTCGTAATCTTTTTCTTATCGCTGAGGTTTCGCGCTTTCCTTGGGACTTTTTTGCTCCTCGAAAGGTATGAACGGTAAAGCCTGTGTAATAAGCGGGAGAACTATGAGGCCGGATCAATGGTCAATTATTGGTCCGCATCCCCCACCCGCCCTCTCTATCTCGACGCTGTGAAATTAAGGCTATCGACTCCCCTCGACAGCGCTCTTCTGTGAGCAGCCACGCACCGGCAGAAGTGCATACCTGGCCGAGAGCTGCTTCGGAGGCTCAGTCATTGAGCTCGAATCGTTTGCGCGTCTTAAGAGAGAAGCTACGGGGGATAACCTTGGTTATAAAGTGTAATCAATGACGCGGGCTTATCGTTACGCGCCGCCTAATAAAGCGGAAAATTAATCGCCCTAGAGAAAAGTAAAGATTGGAGTTACAGTTCCTCGCGTCAGATTTATCGAAACTGAAGCAATTACGTATTGTTTTCGCTAATAGGAAATGACAGAGCACCTTCAGTGGCTAATTCAGGATACTGTGTGCGCCTGTAAAACAAGTTTTCGGCGGTCGAACACCGGCTTTTAGACCCTGCCTGCTACAGTGCGTGCCTGTCAGCTCATTTCAGCTGTCAATTCCACGTGCTTGGATTGTTAACAGAGCAGCCGAGAGGGAGGTGATGGTTACAACTTTATTTACAGAAGTACAAAAGGCCCTCAGGGGTGGTTTCTTACTTGTCTCTGTCCACTAACCATGTTTGGCCAGCTGGGTGAGCAGCTCGCAGAGCGGCCTCCCATGAGGAGGCGATTAGAGTGCAGTACTCGCGAGCGGAGTACTCAAGCCGGCACTGTTCTTACGTTGATTTCGCGGCAAGCCCAAGATAACACCATCGTCACGAACACATTATCATTAACCCAAACTCAACAGCATCCTCAGTGACATTTAGTTAACGTGTACGCAAACACTGCGACGCAGACCCATCGCTGTCAGTCATACATATTACGCGATCGTGTGAGTGCCTTCAATGTTTCGACCTATTTTCATTTTAATCAATTCCTTGTAGTGCACTTCGCAGTGCGTTCCATGTCAACGCCCCACATCTCTATCAATATACCTAGCGTTTCACGGGAGCAATTCCCCCGTCCAGCAGCACATCAATTTTAATAAAAATTTAAAAAAAACAGTAGAGTCGCAAGATCAAGAAATATGCATACAATATAGCGACAGTAATAGGCTCCTAGGAAATCGTTTTCGGCCACTCAGCGCGCAAGCATCATATAAATAATCATGCTACTGGCATCACAGCATCGCCTGTGTTGTATGCACAGTTGAAACTTGTTCCACAGTGCCTTAATTCCAGCGCCTGCTCTAGGCCGGTGACAAACGTTGTTCGGTTGGGAGGCGCCATTTTGTTTCTAAATGGCCTACGTAGACATTAAGTTTGGACGTGAGGATCCTTAATTTATACCTGATTTATTGATTCTACATGTGTACGATAGGGTGTATTGGACAATGTTGTGACGCAGCCAACCGAAAATAAGGACTTGCAAAATAACTCTTCGGCATCACAAAACTGATTGTCCTAAACGAAATGGCGTCGTTGACATCACCCCAAAGGCAAATATTAACATCGAGCTTTCTTATTAACGAGCAGCATAGGCTCGCGCCACGAAGACTTATGCGAGAATCGTGCTGTGGAACTGGTTCTGACAATGCGCTCTAATGAAACAATGGCAGCACATTTGGCGTATGAACGCCATGGCACAAGGTATTTTCGTTACGCAAGGTGCGGTCAAAGACCTAATTTCCAAGCATTTTCACCCCTCGGTTGCCGAGTACCGGACCACAGGAAAGTTTGTGTCAATTGTATCACCGTTCGGTAACCGGCGGCACTGGGGATCGAACCCCGTACCTCCCGCATGCGAGGCGGATGGTCCAGCCACTATATGCCACCGCTGCGTTGTGCTGAGGAATTCGCAGCGCGCGATTGTGAAAGAAAAATGGAGCGGGAACTTAAGCTCCAAATTGAGGTTATGACGCGAGAGCGTTACTGGTTTAATGCCCTTAGATGCGGAATTGGTAATTCTCTATTCTGCATTAATAGATACTCGGGAGTCCTCATACTACTCCTGGCTCAGTGGTGCAGCGGCTAAGCAATGCGCCACTGCCCTGCAATGGCAGGTGCTGCCACCGGTGGGGCATGGGCGACCCAGGTTGCTCTTCCCGAGCTACCTCTCGCGACCAATCAGTAATTTAACTGGCACTTGCCACGGTGTTCAGTTTGCTCGCAATGCGGCGGGCAGGTTGTGATGACGCCACGAGGTCACGTGACGTAGGTCACCCCCCCCCCCCCCCCCCCCCCGGTTGCTTCTCCGCTCATAACACCGACGACGATGGCACAACGATGACGAGGACACCGGATTTTCAACAGAACGGAACCTTAACGTTTTCGCGTTAAAAAATTACGCGATCGTATCGGCGGCGACATCGAAACGCAATGCGCAGCCCGCCGTATCTTCATACCGCGGTGCGTAGCGCAACCAAAATGCCCGTGTCGGAGCAAGACAACGGGAACAATCGTGCAAGGGAGGCGCTTCTGATCGCGCTTCTCGAGATGACTTCTAACGTCGCTTGGCTTGCCCGCTGGATTTTAATATACGGTCTCAAAACTGGCAACACGTATGAATCCGTCGGTCGCCGAGCACTGCTTCAGGTCCCTCTAACAGCTAGTTCTGTAAAAGATCCCAAAGGCGTAATTCGCAGCACGAGCGCTTGGAATATATTGGTCGATAACGGTGGAAAGAAGCATTAATTCAGGGAGTTCATCAACATGTCGAGGCACTCGTCAGCTTCGCAAGGTCCTCCACTCTGCTGGCAGGTGTCGCAAGACCTTCCGACGTCCCCTGTCCCGTACTGTACGATCAGCTACGCGAGGAGCCTTTCTTGAGCACGTGGCCACAGTAGCAGCTTCCGTTTAACACACCTCACAATCGTTAAACGGATCCTACGAAGCCGTAAGCTAGAAGCCTAGCTGACAGAGGACTGAGACAGTTTGAGGGCATCAGGAGAGGCTGTAGACCTTTTGGGGACGTATTCCGGATGTTAATGGAAGACATTATGTTGGTGATTATTATTATTATTATTATTATTATTATTATTATTATTATTATTATTATTATTATTATTATTATTATTATTATTATGTGACTCAAGAGGCACGCCTTTTTGTGCAGTCCACGTGCAAGGTTGAATTCGTGCGTCGCTCTTGTAAGGAGTGATTGTCGGGGCGCTCCTATTTGCGCACTGAATTTTTTAAACTTTCTTCGTCGAAAAAAACTTACTCCCTGACAAGTTGGCTGTTCCCACCCTCTCTCCTAAATCCGCCCCTGTCCGCGTCCCTAACCCATGTAGCGTCATCCGCTTCCAGTGCGCACCTGGTGAGTAATGTACAAGGCGGTGAATCCGAGTCACCTAGTCGTCTTACACGTTCTAAAACACAGCTTTAATTCATTGCACCACTGAACTGACGGGAACGGGCACTTCATGTTTTTATCCTTTCTCACAAAAATACTCCTATTTTTTGCTAATTGGCATCAGTAAATTTCTTTATATACCACTGATTAGGTGCATACGATACAAGGCTTGCGATACGATACACGCATCTGCGCTGCGAGCTGCGAGCGCCTGCAGCGCCATCCAATAGCGGCGCCTAGAACTTGGCTCAGCAACGCGTGCGATTTGGTATGACTGCTGCGACGCGTGAAACTGTCGCAGAATGCCTTCCGCAAGGAGACTACGCTCCAAAACGCGTTATTCATGGTGTTCTTTAGACAAACAGCCTCCGCGGCAATAAAATTAAATCATCTTCATTTAATATCCAGCTGTTGAGCAAACGGTAGAATCTGTGAACAGTTTGAAGCGAAATTAATCGCTTTACTGTGCTTCTGTTTTTATGGCACCATGCGCGCACATTTTCGTTGCTAAAAGCATTTCTTAAACCTCTCTGAGCCGGCTAAGAAAGTTGTCAGCGATCATGCCTCCACAGGCGCTAGGAGTGAGCCTGGCCTTTTCGTCATACTTCGCATATTCGTGGTTTATTGATCCCGCGATAAATCGAAACAGTACCAAGAAAGAATTGTATCCTGCTGTACATCATTTCGGTGCCGTCCGATTGTATGCCTTTGTTCTTCATGGTGGACATCAGGAAGGAAAATTACATGTGCGAGATTCTGCGAAAGTTCGCGTTTCGCTTTCTTATTTTAGAAACATCGAAGAGCGTTAAGATTTTTTTTTCTTTTTCTGCAAAAATTTGTGAAAGAAGCCTGAAGCGTTGCACTATTGACATCAGCAATGTTTTAGAACTGGAAGACTGCGACGCTGTTGAGGCACCCGCGTTTCTTCCAACAAATCGGACACTAGTACGTGACGTTCACCATCTTCCCTTTATGTATCGTTTTTGCACAGAGCCGACTGCCACGGAATATCGGCAGATCCTCAGCGGTCCGGACTACCAGGTCTTCGAGAATGGCACGCTGCGGGTGGCGCAGGTCCAGGTGTCGGACCGCGGCTCTTACCTGTGCCAAGCCAGCAATGGCGTCGGCACGGGACTCAGTACGGTCATTACGCTCAAAGTCCACGGTAAGCCTACATGAAAGATGTGATCTTGCTACACAACACATCTTAGTTTGAACTGGCTGCAACGTGTTAGCCAAAGCTTTGTCACAGGAGGCTACGCTCAAGGTACCCTTGATTCCTCGTGCGATACATTTCCCAAGCTGGTATAGCTCGCGTTTCACGCCAGAAAATGGTGTAACCAAATTGATTTATCGCACAAGAATAAGACAACTTTCGGGCATACAGCAAGGGCAAGACCAGAAAGCTAACCCAGACGGCCTTGCTGGCAGTTCGATACACAGTTCATTCACATGTAAGGAGCCTGGACCCGCGTCAAGCCGTTGTCGCGGCTTTTATTCCTGTCTCCGCCTCTCAAAAGGTAATAAAAAATTGAATTGAATTGAATTTTAATAATTTTGCAAAAGGCGTGGACAAGGAACGTCCATGTGCTTTGTGTAATACTTGCTGGGGGGCTAGTTGGTGCATGTTTCCGGAAAAATGTTTGTAGCGCCGAAAGAGACAACACACAGCAAGTGAGACGGGACAGGCGCAAATTTCAACTGGTTATTCACCGCGAATGCGAATGAATGTAAGGACAACAATCAAGGTCGGTAGCAAGAACCACACATGCGCGCGAGAGTTTTACAAAAAAAAAAAAGTGGATAGATAGGTGAGGCACACAGGTATCTCAACCCCGTGTATCTAAAAATGCAGTTTCATTCTTATAAATGGCGATAGATGGTGCACTAACACAATCACTACAGTTGCTTTTATTATAGAAGGCCTATAACAGTTCACGGGCTGTCTGGTCCTTACTTCTGTTTAAAACCTTCGTTTCTTTCAGCCTTGCTACACACTTAATCTTTCTTTCGTCTCCGCAGGCTTTACAATGATGTGGCAAATGTGAATCAGTACCATCTTGTAAATCCCGATTATGTTCTGCTAATTGGTCGTTAATACAGCGACCGGTTTGTCCGATGTACTTCTTTCCTCGCGTGAGAGGAGTGTGATTTGTCCATATCTTTCTTTATGTTTTACATCTAGGTTCCTAAAATACATGGCTACCACCTAAAAACCACGGATTTGTTTTCTAAGACGGAGCTGTGTGTGCATGTTTTGTGAGCTTATCCGTCAATATTCAAACGCGAGACGTCTTAACACGGTAAAGAAAAAAAATATAGCCGTATACGACTTAAGAACGAAGCGGCAGGTACCCTTCAAAGGAGGCCCTCCAGCCAGTGGCGTCGTCCGATTTTCATGGCTTCGCCGTTAATCTGAATAAGCCGTGGTTAATCCTCTTTCATCTGCCACCGCCTGCGATTTCGCATTAGCAGGTCAAGGGAGATTAAGCACGACGTCATGAGAGTCGGTCGATGGTATTGGCTGCAGAGCCCCCTTTGAGAGGCATCTAACTCTTCGTTCCTGATTTGTGCCCGACTATATAGTACCAGCAAGGGCTGAAATAAAGCAGCTGGAGGCAACCGCGCTGTTTGTCTAGTGTCTCCACAGAGGCTGTCTCGTCATCCCATTACTTGCCCACCACCATGCACGAGAGAATTCGGGAAAAAATGAGGGGTGTAAGGCCCAGGGGGAACAGTGGTAAACGATGTAATGCTTACGAAACGACTGGCATGCAAAAAAGTGAGCGAAGCAGCGTTCCAGTCTCTAAGCAGCACTATATCTTATCTCACGCACTACTTCTTCCTGCGTCGTCACTATTCGCTTACTCGACGGTGTGCGCAAGCGTCAGGAACGACGCTCACGAAGGTGTTTGGTTTTCGCTCAGCGACTGAAGGAAGCCGCGCCGCATCGACACGTCTCCTACCTCCTCGCAGTGCCGGCGCGGTTTGGCGAGTCGTACCGAAACCAGACCGTGCAGAGGGGTCACAGCGTCGGCCTCGAGTGCAGGGCCTTCGGCGATGCGCCCATCAGCATCAGCTGGAGCCGCAATGGACGCCGACTGGACACTCACAAATTGTGCGTTGCTTCTTTCTTTCTCCCTGTCCAGCTTCCCTCTCCGCTGCCCCAGCTCGTTGCAATCCCTCGCTCCTCTTCCGTTCCCGCCCTTCTGCAACAGTGTTTTCATCGTTTTCTGACGAGACCCTTCTCGACATTCTGGTCGGCGTTTTGTCGCAGACGCTAGGAGCCAATCTCGCACCCACGCCGATAGAGAGGGGGGGGGGGGGGGGGGGGGGGAGCGAGCCCATCGCGGTAAAGAGCGCGGAAAGAAGAAGGGAGAAGGGGTCGCAAGGGTGGATGAGCGGGTGGGAAGAAGCGGGAGAAGAGGGGAGCACGAGAAATGCCCATCTGCTGCCAACTTCCGCGCCATTTTTTCCCGTGTCGGTGTCGCTCCCAACTGCGTGCCCGCGGCAGCGTCTCCACCGCGCGATCATTAAAGGGAAACGAAAGGCAATGCGGCGGCAAGCGAAGCGCGCGCCCCCTGGCCTAGGGAGAAAAAGGAGGCGTGCGAAAAGGGAAACTTCTGAAGGGACGTCCCCAAAAAGGGAGAGAAAAAAGGGAAGCTCTGGAGATGGGGAAGAAAGAACAGCAAAGACGTGCTGCAACTTGGCGCGCGAGGACAGAAGTGGCTGGCTGAAGAGGATGAGGGGGTGAGGAACCCGTGTCTCGTCGTCGGCGTGACCGTTTCCAGCAGACCCTTCGTGTTGTTGTCTCTGGCGTTGACGGCAGTCGTATGATAAAGTAGCCGCGATGGAGCTTGTTTTGAGCACGGAACACGGACCCGGTACATAAGGCGCGCTATGCAAGAGGAGAGGCCGCTCTCATGGCTGAGGCAGTGGTAAAAACAAACGATCCCCTGGTAAACGTGTGCGCGCGTGGAAGTGTTTTGGTCTCGAATTGCCCTGCGAAGCAAAGGTCCATTAGAGATGAACAAGCTCAAACGAGCCGGCGATATTTCTTCCTTCCCTCTCCGGAAGCCAAATGAATTCGTCCCAGCCGGCTTTTCAAAGGCTTCGCCCCTTTCGGAGACCTTTTTTTTATCGCGGTCATTTGTTTCCTCTTCGTGTTTTCTTCTTCCAGCCGTCGTTCCGCTAGTGAGCGCCGCTGCCGGCAAACACGCCCATTGGGAGACGGGGAGTTTCTCCCGAGGAACAAATGAACCGTATCGACGGGTAACGCTCGGCGGCTTTTTGCGCACCCGGACACTGGTCTGGCGACAGCTGTGGTACAAATCAGTGGCTCCGCTCGTTCGTGAAGATTGCGGCACCGGAGAGAAAGGGAGAGAGCTCGCGGCCGAACTTGACAAGAAGGGAGCATTACGATGAGAGATGTCTGCCACTTAAAAAAAAAAGATTTGTAACATTCTGAAACGTGCATGGACATTTAATTGACAGTCAGATAAGGATTTAGCGACAGCTGTGCCTCTACGACATCTATTACAACTCCACATTTTTGGACACATCGCAAGCTGCAGTTGCGTGCGCGTCCTTTTTTGTTATTTCAGGAAATGGCTGTTTCCCCCTATGTATCTGAACCGGCGTAAATTGCAATAATCACATTCTAGTTTCACGTTGATACAAATATAATCGCACTGAAATTTCTGGCATTGCAACTGTGTAATCGGTGTGGCTATTGGTGCAGTGGTTTTTAACGGTTGTAGTAACGACATATAAGAAAAAAATAGTTATGGTTGCTTTCACATTTCCCTCGTAATGCTAGCTCCTGCCTATTTAGTGGAGATAAACATTGCGAAAATCGCCAATGAAGAGTCGGCTAGTCCAGTATCAGTGCTAACAAACGCGCTGCAAGGGAAAAAAAAGAAACGAAAGCCAAAACTTACCGCCGTATTCAAGAACCAAACTTAAACTTAAAGTACGACTTAAGTGACTCTCCGGCGCTTAGTTTCCCTTCATGAGGTTCGCGAAAGTCGTCTTAGTCACAATCGCCCTCTCACACCGTTTATCGCCGAAACACGGTGGCCTCTCTCAGAATACCACTAATCGCGTTGGCAATAGGACTAACTGCATCGGTTGCACAAAATATCTGCCACTTCGTGAGCTGGGTTTATTCCCCGCTTCGTCAGACTCCCACCCTGTCTTTCCATCCCTGCCCCTTTTGTGATTCCGCCATTGGCGCGTTCCGTGAATATATCATCTTTCCTTCACGACTCTTCTGAGATGGCGCGTAATACCTCTAGTTAAGTTGCGCTCTATATGAACAAAGAGCGTCTTAGCGAACGAAGAACTAAGGTGCCTCCCATCACAAAAATTTATTTTGACAGTCCATAGACTGTCCATAGACTTCCGTCTATAAAGTCTGTACACATTGTATAGGCAAACCCAAGAGAACAGTTTACAGGCAATAAAAATCCTATATGCAGTCTATAGACGATCTATAGATTTATGGCTATACACTTTCAGCAGACTTTTGTCTATCGACAGTGTATAGACTCATCATCATCATCATCAGCCTTACTACACCCACTGCAGGGCAAAGGCCTCTCCCATGTCTCTCCAATTAACCCTATCCTATGAATAGACAATGACCCTAGACTATGAATAGACAATGAAATATCTATAGGAAGGCAATATAGTCTACAAAACGCCTATATACTGTCTATAAGCCATTTTTGTGAGGGTCGATGCAGCATGCCAAAGGAACAATATCGAGGCAGTCTACGGAAAACGAGCACCACATACGACGTGCGGGCCTCCACACTCCGTACTAAGTGCTCTAGAACATATTTGAGTACTATGACCGTACCTTTTTCTTTTTTATCGCTACGTGCATTTCCGGCAGGCGGGGCTCACGGGTGAAGAACCAATCGCTGCCGGACGGACATGTCTCCACGCTCTCAGTGCCTGATGCTCAGCGGGACCACTCTGGCATATTCGTCTGCGAGGTGTCCAACGACTACGGTCAGGACGAAACCCAGATCAGGCTCATCGTGCAAGGTATTCATCCACCTCAAACCCTTTTAACCGTTTGTAGCTGGGTGTTCGCGCGGAATCCGTATTTTGCACTTTTAGGAGGAGTAGAAACAGACTGTTTATTGGACCCCGAGTTCATTCCAGATTGGTCGTGATGCATGAGCGCTTGTATATTTGATATGCCTGTGGCTCAGCCTGGCTTAATGTCGACGAATTGGAGATACCTGCGGCAAGTATCGGAATTACGCTTATCGGCCATTGGAGCACCGTCGTACAGATACAAATAAAATTTGTGCAGCTTTCTCAAACCGTGATCGCTCACCAAAAAATCCCCTCATTTCGTGATTCGTACTTCATACCTTCTTACGTATAAATTTGCTTCGTAAAATTGACTATATTTGAGCTTTGTAACATTGCCAGAAGCCCATATTACATTTTTCCGGCTTGTGTGTACGTTTTTTCGTAGTTATAGTCATGCATATTCTTTCCTGTACAGTGTATACCTTTAGCATAGGTATTTCGTCCGCTCCTTAGCAAAATGCGTGCTTCCTATAACATCTCCTAAAAAAATTGTGTAAGAACGATCAACCATTTGATCTATAAAATTCAAAGAACCTACAAATTTGCACGTAGAATGTGGTTACATGCTCGTTTCATTTAAGGAAATCTGCTTAACCTTGGGGGTTTCATCTAAGTACATTGGATCTGTGTATGCATCCAATGTACTTTTACATGTATACAATGTATACACCCAGTGGACTTATCCCTTCTTTATGCTGTGCATGAGCGCAATGTAAGTTAACAAGAGGCTGCTTTCATAGCGTGTCTGTTAGCTCACAAAAGTAGACACAATATAAAATGTCGAGATTTTTATGACACGCCTCATGCTTGCTGGGTAGAAACGGCGGAAAAGCTCGACCCTGTAAAGCGCGGCGCTATCTACATCGACCTAAAGCTGGATGTCTACCTTTTTAGCTGCAATAAATGCGGCATCGTAAAATACTGGCGGCTGCATCAAGCCAGCGACAAGCTCATTCGTTGAAAATAATGCGCCACTGAACGAAAGCAGAGGAAGAGGAGGAGGAAAAAGCGCCATAAAACGAGACGCTTGCAGCGTCAGTGCGCTCGGCTTGACGCCTCATAAACGTCGATAACTACGCTGGCTTTTTTTTTCTTGCATTTTAAGCTGCCTATAAAGGCCCGTAAACAATGTCGCACTTCTGTGTCATGGCCGCAAAGGATTCTTGGTCAAGCAGGCCTATCTCTGTGCAAATTTGATTTTCTATGATGCAAATAAATATCTTGCGTCCATCCAAGCTTGTACGTCACAGAAAGAGTCCCGCGAATGAAGTGCTTATTACAACCCATTTATTCCGTGGCATCTTCGCAGAACCCCCGGAACCACCTCCAGGCTTCAACGTGACCAGCGTAAACAGCCGGTCCGTGAGCCTGATGTGGAGCGAGCCTTACAGCGGAAACAGCCCTATCCTCTCCTACCTCATCCAGTACACGAACACCTCGGGTTTGTTGCACTTTTTAGCCTTTGTTACGCCAGCCCCATGTTAATTGGGAAGTAAAACTACTACGCCTAGGTATGGGTTGAGCGGTTTTTGCACTGATTATTTGTCAGTTCCTTCTTGTTAAAGTGAGACCAACACAAGTGTCGTCGAAGCGAATGCGCGGACTGCTCCGCAGCTCACACTATCTAAAACCAATTCGCTGGTTGAAAGCAGTGAATTAGGCGAGTGTATCCATTGTCGATAAGGCGCTGTCAGTGAAATATGAAAAAGTTAACCTACGATTACGCTTCTCGGTAATGCGATTTTTGGGCGCAGCTGTTGTGATACTCTATCCGTCGGCGACCGCATACGGAACACGCAATGCCCGACGGAGGCGGCTTTGGGTTTCGACTTGGGCAGCGCACACAGCGTTTCGCTGCCAATGAGCCTCGCCTCCGGCAAACGACCAGCGTTTTTACAGCGTGCGCAACTCTGGCGCCATCTCTGGCGAGCGAAGCATACCTTACCGATGACGTCATCGGCGAGCAGACGACGGCGTACGGTACTCTGATGCCGTAAGTCGCCACCGCGCAACCTGCCTTCACGCTACTGCCGTACCCTTCTCCTCCGCTTTCCTCTTCGCGCTCTCTTCGCTTTCGCCGTATTTCCATGCACCGCAGCGCACCGCGCTCCGTTGCTCCAACGACGGCTAGGTATGCCGCTCAAACCGGCAATAGGCGCCTAAGAGTTGTGCTCCAAAACTCGTTGCCACTCGCTAACAGCTAGGCAATCGCTACGTAGGGCAAAAGAATAAGAATAAAGCTCAGGCTCTCTGTATTGGCCTTTATATTTCCAGGCATGGCGGCCTAAAATGTGCTATTCTAGAAGCAAACTCAGCAATTGAGCATTCTTAGAGAATTTCAGCAACTTCAACAAAGCTTCAAACGGCTAGTTGATATGCTTGCGTGATGTTCGTGCGTGCGTGCGTGCGTGTGTGTCGTTCTTCCGACACCATGCTTTCAAAACCTTGTCAAATCCATGACATTACTGACGTTTATAGACATAAACCTATTTAGTGTCTGTGCAAACAAATACAAATAAATTGAAATCAACGTCTTCTAATGGGTGTCCTTCCTGCACTATAGCTTGGATAGAGATTCCCTATGCAATTAGCACTCAAAGGAAATAGGCTTTAACAAGAGCGGTTGTCGGGCTAGTTGGTGATCGTCTACAGAAGCCGTGTTATATTGCGCCAAAACCACAACACAAAAGAGAAGAACACATAGCACAGGACGAGCGCAAAGGAAATTGCTCAAAATTTCTCAAATGACCCAAAGGAAATCGCATCCTTGGAAAGGATGTGTGTGCATTGTTGCTTCGCGCATGCGCTTGCAGGATTTCGCATGATTCGCATGAGATGCTCGCGCAAAGCTAGAGTGTATACCACTGAACTTCCGCCGTGTACTTCCTCACCTGGCGTACATTCAATGGCAAACACTGCTAACCGTACATCATGGTGCTCTGGGCCGGTTCTGGAACCCTGCACCCGTGCGGGAACGGCAGCAACGTGTTAGACTGAACCGAGCGTGCCTGTGGATTGCGCACCGCCTAGATTAGCGCAGGCGCAGGTTGCGCCTGTTGAGTAATGGCTAGACCGTGTACAACATTGTGCTAAGACAGCACATTCTACAACTGTGCGAGTTGGAATTGGTTCTAAGCGGAGGTAAACGCGCGATACAAAGAGTGACAGATATCGATAGATGCAGTCAGTCTTTACTGTTGCGATCATTTTAACCACCAATAAAAAAAAGCGGTAGCAAAGTTTCACTTCCGTGTGTCCGTTGTCCGTCGTTGTGTCACACGTTTATATACTTCCTCCATGAGCGAGGATTGGACCTGCTATTCACTATGAATTCGTACTACCCCGTTTTCCCCGTTTTCTCAAGCATATCGATCGACAATCATTCATCCATTCATTCAATCAATCAATCAATCAATCTGGTTTTAATTCACATCAAGGATGTGAGGAGTGGGGACAAAAAGCCTACATAGGCTTGACGAGGATCCCCGACCCCTACAGCACATGCTATGCCTGTTTAAACAGAGCGCACATTGCATCGAAATATACATGTTCAGGGCATCAGTAAGAACGTAATAATCAAGCATTCATGTCGAGAGGGAGGGCACAGCAGCAAGGCTGACTTAGTACAGTAAAGAAGGAATTGATATATTGTAAATGTTCTCTAATTACAGTTCATCACAATTGTTTGAAAATTAAAATCCCCATTAAAACGCTCAATGACTCGGAGCATTTGGCCGGTGGGCATATGTGGGGTGAGGTTGGGGCTCTGTAACGAAGAAGAACGACACTGCCGCGTGCGCAGCAAGCTGGTCGGCACAGCCGGACTCGTGGTTGCGCAACGTGACCGCTGGCCGCGACCAGAGCTCGTGGACGGTGCGCGGTCTGCATCCGGCCACGTCCTACCACTTCAGGGCGGCCGCGGTCAACGCGCTGGGCGTGGGACCCTTCACGCAGCCACCCCTCACGGTCACCACCGACGAGGAAGGTACGCTCCCGCAGACCCTTGTGACACGCAGACATTTTATCCGTGTGACGTCATTTCCCTGTCTATGAGGAAACACTACGAGCATTTATATCGGTTGCAGCGTATTCACTGTTCTCTCTCCGCCTGCACAACCTTGCGTAACTTCATAGCGAGGCCAGAAGAAGGAACGGAAAGGAAAACGCCTACGAGCGAAACCAAGATGAAGAAATGCGTTGACCTAACAATATTCACTACTTTCATAGATTGGAATTCAGCGATGAATGTAAGTAGCGAAAGCTACAGTCATTTAGTCGCGGCTCGAGCTCGAAAAACGTATGCTATTTATTGGCTCCAAAAGTTCACGGGATGCGAGCGTGCTGAAAAAAAAAAGGATTCCGCCTCAGTCACTTAAATCAGTCGCCTGAAATGTGGCAAGGTATGAGCAGACGTGCATGCGTAAACTTTTGCTGCCAATAGTACGGCAACTTCTTTGGCTTGTTTACAGTGCAAGAACTTCTTCGTACTTTTTTTAGAGGAAAGGAACGAGGGTGAGCTGTGTACGTATGTTCAGACGGCGTAGCAGTATGCGTATTCATTTTTTTTTGGGGGGGGGGGATTTTTTATTGGCAACTGCTGTCTCTGGCGTCAGGGAAGATACCTGAGTGACAGTACCAGCCGCCCGAACCATTATTAAAAGCAGGGCCAACCATCAGGAAACAGGCAAATTAATGTATTGAGAACAGAATCGTTACAAAAACAGAGACCCATTACGTTTTTTTAATTATTTTGTTTTATTTTACAGTGCCTGGAAGCCCACCTACGCACGTCTCCGTCCAGACGCTAGGGCCTCAGTCCCTTAAAGTCACCTGGAAGGTATGAACCGCGACGTTGATTCTAGTGCCATTGACGCCTGTTTGCGTTTACCTATTGCCTCCCCAGGGATGCGCTTTCTATGACACCTTAGTCAAATAAGGTCAGGAAACTTCAACATGAAAGAGAACGCATTATTTGACTAACAATTACCCCATAAGTATGCGTTACAAATACAGTTATTCCTCTGCTGTAAATATTATACTTCTGGATGGATTGCGCTCTTGTGGTATTTCCAGCTTCAATGAGGAAGAAAAAGCTTAATTCGTTATTGTGTGCAAACTAACTCTTCAGTTTACTTGTACGTGTAATCCGACCCTTTCCACTTACTTAAAAGCTTAGCATTTTCCTTGAACTCAGGGGTTTCAGTCCCACCACCAATGACATCAGCACTGGGTGCCATTGTCACGGCATGTCTAGGCGTTTTTCCGGACGCTCTCATGTGTGTAGAACGGAATGTACCCCCAAGGATGAAAATCCTGTCCACTGCATCACCCAATCGAGGTTATTGCGAGCGCGTGCCGTTGTAATTGTGTTTGTGTGAATAGCATCGGTTCAGCGTTGGTGTGCGTGGACATTAAAAGACCAAAAAAAAATGACACGTGGTTTCCAGGTGCAACCGCACATAATTGTGGTCTTCCCAAGAACCTACGCAGTTTAAATTGAAACTTATTCGGCAACAACAAAAGAATGTTACGGGGAGGCCAGGTCAAAGCTGTAAGGACTGCTTGAAGAGCCATGACACCTCCCGAGCATACGGGACAATGCAGTTGCGTGCGGCTAATTGAAGTACGAACACTCATTCGAAAACGTGTGAGTATTACACACGTGAGAAGCTAAAAAACACAAAGCAGGTATAGATGAAAGTGTAAAGCATAGCACAAACAGATACCGGAAAATATACATCATAGCACATCGTTGTACAAACATAACACGCAATTCTTTTGATGATACTGTGGATATGTCAGTGTTCGTTTCTTTGAATATTTTGTTGACAAGTATAGGCAATAGAAATTTTGACATTTGTGCACTGTAATTTGTTCTGCACTTGGTTACATTCCACGGTTCTAAGAAGTGTACGTTAAAAGCGGGATAGTTTTCGTTTAACTTTGCTACACTAGTTATGGCTTCATTATTCTTTTAATCCAAGTTTATACAGGTGGGATAGTTTGTAATCATACATTGATGTAATCGGAATGACGAGCTCTTACATTCAGTGTTCTTCGCAGTTCAGAAGTCTTCACATTAGTGCAGAGACCGATGTATACACTAAGCAGGCAAAAGTGTGTTTCAGTCTGAAGCAGGCAAAATAAAAATTAAAAACCAACATCCGCAGCCTCCTGTGCCCGAACTTCGCCACGGCCGCATCAAGGGCTACTACGTGGGCTACAAGTTGTACAACTCGAGCGACCTGCACCTGTACAAGACTGTGGAGAGCAAAGGGGAAGGCGGAGATCCCGAGGCGGCCGGAGAGTGCGTGCTCAGCAACCTCCGCAAGTTCACCAAGTACAGCGTCCTGGTGCAGGCCTACAACGCCATCGGCGCCGGACCGCGCTCCGACGAGGCCGTCGTCTACACCGCGGAGGATGGTGGGTGCCCCAGAACGCGCTCTGACGAGGAACGAGCGCGGAGAAAGACGGCGGGGGCGCTGCTGACGCCTACATACCGCGGATATTTCTACGCGTTGTCGTGATTGCGCAGTGCTTTGCATTCCATTCAGGGCTCTTTGGGTCACCGCTCCATAGCTTGCAGGGGTAGGCGCTCGTGACCGCAGCCGCACTAGGAAGCTATGCTGCTGAGTGTCTATGCCAGTGGGTTTCTGTAAACGTTTCACAACAGCGTGAAAAAGAAAAAAAAAAGCACATTAGGCTTAAAAGCGTTTACCATCGCTGACGTCATCCGTAGGCGACGGGAAATTCGAAACGGATCGAGCTTTTAAACTGCAATTTACGGTGCTATTGATGTAGCCGGCCTAAATAGGTTTTGTGTGGTCATGAAGCATCATCTGTGGCGAGACCCGATGATATTTGCCTCGAGGCAAGTGCATTGCAGCAAGTGTAGAAAACGCCTCCTTTTAATTTGTTCCAAAACTGCGAACTACCTAACCGTATTGAAGAAAAAAATTAGAGCAACTTGGTAGATTAAATACCGACCCCAGCTTGTAACCCTTAGTCATTTTTTTTTTACTTTGCACGACGAGAACTTGTCCAAGCCGGCGAAAGAAGAGCCTCCTTATACCCTTATATATACCCTTATCTAAGCGCTTATGAAAGAAAATCATGTACATGCTGTTTCATTCACACACCTTTATTTTTTCACTTGAGAGCGAGGTTCAAATTTTACACGTGAATACTTACTGAGTGAAGGCACCGGGACGCTGCATGCCATGCGTTCCCGCCTACTTCGGTGAGCTTCGCGACTTGTGGTGACGTGTCTTCACCCGCAGTGCCGCAGGTGGCTCCGTCGGGCGTCCACTGCTCGGCCAGTTCGGCGACCAGCCTGCGCGTCTCGTGGGCTGTCCTGCACGAGAAGAGCCTGGACGGTGTCCACAAGGGGTACCGCCTCATCTACAAGCTGGCCGACCACGGACTGCACGGTGCGCTTTACCAGCTTCTTGGCATTGCAGTGCTAAAGGTGCAGGTCGGGTGGGTCAACTCACCCGAGATTCCTAAGAGGCAGTGGCTGTTAGTGGGCACTTGACCTTGCTGGCGTCTTGCTTGCCGGCAGTGTGGTTTCTTGTTCAGTAATAGTTTCTTGCTTGTTACTAAAAGTAAAATATTTCTTCTCTCTAGAGGGACTGCAAAGAGTTTCTAAGCACGACAGTACCAATTTTATATAGTCACTACGCGCGGCCACCAAGCTTTCCTGACTGGCACAGCACATCGCTTGTCAAAGGAGGCGTCCGCACAGTTGTACCTTATACCTTTGTTCCTTTCCCCGTAGGAATCAATTCTTATCAACGGACCCGTTCTCATGCGCCTCAGCAAAGTGCAGTACAGTCACCTCCGACTGGGCGAAGGAGTACATAATTGTTATGTTTGCGTAACAAGCACGTTACACAGCAGGACTTGTCGTCTTTATGAGAATATCCTCACACACTAGCTGCTGTCCGTTTCAGTGGCCTGAATGCACCGGTTCGAGATATGGGGCTGCGTGGTGTGCGCAGAGTCGCAGCTGACCGTTTGTTTCTTTGCCCGCCCTGCATTGAGACAGGCTCGGAAGAGGAGGCGTCCCGCGGCCCCGCGTGGTCCGAGCGCGACGTGGGTCCCGAATCGACGGCCACCGTGGTGGGCGGACTGGAGGCCTTCCGCAACTACAGCGTGCGCGTCGCCGCCCGCACGGGGGCCGGCGCCGGGGCGTTCAGCGAGCCCGTCCACTGCAGCACTCCCGAGGCCGGTGAGTGTGTTCAGGGACAATGCCCGCCAGTGCGTGAATTGTGGAGTGCGCGGATGAGGGAGCCTATTTATCATTTTTTATTATAAGAAGAACTTTATCCGATAAGATATTGCTTCAAAATACCATCGCTGCTTGCGCCATAGCCTGCGCACGAAAACGGCCAGGGAGGAGTTACGCTAGCAGAGCACGTGCGGCTATGCAAACCTGACATCAGGCACGTAAGCCGGAACACCCCGACACTTACAGATTCAAAGACGCACGTATACGAACATTTGCGAAAGGAGTAAAACAACCTTCTGCAGACTTAAGACTGTTACCTGAGAGCAATTGGTATGCCTGTTATAGGGTAAATTTCGGTTATTGGTAAATATAAAATCGGCAGGATCTTTCTTTGAATGTTCGCGTTTGCCGGCACCAAAACACGCACGTATAGCTGAGAAAACGGCACAAAAATTTTCCCGCCACTCGATTCAAACTCGTGACGTCTACGACGAAAAAGAGTCCGTGATCAGTGTTTTAAAGTGAATAGTGTTGCCTTGCCTCTGGGATCCGCGACCAAAAATTGAGTCAACGCACCTCAATTTAGTTGAGAAATCGGTCGGCAATAACGACAGCCGTTTTCATGCTTTGGCATTGTTTATCTAATAAAATTCTTTTTTTTTCAATTAAAGTAACGTATTTGTTGTTAGACTGCGCTAATCTACCGATACAGGCCAACCTCAATTAATCCTCAGTGTCCTTTAAAACTGATGAAACACACAGAAAAGAAAGTAACTTGCGTATAGTCGCATTCAGAACCGATATTTGCAAGTGTTGTCCGTATGTGTTCGAAGGCAAGATCGGTCAACCATAATGACTGGCTGTTGGACGTTTTTATTAAGCATCATAATGACTATAGCTAAAGAGAACATCATGACTGGCACATGCTTAGGCAAACTGGCACAGTTTAGGTGCCGACCGTTGAATTAATGACCTTCCGTACGATGACATGTGAATGGCATCGTGGCTCTGACTAAACTTTAGCATTCCGGCGAATTGTCGTAAGCCGCATAGGCTTCAGTCGCGTCATACGTTATTCGCCGCGAGGCGTGGCGTGTCGAGTACTTGCAGCGTGTGAGCTCCGCTTGCAAATTCCGGCAATGAGAAGACGCCTTGACCGAGACAGGGCGGCTTGCTGCGCAGTGCCCGAGGCCCCCGCGGACATCAAGGCGTTGGTGCTGGCTCCTGACGCCATCCTGGTGAGCTGGCTCCCACCGGCCAAGACCAGAGGGGTCCTGCAACGATACACTGTCTACAGCCGGGTGCACGCCTATACGGAACACCAGGTCAGCGTGTGCGCGTACGTTGTTTAGGAGACAACACACGCAGAGTGAAAAAGTCTATTGTGTATGTGTAGTTAAGAAACCCATCTACCTGCCTTCTCTCTACCGTGGACTTTTTAAAGGACGTGTACCTTGGCGTGTACCCTTCTTAGCAAGATTCCTGGAGCATACCTTGTAATTTGGGTATACCTTGTTGAGAAGAAGTACTGTTGTGGCATAAAGAGCACAATCTGTGTGAATGACACCTCAGCAATGTTTGTTTCATTCATCAACGTATAAATGGCAGCCTAAGCTGTTGTTTGTTTTGTTTTTGTTTTTTTGCCGTCAAAACAAGAGCAAGGAACAAATTCGCACTTAAGTGATGAATTAAGTGTGTATGTGTGTGTGTGTGTTACCTACAGCAGCCAGGTTGTGCTTACGCTATAAAAAAAAGAAACTCGTTAAGTGCTAGCCAAGCATCGTAAGAACACTGTCAAAATAGCCGCATGCCGACTGAAGGCCGTCTTTCCCGGCCGTCTTTCGCTATCAGCGATACGTTATGATCACGATATTCGACGTCAGGCAGGTGCAACCTCAGGGCTAATCCGTTTAACCTAGAGCGCGATGAAAATTTCCAAGACCTTGTGTGAGCTGAATATCCTTGTTTTTTTTGTAGTATGCTGACTTAAAACCTTGTGGGCAAACACACCGCGCACAAATTTAGGTTTTAGTTTTTCAAGGAAGATTTCCTCCAGTATACAACTTTTCTTCAAGAACAGTGCTGCACTTACTTATTTTTATAAGAGACGCAGAAACGAGGCTGGAACTCCATTCAAATGGTTGTCTAACGACGGCAGTATTTGCATTAGATTTCAGCATGTAAATACGTTGCCGATACCCGCAGGAAAATTTTTATGTGACTCACACTACAGAGTATCTCGCACGATAAACACGTTACCGTGCTTCTTATCAAGTGCGCTACACTTTCCACAATCATGCGCATCAGTAAAAGACTGGAAAGGCTCACTCTTGGATTCAATTTCGTCATGTGACAAGGTTTTACTGAATTGTTAGTATCAAGTGCTTTTTTTCTTTCTTGCCCGCTTTAGCGAGGTAATTCGCAAAACGACGTCAAGTAGTATACTCTGCAGCTGTTGCATAACTGCATCACGGATAACGCAGCTGTTTCTGAAAAAGCTTTGGCTTAACCTGTGCTGCAGGCGTTGTCTAGCCATCGCCATAAACCGTGTTTTTTATCTCGTTCATCCTGAGCACGTTCGGTGATGGAAGAGCGCTGTGTGGATCCTCTCGGAAAACCCTGCAACTTCGATGCCTGCGCAATAATGGCAATGGGTTTTTGTTGCCGCATTCTCTAAGAGCTTCTCTCCTTACTTATATCGCTATACAATATACCTTGTATCTTTGGAATAACAGCTATCATCGAATGAGGCGACTAGCGTATAGACGGAGTTCTCAAGCTAGTCCAAGATTTTTCTTAATGCACCTAAACTTCTAGTTGACTCTAGATTTGTGGAGCACTGTTGATCATGCCATGATGAATAGGCGTTCTTATGATGCTGCCCAGCCGTATTGCGAGATGCTCTTTTGTTCGCTACGCAATACCGTCCGCAAGGTTAAGCCCGCACCCGCCAAGAAAGCTGTAAGCTTATTTGAAGAGCCTGACAAGCACTCCTCAGTCTCCCTTTCTGTGTTTAAACTTCTCGCCGCACTTCACTGTTGCGTCACGATGGCTGAAGTTCTGTCACTGAAAATAAAACGCCGCTATTGTCCAGGCTTTTTGTACGGGCGAAAAGTAGAGATTTTTCCCGACCATAACTTTAAAAAAAGTAACGATAAAACGGGGGCGAGAGGGGGAGTTTCAGAGGCGCAGGATATTGACACATGATTGGTCGATGATCACGTGCTTTTTCAGTGCTGCGTGCTATGCCTTCCCTTGCACCTTCCGGCACGTTATTGCCGTGCCGAGTAGAGGTATAAAGCCTCAGAGAGAAAAGATACAACGCCAGCCGACAAAGTGCGTTACGGGCTCCCTTTTAACGGCAGGCGTTTTCGCTGGCACAGTCGGGATCAGCTCCCCACAGACGCCTACGTTCTCCATCATCTCACTCCTCTACCCAGTACGTAGGTTTCTCGCCCGGGCCGCCGATAAAAATAATCAGCGCGGATTCGCTCTTGGCCCACCGGCCGGCCGGTGGTGCGTCGCCGGCGATAACAGCGCGGCCATTTCTTCTGGGCACAAGAAGTATCGCTCTCATTCGATCCTTGGAATTGGGAAAGCGCCGTACGAGGCGCGAATAAGGCGAGGGATATCAAAGAGAAAAGTGTGCAGCGGCCCTCTGCGAGCGTCCACCGTTTCATCAGGGCCATTCGGCTGAGTTTCGGTGAATGACATATGGCATTGCGTTTTGAGCTCCGGGAAAAAGAGGATGGGGGAAAAGCGAACGAGCCAAGCTGCCCCTGTAGCAATGTTTTTTGAGAGTCAATTTGTTACCGCACGAAGGGGTTTTCCACTCCAATCCCCCCCCCCCCCCCTTGTTTTTCTTCTTCTCTTTTTTGGCAGGCGAAAAGAATGTTTGAAGCTCAAAATCAAAACCTTGCAGCAGTGCATGGCAGAGAGAGAGAGGGAGTGGGAGTGGGGGAGAATAGTGGGAACTTACAGGGGAAGCACAGGCATGAGCTAAGACCGTTTTGCTCATGGGCTCAAGTGGAAGACTTTGAACGCGCTGGCAGGGCACCATTTCCTTGCTTTATTTTTGGCTCACAGTAGTCCTGGAGGCCTTTCCGAACCCGTTCTGTCTTATAAAAGTAAAATGAAGAAAGGAATATAGCGACAAAGACCGATGCCAAAGTCTCAAATTTTCTATTTTTTCTTCTCCCCTGAAAAGCGCTCTTTGCTGGATGTTGTAACCCTTCTTTCTTCACTACCACTCTTCCACTGCTCCCCCTCGCCTTTCCGTTCGCGCTCTCCACGTTTCCTCTCGAGTCCACGACTCCACGGAGTGGCAGTGGCGCGGACGGCACGCGAATCGATACAGCTTTTCACCGGATTTCGCTCCGAGCGGAAACGCAACAACGGGAAGCTAAGCTAAAGAAAGAGGGAAAGAAACAGAACTTCCAGAAGTCCCCGGCCAAAAGGGTTTCTCTGAAAAGCAAGCTAGCTTCAGATGCGAGAAAAGAGAGCGCGTTGTGTACTAGACGCGGGCGAAAGAGGCGACGAGTGTGAAGTCGAAAGGAACTGTTCTCGTCTCCCAGTCTTCCCCGTTTCCTCCCCCCCCCCCCCCCCCCCCCCCCGCTGGAAAAATTTCTTAGCTCAGCCTTTGTGTCCCGTACACGGCGGCAGCACAGCAAGCTGCAAAAAACCAGTCGCGTATCAGAGGGGGAGGGGGGGGGGGAAAGCAAAGCGAGGATGGAGACGCGCGTCGTGTTGTTCGAAATTTAGCCTCTATAGGATTGCGTGGCGCCGATAGGATGAGTGCGTCGCGATTGATAGAGAACAGACATCGCCTTCGACGACGTCCCGCTAGGTGCGGCGCTGCTGTTGCTGTTGGCGCATCTGCCGCTGGCTGCCACTGGCGGAGCCATAGTTCCGGACTGGACGACGGCTGGCGAACTTGAAAAGTGGATCGGGCCCGACGCGTTCTTTCTCGGAGCCCCTTTCTCCGATGAGCTATGGGAGACCGAATGTGCTCCCGTAAATCTTACAACCTACCACTGACACCACTGCCACTGGGCGGAGAAGGGCGCCAGGTCTTTGTTTGTTTGTTTGTTTGTTTGTTCTGTGACGCGATCCTGGAGGAGCTGCGCACCCCCGTCTCAATGCGGTAATCGTGCACGTCAGGGAGCGGGTCTTGCCATCGCGCAGTTTATTGGCTGTAAATTATTATTTCTTCTTCCCAGTTCTCGCTGCGCTTGTTTCACAGACAAAAAGAATGGGTGCAGGAGAGGACGGGGGAGAGGGAGGGTCAAAAAGACTCCACACGGAACTTCAGAGAGTGCTCGACGCCCATTTCAGACACTCCAATTTGCGTGCCCAAGCTTGGTTGGTGCGCTTAGTGAAGACGGATGAGTGGTCCCTGTCTTACTATGCCGATGTGAAGCGATATGCGCAGGCGCACTAAGATTCAGTAAATAATTAATGCGTTTTATTTCCGTCTATACCTAAGTTCTGGGTGCATTCTGTGTATTCAGGCAACCACGCACGAAATAGAGGAGGACCAACGCTAAGCAAGCCATCCACTAAAAAAGTTACCAAAGCTGTTTTATTTTCTCTCTCAGCTCTAACAATTTAAGAGGAGCAACTCACAGCTTACCCCTCGTGTTTTTGTTTTAATAATCACCCTATAGAATAAAATGTTTATAGAACTGCGAGGGAGCCTCCCTACGCCCCTCTATCCCGAGAAGCAATTTTTTTTTATGTCAGAACCACAGCGACCTGCAGTCTTTCGGCGGAGTTTTTTTGTATTTCTTTCCGTTAGTGAAGGTGAAAACCTGTTTGCCTGTCTCTCCTTATGCGTGCTTTAGTTCCTTCCGGCATTAACTTTGTTCACAGGAGTTGGTCATCATTCCCTCAGGAAGCCGAGAAGTCCACGCGGTAATTGCTGTATTGCCCACTGCGGACTTTTCACTTTTTATACCACGGCATCTTGAATGAGCGGTACAAAGCAGTACAAGCGATACAATGCTAGAATGCACCAGCTATGATCACATGTTCAGTGTAAGGCGCTGCAGACGACATCACCTGCGACAGTGAGTACTTCTCAGTTTAATGCGTAATAGCTGGCTAGTTGGTCGCGCATACTTCCGACTACAGCGCAGTAGCACTTCGCAGTTATCTGCGACTGTCGCTAGCAGCCTCTGTTCGCAAAGTATTTGGCGAAAGTCGGTAGCAGCTGATGCAGTAGCGTTTTATTCCGTCAGTTTCGGCTACGAGAGGCTTGAATTGCGAGGCTCTGGCAACGAGTGTGCAGTTTGCACCAAAGGTCAGCAAGCCACTGCACGCACTAATGAAGTGAGAGAGCTCAGCTAGAAAAACGTGTTTCTGGAGTCGTCGCTTTGTGAAGCGTGCCAAAGAGCCCCCGCGAGGCTCACGACCCTTTTACACTTTTTAAAGGGAGGCTGACTTCTCTCTTCACTGCCGACGTCACTGGCTAATCAGAAACCCCACATAAACCGCACCGCACGAAAGGAGAGAGAGAGATAAAAGTGGAAAGCCAGGAAAGTTTCCTAGGCAGTACAGGTCTGCTACCTTACGCGTGAGAGAGAGAGAGGGATGAAGGAAGTGGAAGAAAGATATTGATGGCTTTCTTTTCATTAGAAGTTTCGGGCCCAGGATTCTGGTTTCCGTTAGAGGACGAGAATCCAACTTCATGCTTGCGCGTGCAGCCATCGGGCAGCGTACCCGCGCGACCGGTGGCCGTCCCTTCGTCCCAGTTCTGGCACGAGACCCGGGGCCTGCGGACGGGACAGCGCTACGAGTTCTGGGTGACCGCATCCACGGGGGCCGGAGAAGGCCCAGCCACCCGAATCGTCACCCAGAGCCCCGAAATACGAGGTGAGCGAGCGCTTCTCCCGTTTATCGCCACCCTCGATTCCCGCCGTCTTGACGCGTTCATTGCGTCTGGTACATCCGGACGGCTGAAAGTCACCGTGAGACTCAAAGAAGTCGGTCAAAGAAAGGGAACTAGGGACCTGGAGGGCACTGGGAATGCAGTGTTGGTGCAGCGCCGGCCTTAGATTCGATGCCATCACGCGTGCGCAAGGCTGCCTCCCCGGTTTTTGCTTGTACGCGGTGGTTTCAAGGGCATATCCGACGTCCTGACAGGACAGGATTCCCAGGGAGGATCTTTAATATCCAGAGTGCTTCGTTGAAAGCGCGATTCAAGAACACCATTCAAAATGCCAACCACGCTCTAAACACGAATACGCCTATATGAGAGTAAAAAATGAATTAAGCTGTCTTTTAGCGCACTCCCTTTTATGAAATAAAGTGCGCTAGAGGGCATCTTCCTGCCTTTTTTACTCCGTCCTGTTTAGAGTGAAGGCAGAGAGAAGCAAAACAGAAAGCAGGAAGAGTCTAAATTCGCCCGTGATTAAAGGTAAAAGAGAAACAAACATGACAGGGCGCGTGTCCTGCCTACTTCTTGTCTTTTCGTCTGCAAGTTACCTTTAATTGTAACAGACGACGAGACAAGGTTTATGTTGCCTAGCTATCCCGTCGTGACGTATCAGTCCTGAACGGCTGTTCTGTGATGACTGTGAATGTGGTCATTTGCTGTACAGAGAGCGGGTTTCGTGATTACCAAGAAAACGCAATATTTTATGGGTATCTCGTACACAATACTCCGAATCCGGACGATTTCAGCTGTGTTCGTCATTGTTCACTGAGGTAAACCTATGTAGAGAATATAGGCGCACACTCAGCATACAGACTCGCCTTTCAAGCAGCCAACTCAAAGTCTGCAGACGCCTTCCATATAACTGCCGTCTTGTCGCGACCAACTGGTGCGGGTAGTAATAATCCCGCTCAGTTATCATGACACTCACCAGTATGGTCAGTCAACTTTAAGACAAAGCCCTCTCCACATGCTCTGCGAACGCCTTTGTCTGGCCCCAGCCATACTCACGAACTGTGCATGTATGCGAACATCTTAAACCTTTGCGAAGGTAGGTTGTAATGCAACAGAAAACAAGAAAAGGGGACAGAACGTCGTCGCAAATAACCCCATATTTTCGGCTTCGCTGCAGCCTTCGCAGAGTATGAACCAGCAAGCCCAAGTTTCGACATTATTGTCCGGACACCACCTATACACTCCATAATAGTCAGCCGTGCGTGGCCATGTTTCTTTCCTTATTTTCAGTTAACACGGTAATAAAGAGGCCTCTCTGTCGAGGGCAGGGTTTTCATTCCCTCACGACTTTATTATTATTATTATTATTATTATTATTATTATTATTATTATTATTATTATTATTATTATTATTATTATTATTATTATTATTATTATTATTATTATTATTATTATTATTATTATTATTATTATTCACAGCTCCAGCGCGCATAGCGTCGTTCAGCCGTGAAGTGAGCGTGGCCCTGAAGCAGGACCTGGAGCTGCCGTGCAGGACTGCGGGCCAGCCAATGCCAGTGAGGGAGTGGCGAACAAGGTACGTGTAGAAGGACTTGCTTGGGCTAGCTGATGCATGGTTAGGCTTGTTAGTGCATGGCTAGGAAATCGGAAACTGACTCTCGCGCAAATAGGGCACGCACACATCAAAATTTCTCCTGTGTTCTCTGCACTAAGTGTGTCGTCTTTCTCTGCGCTGCAGTCACCCTCCTGGTGAATACTCGGGCGGGTGGCTTCGCGTCTCGCGCAGCGCATGCTTCGGGCGCCTCACACGGAACGCGTGAACATAGAGTGTAACAGAGACTATACGCTGTGACAATGCGCCATCTGTGCGATCCGATCGCAGCGCTGCGCGGGCCGCAGAGCCACGCGCTCAACAGTTCCCGCTAAGTGTTTGTCCCCGCAGTACGTACACGCTTGAGTGTTGTTAGCGGGTAACCGCTGCCCTGAATTTCGCCAGTTCACCGTAATTTGTGTTCACAGGTGAGCAGAGGAACCAACGCTCGTGCTTCAGCCTATGATGCATGTTATTTAGACAAGTCGCATCTTCGACTCTGAAAAGTGACGACCAGCGTAAACAGGATGTCTACGTGGAGTTGCGGAGAAGATACAGCTCGGACCAAACGAGCTGGAAGCTGAAGCGACGTGGAAGCAGTGAGGAAGTTTTACGGACAGAGAGAGAGAGAAAGAGGGTAGGTTGAATTAGCCAATAGAAGGTACCACTTTGCCGCCCTGCACTGGGGGAAAGAAATGGAAGAACAACCGCTTTGCTGCGCCGTATACACCTCCTTAACCCTCGCCAGCTGACAGAGATGAATATTCTCTGGCGGTAGAAACAGCGATCTACGGCTCTCAAGGCCTGCCAGTCACTATTCTGATTCTTGATGTTGAGAGCGCTGTGCCTTGGAGATAGGCTACGACTGTGCTGTTGCTTTGTTGCGTATGACGAAAAGTCGTAGCTTGCACGAAACTCTTCTTCTTTTTTTTGCGATGAAGTTTGAGTCAGTTGCACCGGCGAAACTATGTTAAGAGTTAATGTTCTGCAATAAGCGGTGGTGCTCGTCGAGGTACTTTTGAGTGTCATAGCCGGAGAGCCTCACGACTGATTAGCGTAGATATACTGACCAGCAGTTGAAATAAAAAACACTGCTATAAGTGCGTACGAGAACTGTGATGTTGCGCATTTATTCTGCTATAGATCACCGCACTGATATGCTCACGGTTTCATAGGCACCTTTGAAGATGCATCCTCCGCTAGCAGCTGGCGATGTGACTTCGGAATCGGATCTTTCAAGCAGGAATCCGCGCGGTTAGACGTGATAATCACTCAAGGGCTGCCGCTGTCGAACAGCTGCTACAGGCTATATCAGCAACAAGGCATTGTCGAACACGAGTCTTATGCCCTAGCGTCTGGGCAGTCAACCATCTTCTGAGCGAGAATCGAAAAACTGGCTGAATGTGCTGAAGGTAGAAGCTGAATAGAAAATAAATAAATAAAAGGCTTTGATAACTGCTACACCAAAGTCGCTCGAGGTTGCTGCGTTGTCCTTTCGAGGCTGCAGAAAACTGTCGTCAGTTCCTACAGCTTGAGTGATTCGCTGCAAGGATAACACCTCGCCAGCAACAGTTATTTCGCTCTCCAGGCGATTAGAAGGTTTAAGAATGCAAGCACTGACATCAGTCCGTCGAAGGAATTCTCGGTACTTCAAGCGCACGATATGAAACTGCCGCCACAAGGTACAGTGCAGAGCATACAGATGTTATCACGCCTCGACGATGCGTAGCCCTGGTTCACTGAACAGTTCACCTTTGAGAGCCGAGAAGAAGTCGCCGTATACGCTACCGTGCGCGTCGATACGAAACGCGGCACAGTTCCCAGTGTTTCTGCAGATTTCTCTGTCAGACGACGAATGATTGACGACTACGGCACACTAAAGCAACAATTGCGGTTTCCCGGGCGGCTATAGTCAACGAACGCTCATAAAAAAGCACTTAGAAGCGCAGATTCTTCGACTACATGGTTTCTTTGCCTCAAAATTCGTGTCTTCTCTTCATCCTGTTAAGCTGCACTCGGTTTTACGCACTGCTCGTTGGACGGATGTTAGCGTAAGCGCTTCCAGACGCGTTTGTGGCAAAGACAGCTAAAATATTCAAAAAGGACTCGCAAATCTCGCAGCAAGTGCAAAACTGCAATATAGGGGTATATATAACCTCAATACCTTCCCCACACGCCGACACCGAATCTCCAGAGGAGAACAAGTTATTTAAATATAATTTTGCTACGAAGTGGACGCGGATGTTTTCGTAGGTATCACATTTGAATCCGAAGTGGTTCCGGCCGGTTCCAGTAGAATCATATTATGCTGTCAAGCTGGGCCACGCGAAAGGGCAGATGTCACCACCTGCGGCTCTGAGGGCCTCATATGCATGCGCGAGGCACTTTATTTGCATATTGCACACACGGAAAAAACGATAACTCTGCTAATGCATGAAATACACCAAT
Source organism: Amblyomma americanum (assembly GCF_052857255.1). Classification (NCBI taxonomy): domain Eukaryota; kingdom Metazoa; phylum Arthropoda; class Arachnida; order Ixodida; family Ixodidae; genus Amblyomma; species Amblyomma americanum. The sequence continues at coordinate 75,670,956 of NC_135502.1, read as the reverse complement.
GAAGTGCGGCATAGCGCATGATACTTTTTTCAAAGAAGGATTCAATACGAAACACGTGCACGGTGCAGGCTACTTTTCGCATAACCCGTGGTACAACGGTGGTCGGTCTCCTTCCTGATACCTCACATTTCAATTTCTACGGCCAGCCCTCTTTCTGATGGCGAGGACTTAATGTTTTACTGTTCAGTCATGCGCAATAAATTAATTCACGCCATTTCTAGTACTATCTTTAGCCCTCCAGATTAAGCTGCGCCGTAAATAAAAAGAAGTACAGTTCAAGCTGTGTGTACAGCAGTGACCCGTAGTCAGACCGATATATTCTTTATCTTGTAGGAGAAAATTACGCCAGTGCTCTCAGTATTACTGTGTGAGCAGTCCAGACTGAAATTGTTAACAAATCTCCAAAATCGTCTAGGTTTTAAACCGTGTGTGGGGAAAAGGGAGGTCCGTTCAGCGACAGAAAAGTGCGATGGTGAAATATTTGTTAATTCTTTTTATGACTGCAATTTTAATCCCCGTTAAACATAAACGGTCATTTTATCTGCCTCGTTTCAGTAACACATGATGGAAAACACAAGGCACCACGGCCAGATCCAGAGCATTAAGACCTGCTGTTTCGCAGCCAGGCTTCATTAAAAGCCCATTACCGCGAAGAACTTCATGGATCTTGCGGTGTTAAAAACTTTCCCTGGAGGCCTTTTTTTTGCCTGCGTTGCTGGCAAGATTTATAATGTAGGGCCTATATTCTTGACGCTCTTGCTTTACGTGCAGTTAGGGATTATTTTCTCGTGTATGCGTTGACCGTATAGAAGGCACAAAACTCTTAAGTGACGCTTTTGAAACAAACATGGTGTTTAGCCTCCTCTACAAAATTTGTTTTGACATCTATACTTTTGTGCTTCAATGTCGAAAAAATACAGATTTTTGTCACCCTTGCACGAAATTGGAGCGAAGTTTTACAATGAAAAATGGGGCCTACTGCGAGCATAAAACTGAAATCAGTATCATAGGCGAACGCTCAATGATCTTAGGGGGTCTTTTTATTGCTTAATACTTATTGCTTAATGGCATGTGCTGCCACCGGTGGGGCTTATGCTATCCAGGTTGCCCTTCCTGGCAACGTCTCGTGACCAATCATTAAGTTATCTGCCACCTGACATTGCAGGCAGTTTGCTCAAAATTCGGTGGGTAGGTTCCGATGACGTCACAAGGTCACGTGACCTAGTTGGCCCACCTAGGTTGCTTCTCTGGGGATTTTTCGCTCGCGGTCAGCGACGCCACCGACGACGCCGGATTTTCTGCGACACGAGCTCTCTAACGCTATCGCGTTAAACCGCTCAAACCATACGTGTGAGAACCGAAACCTTTGCGGCTTAAGCGAGCTTTCAAGCTCATTCCTGGCGGCGCGCTTGTACTGCATGGTCGCTGTCCCGGTGCACCCAAGTAGGAGCAGCCGCAGTCACTACCACTCTAAGCGGACATTGGGCTTCACCGTGTATTGTTAAATTTTCGGTCAGAGGAAACACTCCGTATAGGTGGAGGTTCTATTATCTAATGCTAATGTTATTTTGCGACTCAGCGCAGGCCTTCATAAGCGCTTGCAGCGTCACTGCCGCCAACTGCTGTCCTGCACGAACGGCGCGGCCGCCAGACACGCCTCTCTTGTTTCCACCTCTCGAGTAACGTATACCGCCCTTTTCATCGTCCCAATCTGCTCGACTGTCCTCTTTGTTCTCGTCAGCGGTAGTTACGGCAGCCTGCGAGCGTTGTCTCTGCGTGCCATCACCCTTGCCACTCTTCATTACCTTCCTCTCTGCTTCGCGCTGCTTGCCGGCGGGGAGCATCACCTATCCCGCGCCCTCTTCCTATCCTCACCTCGCGCAGGGCCCCTCATCCGACGCATCTCCGACCCCCTCTAAATGACGCCGAGAGCCGGTCGTTACCGGGAAACCTCCCGTAATCACACACACGCACACAGCACGGTTCCATCCGAATCCTCGGCGATTCCCTCTCCTCCCCAGTCCCACCCCTCCCTTCTCTTTCCTCTCCGGTCATCTCGTTGTGCCTCCGGATTGTCCGGAGAAGAAAGGAGACGCCCTTCCCCCCTCAAACCCTCTTCCATTCCATTTCTGAGGTTCCGTCCGGCGTGAGGGACGGCCGCTGTCTTCGCCAACGATGAGTCCGGCCATTGCGACCGGCCGCAGGCGCAAACAGTGAACCCCAGAGTTGACGGGAGGGAGAGGGTGAGAAGGAGAGGGCAGCGCCTTCTCTTTCCTCCCGCATTGTCCGGCAACGGCGAGCACCGAACAAAAGAGCGGCCCACGAGGCCCCAAGCCCGAGGAGCGGGCTCAAGCACTGGTCAAGCGAGCGGCTTTGCCACGATGGAAGGAAGCACCTTGAGGCGAGCCTCGGGCCCGCTGCCGTTGCCTCCGCCAACGCCGACGCAACGGATTCCCCCTGTGTGCGCCAGGCCTAGTGTTGAACCCGAAATCGAGCGCTGGCGGCGCCGTTTATTTCTCTCCAAATGGGCGCCCCGAAGCCCTCTCCTCTCCCTCAAAGGTGAGAGCGTAAAAAACGAGGCCCCAGAGCGCGTCTCCACCAATGAATGCCACAGATGCCCTCTGGCTGAAACATCTCTCTCTCTCTCTCCCCCTTTCCTCTTCATCTTACTTACCCTCTTCCACCCAGCTACTGTGCAGCATCTGCGGAAGGGGCAGGGAAGGAAAAAGAATCGCGGTTATTTTGCAGCATCCTGCTGAGGCACTGTGCTCCCTATACGCTCTCCCGTTTTTTCCTCGCTCGCTCGCTCTTTTGGGAAGGACGGAAGGGCTTTTCGAGAGTGCGGACGCCGGCGGCAGCGGCGGGAGTGGGCTACCGCTTGCGAGGGACTGCCGCCGCCGAAAACGAGAAATATATATCACTGGCTGCCGTCCGGGGCAACCTCCGAGGGATCGCGGAAGGATTGCGCCAAATTAATCGGGCTGTTTCGAGAGGGGGGGTCATTAATTAGTTCCTTTGATCTGGCGCTTACTATCATTGCGTAGTGCTTACTACGGAACGTTTCGAGTGCGTTTGTACTTTTCCCCCGTCTGCACGCTATGTTTGTCGCTAGGAATGGCGCAATGCGAGAGGGACCATTCAAAAGCGGCCGAAAGTCTCCGGAATGATGCGCTCAAATAGAGCCGGAGTGACGGATTATAATTAGATTGCTTCGTGAAGTGAAGCGCGCGAAAGTTTTCCGACTCACTCATTCTGTGGGCTCCGAACGATATGTCATCGGCTCCATATGTGCGCCAGAACTGGACGTTGGGGTCTTGGCACGAAGATGCACTGCCTCTTCAGTCGAGCGGAAAGCTACACAGCTGCGCTTATCGTGCCGCGATTTGGCTTCACGGTTATTCCGCTTTCAGCTCCTGGTTGAAAAGTGTGTGTGTGTGGGTGGGGGGGGGGGGGGGGGGGGGGTTAACCTGCGAACAAATACATGAAGGGTGGCCCAAGCTATAATTCGCTGCTACTTTGCACTGGGGGGAGAGAAGACAAAGAGGGTTATGATAAGTGACGAGAAGGACAGAAAAGTGGAGCGAATGTATGCAACCCCATCGTCCGGAAGCAACAGCAGAGTGGCAGCATGCACTAATATAACTGCGAGAAAAGAAACTACCGTATTTTCCGCGCCTGTAGTTCGCGGACTATGCGTGTCTAAAAGCTGCAATTTTGTGTGGTGCGGTGTGGACTATACATGCATTAATTTTTTTTAACGTTACTCGTCAGAGCTAAAGATGTATCATGGTTGTCAAAGTAAATAAAAAGTGTAGCCCGAATGCCGGTCCTGCGACATTTTACCGTGCTAAATCACATTGCGAATTCAGTTCTCATGTGCAATCAGTTTTGACATGCAAGCGAATTCTGCTCGTGATGGCTGCGTTTCAGTGCTCAGATTTGTCAGCACACGAGAAAGAATGTCGATGATTAACGTCCTAGAGAAGTTGTCAACAGATTAACAAAAGCCGGACTAGATACAACTGGAACCGATGCGTAGGATTCTAAAGGCGATGAAGACAGTGACGAACCGTTCGTCCAATCTCACATGCTTGAGTTCCTTTACTTCGACAGCCTAGGGAAAAGTGATTTTGACGGGCTTTAGAGCTGAGTTCTATGCGATCAATGAAAGGCCCATAGTTTGTAGACAACAAACTTTTTGCTTAGCATTGTGCACTGCTTATTGACAACCTAAAAAAAAAAACTTATTTTGAGCCGAACTTCGTCCCTTCGGACTATACAGCGGTGCGGACTATCTAAGCAAAAACTTCTTATTTAAAGCCAAAATTGGGTCCTGTGGACTCTACGCATTGTGCGGACTATAGTCGGAAAATACGGTAACTTGTCATGCGCACAACTTTCCTCCCTTTATTGCCGCCCCCCCCCCCTTTTTTTTTGCCTGCATTCAGTAGGGGCGATGAACAGATGGCATCGTTTTTGTCTGCTGAGAAAGTAGATATGTGAAAAAAGCCCCCTTATTGAGTCACCCTCCGGCGGAAAATTTTATTCCCAAAATTCTATCCACTAACCCTAGGACTATCTTCACTCAGCAACAGAATTTTAGTCTCGAAAACATAGGCGGGTGGCGAAGCGGCATCCAGAATAGCCGATCATATTCACGCATAGAGCTAATGATTATATGATTGAATGCTTGATTGGCTGATTGGTTGATTGACTATTGATTGACTGATTCATTGCGTTTATTCGAAATTGTTATATCTATTTATTTTTTGACTGACTGACTGATCGATCGATTGATTGATTGATTCAATAACCCATCGGTTAATTGATCGATCGATTTACTCAGTGGCGACCGCGGCCAGTGCAAAAAAAAAAATTACGTCATCTCGAAGGACTGGCTTCCCTCCATAACCGGAAAGTCCCATACCGATTTGAATGCTTCCGCGCTAAGTAATGCGGCTTTTGCATCCGCCGCTCACCGAGGTGCCCTGCATGCGCGGTGACCTGGCGTGTTTTGAGCGGCCCGCGGAGGAGTGCGCAGAGGCCAGCACTGAATGAAAAGGAGGGAGCCGCGCGGGTACCGAGTCCGACGTCACGTGACTGAGGTGACACCTTGCAGCTCCGGACCACTGCGGAAGAGCGAGCGGGTTCGAGTGCTCCCCTCGGGCACGCTGCACATCGAGGCCGCCGAGCCGGGTGACGCCACAAACTACAGCTGCCACGCGCACAACCTGTACGGCAGGGATGCCGTCCACTACGCCGTCCAAGTACACCGTCAGTATATCCCTCCCCTCTTCCTTTCTCTCACACAGCGCTCATAGTTTCGTCTTGTTCGCACTGCGAAGGTACATAAAAGTGGAATTTTCACGAAAGTACTCTAATAAGGGAATAATTACTCCCTTATTACAAATTTGCTCCACCTTGGGGGCTTTCTCTAAACATTTTACCATTACGAATGTACTACACTTTGCACCCTTGGCGCGTCCTACACTCTAAACACGAATACACCCATAAGGGAATAAGCTGTCCTCTGGCACACACCCTTTTATGAAAGGATGCGCGCTAGAGGAGAGTTTACACCCTTTTTACTCCGTTCTGTTTAGAGTGTACAGCTAAGAGCCGCCCTCTATAATTGACGGCAATTTGCGAACTGGCAACCTGGTCCTTCCCTTCCATTCGCGCGAATGTTGTCATTAAGAAACACCACGTGGAAAGATAGCTACATATTTACACTGAGAACCACATCTCGTGATATTGGACCAATGCGCGTGCTGGGCTCTGTCTGTCGCGACGATTCGCTAGAAATTTCGTTCTGTAATGGTCAAAATGATAAGTGTACCACACTTTATCTACAGGCCTCCTTCTAAATTATCTTTTCTGGCATGTGCGCAGTGTAATGTTTTTTGTTCCATGCACAATGTTAAAGACCGTCACCTTTTTTATTTATTGAATCCTCAAAAGTATATACCGCGTTTCGGTCTTAATGAAACAAAAAAAGTTACTCATCTAGCTCTTTAGATTGCCCTGCGACGACATGCTATGGGGCTTCTTTCTGTGAATTAGAATTTCTTTCTTTTTACTATACAGATTGCAGAAAAAGTACAACCACATATGCCTTGTTTTTTTTTTTACGATCGTATTACATTCGTTTTGTCAAAAATCTCAAAGCGAATATCTTGTCTCTAATCTATATTTTTGGTTTCCTTTCTCTCGCAGTGAACATATCTCAAAAATGTAAGTAATCCACAAAAATTCTAGTCATTGTGCGAGCAAGACCGATAACGACCCAGTGCTAGACAGAAAATATATATTTCCTCTTAATTGGTAAACAAAAAAATAGAAAAATACTAAATCTCTAAGGCTGACTAAGCAGCACAGCAACTTACATTACTTGCAACATAATTTTTTTCCGCAGATTGTTTAAAGAACTGGAACACTGTAAAAAACGAGAAAGATAAGGCCAAGACCTGAGCCATCTATAGCGTACGATATTATAGTGGTTTAGGCAAATATAGTGCACGCCATCAGTTCAACGCGAGAAAACTAAAAACTGTATTGAATTATCCTCCACTTGCTTGCTTGTTCGTCTGTTTGTTTGTTTTTCATGCCCAATTGCACTGCCTTTCACCAGGACTAAAACAGCAACCACAGCAGTACTCACCTATGTACAGCATATACAGCAGTACATATGCGCAGTGCACATGCGCCCTTCGTGGATATATGGGTGCCAATCCGATGCATAACCTTAACCCGGCAGACAAAAAGTACTAATTTGAAAATGCATACAACGCCCCTACACCGCCACAAGATTTACAACGGCTTCTATTGAAAATTAGTGAGTCTTGGAGACCCGGCAGATTATTCAGCGTGCTATATTGATTAACCTATGCTTGTCCTTACTGAGCCTCAAAACTAAAAGGGCACCAGTTGCAGAACACATGGTCACAGACAATCTCACAGCAACATCAACCGGCAAAAAAAAGTAACGTTTTAAAGGCGAAAAAAAATTACTGGCAAAAACACAACGAAAGCTGTTGCCTTCGTACAAGTAGCAAAACACATCAATTTACTGTTGCGAAAACCAGAAAAAAACAAAAAATTAGAAACGGTTTTCTAGAGAAATGTGAATGCTTTGCATGTTACAATTTAGTTTAGTTGTTTTACACATAGTGCCAGATTATCTGAATTAGTACAAAATTTCCTTTCTGTGCGCACATTACTGCAAGTTTAATTTCGGTTTTCATGACTGAATACAAGTTGTGTGCCTTCATTAGAAGTTTGTATTTTTTATTATAAGTTTATTATAAGCCTTCAAACCCAACCAGACAGGCAAATCTGTCAACGTGTCTAGTTTTCAGTGAATTTTTTTTACACAATATTAAGAAGTGTGCTTTCACATGGTAGTTTGAGCTCGCTTAAGGCCTGCTTGGTACGTTCTGTACCCAACAACAAAACTTCCAGCTTTGCGCTAATACCACGAAATCTCCAGACATCACCTCACATGGGAAATCACGTGTCGAGGTACAACCTGAACCGCGCCAGGACAAATAACGCCGCGTTCCAATATCCCGCGCAGCTCCCCAGAGGCCTGCGTCTGTGAGCGTGTTGTCTACAACGTCGAACAGCATCACGCTGGGCTGGCTCAAGAGGAACACCGCCAACGGAATAAACGCACCCAGAGTCAAAGGTATGCTTCTTCCTTCGATCGTTCGAATCACAACGCCGACAACCCCGATATTTTTTTTTTTTGTCGGTCACGCGTTCTACTTTTGCTGGTGTTCGTTTCGTGAAATAACTCAAAATATTCTAAGCCTTTAATTCAAGTTCAGTCAAGAAGGGCGACTCAGCGAGGCGGACTAAAGAATCGAAAACAAATCGTCGTGTTTTCGATTCGACCAGATGTGGGCCCGAAGCGTCCACAAAGAGCTTGTGAATTTTGCTCACGCGTCGCAAAGTGAATTGTTTGAGGGAGGGGGGGAGTAAAAAAAACAACAGCAACAAATGCGACACACTCTCTTTCAGTCTGAATTCACTTTCATTGTTATTCCTTGCACGCGATGTGTTTGTCAGACGAAGCCAATGCAAGACATGGGGCGAAAGATGAGAGAAGAAAAAAAAATGAAAGAACGTGATCCGAACATCCCGCGCACAACGTGGGTCTAAGCCGAAAGATTCCCGTGCCTGTAACATCTCGCTTTCGTTGGAAACCTTTGATGTCGTCTACAGATCAGTCGGGGGACGCCTCAGTGAAGAAGAGAAGAGGTAATTGAATCTGGGGAGGCCGGCGCACTCGTCGTTCATTTCAGATTTCAACGCTCCAGTGCGCCTGCATATTCCGCACGTGAAGGCGCGCGCGCGCGCTGCGGCGCACAATTCGCCGGGTAAGAACCGACCCGCCAGCAAAATAAAAAAAATCGAAAGGAGAGAATATGTGAAAATCCGTGAGATATCGGTTGTCGAGGGGACATAATGCAAGTTCTATTGGGATGATCAGAGAAAAGCGCATGAAAGTAAAAAAAAGATTAAACTCAAATTTCTGAGGCGCCTTGGTGCCCAGGCGACGTATCTAAAAAAAGTGAAAGAAGCAGCGCTATTTTTTGTAGTCGTTTGGAGAAATGTCAAGTGTCAAAACGTGGAAAGAAATGTATCTATTTATAGAAAGGCGAGGTTTCCAGCTTCTCAGATATGCATGCATCAGAAGGTTTCACTTCCGGAATTTTAAACCTAAAAATGCAGTTTAAGATTTTTATAATTCCGAAGGCTTTCGTCGTCTGGTCGTTGCAGAGCACTTTTAGTTAGCCAGCATTTAAACGGATTTCAGTGACAGATGTGTTAACCGGACGCGGTCCTAGATAGCGTATAATCGTGGCAGTTTGTTCGGCATTGGCATCTTTTCGAGCCTTTTTGCTGTAACGGTGAAGAAGATCAACTTATTCCACAATGAACTTTTCTTTCGCGAAGTAAATTAGCAGATGCGATTACGTCTAGAATTAATCGCAGTGTTTCTATAGTCAACAAGCGTCTGTCGCTCAGTATGAGTTAGAGGTCTTAAAGCATTGCAAGGGAAAAACAGTGCCGTTTGAAGGGACCAAAAATGGCTGGAGTTTAACCTGGCTTGAACCTAGTTATACGAGCGAAAGCTCTGCTACGCATGGTCTCCACTGTCTCAAATGAAATGCCAAGGTCAATTTCGAGGTCAAGGTCAGATACCTAATGGTCATAGTCATGATCACGTGGTTATACTACCATAGCTTGGGCCAAACCACCACGCAGTTAAGTTCGGTTTGACCTTGTGAGGCATTGAAGGTCATTGTTGATGTGGTGCCCACTGTCCTAAATCAAATGTCAAGGGTGAAAGGGTGAAGGTCTAAGTCAGGTACCCAATGGTCATAGTCATCATCACGTGGTCATACTACCATAACTACGCCACGCAGTTAAGTTCCGTCTGACCTTTTGAACCATTGAAGGTCATTGTCTTATCCACATCGAACTCGGAAGTTGTACTGCGAGAACTAAAAAAACTAGAGTAAGAGTGGGAGCAGCATAATTTAAAGGCAGCGACTAGCCAAACAATTGAAGAAAGTAGTTGGGGCAATTAAGTGTGTATACAAAAAGCAGATTAGACAGCAGCAATATATATATATATATATATATATATATATATATATATATATATATATATATATATATATATATATATATATATATATATATATATATATATATATATATATATATATATACACTCAGAGCCCGGCAAACAGAACGAATCAGTTGAATGAAAAAGGCGTGAAAAAAAAAAGATATCTTGTCAGCATCTGTGTAAGTTGTGGAACAGTAAGGACACTACTCAAGCGAACGTTTGTTCAAACTTATGCAAAAATGATTTTCTGATTCAAAGACAACGAGAACACAAACGAGACTATACGACGTATAAATGCTAGTCAGCGGTGGTTAGAGGACAGGTTAAGTGAGACAGAAAATATGTAACACAATATCATTGATAATGTTGCAGCATAGTAAACAACTCTTCCCCACCCCGCCCGTTTCATTCTCGTTCCCAACACAGAAGAAAAAAAAGCTTCTTAAAAAGTTAATGAACTCTACGTTGCTGTGCCGTAATGTTAACGTGATATGGTCTGTTCTGTTTATTCTTTTGTAACCACAGGTATTTCAGTGTTGAATAGCCTGAGAGGCCAGCGCGAAATTTCCGCCTATCTCAAACAACAAAGCTTCTTTCGGGGGCTGCGTTGATGTTGATAACCAACCTTACATTACGGTACAGACGTATTGTATCGATTCCACTCCTCAGTTCAGTGATGATCGACCTTCCGTCGCCGATGTTGCCACCCGGAGTAGCATAATTTCATACCTGTAACCAGATAAAAAAAAAATGGACCCGCGCCATGAGAAGCTTTACAGTGGTCACTATCTTCTTGTCCCAAACGAAGTGCTATTCAGAGCAACAATATAATCATTTGCAGTAACTTGCAGTATCACTTCTCTATAATGTTTACAATGTTTTTACAATGTCGATCCGAAATTCCCGGGTTCAAACCCGACCGCGGCGGCTGCGTTTTTATGGAGGAAAAACGCTAAGGCGCCCGTGTGCTGTGCGATGCCAATGCACGTTAAAGATCCCCAGGTGGTCGAAATTATTCCGGAGCCCTCCGCTACGACACCTCTTTCTTCCTTTCTTCTTTAGCTCCCTCCCTTATCCCTTCCATTACGGCGCGGTTCAGATGTCCAACGATACATGAGACAGATACTGCGCCATTTCCTTTCCCCAAAGAACCAATTATTATTACAAAGCAGCATCCAACGGGAAACAGACTATATATATATATATATATATATATATATATATATATATCAGACAAGGTAAAGGAAATGAGGGACTCGTTTTGGCAAACTTATGAAGGGAGCCAACAGTCACCGAAACCAAGGTGCATAGGGGAATTTTCTTTAATTTTTTTAATGTGTAGTGCTAATCAGTGGGATAATAATACTTAGATTAATCTATCGCCTTAAGAAGATTACTTATAAAGCAGCAGAAAAAACAACCATGCCGCCGGTGGGAACCGAACCCACGACCTCCGAATATCGCGTCCGGTGCTCTTACCAACTGAGGTCGTGCGTTCGGTTCCCACCGGCGGCATGGTTGTTTTTTCTGCTGCTTTATAAGTAATCTTCTTAAGGCGATAGATTAATCTAAGTATAATTATCCCACTGATTAGCACTACACAATTAAAAAATTAAAGAAAATTCCCCTATGCACCTTGGTTTCGATGACTGTTGGCTCCCTTCATAAGTTTGGAAGAATATATATATATATATATATATATATATATATATATATATATATATATATATATATATATATATATATATATATATATATATATATATATATATATATATAAAGAGAAAAGCTTAGCAGGCCGGATTAATCAGAATAAAAGTCGGTTGACACGCAGCAGAAAAAAAGGGACGAAAAGGAATATAAAGGGTGATGCGAGCACGCATGCGGGAAAGTGCGCCACGCTGTTAGGTTCGGCCGCACAGGCGCCCGTACACCTGAGTTACCGCAGCGGCGCTCGAAAGTAGACAAGCGACGCCAAGGCGCTCCCGCGTCGCGCAGCGAAAACAAGGGAAAAGCAAGAGATCCGGAAAGGCATTCGGTGCATGCGTCGCCTTCTCGGAGACGAGCGAAGGCGAACCCGCATCGGGAACACCAAGAAAAGAGGCGCGCTGAGGGGCCCTCCACAGACCGCCGAACGCTGCGCTCCACGAAAGGAAGGAGGGAAGGGAGGAAGAGACAAAGAAGGAAGAAGGAATGGAAGCGTGCAAGCAGCACTCAAGATTGAAAAGTAAGGGGCGTGCGCGGGGTGAGGACAGAGGGAAGGAACGGGAAGAGGACGGGGAGGCGAATAGGGAAGGCAGGGAAAGATGGAACAGTGGCAGCTGCGTGCGAGACCAGAACGTTACGCCAAGATGCGGCCGCGACGCACGTGGTGCGACGATTTCCCGGCGGAAGAAGGAGAATGAGGGAGTGAGAGTAGAAAAAAGAGGAGGAGGGGGAGGAGGAGAAACCCTTCGCGAAGGGATCCAAGCGAGGAGGAGAGAGAAAGGAAGTAAAGAAACGACGAGCGCCGAGAAAACGCAAGGAAGACGGTGAGAAGAGGAGATGAAAGAAGGGTGCCTCGATTCGAGGCCTATAGGGAAGAAGGGAAAGCCAGCGAACGTCTGAGTGGAAACCTGCGGGCGGAGATCGACGGGAGCCGGCAGGCAACGGAGACAGCGGTGCGAATGAACGACAACGAAGAAAACTTGCAAAAAGAAAGAAAGAAAAACGCGCATGAACAGAAGGAATACGGTGGGGAGGATGGGAGGAAAAGGAAAGAACGAATGTCCAGCCGCCAAATAAATATGGGTTCATCGATTCCAGCCGGCGCACGGGGTGGCGGTCTGAAATGCGGGGAGAGACAGAATAGCTGGAAAAAAAGGGCCGAAGAAAAATTGCTTCGTATAAACAGAAATATAAAAAGACAGAAGGGAGAGTGGCAAGCGCAAAACGGTTCGGGGCGCCGAAAATAACGCGAGTTTGACAGAAAATGGCATAAAATACGATTTTGATTTCTCGGTGCGCGGAAAACGGCCGAGATGTGGAAACGAAGGGAAGGGTGGTGAGGGGGTGTAGGGAGGCCGAAACGAAGGGGCGGCTGTGTGCGTGCGTGGAAGGGTGAGGGCCTAAGCAGACTTTCCAAGAAAGCTAAAAACTTGTTCAACTTTGTCTCTTTTTTTTCTCTCGTGAGTGAGATGCAACACTGTTTTTGTTTTCCGGCAAAAGCTTCTTTCGCCTTGCTACATACACGCCGCGGCCTGCTGCTCTCTTTGCAAATCGCGGCACGCCTCTCGCTTCTTGCTTGTGCCAGCCTGAGCCTCCCAAACCACGCGCGCGCACAAACAAGTCTTTCGGCCGTGCGCGCTCAGCGTCTTTCCTCCTGTTCGCGTCGGCGCTCGCGTAGCGCGGCGTACTTCAAAACGGGATAACAGGTCCGGCCATTACGGAGTCACATCGGAGTTTGTAAACAAACGGAGAAAACCGATTTGTAGCGCGTGAGAGAAAACGAAAGAGGAAAAGTTTTTCCCCAACGCTGTCAGGAACAAAAGCGAAACTGAACGAAACTTTTGCGCCGGGAAATCCGGTTCCGCAACGTTCGGAGCCCTCGCTGCTTCGGCGACGTTTCGACATAATCATGCGGGCCCAGCGTGAAAGACGCATTTTTGCTTATCGCTAGCGTTACTTCCAGCGACTATTTTCGCCTTCCAGTCAACACCTGACGCAAATACATCTTCGCCTCTCAAGGGCTGCCAAATTATTAATTGTCACGAGAGTGCCGTATATAGCGTCGCTTCTCAAAGTAAATAAAAGCTTAAACAAGCTAAAAAAAAGATCCGCTTGGAATGTGCCAGCACAACGTGTGAAACTGGCACGAACTCTTTTTGGTGGAAGAAAACGAGTCGTCGACGCTATCTTGACTTCTCACTGGTGCCACAAGATTCGGAAATATATAGATGCGAATGTGCGCCAGAGATTGCCCTGGCGATAGCACTCTCGCAGTCTGTCACACCTTGTTTAATATAGACTAACAGCCATCTGATCGCTCTGATCGGAAATAAAACAAAGGTACCTCAATTTCAACGCCTCCAAGGGAACGTCATCCAACTTTCTTCAGCTTTTCAAAGACAAGGCAATTGACTTTGACAGCTGCTGCCGAATAGCCGGTTGGAACCTTCGCATTTTATTTGCGCGTGGTGCTTTCGGCTGAAAGGAACCATTTCGGCTATCACATTATTCGCAAACACGTCAAAATGTCAGTTTTCCTACACCTCTAACTTTTACTTTACAGCCTGAGCAAATGATGAAATAGTTTGCAGTGAAATGTATGAGGGCATCTTTTGTTGTTAAATAGTTTATTTATTGCCCAGATAGCAGCTGAGGTGACTGACGTACTTTGTCATGACTGGACTCGCTTTGCTTTCATGATTGGTTTCATTTATGCCTCTATCTACTAGTCTTATTGATGTCAGTGTTTTTGAAGAGAAAGCTCCTATTAACACCGCATTGATGATTACCTGCAGGCATAGCGTAGCGAGAAGGAAACAACGCTCAAGTCGCGCGAACTCTGCGACAAAAAATAAACTCCTTTCATGCATGTCAACAGATCACTGTTTAATCTTGGCCTGTCTGTGTGCTTTCTACGCAGTACTGTATGATTTTTGTGAGGTTGTTGCGGTCTTAGTAGCTTTTTAGAAAGGAAAGCGGCAAAAGAGATGTCGCTGAGCAATACACTGAAGACAGTTTTGTCCCCCAGTTAGCACTATGATTTGGCATATGGGATAAGCAACATTTTGGAGTAAACTGCGGCTTCTTATGCGATGGAATTGCGAATCTCATTGACATAAGGTAAGGTGCACTTTGTGTCCTGGCGCACGCTGTAGTGGAAACATTTAGCACAATATTGCAGTCGCTTTCTGGCCTGCCTCTAAAGTTCAAGTCATATGCGCAGCCAAGCCGCTGCGCTATTGGATGGAACATAAGAGCTACAGCTGTGTCACTTCCGCTTGTTGCTGCTCTGTAGCATACCTCCACAAAACTGAAAGATCCACACCAGGCACCAATTTTTTTTTTTACTTACACAGTAGGAGTAAGGCCATAATGCAAAATGCCAGTGTCGGCGTATTATGCGAAGAAGTGAAGCATCTAACCTCTAGAAGCGCCACCCCTCCTCCCCCCTCTTTCCCCGCCCCACATCCACCCTTCAGAAACGCATGAAACCCAGAAACCAGAAACCCAGAAACCCACCGCCCACCCACACACTCACCAGAAACTCGCAGCAGCGGAATGAAACAGTGACGGCGAAATCGAAGACACATTGGGAATGCGGCCAATGTAAAGCGAAAGACAAAAGCTCCCTGCTGTCGCAGCTTCGCCGCATCAGTTCGTATGGCCGTTCATCATTTCTTTTTTATCTTAACCCTAGCTCGCACTGACATTATTTTGCAGTCACGGTCACTCACGCTCATCCTCAATTTCAGCGACGCTTTGCGGCACTTGCTTTCGTACTCCACCCTCCGCTCGCGTTCACAGTCACGTCCAGTCACATCCACCAGCACTCGCTTCAGAAATTCATATCTGCAGTGTTCGCCTATGATGCAGGTAGAAACCTCGGCGACACTTTGGGAGCCTGCATGCGAATCGAGAAATTGAGTGTTTTAAGAAGTTGAGCAGCACTGACAGCACGCCAGTTATGCCCAGCGCTTTTAGCAGTCTCGCCCGATCCGAGTGAAAACTCCTTACAGGACATACGCGTGTGTTCCGAAGTGCTTGGGATTGGACTCGTTGGGCTCATCACTTGGTAGATTGCGCTTAACGTCTCTGCCTGTCTCTCTAAGACGTCGCTGTTTGCCTAAGCAGCGCAGCTTTTGAAATGGCCTGTGTTCCATCCAGAGTACGAGGTGCACTACAAGAGACAGCAGGGTTCGTGGGACCTGGTGCGCGTGTCTCCTCCGTCCTCGGCGCCGAGGCCCGAAGGTGCCGCCCCCAGAGGCGCCCCCGCGCCTTCTCCCGGACCGGCCACGGCTGCCTGGGTCAACGGCACCTGGCTGAGCCACGAGCTCACCGGCCTGTTCTGCGGAACGCAGTACCACATCTACATCGTGGCCGTGGCCGACAGGGGACGCAGCGAGCCGAGCGACACCGTGTTCGCCAGGACGCAGGGAGGAGGTATGCGCACACAGGGCCACCGAGGCCACATATCAAGCTCGAAGCAGAGTTGCTTCTGCGAGCGCAGGTTAATACCTCCAGAGAGGAAATCGGTCCTTACACGAATATGCACGAATCAGAGAATGGTTAGTAGCTCATTCATTCACACAAGTCCGGAGACGTGTGCTGAATGTCGGCTTGTAGAGCTCTCAGCCTGCTGCTTACATTAGTGGTTGTGTTATGGCGTGGCTGGGACATACTTTGGGACGCGAAGACTTCACACTCAAGTTTTTTGCTGGCGCCTTGTACAAGGGTTCCTGTCGGCGCGCCCCTTCGTTACATTACATTAGTAAAAGAAGTGCACGATGAGCCACTGCAGGAGCTCATTGGATTTTACGATCGCTACTGAGTAAGATGTCGCAGGTTCGATTCCCGGCCACACGGGTGCATTTTGTTGGAAGCAAAATGCGAAAGCGCCCATGTTCTGATATATGGGTACATATGTTACGCAACCGTTGGTCATCGAAGTTGATACTGAGCCCTCCATTACGACGTGACTCCTCCGGCGCTCCTTCGGTTCATTTCGAATGCAAAAATCTATTAGGCTTCACCCTGGCACTTCTAATCAAATGAAAAAAGCGCAAACATTGTTAAAGCTCTGCCGAGGCTCCTACCTAGTGCACGCACGATGCGCGGACGGCTCCTTATGACCGCGTACTTTGGGGACGGATGGGGAACACGCAGTGCCGGCGTCGCCCAAGCAGGAGGCGTTCGTGTCGCCCAACGCCAGTTCGCTGACCTTGCGGCCGGGCGCCTGGGCCCCCGGTGCGGCCGCGTGCCCGGTGTCGCACCTAGCTGTCGAATACCGGGCCCGCGACGCCACGGGGCCCTGGCTGGTGGCCTCGCGGGCACTACAGCCCCGCGAGGGGCCCATGACGCTGCACCACCTGCGCCCGGACACCTGGTACAGCCTGCGCGTCACGGCTCACACCGAGGCCGGTCCCGCCGTGGCCGAGTACACCATCCGCACACTGCCGGCATCCGCTACGCTCGCAGGTGAGCTTCAGCACAATTTACTTGCGGTGAGGTGGTAATATTGCTACACGGAAGTACACTGCATTTCAAAGCGACCAGTTGCATGGGCCAGTCCCCGAGTCATGCGTTCGGGAGACAGCTGATGTTCCAGCTGCTCTGCTGACTTTAAGCAGTGATAAAGACTGCCTTCTTCACTGTACAAAGCTAAAAGAAAGCAATCAGTCCTATCGCTCGTCCCCGCTGCGGCCCTACAACGCGCGAATGGACTCATAACTGCTTAAACCGCAGTGCAGTACAGTAACGCACACCGATCCAATTTCTTTCGGTGCAATAGACATCATAAATGCTGATCATGATGATGATGAATATGGATTTTTATGGCGCAAGGGCGTCTATGGCGCAAGAGCGCCATGGCACAAGGTATTTTCGATTACTCAAGGTGGGGTCAAAGACCCGTTTTCCAAGCATTTAAACCCTGTTAAGCCGAGCACCAGACAGGGGAAAGCTTGTACCCGCTGTGTGTTGTGTCTCCTCTTCTTTGTCCCGTCTGTCGCGCTGTTATGGATCACCCATTGTATCACCGATGGGTACCACGCGGCACTGGGGATCGAACCCCGCACCTCCCGCATGCGAGGCGGATGATCATAAATGCAACCACACATGTATTCCCGCTGCTGTTATTTGTGAGAGCATTGCATCCCATGAGCGAAGGAGTACTTAAACGTGCGTGAGAAAATGGATTTGACAAGCTGTGGTTGTTGTTCCTAAGACCCTGCGCACCGTTATCAAACTCGAAAGAAAAAAACAGAGCGTAAAAATTTGGCGTCTCTTAGTGCGCATGCATGGTTTGGAATTTGAAGATGTTTCTTCACCCCTACCCCGCCCACCTATATGATGCACGGTGCAGGCACCGTCCTTCCCGAGCTGATGGCGGTGAACGGTGCGGACGGCGACCTGCCGCTGCTGGTGCCCATCGCCACCTCGCTCAGCCTGGCTCTGGCCGCAGCCGCGCTGGTGCTGGGCTACGTGTGCTGCCGAAGGCGCGCGGAGCCCGCTTTCCCCAAGGAGCACGGTGAGCCCTATGCACCTCGCACCACCCCCCCTTTCTAGAAAACACCGAAAGGCACAAGGGCACAGGTTGTTGCGCTATGAGGAATTTCTTTTTCAGTTTATAGTCAGTGTGTTCTTATGACTGCGACACCGAAACAGAAGCGTAGGCTTTTCCCGACGAGCTTCCTCATCGAAAAACATACATCCTTTGTCACGTCCAGGCCCTTCTAGTAGATGATGCATGGCCAACATTCCAGTAAGCTGGGCATCGACGCACTATCATTAGTAATGGTTAGGTTATCAGGCAGTAAAAAAAACATGGCATGTTGTAAATGTTGCGCCCTTAATAGGTCTACACCCTTTCTCTTCAGCTTCAGCATTAGGACGTACGGTTACTGAATCTCGACATGAATCGTAGCTGGCACACAGCTACGACAGGTACGACATGAGTCTTAGCAGCGTTGCCGAAAGCTTCGTTTGTTACAGCCGATGTTAAAAAAAAAAGTATCGGATGTAATAGATGCACCCCCCCCCCCTTCATTCTCATAGAAGCATCTACTCTCAGACATGGATCAAGCTCATCTGTATTACACGAGCATGAACAGCATATTCTCGGAAAAGACAACACATCGACTCGCCAGGATAACACTCATTGGAAAACATCTGAAGGACGCCAACAGTCACCGAAACTAATGAAAGCATAAGGAAATGTGTTTGTGTATGTATATGAAAGTTATTGTGAAGTAGAAGAAAAACTATCACATGCCGCTATTAGGAACCGAACCCATGACCTCCGTATGTCGGCTCAACCTTCTACTTTCAACCTTGAAAATTTTCACCAGTGCTCCCTCATCCGTAGCGGCGGACGTAGAACGTAGACGTCAACGTAGACTGACCCATCAACGCAACGGACGTAGTACGTAGACGGTCTACGTCCGTTGTGTAGGCCAGGCCAGGGGATAGCTTGTACCCATTGTATCACCGGTGGGTACCCGGCGGCACTAGGAATCGAACCCAACACCTCCCGTATGCATCTACGCTGGTGAACACTCTTAAGGTCAGGTTACGTGAAACATGGATACACCCAAAAGTAAAAGGGTGGACTTTCACGGCCATAGCTAAGTTCGTAGAGCACCGTACGAGATATACGGAGACCATGGGATGGATCCCACTGGAGGCACGTTTTTGTTTTATTATTATTATCGTTGTTGTTATTATTATGTCAAACTAATTATCAGTGATCAGCACCATAAATATGAAAATTACACATTCTCCTATGCTTTCCTTGGTTTCCGCGACTGATGGTTTCCTTCAAGTACATGTTATAACGAGCCCCTCGTGTCCATACCCTTGTTTCCTCAACTCTCATTAGCGAGAATGAGAACACAGCATTTTACTGTTACGACGTACTACACCTACATTGTTTACCCCAGAGGAAGTGCCTTGTGCAGCTACTGCTGTGAAAACGATGCAATCCGTAACAAGGTTCTCGTTTACGCATATTCCCCTAGTTTTGATGCCACCCGTTTCCTGAGCCCAGCGAGTACTTTTCCTTTATACAACTCTTCATGCTGTGAAGCACGCTTTACAGGACACACCCAGTCACGGTATTCGAACTCCACTGGCTCTTCATGGCGGCGATAAACTTACGTAACGATCTTCTACATATCAGCTGACAAATTTTTGCCCATAACTTTCTATCTGCTTTCCCGGCAGAGAATCACACGGTGGGCGGCGGCGGCGGCGGCCGTTGCGCCAGCAGCGACGCCCTGGCCGAGTCGGCGCTGGTGAAGCGCTCCAGCCTTGACAACGTCCTCTCGACTCTCACGTCGGCGTCCGGCCGCCAGAGCTCGTCCTACCTGGCTTCCCCTGCGCGCCACTCCGTGGTGGCACCCGCCGCCACGCCCACGCAAGGTAGGCAGGCAGCAGTCGCGACCGGATAGCTGAGCGGTATGCTTCAGGAGCCATTATTATTCAATATTTATTTATTTACTTATCAGTCGGTCTCCAGAATGAAATGCTTAGTAAATTTTACACAAGAAGCATGCGTACTGGCGCAACAGATTAGGAATATTGGACAAATAAGTTGACGAAGTATGGCGCTTGTGTGTGGCTGACGAGGAGGACGAAGTGTATTCGGGCGCTGGCCCTTATTGTATAACTCCTTAGCCGTCTCTTGCTGTATACATCCGCTATACCTTTTCGTAAATATATTTCTACCCGTTACAACATTATGCGATTAAAATAATGAATGTGGCGTCTAAGGTGAACAAAATAAAATGGAAGTGTAGTGGTTTGGCAGTTGATCAAGCAAACGAAGTTTGTGCGCGAATGCACGATAATCAGCTGCATACGGCTGTCACTGGGTTCTTGAAAACTTTCACAGCGCTTACCTGCCGCCTATATTACCCACCAGAACTTAATTTCCCGCCATGCTCGGTACGCTATATCACGCCTTCTGTTTGTTTACAGGTTCCATTGATGACATATCAGGTTATGCACAATTTCCCGAAACTCAAGTAAAGTCCAGCAATAGCAGAGTAGTACTCAAGAAGACGCAGGTAAGCCGCCCAGTACTGAGAAGAAACGTTTTTATTAAGTATAATGGGTGATGTCGCGGCATAAGCACTCATGTTTGTTCCTTTCTTTTTTTTTTTTTTGCAGGAGCAACCTGTTGCGAACACCAGAATAAAAAGGCCCTTCTCAATACAAAAGCTAGCCAGTAATGATGGTGAGTGAAAAATTCCAAGCTAATCAGCGGCTGTTGCAGCAAGAAGCATGAATTGTGCGTAACACTAAAGAAAACACTACCTGAATTTCGAAACTTCTCGTCCTGGTGAAATATCTAAAAACAGAAGGCGGCCCACTGCACTGTCTAAAAAAAGAAATCATACAAACGACAAAATCTGAATTTTCTAGGAACGTATGGTGAGAAGGCTCAGGTGAAGTTGTTTACGTTGGATGGTCCTACAGCTGCAAAATTCAGCTGCCTGTGTTTCAAAAAATCTTTAATCGCGGACAGTTTGCGTAATGACAGTGCGTTAGACTTTAGCGAAATAAAGGGTCGTCGCGACTCCGGGTTCAAAAACAAGCGACTCAAACTGCCAGTCGGCGAAGGCAGACCAGTGCTCATTATTAACTTGAGGCGAGACACTGAAGTCGCACTAGGTCCAAAAATTTATTGAAGACAGCTAATGAGAGTGCCATAAATTACGTCAGTGGGTAATGACACCCGAATGCGTAAAAACGAACATGATGAAACAAACTCTGTTATTTCTACATTTTCTTTTTCAGGCAATATTGCCGTTTTTCAGAGGGTGCTGGTATCATATTTCGTCAGAAAATGAAGCACGGTGATCACTTACACGTATATTAAATATGAGCTTTATGAAGGCTTGAATTCAGTGCTTTCACGTTTGCTTGGATATAATTCTTGTCTTTTTGTTCAGACCGTAGTGCGGCTATATTTAATACATAATACTTGGTAAAAAAATAAAGAACAAAGCCAGACTGACATGTGCGTCTAGTTGCAGTCAAACTGGACACTGTGCGTTCTCGGCAACAGGTTGTAAGCTGCCCAGAGGAAGGTAAATAAACAACAAGCGAAGTGCATTTATGAAAAAAAAAAACATTTTAAGTACAAGCAGCAGCTTAATGGCACGAATAAAAGTCGAGAAAAAAGACGCGCATCCTTCTCTTCTATATCCGTGGTTGGGAGTGAGGTACTAATCAAAGGGAGAAAAAAATTTGCGTGTGTGTGCGCGCGCGTGCGTGCGTGTGGATTATAAAGACAGTTTATAATAGTTTGCTGGTGTATATCGTTTAAATAAAAAAAATCGTATCAGACAAAATCAGGTTTCGAAATACATTTTTATCCACACAAAACTGAGAGATTTGTGCTTGTTTTGCTAGGCGAAGGCCATCGAATGATGGAAAATATTTTTATCTGAGAGTTCAACTGTATATAACTATGAACATCTTGCTGAATGCGTTATTCACGGCCTTGTATTTTTTATAAGCAATGAAATGTTTCTTGAGAGCCGAAACAAGAAAACTAAGCACGCAGATGGAAAAAATTAAACTTAATAAATCGGTAAGTCTGGGTAACATTTTGTATACAGGAAGTTCCCAGCTTGAATGATACAGTACTGTATCTACGCCTGTCGTCAGTCTAACTAAATGCCAGTTTAAATCAGCGCATTAGTCGAAAACACTATGAAATAATGTCTGGGCGAAAGCTATCCATGAATACAGCGATGTGGAACCGTGATTTGGTGCTTGAATCCATTCCGTAGTATACGTATGCAACACGTTTTAAAGGTATTTATAATTGCTGCTATTTCCGCCAGCTAGGAAGGATACCTGCACAGCACCCATAGTTCACTTTCTTTTTCGGGCTCTACAGATGCGCAAAGGAGAGACAAGGGCGCCGAAGCTCACACCCCAACAGCACAGTTCAACCACTATGACAACCCGAAGGCGGCGAAAGCGGGCTGTCCCAAGAATTGGCAGCACACGGGCGAAAAAGGCAATCGGCCTTATGTGATACCTCAAGAAAACAGTGAGCACAACATGAATTTGTCATTTCCTTTGTTGTTTGCACGACGCTCACCTACAGGTCAACAGGAGAAATCATTAAGTTGCGGAAATTGAAGAGTACACGGTTAACTGCAAATTATAAAGTAAATCAAAGGTGTTTGCACTTGGAGCTTTGTAAGCTTTGAGAGAGCTTTTTGGGTCATGTGTGGAAGCCATCCCGGCAAGGAATTAACGACGGGAAGAAGGCATCAGGAGGTCGAAGAATTTGATGTTACAGAGCCAGCGGGACTTTGGTAATTCTGTATTTTGCAAGCAAGACACTAATGCCTCTCTGTATTTTGCAAGCAAGACACTAATGCCTCATGTATTATAAGTATCCAGCAGTTTTCAGTGCTGCTGATTTAAAAAGAATGTGTTCATGTTGGCCCCTCATCATGAGGCCCACCACATTGATACCAATGACAAATACACTCCACAAATAAATAAATAAATAAATAAATAAAACAAGCGGGAAATATCGTGGCCTCATACTGACAACTAGAAAATATATTGTTTAAATATAAAAGGATGTAAATCCGCCACGTATATGTACGCAGCACATGCCCATTCACGACGAAAAGGAGACAACCAAAACAGTTTTTTAAGCCAGAAAAGTACACGTGCATAAGTAAAGGAGATGCCTCATAACGGTAAATTAATACTCCGAGAGGAGGTGGTGATGGTGGTGGTAAGTTTCATTAAAAAAAAAAAAAGAAAGAAGGTCATCAAGGGTGTGCGGGAGTATGTGGTCACTGCTCAGAGTATGCAATGGAGGCGTCGTGGCATACTTAACGATTTTATCTGTCCCCTCGACACACGCAGAGTCCACGCTGGAAATGGAGACCGAAGGGGATGAGTCACCGCGGTGGCCGCGGTCCAGAAGAAGCAACAGCAACTTTATCAACTCGGGGTCCACCATGATGTGAGTTCCGACTGAAAACATTCGGTCTTCAGCAATCGTGTGCTATGCCTGCAGCCCTTTCTTCCTTTCCCTCACTATCACTACGGTGCAATTCAAATTTTCGAAGCGCGACGTACTAAAGTCATTACGAGATACTGTCTATACCTTGCTCTGCAATAATCGGCCGTACAAAAAGGCTATGCAGAGACGGCGCTCTTTTCTATCTTACTCTGTGATCCAAACTTTATCTAACTTTACTCCGCGCGTATCCGGTCAAGTTGTGTTTTCCGATAACCATATCAGCAGTAAGCACAGCTATCCGTCAAGTTTTAGCATCACTCACCTAGAATTTAAATATGCACAAACCGCTTCACTCAGCAGTCATCTTAATTCTTTTCGCTTTTATCAAGCCACCAATAGCAAACAGACATTGCAGAGCCTTTTTGCTCTGCACTGGTGTGTCGCCTGCGTCTCTGCGCCGGTGGTCACCAGAGCATTTCGTTTTGTCGCCAGAGCATTTGGCTCTTTCATCCCAGTTACTTCTTTATGCAAGAAGGACAGCGGAAGGGGGAAAGCGTGCACAAAGCCACGTCGGCGAGCGAAAGGCAGCGGAGTGCCCGACGCACGCTGGACGTTCGTGTAGCAAAGTCACGCCTGCCGATTACACTGTGGCGCGCCGGCGTCGGCGCTCTCCGCGGTTTAGAACCACAGACAGTCCGCAGTTGAGGTTATGTGTGTGAAAAACAGCTGGAGTGTGCTCAGGTATGTGCAGCTGAGATGCGTAAATAGTTTGCACTCACTATCACAGCTGTAGCTGACAAGTATGCCAACTGTCCAATTAATTTTGGTCATTTCTCCATCGTCATATAATTGGCATGATTTTGCTTCTGCCTTCAAATATGCCTTGTGTATATACTTGAGCAACTAAGCCAGTGCAAACTGAAGTAACATGTGTTGAAAACTGAAGTAACATATGGTGCAAACTGAAGTAACATATAACATATGTTCTGTATATATAGTCGGGTGATCATTGGATCAAATAGCATTTAAAAAGAAAGCCCTCGGCTAATGAGAATAGTAATAACTATGCTAGAAATTAAGATGTTGAGCAAGACTTTAGCAGCTATTCTTAACAATGCTCTCGTAGCTCTCGACACTTCGCAAGGTTGAATTCACTGTGTATGTGTTAGGTGCAGCGTTCGAACATTGCACGAGAAAGACAGGGAATTAAATTTTTTTTGCGTCTTTTCAACACATCCTGGTTAGCAATGTGCTTGTGTCCTGCATAGCCTTCTTGGTACCAGCCAGTTTTTCTCACAGAGGGGTGCACTTTCAATTTCAGAGAGAAGACTTACTTTTTCAATGGAGAAGAACTGCGCAGCGATGAAGTAGAAGGTAATGAAATATGTTAACACTCTGGTTCTGCTCAGTAATTTAGTAGTTCAATAGAAGAACTAAATCAGTAGTTTCGCTTCTACTGAATAGTTCATTGTAAGAATGCTGCCAGCAGTGTGGCTAGTGTGGAAAGGAAAGTGCAATTTGCTCCCACGTGAAAAATATAAGCTTGCAGAAGCATTCTATGGTCCGGTCCATATACACTATTAAGCAACCAGAATGAACGGAGCAAAATCCCACTCTTCCTGAATGCAAATTTGTATTATTTGTGTTTAATGCAATACTGTAACATCTTGAAGCTACTGACAAACACCGCGGTTGTTAAGCTGTAATAATGTGTACAAAAAATTCCACTTTTACCAAAGCAAGCTAGAGATGAGAACAAAACACTCATATCTCGTCAGCAAATGTCAATGTGATAGAAAACTCAAGTGTAGACAAACTTATTATTGTTCATTCATGCGCCGCATTGGTTGCACCATCCCAACATGCTCTTCCAAATTATTGTAGCCGTGTGTTGACAGCAGCTGTCTGCATCGCAGTGTGTTTTCGAAGTTTCAGTTGCGTTTCCGGTAAGCACTGCCCCCGTCCTCCATGCTTTTTCGGCTTCTGTCCGGTTCATTTAGTGTTATGCCCCGGATATCCCCTGTGCGCCATCAGAAACGGAAATACTTTCGAAGCCAGAATTTTTTTGCACAAAAGTTACTTTTTTTTAAACTAAAGTGACTTTCAAAATGTGTGATGTAATATATGAGTTAAGCAAATAGTGTTGCATTCACTCTGATACAAAGCACTCTAAGTTCTCTTGAAATAATGGGTATACTTGCAGCGCAGGTTAATGAGGTCACAGTACAACGGCAATTACACCTGACGCAGAGGAGTGCAATCTACTTTGCATACCTGTATTGATGACAATGCTATTGTACCGGATTGTTGAGCAAAACAAAATATTCTGATAGAAATTTGTGGCTCAACACACATAGAAACTACGCATTTTAGTGCGTTGATGGAACATCACACATCTATGCAAAGTGATTTACACCCTACTTTAGCAGTCACATGTTCAGGCACCAAACATGAAATGCTAAAAAATAGAACATCTTCACAGGACGGTTACCACTCTGTACCATGCATTTCAGCAACAGCACAAGATAGAGATCCTCTTGCCACACATACGCCCACATGTTCATCCACTCCGTCCATAATAAGACTCATATCAGCCCTCACCACTTTCTTCCTCTACCCACAGTGCACCTCTCTAGACTCTCCTCGCACTCCTCCGTGTAGACACCGCTACGCAAACAACGATGCCAAACCAGGGAATGTGCCATTAGCAGCTGTCACTGTAAAAGAGCAGGCCTGCAGGCGAACAAGATTCATATGTAGATTGACAGTTTAGGTTTTCTGCATTATCAATCTTATTCATGGTACCCTGGCAGCAGCGTACAAAAAAGGTCGCACAATAGCACACAAATATATCATTATTTGCAGGAATGTGCAGCTGCACAGAATTTTCTCCGGAAAATGCGAAGTTTGCACGCGATTTGTGCGAGTTACAACATTAGCGACATGACTAGATGTCATCTACCAGCACAGGTGTCCACCTATGGCTTTTGCGAGCAGAAACCTCGCCCTTGAAAACTGTAATTCTGGCAGCGACAAGTGGGAATCGGGTGCAACGCTACCGAAGCTGCCTGCAGCTGCCCACAATAGGGCCTACAGTGGCACCGCGGCAGGCTTTGAAAGTGTGCCATGTGCATCGCGCCAATAGGCGAGAACAGAAATCAAGTAGAATGGACCAATTGCAGTGAAATATTGCACATGTGTTTAGCTTCATCGTTCGCACTTTTCGCAATACGAAGTCGCTGCACCTGTCCATCCTCGACCGCAATTTCCTAGAGCAACATGATGAATTGCACGATGATATATTAGACGTAATGCTATAGCATATTTTTTAGGTCCACACGGGAGCAATTGCCTGTCTGAAGAGAATAAATGTTCCAGCTAGTTAGTACAACACTGTCAACCCATCCCAATGCTTGACTAAAATGTTCAGCCTCTTTTATTTAAATTCTTAAAATTAGTTCTCTGCACATAAACATGTGAATTCAGCTGCAGATTAACGACACCTGCCGCAGTGGCTTAGTGGTTAGGGCGCTTGGCTGCTGAGGTGGAGGACCTGGGTTCAATCCCAGCCGCAGTGGCCACGTTACAACGAAGGCAAAATGCTCAAGAAACCCTTGTGTTGTACGATGTCAGCGCATGTCAAAGAACCACAGGTAGTATAAATTATTCCGGTGCCCTCCACTACGGTGTCCCTCACAGCTCATGTGTCGCTTCAGGATGCTACACCCCACGGTTTACCATTTATTTTGCAGATTCATGAGCTAACCCCAGGTACATGTTTTAATGCATTTGAACAGTCGTACTGAAATCCGCTTGGTTCAACAACTGCTTCGCATATAAAAATTCTTAACAGTAGCAAACGAACTGGTTGCAGAAAACTGTCAACAGTTATTTTCAAATTAATTTGAATGTGCCGTTTGCTCTGTAGACACTACACTTTTCAGAAGACAAGCAAACTTGTGTGTGCGCCAACAGTAGGTGTTAGTCTATCTGACAATATCATAAAACTGTAAATAAAAACATCTGACATTTTTCTCTGCAGTTTTTCTAAAGTTGACAAAGTGTCAGCAGAGCCACACATTTTGAGGGCAATTGCACGCACATGACAGCATTCTCAAAATCACACCTGGTTTAAGCATGCCTTCCAAGGCTTTTTAAGGAGCAGATATTTTTTTATGATTTTTTACTTATTTACTGAATTTTTTTCGACGAACTCAGTTACTGTAACCTGCTGCCTGTTGTGCATTGGCTGAAAAGCTGACGTGTCTTTTTTCCAGCCTTTTGCGTGGCCCTCTCCCCAAGGATGGAAATGGAGTATGCATCAGAAGAAATCAAGTTCTCTTAGAAGTGCAGGTGTCTTATGAGCAGTGAAACACATCACGCAGAATAACTATGGAAATCTGGGTAAGGGAGTGTTTGGACACTTTATACACCTCTCAAAGTACAAAAAAAAAAACAAGTCTTTGGATACAGCAAATAGTACTCTGCACAGTACACTCCACAAGGAACCAGAAAATATCGTTTGAGCTGCGCGAAACAGCAAACTAATGTTAGCTAAGTAGAACTAGTGTACATACAGAAAGTAACCTGCCATGCTAAAAGTTTACTGCGCTCTTTGAGCACAACTTTGAGCAAAATGTAATACTGACTGTTTGTTGCTCATTTCACGTAATAGTAAGAAAATGCAAAGTGTGACCAGCCATGTTGAGTAGTGATACATCAGCATGGTTGCAACACAAAGAATGGGAGAGAGAGAAAGAAACAATAGCAAAAACAGGTTAGAGGCTACACAGTATGAAATGTGTAGAGGTCATCACAAGTACTGCAATATTTAACAGAAGTGACTGAAAAAAAAAAGAAAAGAAAATTCTGAATTGTCACAAACGTTAACCATAACCTTTGGTCTGTTGTGTACTGAGCACTGCTTTCCTAAAGTTCAAATAGCATGACAGTGCTGTCAAGGCGCTAAAACACGTGATGTAAACCCAAATGAGTTACAAAATGATTCTTTCTAAGTGTATTTGATGCACAACCTGCAGATAGACACAAGTGTCAAGTATCAAACTGTATGCACTACTACGTAGCAATTTGGCAGTGAGTTAATGCTGTTGACAAGAACATTCTTTCCCATCATAAGTACTAATTTTCTTGTGCAGTACTTGGCAATGCTCCTGCAAATTAACTTTCTTTTTATTTTTTTATATAACATCCCTTATATATAACATCCCCACACTGCAACTCACTTGCAAAAAGCTATGAATATCTAAACACTATGCATTTAATCTGTGCTGTCAAACACACAAAGCTGAGTGGGTGTGTGACCTAAGTGAGCTACCACCAACGGCAAACAACATGCAAAGTTGTCAGAAATAGAACATGACACACAAATAAAAGGGATGGATAAATACACAAAAAAATAATCAAACATGCTTGACTACATCAGTGCCACAAGAAAGGAAAAAATACCGTGGTGGGATGTTGACCTTTTGGACTCGCTCATCATAACACATATCTCTGACAAGGTAACACAGAACGACAAAGGCTTTACGTTGACACGTAGACAACACTTCTCAAACGAAAGTGCCAGTTAAGAAATTTGCCAGGAGTGCAACAAGTGTCACATATGTTATGTATGTACATGAGTTGTATACCGACTGTTCAAAGAATAAAATTATTTTGCTAATAAAATAAAAACAGATCACTAGTGTGCTGTCTTCTTAACACAAAACACTACTAGACAACCACGCAGTGTAACTGCTATCAGCGAGGCATGCCTCTTGGCAAAATCGCCATCAATCATGAGATGTTCACCCAGTCATAACTCGAAAAACCAGCGAGAACGGTAAGACGTCCCAAACAGCAGCTATCAGTAAAAGCTCTTGGGCATTATCAAGTGGTAAGGCATTATTATACGACACCCTGTTAGTCATAATAATCTCCAGCAGCGATATGTAAACTTTCCTTCCAGGTTAAAACAAACCTATTCAGTACAATGGCCATAATGCTACTGTAACAATAAGCATTCACTTTGGCATTTCAAAGAAAATGCATAGTTCCATTTGTAAATTGTCAACAATGATACGACGGCTGTAAATACCATAGTTCATTAAAGGCATCGTATACTGGTAAATTATAAAACCATGTATATATACGTGATCCACTGTCTAGAATGTTCACCTTCCACTGTAAATTAATGCTTTGAGAAAACCAAGCGCCAACATAACTACTGCACAATGCGGCTGCCAAGCTGTATAATAGTGAGCATATCAAAAATACTCATTTTCCACCCAGTGTCTCCATCTGGAGGGCAGACCTCAGCATGTTGACACAGCACTGGATTCCCTCTTGGGCTTCGTTCCCACGGGGGAAAAGATTGAGAAAACCATGTGGCAGGTAATCCAGCACTTTGACAGTTATCTGGCAGCCCAGGGCACGCAGCTTCTTCGCAAACATGATCATGTCGTCTAGGGTCGGATCAAGGTGAAGGCACTGGAAGCAAAGCCAGACAAAAAAGACAGAAATTACTGAGAAATCATTGCAAATTGTTGAGCAGATAGCGTTGTTTCCAGCAATCAATGCAGAAACAAAATAAAAACCTGAGTATAATTTGTTACTAACAAAATGGTGCATAGCCGTCACAGAAGACTTTTCAGTCGCACAAACAAGTACAAACCACAAGTATACACACGTATTATTATGGCTGAATGAAGTGTGAACGAGAGAACTGAAACACAAAAATAATAGCTGAAGGAGAAGAAGTAAAAAATGAGGTTGTCATTACTAGCAAGGAGTAGCCATTGCACTTTCAGAGCGATAATTAATAACGAGACTGTTTATTGTGCCTGAATTGATATCTTGCTATTTTTTCTGCTCATGTTTAATTTGTTCCCTTATGGCACATGTGTGCTTGTACACACACCACAATGCACACATATAAATTGGACATTTCCATCAATCCAAAAACCTTTCAGCACTGCTTAGCCAGTGTGGCTTTAAGCGACCATGTCTCAGCACAAAAAATTGGACAAACCTTAGCAAAGTGTTCGCATTTACTCTGCTAGAAACTGCAGCCAATCATGACAGGAGAACTACTCTCTGAAGTGCTCACCAAAAAGTAGGCTGGCGGCATCTTGCTCAACAAGTCATCTGAAGCCAGGTATGGTGTCATCAGTGGGTCCTCAGCTCGTGCTACCAGTGCTTCCAGTGTCTGCAGGCGAGCCGGGTTCTCAGGGTGAAACCAAGGCAGTTCTTCACGACGAGTCTTGGGCAGTCGTCTCCTGGAGGGGCCAGAGACCTTTTCCAGGCTCTGCTTGCTCATTTCTGCTGCCTTTCGCCGCAGAGACGCGGAGAGGTCGGATGGAATCTCAAATATGACGTGCTCCTCCTCAGCATTGAGTTCCAGGCTGTTCGCAGCTTCCGACGAGGTGTCCTCTATGCTGTTCTTGAGTGAATCATCTGGCCCTTTAGACTCGACGTCATCTTGAGACAATGGTGCTTCTTTTCTAGGCGCTTCTGAGGGTGGCCGATCTAGCGGTATGCTGTTCTCTGTCTGTGGCCTTTCGTTTGCATCCTTACTAGACTCTGGATCATGCACAAATGATGCCGCCATTTCTGCTTCTCTGTGAGCACCATGTGTGTCACTTGTATCTGGCATTTTGTCAGGTGACTCTGTGCCAACGTATGCTGCATATGAGACAAGCAGAGGATCGCATATTTGTTTTGTTCTCATCAACTAGCGGTACATACAGACATTGAAAACCCATCACAAAGACAAAAGCTTTAACAGATCATAAAGCTCAAACTTAAATGCAAAATTCAGATTCCAAATTCCTCGCTACGGGCTACACAATGGTGGAGTGGGGAAAAATGGTTGCCTGGAGAGGACGCGGAGCAGGTGTGCAATGACTTTACTGCTCTGAGCCAAGCTGCAGCTGAGCAGCAGCCACTACACTTGGCCCATAGGTGTTTAATCTGAATAACTGCCACAGAGCCATCAATACTTTACTATTTAATCAAAGAGGTATCCAGGAATTTTTAAGTTATAGGGCAAAGGTGCTTGCAAAAATTTGCAGCAACATTCACTCAAAGTGATACAAGCTTCACCACCAGCTAATACTACTGCATATGATAATGTGAACAGTTATCGATGTGACACCACTAATATCACAATTTCATGCGACTGCTGTTATCAGTTTTATTTTCTTACTTGGGATTCAAACATAAGCATATCATCAGGCACTGTATGATAACAAACCACAGAACGATACCAATGTGGAGGATTTCCATTATCAATAGTGACACCATCATATTTTTATAAAAAAGCTTGGCAGGTTCATACACACCTAGGTCTTACAAGCACAGCTTGTTTACAGGTCCACCTAACCAACCTGCTTGCAGTGAAAATTTAAAATAACGATATTTACATCAAATCTATAAACGAGTAGCATGACAGAAAAAGTGTTCATCTTAGGCTATCGGTGCTTACGTTTTTCTTACAAACACAAGGCAACGTTTTTGTGTGGCCACTATACAAGGGGTGTAAATAGACTTGGCCATGCATTCTGCTGCTTTAGCAATTGCAAATGCTTTGTGCCGGCAGCATGATCAGTAGACTACTTCCCTATAACAACTGACATGAAATATATGCCTAAGGCGCATAACAATGCCTACTGACTACAATATCCGGACAATTTTAACCACATATTCCTGCGCCTCCTCAACTTTGGGCCTCAAGTACACTGAAAAATTGCATTAAAGTGCAATGACTGATATAATTTTTGGCTTATTAGGCAGAGGCTATTATTATTTAATTCTCATTTTACGAGGTGCAGTTACAAATGTCAAGGCTAAACAAAGATCTGTGCAATTCCAGTGTTGTGTTAATGAAGATACAAAGCACTGCAGGCATAATTTGCATTCTGCTGTGCTATGCTGCAGTTCAGTGTTGTGTTGTGTTAGGTTTAATGGCATATAGGCAGCTAAGGCCATCATGCACCAAGCACATATGCTGCAGTTCAGTCAAATTCTACTCCTCAGTAGCAATCCCACAGCTTCTCCAATGTAAAGCACGAAAACATGATGCTGACACATTGATGCCTAGAAAAGCAGCTGATACATGCATATTTTACACTCGTGCATTAGTTTTGCCACAATTCTTGTAGATACGCAAAATCAAATGTCAGTCTGTCATATCCCTGATGGCAGGCACAAGCATGAAATGGTGTGCAATTGGTTGCTTTGTGTTGTCTGGCACTGCAAAAAGAAACCCAACCACATTATACGCAATAACATTGCTTCAGCTATATCAGAGCTCCTGTAGCTAGAATCTTGTGGACGGCAGCAACAAGAAAACACACACACTAACACATTTAACACACTGGCATATTTAAAATGACGACACACATGACATACCGACACACTTAACCCACTGACACATTTAACATGACACACTTTTCGCACTGACACACTTAAAATGCCGATACATTTGACACACTTAACCCACTGATGACATTTTGTGGTCACATAGCTCTCTTTAATGCAACTACGGCTGCCCCGGAACGGCCAAAGTATGAGCATCACCACTCGGCTAGGGAAGCCAAAAGCATGACACAAACTAGGCTACTCAAGAATAATCACGGCGAGAATGCATCAAGCACCAACCACATTGAACCTTTAGAGCGGTTCAGCATTTGATGCATTTTTGCCACCACTTGGCTAGCCTCAGTTATTGATTCACAGTACTTTCTGCTTGAAACCTGCATATCATAGATTCTGAGAACAGCCCTGAACGTGACATTTTCTGCCATGCACGGTCGTGCTCACCATAAACACACGTAAGAAGGAACTCCAGCGGTATGAGCGGGTCCATGCACGTGAGGACTTTGGACGGAGATGGATGGGCGTTCAGCATGACTGGCGTGTATGCGCAAAAGATCGCATCAGGGCGGCGCAACTGCATCTGCAGCATCTTCAGGCACAGCACAAGGCATAAATTTCCACCTGCACTGTCTCCCGCTAGACAGATGCGCTCGCCGGTCCAACCTGCAAGGCATATCAAGGTGAATGAATGATCCTCCATATAAGTGGAACACAACTTTCCTTCACTGTACCAGAAGCACAGCACACTATGAGCACGATGAAGTAGACAAGAAAATCTGAAGCTGACACATATTCCCTCAGTCACAAAAGAACACAATGCTTCTTTAGTGCACTACACTGGCACAACAAGCTAGCAATTTCATGTTATGAAGGTTCAGGGGCATGTTTGCAGTGCACAAAGCTGAGGCATGGCAGAATTTTCTTGTCTATTGTTTGCATACTTACTATATGCACATCTGATCAATCAGGCGCCCTAGTAAACTGTGTGTCATGAGGTCAAGCAGTAATCAAAGCAGTAATAAAGTAGGGTTGCCAACTGCCTTGGCCAAAGCAGGCATTTGTCCTGGATTTAGGTCAACTGAGACAAATGAGCACTCAGAGCATGCCGCATATGCCCAACACGAACATCAAGCAGCAATGCCCCAGTGGGAAGAGCATTTTTCATTATGTAAGGCTTGCAAACAAACGAAAGAAGTCAGATATATGTGAATTGTGCTATTGCATGGCTATAAGTCAAACTTGGGCATGACTTTCAAATCACGAAAAATGGCCAAGAAAATCGCTTTTTTTTTTTTTAATTGCGTCTGCTCGTATGACCCAATTGCTATGTTGTCTCGAAGTTTCAATCCACTAAACTGTGGTGGCACTGCCCATCAGAGAAAAGCTCTAAAAATCAACATTTTTCTCTGTTCCGGTATTCTGACTGGATGCTCACCTTGTAGAGCACATTTTTTCACGACTGTTTTGTCTATTTTGACTCCATTTTATTTTGTTGCCATCACAGAAATCTACTAGTACATGCGATGACAATGTTGGTTTTTATTTTTGATGAATTGTAGATTTTTGCATGACATCTCGTTAGCAGCTTAGACATGCTGATGCCAACTACTTTGTAAAAAATGAAAACAAAATAATTTTTCTTGTGTAAAAAAAAAAATAAGATTGTCATCACAGGTAGCATGCACTCAGAAATGCAGTGAATGCTGAACCAGTCTTCTGGGAAAAAAAAATATTTGTATAAAAAAAAGTTCTTCACATATAATGAGGAAATTCTGTGCGCTTAAGTTTGGAAGCATTATCCACACGCAAAAAACAATTTTCATCAAAATCCATTAAAAATAAGAAAGTTAGTGTTGAAAGACACGTCCACCCTTAAATGCCATGATATCCTTGGGGACATCCTCAAGCAGGATATTTTCTAAGAATAAAATAGCCAGATGAAGTACAAGTTTAAGAGGGCGCAAGAATCAAAGGTGTACATGACACATATGCACCCTGAAAAGAGAACGCTTCAACTTGTCAAGTAGAAAGCAAATATTGCTTTAAACCACTTGAT
This sequence comes from Amblyomma americanum, assembly GCF_052857255.1. Lineage (NCBI taxonomy): Eukaryota > Metazoa > Arthropoda > Arachnida > Ixodida > Ixodidae > Amblyomma > Amblyomma americanum. The sequence continues at coordinate 75,636,168 of NC_135502.1, read as the reverse complement.
TAAAGAAAAGTAACATGGACTGGTTGTGTTCCAGGATTCGAGGAAGCAGAAATTTTTCGTTAATTTTTTACTGGGTTATTAGAGTACTACCAGTGTCACCAAAATAGCCATGAAACTAACGAACAAAGCAGCACAGCTATGATACTTTACATCTCTCTACAACAAAGCTATTTTTTTTCCCCTCCAATTCATATGTATCAAAAAGGTTGCAATTGAATGATCATAAAATGTACAAAAAGCTTTCACTGCAGAAAAGTAGACACAATAACAATAGCTTTCGATAACTTTGTTAAGTGTGGGATCTGCAAAGTTTTTCAGTACTGAAAAGTAAGCATAAGCTTCAAGAGTCAATACACCTACACTAAAATTTAATATTTAGCACAGGAGCAAAATAAACACTGATTTGTCTTAGAAAACCAAACAAGACAATTGAAGAAGTCCACACCTCATATCTAGCTAAGGCCACAAGACAAGAAAAGGTCACAAAACTAAACCACAAAAAAAACCCAGCAAGTTCTATTGGCTTCAATGAATTGAATGTGTTAGCTTAAAAGAAAAAAATAATACTATAAAATAGATAAATGCAGGTGCAAGTACACAGTGCATTAAAATTCAGCTCTATGCAGTGTTCTCCTCATTCTTCCCTTTTACATCAAAACATGCCACAGATATGGAGCAGGAAATTCATGAGATGTGAGCATGTCTCGCAGTTCTTTGACCCACAGCGCCACTGATTCAACTCACGCCACATTCCAGGTTCTTGCCCAGCCTATCGTTTGTCACTCTTATCAGACAATCGGACAAAAAAAAAAAACAATGTGCCCAGCCGCATTTTGTGTCAGCCAGACACTGCACATTCACTCCTTAGTAGATTGCCGCACCTTTATCAGTTTTCTGCCTTTGTGCAACCTTACTGAAGTGCATCTGCTTGCAGCTGAAATACAATAAGTCTGCTGATAATAAAAACCTGGTACTTGAGACATAGACTCAAGTACTTCACTTATCACAATACAAAGGGGACAGGATATGACAGAAAAAAATAAGACTATACTTTGCTCCTCAGATAAAGTACCAAGAAAAAGCAAGGTAAAGTGCAGGCACTAGTGTGGCCACAAATGTTCACATTCTAGATATGTGTTATCAAATATATTATCCATGCAGCACCCTACAGCTTCGTCAGCTTTCTAGGTCACTAATTCAAAGGGGACAATGGTGCTCTGTAAATAAATAACATCATGAAAGTACGCCTCAAACTACCGAGAAAAAAAATCCAGGTGCGCTCAAGTAAAAAGCAAAGCAAAGAAAAAAAAGGCACTGAAGCTGCTCCTTCAACATCTTCCAGTATGGCATCGATTCTATGGTTTTTATCACAAAAAAAATTTCGTGTAAGGGGCACTGCCCTCTGCTACTTTTCTTGTTCTAGAAATATGAATCTTCATCCAAGCGATCCTGATTCTTTACTTCTGAGTGTGAATGCAAGTACTGATTCAGATTTAATTAACTTACTCTGCTAAATGCTCATAGCCAAGTCTTTAAATCACATTACGCCTCCAAGCACCACCCCCCATAGGTATTATGAAGCAATCCCCTCACTCAGGAAGCAGAACAATGGGAAAAAAAGTGCCAAGCACAAGAGAGAGAACAAGAACCAAAGCATGTTTCATCTTTTTCTTTACTTGTATCGCTACCCCAGATGTGTGTGTGTGAGAGAGAGAGAGAGAGAGAGAGAGAGAGAGAGAGAGAGAGAGAGAGAGAGAGGGGAAGAAAGAAAGAAAGAAAGAAAGAAAGAAAGAAAGAAAGAAAGAAAGAAAGAAAGAAAGAAAGAAAGAAAGAAAGAAATTTAGTATGAACAGCATTTCAGATTACCAGGAACCACTAATGTCTGTTTTCGCAGCATTCAGCATAATTTTTCCCGTAACTCTTGAAATGCAAACGATACTTGCCACGATCTTCTGTATAGTCATATTCCTCTCTTTTAATCTCGACAATTTGGTTAGATTTATGCAAAAAGCTGCATTTGATAATCTAAGCAGGATCATAAAGTTCAGGTTTACCACACACTCTACAATATGCTCTGTACTACGATACTGAAATGGTAAATGCATGAAAACATGAGGCTTCGAAGACTTGCAAGAAGACCTGTGTGTAAACAGAAATTTTCGCTAATTGAAACTTGTTCCAAGGGACCAGCATTCAATCATTGTTTTCAGCACCACAGAGAGCAGGTAAAAAAATGCATTATGAAGCCTGCTATGTGAAGCAATAACAATGAAGAGGATTTGAAGAATGAAGGATTTAAAGAAACAGCTGCATTTGCTGCTTCAGCTCCTTTACATTAGGTAATATACAATAGCTTGGCAGGCAAAGGTTAAGAGACTGGGGAATAAATTTTGCCGAGTAGTGAGGTAAAGTGGCCAGTCACTGCTCAGAAAGTATTTGATGTGTTTAAGCACTTAAATGCTCTCATAAGAAAGCACATTGCAATTAAGACAAAGTAGCAAGCATGATAGCACTACTACAGGTATCAGCTTGACAGCTGGATTAACCAGTATGGCTGAAAAAGAGTAGATTCCCTTATACCAACATGAGTCAAAAAGCATCAGATATCTTGTTAGAGCAGTGTGACCCCCTATTCACTTTATATATTGCCCACAGATAACACCGATGTGCAGGAAATGTATTTCATGAAAGATAACGAATCAGGGCAGTAACCACTGAGCGACACTGATTAGTTGTGCAATAGAATTCAATTGTGCTTGCTGTGAATGATGCATGGCTGTGAATGATCATGAGGAATGACGCGAAATATTACATCGATAGCAGCCCAGCACATATCCACAATCTCTTTTTTTCTTTCACGTGGGGTGTGGGGCAGGGGCCAGGGAGAGCGAGACGGGTTCCCGAAGGTTTCTAAAAACCTTGTGCACTGCAAAAGCTCACTTCAATTTTGTTGATATTTGTCCTTTCAATTATGCAAAATTCAACTAACACCATAATGCCTTTCATGCTACATTAAAGCCAATTTTGCCAAGGCTCAGAAAATGTAATATGTAACATAAGAGGTTGCTGTACCTGTGAGAGAAATAAACAAGAGGCACATACCCAACTTGTGGCAGTTGTTGAGAACCCAGCCATACACAAAGGCCACTTCTTCCAAGGCTCTAGGGTATGGGCTTTCAGGAGCCAAGGAGTAGTCAACTGAGAGAATTGGCACATTCACCAGTCGGGCCCAATCTTTCAGGTAGATCTGGATGGAACAAAAATACCGATGACTAAGAGCGCTACCACCAGCACTACTAGTGCTCACTGAAGAAGTTGCCGCCTGACCAAGGTAATCAGTGCTGAATTTCTGGAAGCACTCTACTGCACACCAAGTTGATGCTTTGCCTAAAAATGAGCCAAACAAATTGCACTCAATGAGCAAAAGAAGTTTCCTCTCCAAAATAACGAGACAGTGCTTAATAATGACCAGCCCCCACTCGCAACATTTCCAGAAGTAAAGCTATCCCAAAAAAAATCCAGCAGGAACTTGTTACACATCACACAATTCCTTAACTGCTTACAGCAATGTGCATAGCTCAAAAGAGGTTCTGTTAAATAAGCAAAGGTGTCCAAAACTGTAGTGTTTCTGGCAGTATTCACTCACCTGTGCCACCACAGTCTAAAAATTACATATTTTCCAGAACTCAAGTTGGCAGCACGGATGAATCAAATTAATGAAAGTGAAATTTGTTTTCTCAGAGCAAAGAGCAACCATATGCAATACTGCATCAGGTTTTTCACAATATAAATTCTTTATACCGAAGGAATCACGAATGCTTCAGTATGCTCATTGTGCAATTGGCAACAAATTACACCGCTCACAAGGCTGATTGTCATCATTCGCGGTTTTATGACAACGTTTTCTCAAGTAAAAAGCAGTTATATACAACATGAGAGATTCTTATCATTTCCTCGCATTATAAGCCAAGGCTCTGCTGAGGTTCCTTTTTACCTTCTTTCTGCACTGGAATATAACACCGGCATGTAGCTTTACACTTGTATGTGTCATTTATAATTTCTTTATATGCTCTGCGATTCTACTGTAAATCCAAACCTACTCACAACAAACCGATGATGAGTGAAAGATGTGACCACCACAATGAAACTCATTTTTTATCCCTAAATGCGCAATGTAATAAATAGTCCTCTAAAAAAAAGTGCAGATACAGTAATCTCGCGCCTATCAACTCTGTCATAGGCAGAAAATACTTCTTGTACTGAGGCCAACTTCATTTACACATTTATACTCTTTATATTGCAGCAGTAAATAATCACTGTGTCCATCAATGCACGAATTTATTCCACTTTCAGTTAGCAAACCATCTGACAGCTTTATAGTTCCCATTTTTATACTGAAAAGATATCTGATATATCTGAATACACAAGTGAAGACGGAACATTAAAATGTGTAGAGAAAAGTTTACTTTTTGCACACACCTCGTGGGACTCAGCAGACTGTGCAATGAAGCCACCTCCATGAAAATGCAATATGAGGCCATGAGACGGGGGCAGGACATCACTGGAGTTGACAAGGTTGCTCGGCAACAGTGATTGCTGAAGACAAACAAAGGAAGAAGTAAATGAGCTCAGGCCTTCAGATCATGCCAAGTGTGCACTGCTAGCTATCTAGAGGTGAAAGTCGACATGGATAAGAGGCGCTCTTTCACATGCTTGCACCACATCTGGTCGAACCGGAACCTCCTTTTTGAAACAAACATGTCCCAGCAGCAAAGCCAACATGTTTTGATGACACTACTACCACTAATATTGTTCAGCCTGTGGCACAAGCCAAGTGTGTGCTGAAAGAAATAACACAATAAGCATTCAGAGAACATGCATGTTTACTGACAACATGGTTTTGACATCCAGAATTAGTGTCACGGGTCTTGGACATGTGTATAAATAACAACGGCATAGTGCCAAGTACAAACTCAGCACGTATGCACAATGGTTGTGGGTGCTATCCACATAGGCTGGCTGCTATAACTTAGGTAGCACAAATTTCGCTTACAGGGCAACAACTCACTGGAAATAATTAGAGAGACAGTGGCCACTTACCATTCCATCTCTAACTGCAGATGATAGGAGTCGGCATCGTATAGGAGCAGGAGGGCCGTGAGCAGAAGGAATCGGGATTTCTACAACAGTGGACGGCTCGTCGATTTTGGGCAGATTCAGGCGCTCTAGAGGAACCACCACATCGCAGCAAACTTGCAGCGATGAAGAGATAAGCTTGTTCACTTTCTACAGGCCAGCAAAAAAAAGACAACATGTTAAGCATGACAACTTCCTTTTCGTTAGCAAAAAAAAAAAAAAGAATTCATGCAAGTGAACAACAAATAATTCCTCAAACTAACGTCAATGATTCCACCTGAGCCAGCATTCCAAAAACATTGTGCTCCTAGAACTTGCTTTCCGCAGGAGACAATTTCAAGTGATGAATAACCCTGCTGTGTTTTCCACAAATGAATCTGTAGTTGTGACATTTATAGACAATGGCCAATCCTGATTAAAACAAGAGCTCAAACTGAATTTTAAGTGCAAAACCTCACTGATAATACACTCATACCCAATCTCACTTGCTTTGCTGTACAAATTACAGTGTTAACAGAGTAGGCAGCATCAACACCTTCTTAATTATTTGCTGGAAGTTTTCAACAAAACTAGAGCTTCTCTCCACATAGACATTACTGCAGCCAAAAAAGAAATCGTCATTAACTGCAAGTGCTACAAGCCAAAATCGAGTGCTGCTGCTGCTGCTAAAAACACGCACCTTGAGAAGGACCTGCTCGTTGAGTGACCACATGGCTTTAAGAAAATCCGTGTGGACATTTTTGCGCATTTCCAGCATCTGCTTGGCTCTCAGATCGGAATCCATGCTGTACTTCCCAAACCTCCAGATCAGTGCTGTGGTGCTTCCAAACCCACTGCCGGACTGGTAATAGTGGTCCCTGTATGCTGACAAAACAGCATGGCCCTTGCGAAGTGTTTTTCTGATGGCATCACAAAACTGGAAGGAAAGTTAAAAGGCTGTTCGCACAGTGTAACATATGACAAAGCTATGTACAAGTTACCCCAAAATCGCAGAGCAAAATTCTTAACGTAAAGGGTTTGCTCATTCAACATACACAAATACACAAAGTGGTCGATGACTTCAAATTCGTCACGACCAGCTGGTTTTCTTTGGCATGCACCAGAATCTCAGTGCAAAGGTATCTTACATTTATTCTCCATCAAAACATGGCCCCGTGTCCAGCAGATGAAAGTGACAGCCAACGATCCATTGTGACAGTTCAACAAACAGTACTGCTAAAGGAGCTGAATATTCATGCGTGGTCAAGCAGTGGGATACGGATATACTATAATCTACATTCATATTTTTCCGCAGTTTAATACAAAAATGCCTGGATCAATGCGTAACTAGCATGTTACGCCAAGCCAAGGACTGCCCTACTGCTCTGGACACAGTCTGAGTTGATGAAGTCAGAATGTAACAAACATTTCAATGGGTTCACAGGATCGAGTGCAAGGCCTCTGAAGTGCACAAGCATTTGATAAGGCTTTCACAATTGTGTTCCAAGAATCTAACTTCGTCAGTGAAGCTCGGTCTAGCACTTCAGATCAGACGTGCAGCGTAACAGTTGCTACTCTGCCAACTCAAGCAAAGAATAAGAGATAAAGACTGCTGACTATGATAGCAAAAAAAAGGAGAAGAAATAGCGCAGCACTTCTCTAGGGAATGGGTGGGAACACAAACATGAGCATGGCAACTACATCACAACGTAGCAGACAATCTGAAAGTCTAGGCAATGTTCACTTTTTAAACAGAAATTTTGAGAGCTTGGCAAGTACGAAAACCTCTTGCAACGCCACACAATTAAGTAGCAATAGATGGTTTCTAAACATAAAATACAGATAATGATACTAAAATTCTCTTCGTTATCTCTGGTAGATCACTCAGCGCCAACTTCACTCTTGCCGAAAATTAAAAGAATCACGCTTATGAAACCAATGCTCACTGCAGCAATAATTAGTTCAGGCTAAATCAATTTGCGCTCTGCGCCTTTCAAGATACGGCGATTCACTGATTTTAACTGAAAGCGCACCTGTTCAGAACTATTGGGCGGTTTGCTCGATCTTGTGAAGCAGTTAATTATATCTATCCGAGCAAACCATCCTAGCAAGGCCGTACACGTTTCAGTATGTGATAAAGTTAGAGCCGAGCACTTTTCCTCCTCGGGTAAGGAATGAGAACTTAAAACACGAGCCAAGGACTAGAAGATGAAAATGTTTACATTGGCCAGGTGCCGCTGGTTTCCGTATTGTACTACATGCATGCATATATTACTTACGTAGAATCCCATGCAGCGGCCGTAGAAGCTCGTGGGGTCGAAGCTGTCAAATTCCTTGAACAAGTCATTAAACTTCATGCTCTCATCTACAAACAGACTCCCTTTCTCCGTGTGCTCCATCATATGCTCCAAAATGGACGTCCCAGCCTTGATGCCGCGCAAGACGCCGACGTGGTCACCCAATTCCCTTACGAAGCTGTCTCCTCGGAAAAACGGTGAACTACGCTTAATGTGCAACGCTCTACACAGCTTGGTGGTAAGCAGGATGAACCTGTCCGCGACTGTGATGATGCTTCGAAAGCCATTAGCAGGCGTCTCAGAATCAAAGTCATACAGATGCGCAGAACACCGGATTCTGTGGGCAGAGCCTTCAATACAATGCAGTAGTTCCTGCATCGAGTTTAGGTGCGCAAGAATCTTACTTCCCGTCTCGGACTCAACGTCTCTGAAGTACTCGATGTTCGCGCGGATCATTCCCTTAAGCATCTCGTAGAGGCCGGTGCCTGGCCTCCCGATGCGTGACATGTTGACCAGACTGCAGTTTCCTGGCTCCGGATCTTCCCTGCTGTCCTCGAGGGTTTCGGAATCACTGCTGCAGCACAACATTTGCTTGACATGACCGAGCGACACGAACCTCCAAATCCTGTTTTCTCCAACCGGAGACCGAAAGCAGAGGGAAATGAAACGTACGGAAAGAAAACGTGCGGTAGCAGAGGGCGAGAAAGAGAAAGAGGGAGAGACTAAATGGGCAAGGGCGAGCGGCGCACTTCACCTTGCGGCAGTTTCCGAAACTTCTCAATGTGGCTGCGGCCATAGCCTCCTGTGGTGCGGCCGTGTCAACGCATCGATCTCGCACAGAAATAGCTTCACCGCAGGTTCGCGTAATGAAGGGAGGAATAAGGGGGAAAATAAAGAAGAAACGGGAATTACTTCTTAGCGTTGATTGATTCGATGCCCCGGTGCTCCGGAGGCATTGGAGTAAGGGTTATCTTTTCCAGGAGCCAAATTTGTCAAATCGCAAATCGTGCCGTGCTTCTATCCGCCTACCCGCCACGGTGGTTCAGTGGTTAGGGCGCTCGGCTACTGATCTGGAGTTCCCGGGTTCGAAACCGACCGCGGCGGCAGCGTTTCGATGGAGGCGAAACGCAAAGGCGCCCGTGTGCTGTGCGATGTAAATGCACGGTAAAGATCCCCCGATGGTCGAAATTGTTGCTGCCTCAAATATGCGATGGTCGAAATTATTGCGGAGCCCTCCACTACGACACCTTTTCCTTCCTTCTTTCACTTTCTCCTTTATCCCTTACCGTACGGCGCGGTTCGGGTGTCCGCCGATGTGCGAGACAGATACTGCGCCATTTCCTTTCCCCAAACAGGTGGTCGAAATTATTCCGGAGCCCTCCACTACGGACCTATTTGTTCCTCTCTTCTTTCACTCCCTCCTTTATCCCTTCCCTTACGGCGCGGTTCAGGTGTCCAACGATATATGAGACAGATACTGCGCCATTTCCTTTCCACCAAAAACCAATTATTATTATTATTATTATTTCATTTTCTGTCCTCCATGGCGCCGTGAGAGGAAGCACAGCAAGGATGAAGGAAACAGTGAAAGGAGGCACAGAAGACAGGCGCAGTAGCTCTAGAGCACTATGCAGTGCAGGTCTTCAAACTAAATTTCTCCCGCCGAGGTTCTTGAAGATGCGCCAACTTCGCACAGTACGTGGCTCGCAGCGGTTGGATTCGATGCCGCGACCTCATACTTGGCAAACAAACTACATGACCGTGAACTGAGCCCCCGCAGCGGGTAGCTGAAAGTGCGGACGGCTGCATTCTATTTTAGAATTGACAAATCATGCTCCCGCAATTCTGGGAAGCAGGAAAGACAACATGGTACAAAATTTGCGCTCCCCATTTTCTCACTGCCCTTCCTTACCCCAAGGTTCAATGTGCACGCCACGCGGGCGCATTTTGCATTTCGAAACAGACCTACGAAACCCAAGACGCCCTCCATTACGGCTCCTCTTTCCCTCCTCCTCCGTCATATGCCTGCGACCAGGGCGCGGCTAAACTGAGAGTGAATTTTGGCGCTTTTTTCTTTCATCGTAACTAATTTACTTATCACTAGGTCATCTCGCCTTTTACATGGCGTTTGCAGGCTGCAGAACGAGCATGATCACATGGAACTGGCTAAGGGAAAATCTTCCCTCCTTGGCATCGCTGAAGATGCAAGGGATCTAAATCAATTAATGGAGGACAACCTGCAGAAATTTCCATAAATTGCATGCAGAGTGGTCATGAGCAACCATGCAATGATACATGCACTTGATAATTACCAGGCTTTTAATGTAGTAACATTATTATAGGCACATTTTCCGATTTCGGGCGTATGTACGTACCTGAAGCCTGTCCATCAGGTTGTGGGCAACCTGCCAGGTATGTACACCTGGCAGGGCTTCATCTGGTGAAGGGTACACCTGGGTCAAGGCCTTTATGGTAAATGCTTTCTGGGTAAAAGCCTTCAGGTCAAATGTTTTTAGCGTGCAAGAACCTGAGGTGTAGTACTACTGCACAATATTCTGCGATTAGCCATGCTCAGCAGTCTGCTATTTTTTACAAGTGTACTAGAGACTTATGCCAATATTTTCTCGGGGCTCCACAGGAGCAGAGCTATAGTGACATTAAATGAAAATGCTTTTGGTACTGGCACAAATCCACGAGCTAGCTACTTTGTTGCCAGCACAACTACCAGTGGTAACAGCAACCTAAAAATGCATCCCTTGTCAAAAATTTAGGCCATCTGGTATGCACTAGTTCTTGTATAGTAGTACACCTGCAGCACTCCTGGAGCCCTAAGCTTTGGAAAGATGAGGATAGTAGTTCCCCTCACTCCTTATAAAGTTGAAGTGCTGGTGGTGCTATAGAAGGCATGCTACAATCTGAGCATGGTGGCCTGTACATTTTAAAAAGACTACATTTACATGAATGATTAACTGCGTCCTACCATGACATAGCTGCACTTGGTATACAAGAACTAGCACTTCAATAAGAGTTTGCAATGTGCACAACAGCACAAAAAATGCCAGTGCACTGCACAACTTCTTAAAGCCTGTGGACCTCAATGCTTGTGCAAATTCTCAAGCACAAACTGCCTCCATGTGTAAGGATTGCAATATTCATTGCAGAATACTGAAGTAATGATATTCCAGTGCAGCTAGAATTGCTAACATCAAATTAATGATGTCCTACTTCTAGTTATAACACCAAGGGGAGGCAAGAGGTTATGGTCGCTGCTCTAATATTTATCCGAGCCACACCAAAAATTTGCTGGCCACTTTCATCAGCCTTCTTGCCCCCAAGTAGGACAGCTGTTCTCAAGAATGCAGCCTCCGGAAGGCCTCCTCACTGGTGAGCAAGTATGTGAAGCTATCGCCGCCACAATTTGTTCATTTTATTTACGAGGAGCACAACCAGAGGCACCATGCCTATTCGAAAATTAAATTGCCTTGGCCTCCTCATACTTTGGTCAGTGCTACTAGAAAAAAGAGATACTGACATAGATAAAAATGGCAAAAGATGAAAACACAAATCAATGCTTTGTGACAACAGTCCGATGTTCTGCCACAGTATGTCACAAAAAAAAAAAACTCACACTATCCACTTGTGGGTAGCCTTTCTCACTTAGCTTTAGTTGGGCACTGTGTACTACAGGTTAACTAAACTGCAGAGTGACTGTTCAAAAACATTTCACAGAGTGACATACGTGGAATAGCCATGTATGCAATCATTTGCTATAGAATTCTTTAAATAAGGTCATTTGAGGGAGATATAATAAAAAAAAAAGGCTCATCTCAAACCCTCAGCCAATTCATCAAGAAGCCTTTTGTGAACACATTAACCAGAGAAAAGAATACAATGATAAGATCAATGCGACCAGCATAGACCCGCATTAATTTTTTTTAACACAAATTTTAGTACAAATATCCACAAAATCTGTTCCAAGCTCAGTGCCGAAATCATGAAGTACTACAGAGCCAGAAGCAAACAAAAGAACAACCATCGATGGTTTTTCAATTTTATTCTTGTGTCATTAATAAAAAGTAGCCATGCCAGTTCAGCTCATGAGGTAGAAAGAAAGCAGCAATGCCCATGCTGCATTCACCGTTCAAGATCAAAAATGACTACAGCATGCTAAAAATTATGTAGGAACATTCTACATTCTTCTCAATGAAAAGGCCACGTGGATTTAAAAAAAAAGTACACAAACCACTCCTTATATTAAACATTCCACTAAGTAGCTGTCGCAATGCCTCGTATTTTGCAACACAAAAGCCCTTTAGTTCACATTTTGTTTGAGGAAGAAAAACAAAGGTATAGCTTTAGTTACCGCCATTTAAACTCTATGCAATGCAGATAAAAATAAAACTGTACCAAGAGCCAGCTCGATACATCTACACATGTTCTCGTTGGTAAGTTTTAAGATAAATTACAGAAGTAGCCACAGCATATTAAATTTAAAAAACAATGACCTATTCAAAAATTTGTGCGCCATGTAATAGTTACGCAAGGCCACACAAGGGAATGTTGTACATATATCCCTGCTCACAGAGAATGTAAAAAGAAAAAGCTTGTAAGGCACTGGGACAGTGTGCAGTTACACTGGGAACATTATAAAACCGGGATACTGAGCGCCTGCTTGATCATCTGGACACACCTCTTGGAACCTTCATGGGCTTCTTTGCTAAAAGGCAGGAAATTAAGGAATGCATGTGGAAGGTTATCCAATATCTCTAGCTGCACGCTGTTGTTTGCATTCCTCAGCCTCTTGGACAGCATAACAAGGTCATCCAAAGTTGGGTCCAGGTGAAGGCCCTGGAAGAAAAGTCAATGGTACTCAGTATTCTCATTAAACAACACTTCTTTCACCAGAGTACTCTGAAATTCTCCACTTCTTTCCAATTACCCTACGGTTTTCCTTACTTCACATGCACATGGCAGGTAGCATCTCATGCTACCAAACCATGCTACGGTGGGTAGGACATGACATCACTTATTCCTGTGCCCTAACACACAGTGACACTGCACTAAGATTTAAACAAAGGTATCTGTGGAGGGAGTACACACCTTTGTGTTCTGCAGGAAAGCAGTGAGGTAAAAACATGACTGTGCACTTCCACTGAATGTCAATGCTTGCCCTGTTGAGGTTTGGCAGGGATAGTATAGCAGGTATCACACTTAACATTAGCCAAAAGGCAAAAAAAATGGCATATTGGTTTATAGGGGTATAAACGTCCCAACCACCTGGGGTTCTTTAACGTGCACAGACATCGCACAGCACACAGGCCTCTAGAATTTTGCCTCCATCGAAATTGAACCACCGCAACCGGGGTAGAACCCGCGTCTTTCGGGCCAGCAGCCGAGCGCCATAACCACTCAGCCACCGCGGCGGCTAAAAAAAAAAAAAGGGCATATGACACCAGAACAAAACTGATGCAGTAACGTTGGTTGCTGCAGTCAGCAAGCTGATGCATACTTTACAGCATACTAATCAATGGCTAAGCAGAAATTGTTCACTCAAATTTAAGCCAATGAAGAAAGCCAAAAAGTTTAAATAAGAAAGTTGAAAAGCAAAAAAAAAAACACAAATAGAACAATTCTCAAAAGACGTTTTTAATCCGAGCTTTTTTCTCAACAAAGCACAGAACCACTGATCAGCACTAGACTATTAGAACTCATTACCACTGATAGCAACTGCACCTACACCAAGCTGGGAAACCGCACGCACAGCCAATATGGGCGGTCCGCTATCAGGTGTAGCGGGGCTCTCTCTCTCTCTCAATGTATTTCTGGGGCATGTTTCGGTAAACTCTTGTCAACAACCAATACAGATAGCAGCTACTTGTTTACATGCTTTTATAGTCGCTTTATGTTCTTTCGACTGAACCAGAACTATGCAACACAATTAAAACTAATTTTTGATGACGTTCTCTCTAGGACTAGATTTAAGGCCACTTTTGGCATTGTTTCTGTCTATAAAATCAAAACAGATCATTGCACGTCACTAATTTTGGTTCAGTATATTCCTGCATGGTCATATAAAATACTGGCAATTTAATTGGCCATTAGCCTCATACTGTTATGAAGATAATGGTACCGTTGTTACAAAAACCTTGTTTTGAGATAAATGAGTTTAAAGTGAAGTAACTTTATCAAGCAATTTTTTGTTTTGACAACATTCGCTGACTGATTTATTCCATAGGCATGACCTCCATGGTCATTATTCAACTCTTTGTGTTTCTTTACCATTCATTTAGTATCCTAGCCTTTTTTTTACTTGCTGTGCTGCTCAGCCAGCAGAGGATACTTGATGCCAGTCAACTGTCAGCCGGCAAAGAGTATTACGGCTTCATGTTACCCTAAGGGCCTCTAGAACATTGGCTCTTGCTATGTTACTGCCGCTGAACTTTATGAAAGCATCTACAGTTTACACCCTTAGTGCTCCTGCTACTAGAGAAGCATTTTTTTGGAGCTTGCTCCCAGATTATGCAAATGAAGGACTAATATGCTACCATGAAGCCTAAGAGCTGCAAGATTGTTCCCAAATATGTTTTTACTCCAAGTGAATTAAGAAACATTCAGTTCCAGTCATGGAAACTGTATTTCAAATGGCTGATACGACACTGCCTCTACAAAAAAGGTAGCCTGCCTTTTCCTTCCTCCTTTTTAAAGCTATCCTTTAGAGAGAAATATACAACCCAGGAAGAAGTACGATAGTGAAAAAGATGCATAAAACAATGTTCTGTCAACAATAAAATAAAAATTGAAATTTTTTGGATTTTTTGCTTACCCTGTCCCCTTAAAATATTTAATTGTACAACTTATCCCAACAATTGTCTCAATATTGCATCAGTGCTCTCCTGATTTTCTCACTTTAATTCTCTCTTGCAAACAATTGTAACTCAGAAGCCAGCAAGATGTGGCATATGTCTCAAGGATACTGAACTTTATTGGTAAAAACCAAATTTCAAAAAGTGAATTTGGAGTATGTATTTTTTTGTTTTTATTGGTTTAGACCAATAACCCCAACCTCTATCTAAAGAACACCAATCATGTATTCAGGACAAGCCTAGAACACTGTGTACTTAAGAGAAAAAGTCTCCAGGACGTGTGAATGGTGACTTGGGTGCACAGTTGTCATGCCTGAAAATGACTGTTTCATTTCAGTACCATACCTGACAGCACACGAGTGACTTCCACCTTCACTAGTGTTGTCTTGAGTCATTGGGCAATAACACAGCCACTCATATTGCAGGGATACACATGTATCCCCTGTCCCATAGTAAGAGCCATGCATAATTATCATGCACTGTTATGCGAGCAGCATTTAGAATGTTTACGTGGAGAAGGCACATGCCACCCACTGCTGCGTTTGACGCCCCCGCAGTGACGCCACTGCAATGGCCTTCTCTCTTTCCCTTCTCGGAACTGGAGAGACACCGTTTCCACTGCTTGGAATGAAACTGCTTCTCCCGACGTGCTCTTGTCTTTTGGCATGGAGCTATGCACGTGCATGGATCAGATATCTTCCACCTGGACTGCCACCACCACTGAATCACCCAGTCATCGTATGCGACTGACTGGCCCGGGCCATAAGCACACAGCCAGCTGAGGTAAGCTGAATGTTTCTCTTCCCCATGCGCTCCCCTTCTTATGTTTTTTTTAACTCTGTACACATGCAGAACGCTCCCTCACTGCGATGATTGTTGATGTGTTGCCTGAACTCTAGCTCAAGAGCAGTAAACACTCCTTTGAGTAGAAGATTCGTGTTTGCCCCCTCTGGCCCATACCCGCCATGGTGGCGGCTCACTGCACCAAGGGTTAGGGACCACAGCTCTGACTGGCACACAGATGCTAGAAGGCGACTACCGCATCTAGCCATTTGAGCATTATTAATATAATAACCAACCACATGTCCTGGAAACATTTGTTCCTGACAGTACACGTCACAAGTACTCAGCTACAAGTTCTTACCACAAAGTAGCAAGGCGGCATCCTCTCGAGCATCCAGCTCGGTGCAAGGTATGGCGAGATGAATGGGTTGCTGGCCAGGATTTTCATGGTTTGGAACTTGCGGTCAAAGCGGGAAGCCCTACGGAACCACGGAACAGCCAGGCCTTTCCTCTTCTTGCCGTTCTGGCCACACAACAGCTCCCAGCTGGCCAGCACATGCCTCTGGTACACGTGGCTGGCACTGAGCACAGTGGCCAACGCCCGCACCCAGTAGGTGGCAGCCCGGCAGCACCGATTGCGAACGGGAAACGTCAGGTCCACCGGCATTTCCAGCACCACATGGTCATCTTCTGGTTGCTCAGCCGGGAACAAGACGTTAGTATCATCGCACTGGGATGCAAAGCGGCAGAGGTACTGGCTTGGCAGCTCGCCAGCAACTTCAAGCTGCACAACATTCTTTGTCCTTGTCAAAGGCATCTTGGCCTTTGATGTTGGCGAGATGTTGCCCGTAGAGTTGTCTGTCTCAGTGGCACCATCGACTGTAGGCTCTGCACTTGAGACGTGACCAATTTCCCTGGGACTGTGGTCAAAATCTGATGTGCTGTCCGCACCATTTTGTGGACACACTGACTTTGTAGGTGGTGCTTTGGGACATGGCTTCATGTCTGGTTCCGGAACACAGCCAATGTACGCTGCAATAAGATGAGATGCTTGATAAAGAAACGTAGCAAGCACACAAAGTAGGCATGCCCCCTGTAAATCTACACAAGCTACATAGTGTCATAGCATTATCCAACACCAAGCAGAAGCTAAAGAAAAGAATTTGAGTGACAGCAACTGTAAAGGAATAATTAAATTTAATTCTACTCTTACAGCTAGATTTGCAAACTTACAGTAAAATGTAACTGGACTTTGTATAAACTCCAGCATGATAAATGGCAGATCACTACAAGCTGTTTATGTTACATATCTGAAGTCTAAAATTTTGCACACATTCAGCCATTCCACGTGAAACACACTTACTCCACATACCTACATGCACTGAGAGTGAGGAAAGCATTCATATTTTTTTACCTGCATGAGAAACATGCATGCCATATTATCAAGATGGGCTGTAGACCTATAGTCAACAAGAAAGCCTTAGGAAGAAAGCAATGAAATGGCCCCCCATCAAAGCTGTGGCTTACCATGAAGGCAGGTCAGCATGAAGCCAAGAGGGAGCAATGGATCCACAGCACACAGAATCCTCGAGGGTGATGGTGCCATGCTGAGCATGACAGGTGTGTATGCAGCAAACGCACCACTGGGACGCCGAATGTTCAGTTCAATGGTCTTCAAGCAGAGTGCAAGCATCAGGTTTCCTCCTGCACTGTCACCAGCCACACAGATGTTTTCACCAGTCCAGCCTGCAAAAGGAAAAGAAGAAAATTAAATGTAATCACATCACTAGTAATGCAAACAGTCAATGCTAGCTGGCATGTGGTAATGATAGCGCACAAAAAGATACAGCTCATGCGGTCAGTCTCAGCAGCAAAATGCCTACCAACACAAACATGCCTTTCCTGGTAAACTCACCTCTGTTTGTTTTGGGAAAGTTAGCGTGAGACACAAAGTACGGGCTATGTGCACGGGGGTGGGCAGGTGATCGCCTCCCCCCTTCCAGGGTGACCATGTGGGAAGCCCATGTAGGGAGCCCATCCTGCCCCCTGCTTTCTGTTCGCACTTGGTTGCATGGGCACTTTTTGACAAACAACAAAGGCAAACATGCCTTGCCCAGGAACCTTTGCAATCTGAAATACAGCGTGTATCACACAAACCCAACTTCCCCACAAAGCTATCTGTACAACCCCCTGAACCCTATAAATACCAGCCCACTGCATAAATTTTTCCTGCAAAAATGGCATTTGGCAGGGAGCTTTTCATATTACGATAAAAACAGTAGATGGGCATCTTATGTTTACCCGCCGCTCGGCTACTGATCCGGAGTTCCCGGGTTCGAACCCGACCGCGGCGGCTGCGTTTTTATGGAGGCAAAATGCTAAGGCGCCCGTGTGCTGTGCTGTGCAATGTCAGTGTGCACGTTAAAGATCCCCAGATAGTCGAAATTATTCCTGAGCCCTCCACTACGGCACCTCTTTCTTCCTTTCTTCTTTCACTCCCTCCTTTATCCCTTCCCTTACCACACAGTTCAGGTGTTCAACGATATAAGAGACAGATACTGCGCCATTTCCTTTCCCCAAAAACCAATTATTATTATTATTATCATTATTATTATTATTATTATTATTATTATTATTATTATTATTATTATTATTATTATTATTATTATTATTATCTTATGTTTCGCCACCATTAAAAATTCAGGGGATGCTTAAGCTCCGCCTTATGGGTATGATGCAACTGTATCAATGGGGTCTTTTCAATGGTCCTCTTTGCATATCACTTCACCACTTCACTTCACAGACACTGTACTTTATTTTATTTTATTATTATTTATTTTTAACTTCGTTAACTAATTTTTTTTCATTCACCACAAGATACACAAGGCCTCCCTTTAAACAAGTCTATCGAACACATCGATAGCCTAGGGGTAGCATATATGACTTGAGACCCAAGGGTTCCAAGTTCGATTCCCATCTCACCCCAATTTTCTATTCAGTGCAATTTACTTTCTTGCACATCATAATGACATTTGGGTCATGTTGTGACCTTAACAGTCACAATTCATATGGTGTTTCATTTAATTTCAATATGATGTTTCATTTAATTACAACTGTTGTACTATGTATCATTGTGGGGTGTTTGAATTACCAGTGCAAGTTCATGTGGTTGTGACATCACGACATTCTTCACCAATCCGTATATACGTCACAGGACATCGGGGTTTGCTTCGAACGTCCGCTCTAAAGCTTTCGTGTTAAAATCATGCAGCTGGTGTTTGTGTCAGACTAATGTAAAGAATTTCATAGCTTAATGAGCCAGTAGAGAACCATCAGTTGCTAGCAAGGTCTCACACTTGCTGCCTACCCCACTTCATAGTTTAGCAAGCACTTTACTGTCTCATTCAAATGACACCAAGGTCCTAGTGCAGAAGCGTACAGTACCAGTAGGAGTTTCCCAGTAGGCAGTGGCATGTTTTGATTTATTTTGAATAGCCAGCATGTGCTTTTGCCAAAAGGCTTTATAACAAAACTATAGCTTAATTACATCTGTTGATGCCTCCTTGCATTCCCATTCCCTGGTCACACATGTGGGAAGCCACTGCCCAGTTCGCTCAATGGGAACAATCTTCTTAGCAAACACTGCCAATCATAATGGAATTCAGCTTTGTACATAAAGCACAGTTCTCTTCCCCCAGGGTCAAGTTCACTGTGCGAATATGGGACTGCGTTGGAATGGTGATTCATTTGTGTACTATTAAAAAATCCCGAAAAAAGTTCGCTGGCCAAGAACATATAACAATTGATAGTACGGCTGCTCCGCATGCTACCATCCAAGCACAGAGCTCTGTGACCATCACCAGCAAGATAAACTGCACTGTCCCATTACATGTTAGACACAATAATATCTAGTACTGTAATGTTTCCACTTGGTCAACTCTGTGCTGATCAAAGCAGCCTGGTAATTGCAACCAGTGTTAAGTTTTTCTGCACTTACTATAGTGAAACTGCCTTTTCCTGCAGGCAGTGTACTATTTGCATCCATAAAACCCATCCCCACTGATGTCTCAACTCCGCAACTTCTCTGCATTTTGTGAGCCAGTGAACCTTGCCTGACATTTCCCACCCACAATAGAGTTATGAGCACATTTACATCTCCACACGGCAGCTGCTGTAAAGCACAAGAATTCATCCCAAGAGTTGAAACATGAAGTTTCAGCAGGTGCACACGACTTAAGCAGAAGCATGTAAGCGTAGCAGTCATTTAAGTCATGACCAGCATCACAGCCATCTGCCTAATTGATCCCTTGAAAAGTGTTGACAACATTAGCAGCTTACCAAGCTTCTCATGGTTGATAAGCGCCCATGCGTAAACGTGCAACACTTCCTCTAGGGCCCGAGGAAATGGAGCCTCTGGAGACAGAGAGTAGTCCACTGTCAGGATGGGAACGTCAAGGTCCTTGGCCCAGTCCCTCAGGTAGATCTGCAGCATCAAATGACAAGGAAAAACCAAGACAGGACTTGATTAAAAAAACAAGGTGGTCATGCTTGAAAAGCGACAAATGTGGAAAATACTCAGGCACAATAAAAGAGAGAAGCTTCAAGTGGAAGGTAGCAAAAAGTACCAAGAAGGCTGATGCTTCACAAACTAATGATTAGGAGTGATCTCCACACAGCTAATCAAATAAGTTGCAAACCAACTCTTAAAAAATGACTGTGGATTCTACAACAAGAAGCAGCCACAGTTAATTCTTGACAGCATACAAGTGGTTTAGTGTATGTTTATATCAGAGAGATGAATAACTACGTGGAGACACTATATAAAACACATTTTCAACTTTCTTATTTTACCTAAAAACAATGAAAAGCACTCACTGCTAAGAAAACATGAGAGAGTTAACATAAAATGCAGCTTCTGGACACATTGGGCTCTACAAAAAGGACTGATATCAAAGCAAGTTTAACCCATACATGCCGAAGCTTCAGAAATTTGAAAAAAATTAAAATATTTTTCAATATAAAATGTTTATTTTACTTCAAAATTTAGAATCATCCTTCTATTGATGGAAAAATTTTCTCAACACCGACTTTTGAGCCGTCCTACAATCAGGATATTAGGCCAATTCGCTACTCGTTACATGTGATAAAGCTTCAAACACTTGACATCGACTATAAAATCACATTTCGCATCATGCGTGGTGGTTTCCTTATGACAATGCGCAAAAATTATGTTTTTCTTGTAGAATTACAATGTAGTTGATGGGATCAAATTTAAAAAGCGACGTCCAGAGAAGTGTGGCGGACCTTTCTGAATGCACACAACACAACCCTTGCACAGGAAAAGTTTAGGCCCTCTTGAACCTACACTAGCAAGCACAAGCTTGTACGCAATAAACTTTTACAGTTACTGTGCAAAAAAGCGCTGTCCTACACACTGGATGCTAGGCATATATGGGTTGAGTACTGGCTTGTGCTGATGTTATCTTCACCACCATGTTTTGTGACAAAGATTGCCCTAGTCATTATCTGTGCAATAATTTGTAGTTGCCTGATCGGTTACCCTACCTATACATTCAAATACTGAATACAAGTACAAAAGCTGGAGCTACAACAAAGATTAACACTAATAGACTAGCTGCACAATTCGGCTGTAATTATGCTGATCGACACTCAATATGAATACATTTGTCGGAACTAGATGTCATTGAGAAACTGTGCTAACTTAGCCATTTTAGAGGGGAAAAATTATTACTTTAAGAAAGCCAACCTCAGGCAACCCAGCAATCCTTTAAAAAGATTCTTCTTTATGCGCAGCTCAAACCTGCAATCGCAACTAACCTCAGGCAGCCTAGGATAGCTTTAGTTGTGGTTGACTTGTTACTCATGTGGTTGCCCTATAGACTGGAAGTGACCTTGTGTTACCATCTGAGGGTGGAATAAACTCCTCTTTAACTTTAATTTCCATCAACATCAGCCACATGGCTGCATTCAAAGCATGCATCCTCATAATCCTTTCCTTTCTGCAGATAAATCCTAGGCAAAACAGACTGGTATCTAATATATTACGTTATACCAGTGTATCAAAAAAAGGAGCAAAGCTAGCAAGGTTGTGTTACGAACAGAGAACAAGCAACTTGACTTTACAGAATGGCAACAAAAAATAAGCAAAGAGGAAATTAAAATAAAATTAAAGAAAGTGCATAAGTAAATGGATTGTAGAGCATATATAGGACTAAAGCAAAGTGCTTACAACACAAGAAATGCTTACCTCATGGGAGTCTGGTGTTTGAGACACAAACCCACCGCCATGGCAGTGAAGTAGCAGACCCTTGGATGCCGGGCTTGGACTAGCAAACCATCGGCTTCCTGTTACAGCTTCCTAAAAACATAAGGATCACTCAGTTGTATGAAAACAAAGCAACAATGGTATGCAAGCAGTACTACAAGAGGGTTGCCTTTAAACCATTTTTAAGGCTTGCACAGGCCGACTTAGTAATACGACTAGAGGTTACGAAACAACTTTTTCTCAACCAATCGGTTTTGGTAGTACATTCGCTGTTTACTAATTCAGCACCTACTGTAGTGCTTCACTGCAGCTGAGGCGGCTGAGGCGGCTAAAAAAATACAACATTAACTGGATGCATCTTTATTTCAACCTCTAAAGTGGCATTAAAATACATCTGTTGGCATCCCAGGAACCAGCCAACAATGGCAATGAGAAAGTTGTTTCCAAAAAAGCCATCATAAAAAAAATGCTTTTGCCAGCTGTTTAGAAAAAAAAGCCCAAAGGAAGATTCTTTACTTTTTAACTTCTGTAAATAGAGTCAGTAACATTGTGGACTTTATCTCTGGTCAGTACTAAGTGCCCTAAAGTTTCTATCAGCATACCTAATACCACTACTCTAATGCAATTGGCATTATAATTTTTGGGTGCATTTCAGAGATATTTTTACAGACGGCCAGGTGGACCCTTCCTTAGTCAAGCAAGAGACACTACATGAGACACCTTCGAGACTGCAGGGTTCTTTTGGAGCACTGTGTCCGCACCAAAATTTCTTTTACACAGACAATAGGAGTGAAAAAATTTAATGAACAAAAATTTGCCTTTGCCATTTTAATCAACTCGAAAACTCCCCTCCATTGGCTTTTGAATTGCACGCCCGAAAACAGCTCTCTGCTGACAAATGTCACAGCCTACTTACCCGCTAGAAGACTTGCCAAGTTCAAAAGGTGGTTTAACTTTCAAAGACCTAAAAACACATTTTGCTTTCCAATGCAGAAACAAAATAACATAAATGAAAAGAAGCACAAAACTAGCACACAAGATAACCAAGTACTGCAGTACACAAAACTGGATCCCTCAACATTACCACAGTCACAATTAGAGCTTTAATAATACAGAGAAGCACCTGAGCACATCCCCACTGAGAAAACAGCAGTGTGCTTATTCAATCAGATGCTGTGCTAAACTCACCTGCCCTTCTCTCCACCGATATGAGAGCAGACGGCAACGAACTGCAGCCTTTGGCAGATGCGAGGAGGGCACAGGAATGTCCACCCAAGCCATCCCATTTTCACTTGGCAATCGTTGCACTTTTGCTGGCACACTGACCACTTCGCACACTTCCAGTGAAGGGCAGATCCACTGAGGTACACGCTGCAGGGAGACGAAGACGTAAGTTGCAGTGTGTATAACATGACTCCAGAGCTCCCCTCAAAACAGATGCTCAGTAAAGATAAAAAAAATGTGCAAACTGGACTCAAGCCTGCGTTTAAAGAGCGTTAACTACTTTTCCTGCCACATCAACAGCGTTGCCAGACCTGCAGTGCTTTTTTTCTCAAAATAATGCAGCAGTGGACGGAGGAAGAAAAGAAAGAGAAACAGCAACATGGAGCCTGATATAGCTGTCTTGTCTTTGTAACATGCAAAGAACATGAAAGCAAAACAGAGGTACTTAGAAGCTAGGCTGCATCTTTGGAAAAGAAGAGTATTTTTAAATATCATAACAGAGATCAAGGATCCTCAGTATTAAACTTTAAATAACCTAACAGCCAAAGCAACTCTCTCACATGCAAGAGCACATAGATATGCAACACATCTATGAGTGGCATGGTGTCAATGAGCTGTTATATTTTTGTAAAAGTAAAAAGTATCGGGCTCTCTCAGGGGGTTTATCAGAACTTAAAGGTGCACAAACCACATCAGATGACCAAAGACAACCATCAGGCACATTTTTGTAGTGGGAGCTACACTATGCTAAAACTCAAGCATTTCGCGGTATAGGTGAGACACCAGTTGTGCGCATGTGCTACCATGGTACATGCGGGAGGAAAGTTGTGCGCATGCGCTGTTACCATGGCAACCAGGAGGAGGAGTGGGTGCGCTGTTGCTTTGTCGTTTCCCTCCCTCCTTTATCCTTTCCTTTACAGCGCGGTTCGGGTGTCCACCGAGATATGTGAGCATGGTACATGCGGGAGGCCAGTTGTGCGCATGCGCTGTTACCATGGCAACCGGGGAAGAGGGGTGGGTGCACCCACGCTTCGTCTTTCCCTCCCTCCTTTACGGCGCGGTTCGGGTGTCCACCGAGATATGTGAGAAGGTTACTGTGCTTTGCGCGCTTGCAGCACCATCTGGCATGACGTCACTGCACGGCTCGCCGCCGCCGCCGCTTGCTATGAAGTCACACTGCGCTCATCACCCGAACCGCGCATCGTCGCATGCGCAGCCTTGCGTATAAAAAATGGATATCCAGCCGCTGCTAAACGGCGGTATAGACAAGGGAACATTAACTCTTCCGATCCTGAGGTTGTCGCCTGGCAGTTGGCTACTCAACAAAGAGAGAACGAGCATCAGAAGGCGAAGAGAGCAGCGGAGACACCCGAACAGAGAGAGGAATGCCTTGCCAAATGGAGATGCCAGACTGCCGAGCGTAATAGACACCGCATAGCCGCCGAGATGGAGCCTATGGAAGGCGTCAGTCAACGGCAACCAACCGAAGAGGATGTGAAGGCCCATCGTGTGACTGATCACACCATTCGAGTTTCCGAAAGTGCATCTGCGACCCGGACATTTCAAGCGGACATGTCTCTCAGTGCTAAACATACAGTGCCAACAACTAGCTCAGCCAGGGAAACGTACCTCCCACAATGTATATCCTGGCATAGCGGAGCTAAGCCACTGCCAATTTTTTTCTAACTTCTCTTTGCATTAAGGCTCCTCTCTTGCCAAAAGTCATCTGATCAATACCTTTTCTGTGTACTGTAGGTCTCTGTACGATGTTCTTGAGAGCTTGTTGAGAAATTAGCGGAAATCTAAATGTATAAATGTTTCGAATGTCCACTGGCTGTTCGAATAGGTTTGTGGTTTCACTAGCAATGATAAAACCCTATGAATTCATGCATACTAAATTATTGTGCAGTATGGAATTGCTTAGATTCAGGCTCCATGCAAGCATGTACTACAGGGGACAAAAGTTTCCGGGATGCGAGTTCGAGGAAAAATGCTTACTGTAGCTCCACCTCACTACCCAGTCATCTGATATAGTGAAGAGGGGAAGGAGCATTTAGGCCTTTAATGCCTTCATACAATATCAGGTGACTGGGTAGCAAGGTGGAGCCACAATAAACGTTTTTCCCAAAACTCGCGTCCCCGTCCGGAAACTTTTGTCCCCAGTAGTACATAGACACATTGCTTAAAGTCAGGCTCCATCAAAGGAGGGGCTTTTAGTGATTCGAGCACATGTGGAGAGGGTAATAGAGAGAGAGAGACAGAAAGCAGCTGGCAGCCCGTTTTACGCATAGTTTTATACAATGGGGAGAAATAAATTTAAGGGTGGTTTTTTTGCTCAGTTTATAACACAGTTTTATGCAAAGTGCATGGAGAAAGAAAGAAGCACCCTTCTAAGGCGGTGAAGCTATGTGAACAGTGTACAGTGGACCGTGGTGCGTGCGTGCACAAATTTGGAGGGTGAGTCTGTGTATGCTCGCTTGCAGAAAAAAAGATCGCTGTATGCAGATTTAGATTTGCTAATACCCAAAGACAATGAAGACAAAGACACCCCTGACTTTAAGCCCTGCATAGACAAGTGTTGCATAGCCCCTACTTTGGCATGGCGGGTACAGCTCTAGTCACAACTTTACACCATTGAAAATTATGATCTCGGTTAGAGATGGTTACTAGAAAACAATAAGCAAATCTTAAGAGGAAAATTTGACCAGCAGAACAGAGGCATATGGCACTTGCCACAATACCTCTAAGGTCTACTGTCTTCTCTCTGCTTCATAAAGTTAAAATTTGCTTTTTGCATGGCAGGCACATAGAAGATCCAATAGAAGGCAAGCATAGCAAGGGACGTAGCAAGGGGCAGCAGAAAGTTAGGTGGGCAGATAAGATCAAGAAGTTTGCGGGGATATGGTGGTTGTGTATATTACCTCTCCCCACTATCTTCTCTTCTTGTCCCCTCACTTCTTTAATTTAATTTCTCCATTCTGTCTGCTATCCTTTATTTACACTGTCCCAGCTCAAGATGCTTCAGTATCGATGGCAGATGCTGGGGCTAGCAAAAATCTTTTCCTTCCTTTTTAATATTATTTTAATAAACCATTTACTACTACTACTACTACACATGGTGACCACAGTTGGCAATTAAAAGACAGGGTTAATTAGAGAGACATGGGAGAGGCGTTTGCCTTGCAGTGGGCGTAGTCAGGCTGATGATAATAATGATCAAGAACTTCAAAGAGGCAACCAAACTGCACACTCAGTGGAACGAATGCCCTATGACTAGGCCTGAACTGGACCAAACAAACATGTGCCACAATTTTGATACATATCCTTTAGCAGCACTTTTTTGAGTGAGCTGCAGAACCATGAGGATGAAAAGGAAGATTTATGCTTACTAGACATAACCCAAATGCAATGTGTTTTTGATGAATTCACCAAACTCCTGATGTGTACAGTTTTATCAACATGACCACAAGGTTTAATAACTTAGTGATATTACGTGGTGATATCATATATTTTCAAGACAAGTGGCCTTAGACAATGTAACATGCATCTCACAGTAAATACTTTACAGAAACAGAGCTGCTATTATTTAATGACATTTGCACAGGGTGCCAAGGAGAGTCGGTAACACAAATACAATTGGAAATTCACAAAATTGAACTTCAAAAACGTGTGGTCACCCCAATTAAAGCTAATTTTAGTTGATATCCAGTGAGAGGAACAGTACTGACTCAATTACCTTCCTGCAACATCATGCTGTTCCTTTTGCTTTGAAGGGTTGAAAAGTATTGTAATGAATAATAATAGCTTCATTTACTTTCTTCGGCATTTCTATTATTTTAATCCTAAGAATGCCGATCATATGCATGAAAAGAAATCTGACAACTGTCATGCTCATCTCTTTAATGTCTACAGCCTGGTACCTATACTACAGTTCCAGCTGGATACTATTCTGTATATTCGAATCAGTAAGAAGAACAGCTGCTCTTAACAACAAATGTCCCATGAAACATTTATTCCCGTACTTGTTATTTTAGGCAAAGAGTTGCAAAGTGATTTCATTTTTGCCCTTTAATTTTTTTTTGCAAGCTTAACTTTTACCACTTGCTAATTCCTACTATTGACAAAAAGTATGGTGGGGCAGCCAGAAAAAGAATGTAAACCAATATGCCCCTGCCTGTGCAACTAAGTATAACAGGCATCCTACTATTGACAGTATATATTGAGAGTATAGAATACTTTAATTAATTTCTTACTTACCAATAATGTACTATGGGCACATGACATTAATCAGGGTGTGGCACACAATATCAATGAAAAATTTGGACTGTCGCACACTGCCAAGCAAGCACCCTGGAAATAAGAAGTCCATCTGGCTTTTGAATGCACAATACAAGCTGTACACCCATCAATCACAGGACGTACAACAATTTGCACTTTCCATGGTCAGATATACCGCGACCTTTTGATGCCAATGATACTCTGTTAACTAAAAAGACTGCAAATAAAACTGGCACGCAATCTGAGTACATCTTCTCCAGAGGTACAAAATGCCACTCTGTGATTCTCTTTACAGCAAATGATGCAGTGACTAAACAACCTATTAAAAGAATTGTAAAGTCGTAACCCTCATTCAACCGATGTCAAATTGTATGAGCTTTGTGCCTGCCTCTATAGCGACTGACTCATGCAATGCCTTTTTTTCCTCATGGCCACAGTCACAGTAACCTTTTCCTCAAAGCCATAGAAACTGAAAGCAAGCAAAGTTTCCTCGTTTGTATTGAGGAAGAAAATTAGTAACTGCCTCCATCATTCTTTGACTACATTGAATTAGTTCAACTCATTTCCGTCGCTGTGAATAGCAAAAATGTCGCTGCATAATGTGCCAAAATTATGAGCCTGAGAGAGCAAACAATGTTGGAATGGATGTGAATGAATGCAGAAGCAATAAAGGGTCCAACAGCTCACTATAAACACATAATTTTGATGCAAAGACAAGAAAGCCAAAGAGCGACCACCAATGGTAAAAAAAGTAGAGACTAAAGCTCTGCTTAAGCTGATGAGCAACATTTGAGTCCTCATGACAAAACTTTTTGGAAAATCCCTATTGTTTGGTGCATATCAAAACTTAAAAATAAAGCAAGTTATTCATTAGGCAAAAGCACCATGTATGCGAGGCGCTTATTTTCAAATGAGAGACAAGGTACGGGGCAATAGGCATGATGCAGGGGTGGAACAAGGCTGGTGATAATGCTGTACGTATCATGTGTAGTGAAGGTGGCACGCGACACAAGTTTGTTCTGGTGATTAGAAAAACTGCTGCTGGTGGAATATTGACAAGCAGAGAAGCCAAGTTTGCAATCAGCGGAAGATAGCATTATGTGAAAGCACACACTGTGATTGGAGGGCTTAGCTGCCATACAAAGAACATGCCAAAGTCTGAGAAAAAGAGAAAAAAATGCACAAAAAACCTTTCATGTTGCACATAATGATTCACTCCACCGGATGTTTGAACGATCACTTCGTTAACTGCTTGAGTAAGTGGAAAATTCAGTGCTTAGAAATAAGTGTTGATGAATGTAATTCATGGAAAGGACATAATGTAAATGACAAGAAGGTACAAAAAGAAAACATGTGCTGCCAATCACTATGTTAGGCAGTGCGCTCACTGATAATATGATAATATATTTTTGATTCTTTTACAATTATCAGATTGTTACCCTGGACAACCTGCTTCATCACTCACATAGAAAATGAAAGTGTGAAAGGCATATCTCATGTCAGATAACAGAAACGTAAAACACAGGGTGATATGAATGGCTTTGCCTGCACTAGTAGAAAACGACACAAGCTTTTTGTTTATTTGAAGTTACAAGTGTTTTGTGACTTTTAAGCTTTCTCGATGGCAAATAAATGGCAGAAAACTCCCAGAAAAATGTGAAAATACACCTCTCCAATAAAAGCACCTTTTTAGGGATGCTATGTTATGCTAGCATGAAAGCTAATTATCCTCCCCCACCTTCCCCAAAGATCAGTGAAATGTGTTCATGTTTTCATAAACAAGTATTAATATGATGTTGCATACTGTTCCTGCCCCCGCCCTATGTAAGGCCCACGCCCTTAATGCTTCAATAAATGAAATGAAAAGTGATGCTGTCACATGTGATAAAGGTGTGCTAATACCACATGACTGTTTATATACGCAATTAATTAATATCCAAGGACACATAGCAACTGCAGTGGCCATCAACTGTTGCTCAGCTTACTAGCTTCAGGAAGTGCACTCAAATTCACCAGTAATTTTTTACCTCAAGGACCAAAATGCACGAAAGAAGTATGTTACCATAGAGCACATGTCGAAAGGATAATGTCAGCAGGCAGAGCATAGTAAGTGTTCTTAATGAGAAAGATTGCAACATGCCTTGAGAAGATTTCCTTCGTTGAGACTCCAGAAAGATTTGAGAAACTCCAAAGATGCATTCTGAGTAACGTCAACAATGTGGTTGGCTCTGGCTTCCGGGTTGAGGGTGTATTTGCCACAGTTAATAAGTGAGGCTGCGGCATGGGCCAGTGCTCCTCCTGACTGGCGGTACTGGTCACTGAATGAGGCCATGACAATGTTGAGACCGGTGATGATGCGCCTCATCGACTCGCAAAACTGAAAGGAAATAGGACTCATTGTTTGTGCTATACATCAAGGCTTATGCACCTCAATGTCAATTACATGGCTATTTATAGAACACCAGATTCTTTACTTTTTTCAATATTAACATAGTTTTTACTTCATTATAAGAACATACACCAATCAAGTAAGGGCACTAATGGCACCAATATTATGTTATACATTACACCTGTGTATTTGACGTGAACATTCTGCTCCTTCGCCGTTAAGCACTAATGGCAAAGCAGCAACCCAATATAAAATTCGCAAACGTTAAAAAATGACGTGCACTGACAGCAGTAAGTACAGACACACTTCCTGTACAAGTAGAAGAACAGAGTTTTAAAGGCTGGCAACAAACAGCTTGAATTATTGTAATTCACGCGATACGAAGAAGTTACGTCATTTTCGCGCAATAAAAACTACCGGGTAGGAAACGCCTTGGCAGCGCTACATAAAATGAAGAAATTATCGAAAGGGCAAGGCTGACTCACATAAAAGCCAGCCAGTCTCCCGTAGAAGCCGACTTGCGGAAGTGAGCCGTACTCTTCCAGGAGTTCTCTTATGCTCAGCTTCTCGCCGACGAACAAATCGCCCACTGTTCCGACGTCCAGCATTCGTCGCAAGAACTGGGCGCTCACTTGCATTCCAGCAACCACGCTCAAATGTGCCTCAAGCTCCTTCTGATAAAAGTCTGCCCTGAAGAACATCGAGTCTCTGCTGGAGATAACATGCCGACAGAGTTTAATGCAAATTGGGAGGAACCTGTTCACAATGATCAGCGACGTCCTGTACCCATTTCCAGGTGTTTCGGGATCGAAGTCGTACAGGTGAGCTTTGACAGCGATCAACGCGCAGTCTTCACGAAGTTGCATGACCGCATCATGCAGATCGCCGAATTGATTGGAGAAGCGCAGTCCGATGTCAGATTGTGCAGTTTCAAAATAGTACACATTGTCTTCGATGAGCGACAGAAGCTCTGCGCACTTTCCTTCGTCCATTTTGGTCGATGCAAATGTTTCTGATGTGCTGATCACGCGCACGTCATATTGCGAAACACGGGAACTCCACTGACGTCTTATCGCGCTCGACGACAGGCAACTAAAACAGAGATATGTTCCTCGTTGCAAGCACGAAAGTCACCCTTGAGCAGTGGCACTTCTTCAAACTTTCCAGCGCTACTGGCTGACAGCTTGCTTCCATTCGAGAAGAAAAAAAGAATCACAAGACCACACATTGAATGTTGACATCGAGATGAATTACATTAAGCGATCTGGAATGGGCCAGTTAAACCGTCGAGGTCTTCAAGCTTTCCAAGACCCAAATAGATTTGGCCACGGCATCACGGAACCTCCGACGCACAGCATATAAAACAAAGCGAACTGGCCGTACGGCCTCTGCGATCCGGCTGCCCCCGCCACCGGTAACGCAAGAGCATACGCATGCGGCTAAAGCATCAACAAAAAACAAAGCGCAAATAAAAGTTGCAAAACTAACAGAAAGTAACAACAAAAACAGCGGAAACAACTCGTGCCCTCTAGTGTCGGAAATTAAAGGCGTATTTGACTGTTCCTTTCTTTGGCAGGGCATTACTACTGGTTTTCAGGATGTAACACGCATTCGATTTATTGTTTGCAAATTTTTTTTCATCAGGAAGCTTGACTGTGTCTGCGAATGTGGAGTGGTATGTAAAGGAGGCGCTCGTACAACACTCGCGTCCGAACAACAAGCATCAGCTGTGTAGGTTCTAAACACTGCGCGAAGCGCAATGCGAGCTGGAAAGAAATCGGAAAGGTTGGTAGTGCGTGCTTTCCATCTCGCATAATATTGGCGTCGATGCGCAGGTGGAGTCGTGTGTGAGCGACACTGAGCAGAATAAGTTTTCAGCGGTGCTCGTAAAGATGGTGGATAGGTGCCAAAATAGCGCCTGGCTCTGCGCATCTCTAGGCTTAACCTTGCAAAAAATGGCAGTCGTGGTGCGCGTTGCTCCGTTTGTTTTGAACGGATGAAAGATGCGCATGCCAAGTTCCTTGTCGAACAGCTTAGCTCGCTTTCGCACAAAAGGCTTGCGGTGATCCCGGAGTTGTTGCTGTGGTGCTGCAAACGTTGTGTTGGAACTAAGGTGCGAGATATAGTTACGTAATTTTGTTCACGTACGAACGAGCACTCCGAAAACATCGCGACAGTATGTTAACCTCGGTGTGTCAAAAATCGAAAGAGAAATCTAGTTTCCATCAGAACATATAAAATGATCAGTAATGAAAGTGGTAGATTGTTGTGAGCAACATCGTTGCCTCAGTCTGTTGTCCATTTAAGCCAGCATACCGTGCTTTCGAAATTAATTTTTGTGGATGCGGTATGCATTTTCACTGTAATCTGCAGCTTCCTCCTCTAGCAGTTTTATTATTTGGTATAAAATCGGTTTTACGAAGCAGGCGGTGCTAGTCGATAGGGTAAGTTGTTACGCTGTCTGTTTGGCGGCGATCGGCATCAAGGACCACACTGGTACATCATATTGCTTATATATACCACCGATTACAACATATGAAGATTAAGTAACTAGGCAGTTCCTTGCTCGTTGGCTTAGACAGTGTGTAGTTCTGCTCTTATGGTACCTGGCCAGATTGTATTAGGTCGAGCGGCTCCTGAAATGATTCATGTTAATACTCTTGCATTATTATAATGTTAATACTGTTACTGTAAGCATCCAAACATATCAGGGCCGTTTTACAACGCTACCTTTCCAGTATGACGCTTGTTATTCAGGATCAGTAAAAGGTGCACATTAAATTATACTTCATTTTTGGCTGAAACGGCCTTGTTTTTATGCCTGTCATACCTTACCTGTTCTTTTTCTTTTGCAGTACAGTCTTTGCTTATTTTTGCAGATGAAATTTATCGCAGCAGTGAAAAAAATCTCCAAGCTGTGAAGATGAGTGCCAACAGTGGAGCAAGTGGTCACTGTGATGAGCCAACTGCCAGCGCAGAAGCTGGTGCAGATGAACACGCCAACGACTGCAA
The DNA here is from genome assembly GCF_052857255.1 of Amblyomma americanum. Lineage (NCBI taxonomy): Eukaryota > Metazoa > Arthropoda > Arachnida > Ixodida > Ixodidae > Amblyomma > Amblyomma americanum. The sequence goes on along the minus strand of NC_135502.1, from coordinate 75,603,921 downwards.
GAGCCAGGGTGACTTGGATGGAAAGTCCATGAGGAAAGACGACAGTGGCATCGGTATTGAACCAGCCGATGACCGGCCCGAAGCATCGTCAGCCCAGCCGGCTAACGGTGGCCAGGAGAGCCCTGACTCTGGTAACCAAGACTGCGCTGAGGCTGGGGCACCAGAACGTCAAGAGACACCTGGCACAGCGGAGAAAAGGCCAACAACAGAAACAGAGGATGACAGTGATGGTAAGTAAACTTACAAAGGTCAACGAGATATGAGATCTCTTCGATTTGGCTGCACTTTCTGTGCCAGTTTATGGAGTGCAGCACTTCCGCATTCGTTTTGCCAGTGCAGCGCATGCCCGCTGCACTTCCCTCTTCGTTTTGGAAAAGTGGCAGTCTAGTGTGGCTCAAGTTCTTGGCTGGCTTGCACTCTCCAAAGTGTAAATGCAGCTGTAGTGCAGCAATATGGTGGTGCCCATGTGTAGGTTGGAGGAGCGGAGAAGATATGGCAGTAGTCTCCTAATGAAATTATGACAGTTTTTTCTTGAAAAGAGGAAGTGAGTAACTGTTTGCGGTGTCATAATTAAGCGGTCAATTCGAGCTCCATGGGCAGCATTTCAGCTCATATTCGTAAATGAATACATTCGTATGCACATATTCATATGTGTATATACATACAACTTTTTTTTTTTAATCGAACAAATTCCCTAGGGCTGGTTCTGGCAACACTTCATTGCAATTTGCTTCTTGAATATTCTTCACATGGTACGGAATTTTGGCAGCCATTGATGTCAGTGGCCCGCAGTTGGCTGTAATTGGCTGGCGACGGCAAGGGTAGCGTACAACCAGGCCTAGACTCGACCATTCGTTTTGAAGCACCCAGTATCAAGCTGCACTTGGAACTGCTTGAACTGATGCTGCACGCTGGCGTCACCGCCGCAAAACTTCACGGAACTAGTGTAGCTAGTGCAGCCAAATCGAAGAGGCCTGGTATAAACTATTTTGCCAAGAGCAGGTGGGAGGGAGCTACATACTCGTACACCTGCGCTAAGCACGACATCCCACTGTTGCCATCCTCCTTTGGGCTGTTAATTCAGTGCGCGGAGAAATGTCCAGCTGCTTAGCCACTAGTCAAGTGCGTGTTCGCGTCGGTACAACAAAAGCTGCAATGTTGTTCGCAACTCCACAGTCCTTTGGACATTTAATTGTTTATCACAGGCTGCGGTAAAGTCAAAGAAAAGAGAACCCGAGAACCAAGCTTTCAGTACGGCTGTGATGTGTTTTTGTTTTGCCACTTTGCCACCAACCCTGAGTTACATCGGCAGTGGATGTTGATGGTGAAAAGAAAAAGACTTGTGCCAACAACATGCTTACACATATGTATAGAACACTTTGGGAATTAAATGTGGACAGAAGCCCCACTGTCTATACTTAACTTTGCGCACAAACAAAGCACAATGCATGGCCTATCAACTACTCTCTACACAATTTTAGGAGACTGGACTTGTGGATGGTGTGGACAAAACTGTCTTAATTGAAAAGCGCACGATGTAGGGACTTCACAAATTTGGCCACACTGTGTCATCACCCTGCTTGTTCACAAACATCGGATGCGTGTAGCCATCGCCACCTGAACAAAAAAGAAGCATACCAATGGTATGAAGAATTGAATTTGCATACCGCAGCATGAATGAAAGCAGCGGCACAGTCTTTTTACCCAACTCAAAGTACACACAAATCAACCGACGGCAGCTAAAGGAGAAAGGACCCACGGCATGCACAGGACAATAAACTCCGGCATGCACTGTCTGATATCACATGGAATGCACTGCAAATAGGTCCCCTGAGTTAGACAATACATAACCTTGCCAAACATACAACAAATGTGACGCCTTGAACGGTGCCCGTGCCCAACCGAGATTGGAACTATATACACAGGTGCGACAATTTGGCCTCTGCATAAGCAGGAACGTCATTCTTTAATGTACAAACCTATTACTTTTTAACCTACCGTAACCTAGGCAACCTGCCAGTATTTGTGAACTGGTGAGCGCTGGAGGAAGCAGAGTAGGCTCGAATGCCTATTGCTTTCAGAAGCAAAATTGACTTGGGTCACTCATTGTACGAACAACCCTACATGAGCGGCAGTGGGGACAGAATTTTAGTTTCATCGCACTTGCCAACACAAACAAACATTCCAAAGATCAGACGTGGATTCATTTCGGTCACATAGCTCACTGTTGTCTCCAATATTGAATTTTCAAACAGGGTGATTCCATCATAAGCTCTACAGTCTAAATTACCGCACTTGCCATGGCCAAGCAGGCGGCGAGAGCGTTCACGAGAAGCTATGCTCCTCTAAATGTTAGCTGTTCGATCGCACTCACAGATTTTGACTTCCAACTGATTATGATTTTTGCTTTTCAATCTATGCAACACTGTGTCACATTTACCCTACAGAAAACCGGTCACAAAAAAATATGACCGTGAATTTCAACATTGCACCCACCAATGCAAATCATTCGCTCTGTCGAAGCATGGTCACGTACTCCACATACTCCTGGTTGCTTGCTGCAGACGCTAATGATATAGCACACATGCAGATGAACACGGTGTGAACCTCCGTGCAAAAATTGTATACTCCGTTTCACACAACCTTTGTTCTTAAAGTTCCGAGACTGAGTCCATTAAAAAAATATGCATTTAACATTGAAATCATTTGTGCAGCACCCCTTCGATATAGTCTTCCTTGCAGTCTATGCACAGCTTCCAACACTTCTTGAGGTCTTGGAAACAGTTGGAAAACGCTTCTTTTGACAGGGCTGTCAACTACTTTGTCGTGGCGGCTTGAATGGCCTCCACACTCCCCATCCAGCGATCTTTTAGGGCTCTCTTCACATGAGGAAACAGGAAAAAATCGCATGGGGAGAGGTCAGGCGAGTATGGCGGATGGGAAGTACAGTAATGCTGTGCTTGGCGAGAAATTTTGTCACGCTGAGAGCAGTGTGCGGCCTTGCGTTATCGTGGAGAAGGCGCCATTGTCCAGATGCCCATAAGTCGGGGCGACGGATGTGTTGAGACGCATGTGTTGGAGCACGCGAATATAAAACTCCTGATTCACCATCTGCCCATGTGGGACGAACTCGTGGTGTATGACACCTCTGGCATCGAAAAAAAACTATCAGCATTGTCTTTGTCTTGGTCTTCGGTCGCCACACCTTTCTCGACGCCGGAAGAGCTTGTGGACCGCCATTCAGTGCTCTGCCTCTTTGTTTGAGGATCGTATTGAAAACACCATGTTTCGTCTTCAGCAATGATGCTGTCGACGAATGCAGCATCCTTCTCTGCCTCGGAGAGCAAATCAGCGCTCACTGATGCCCGCGTGTCGTTCTGGTCCTGCGTGAGGGATGAGTGAAAAAAGTTGGGCGAGTTGGTACGTGTTCATTATTCACAACAGTGCAGGAAACACGGGCAAAAGGAGAGAATAGACTACACAAGTGCTGAACCCACACACACAACGGGGTACGGCACAAGTCTGGCATTCAGCTTTTGTTTCCCCAAGTTCTCACGCAAAATTTGGTGCATGTTGTCTTACTAATGTCGAGAGCATCTGATAGCATGCAGACTGTAATGGTGCGGTCTTGCTGTACAAGTTCCCTGATCCGAGCCATGTTGTTTTCGTTCCGTGAGGTTGAAGGGCGCCCCTGCCTTGTGTCGCCTTCCACCGACGTTCTCCCCGAAAACGAACCTCTTGTGCCACTCGAAAACTCGCGCCCGCGATAATGTCTCGTTGCCGTAAGCATCACGAAGGAGCTGATACGTCTGTGTGGCTGTCTTGCCAAGCTTCTCACAGAATTTTTTTTTACACACTGTTCGATGTGGACGTCCATCTCTCCACATTCACTCACAGTAGAATGCGCAGACGACTAGTGACAACATATTTTTTACATGTGTTGCCATCTAGCGGCTGCCACAGCAATTAAGATAAATAGCTCAGATTAGCCCGAAAAGATGGCGCTACACATATGCACCAACATATGTTTTGGGGAATCATTTCTAGAGAAGAAAATAAATCAGTCTCGAAACTTTACGGACAGAGGTCGTACATCAAATGCAATGCTGCCAAAGCTAGCGCTCTTGTTTGCACTGACTGCATCTGCGACCAAAAAGTAGTGCGCTCCTTGTGGTGAGCGGAACATCGTAAATCCTTTGCCTGCAGGCTTAGTACATGACACATTTGTCATGAGCTTGATTAAATGCACTCTTATTGTTGACGACATGCTGTGGCTTTCTCGCGCCTTAGACCACTCGGCCACAGAACAAGCGCTGAGTAACACGCCTGCCTTTATTTTCCCGTGCGGACTACTTCCGTACCTTTCACAGCTTTGCACTTGATGTATGGAATGGAGTATAGGGTTGGCACGAATACAGAGAGTGGATGACACTACCAAAGATCACACCCTGCTCTGTCAGCAGCCCAAAGGCTGCAGATCATCAGCCCAAGGATAAAGCTTTCTTTGCATTTTTCACCTCAGGCTTTCCGGAGGAGAAAAAGCAGAAAACGGAAGAGAAGAAAAAGCGCCGGCTACTGAACCTTTTGGGTCGGACTCGAAGGTCGGGTTCAGCATCTGAGGACACCAGTGGTGGTGACACAACCAGGGGTGGTGGCAGCAGCAGCTTTTTCACTGAGGACTCCGACGACAACATCTCCATAAATAGTGACGACACTTTCCACATGAGCCAAGATGACAGGGAAGAGGTGACGTAACTTGTGATTGCATTGCTTAGATCTTTTGCATTTGAAATCAGTCCAATGTGTTTGTGTTGCTTTCGATAGTTCATTTTCGTATGATTCCGAAGTGTTGTTTCACAAAGTTACAAATTAACATTTCTAGTGAGCCAAAGTGAATGCAGAACCAATAATAACAATTTCATTAAGTGTTCTAACTTCAGGCCATAAAACATGGCTCGCTTTGTTTAGAATCAATTTTTTTGCTCTATCTCTCTATCGTCCCATTACTATCTATTATCTATCTTTTCTTTTTGCTGTTTTTATTACACTTTTATACTGCTTTCATTTTTTGGATTCCATCAAAGCATCTGGGTTTTGTTTTCATTCCACTTGTTTAAAAATGAATTTGCTTGTACTCAACCGCGTGACGTTTTTTTTTTTTTTTACCAGTTCATGTATCGTCTAGCACAGGCAACAGAAACGAGTCTGAATAATTATGGGATGAGCGCAGCATTTGGCACTATATGTCTTGCAGTTGGGTACACTATGGCTACAAATTTTTTTTTCCTTGTTTATTGTTTCACTTGGCGTTGTTTCTCATCTTCCTGTTGCATGTCGCGCTTCAACATGGAGCATGCTGTCATGTATACAACCCGCATCGCTGCAGTTGAACAGCAAAATAATGAGAACTGTGGGAAAATGCTGAACTTTTGAGTTTGAAAATTTGGCTGTACAGCTTGAACAACATGTGTGTGGCCTGAGAACTTGCTTTTTACAAAAATTATTTGTCACCTGTAATTGGATGTGTTCTTTTTTTTTCTTTTAAATTAAAAAAAAAATATTTTTTGACATATGACACATAGTGAGCAGTGGCAGTCATTACATATTATTAGCCTTTGTTACGTTTGGAGACTTGGAGCCCCACCTCTAACACCTTCTCTGTACTTTTTGAGCAGTGGTAGCTACATTATAAAGATATTATCCCAGGAGCACCAAAGTGCCTAGAAGGTATGCTTGATGCATTCAATTGGTGTTAAACTTCTGACATGCGACCAAGGCTTATGAACCACTGCGCACGTAGTCCATTATTAAACTGAGACTGTGACCGTCTTTTGAGTGCCAAGGGTGCATAAATGCATCAGTGATGTCATGTCCTTCTGGCAACTCTTCAGTATATTATTTATAGCATCACTAGGTTGGTGCAGCTTGGCCTTTGTTATTGTGGCATTCAACTATGCTGCAGCTGCAGAGTACCAGCTATGCAAGTCTATCATGGTCCTGTAAATGCAGCTGCCATGTTCTACTGCTGTCACACAGGCATTTCTGGTCTTGATTATGTCCAGTTCTGATTGAACTTAAACTTCCAATCGATTCCGATGGTTTTGGCCTGCTAAATACCAGATGTTGCTGCGGGCATATGTACTCATGCAATTGGTGGCAGACAAATGAGTTCGCAGTCAAGTAAAAGCAAACAAACATTTGTGACGAAAACTACTGCGAATATGACGATGCGGCAGCAGGTTCTGTCAGCACATATACTTGGGTGCTGTATTTGCTCTCTGCTACAGAAATAGACTCTTGGTGTGGACAGTGTTGACTCAGTCTTGGAAATCAAGCTGCGCAAAACGTTTTTGAAATTTTATAACTTTTGCAGGATCTTTCTGCATGTTTCTTTCTTAGTTTGCTTTTTATGGTTCCTGGGCATGAAGTTAGCAGCCCTTGACTAGGATCAAAAGTCTTGATTGCGCTTCTTCAGGGACTCGCTTGAGGTCAAGCAGGATTGGGCTCGATAACTAGCGAATTTGCCCTGTAGCAACCCCAGATCTGCATTAAATTTCATTACAGTCGAAAGTGTTTTTGTGACTGTGGTATGATATGCAGGACACAGAGAGCCTGGAGAGCAACTATGACCCGACACCCAACACTCCTGCACCCTCGTACAAGTGGCTAGTCTGGCGGGCACTGACACAGCGTGAATATGGCCAGCAGACGCCAGTGTCTCATGTGGATAAGTTTCGCTTGGACTGCTATGGCAGCCGGCGCATGCTGGAACGGCTGGAGCTCATGTACAAGATGCACGCGCACGACGGCTGCGTCAATGCGCTGCACTTCAACTCAACGGGCACTCGGCTGGCCAGCGGCTCCGACGACCTCAGCGTGGTCATCTGGGACTGGGCGACGGGCGAGCCTGTGCTCAAGTATGACAGCGGTCACCGCAGCAACGTGTTTCAGGTGGGTGGAAGAGCGAGGCCATGGTAAACTCTAAGGGAACGGGATTTTTTTTTTTTTTTTACAGCTTGTTTGTAAAACGTGTGGGGTTGGGCTGACAACAAAAGAGCGTGCTGTTTTTTAGTTGACCCACACATGTGCATCGTGTGGCACACATGAATGATATTTCATGTAGCCTTTTGCTCTTAGTGTTTCAAATAAAGTCCAGAGTAGAAATCCTGCTATAATAAATTGTTCAAGCACGTGAGTGCATGTATTGTTCAAAGCTGTAGCTGTTAAGGTCATCTGTGAATAAGCTTCTCCCAGATCAGTGCTCCTCAATGGAGGACAGAGTGTCCAGTACGAAGGTCCTTTTCCACCTCATAGTGCCATCACTGTAAACAGCCTTCATTTAATTATGCATGTGGTTGGGCATTGTTGCTCCTCAAATGAAGGAACTTTCAAAATGTTTTGGGTTTTGCTGTCGTCTGCTGTGCAGACTATTTATGTCAGATACAACCACTGCAGATGATTTAATTTTTGCAAAGACATAATTTTTGTGTTTTAGCGAATTGCATAGACCTTGCAGAAAATTGGGTCTCATGAATAATTTGTTCAAATGAAGCTCTATGGGTCCTATCATCTCTGCTTTGCAAAATGTAGTGCTAGCGAAATATTCTGATTTTTTTGAAAAAACGATTGTTTACAGTAACTATTCATTACACAGCAAGTTTCACAATGTGCACGGAAGTTACATTGGTCGTACCGATGAAATTGTATCTGGATAGCTTCATAACTCCATGATGATAATTATTCCTTTTGGTGCCCATTTGGTGTTGACATTTGTCCAGAAAAGCATGTTTATTTCCAGCATGCCACTAGGACACCTGTACAGCAACAGGTTATAGGCCTTGAAATGATGCCCCCTTTGAATCTGTGCCTACAAAATGTTGTTAATTTAGTGCATTTCTGATTAATTGCAACTAAGGCTTGCCAGGCTTGTGGGTCTGATAGAGCACAGATTTTTTAAAATTTGTGGTGCTGTCACGAACTGCAAAACTCATTTTCTCACTGTGCATGAATTCGACTGACCTTGTATAATAATAAATATCTTTGAATACTAGACTTTAAATGCTTTAAGAGCGGAGATAGTATTTGTATGTTGTAATTAAAAAAATTCACTTTCTTTCTTATTGGCTAGGTTCCTTTCTTCGTAGTAGTAATAGGACTTATAGGCTGAGCATACTCCAGCTTGTACTCGTGGGCTTAGAAATTTCATTGTAGGTTTGCACTGTGCGCTTATCTGCTAGTTTCACATACGGTGTCGCCACCAAGAGGCCTCCTCCAGAACTGCCTGAGAGATGATACCGGCTGAAGGCGAACGGCTTGGGCCGACATCTCCCAGCCAGCCTCTGTGCTATTATTTCTATCGCACGGCGCTTTTGGCGTGTTATTTCGTTTTGAGTAACGTTATTCACTCAGCATTGGCAATACATTATTATGACCTCCAAGCACACCTGCAAAGCACGCAATGTGGGAAGAAAACGTAAAGTGATTGCATTTTCTGCCTACTGTAGTTCTTGAACTGTTCGGTCATAGGTGAGATAAATCTGCATCCGTTCCCTCTAATTATAAGCTCAAGAAGGAGTGGATAATCAAGTTCATTAAAATCTCAGTGTGGGTATGCTGGTTATTCATCATGAAAATTTAAAGCAGCGCGATGAAACAGTGGCGACGAAGAAACACAAACGATAACACTAGCGCTGTAGCTGTCCTGTTGGTTGCGTTCTTTCAGTCGTTCTCGTTTTACGCACGTGTTTAAATTTGCAGCAAAGTCAAGGTGTGCATTGCAAAACCTGTGACCAAAACTCTGGTAGTTTTCAGTGAGGATTTCTGCCCCAATTATTTTTTTCTAGCACACCACATGTGAGCAGTTATCTTGACTGACGTAAATTGTGAACCACTCTTAAAGGCAACTGGTACTTTTAAAGAAATGAAAAAGTTTCTTGCATGATCCACTGTGTACACCGCTTGCGATCAATAGTCGCCTAATGTGCACTTAAATCGATGTCTGTTGAGTTACGGAGAAGTGGAGCTACATCCACAGAATTTGTGGCACTGATAAAGTAGTAGCACGGCTTCTCTTTAAAGCCGGTGCTACTTCGTTTGTCAAGCAGTCGCTGCTGAAGAATAGTTCCGTCATGGCTTGTTCACGAGTTACATCAGTAAAAATCATCGCCTACCTGCAAATTCTCCAGACTTAATCAGAGGGATCGAAATATGCAGATCATCACTGCTACTTTGTTTTCTTGCTTTCTTCGTGCGTCTAGATCATGATTTTTGGGGTTCTGCTTGTCTGGGTAAGCCAGGTGCAACGGCGTACGTGCTGAAATCGGGTGAAAATTGGGGCCACTGACTATGAACATCTTGAAAGGCTGGCCTCTGCGAGTACCATGAATGGGATAAAAGCGTGAAATTTTTCTGGTGGAGTAAAAGCTCGTTAATTCGAACTAACGCCCGGGTCCCGGTACACTCCTGTATAGGGGAAAACTCCCGATAATTCGAACAAGTCGGCCTCCGCTATGGTTAATTCGAACTAGGAGCCCCTGGCTTACACCGCTCCTCGTAGACAGAAGTTGACCCATAGCGAGTACACAACGCACTGAAAATTTACTAGAGTTGTAAAACAATGGAAAAGAAAAAAGCCGAGCGCATGAGGCTGGCGGAGCCTGCACTCCGGTGCATGCCGAAGCAGGTTTTCGCTGCTAGAGCACTCGCCCGCGCCGCCGATGCTTTGGCGCAAGCAGTTCCAAGTTTTCATTGTGCCGCGGTCACTGGGTCGCTATCACGTGGTGTACACAACGCAGTACGGCGGTCCAGGCGCCACAGTCATGCTTTTTGTTGGTGCCGCGAGCTACATGTACAGCACTGTGGAGACAGTGGAGCCCTTTAGTGATGCCGATATAATTGAGGCTGCACGCTGTCAGCAGACGCCACAGGGCTTACGTGCGGTGAGCACAGCCGACAGAGATAAGCCCGAGTGCGGCGACGCTCAATGTTGCAGCACGCTACTTCTCTGCCACTAAGAATGCAGGCGTTGCGCTGGAGCTCTTGGGCAAGCTGCAGATGATGTCGATGGAGTCTCGGCAGAAGATACGCAAGCAAATGATCATCACTGATTACTTTTAGTTTTGGCAACCCTTCCCCTAAATAAACATTTTTGGGAGCATAAATAGCGTCCTATATTCCAGCACTAAATTTCACTGCTCACGCGAGTGCATTCCAGTACTTGTTTCTGGCGCATAACTGCCCAATCAATTTATTTCATTTGTCATTAGGATTGGATGAATTAAATTCTCAGAATTGCCTGCCGCAAACGTGTAGTAGCGCCTAGCTCGTGATAACGAGTATAGATGTGACTGCTCTGGATTTTACCTTTGCGGCGGGGCGCAATGACCGCTCATTCTGGCGCCCATTCGATAATTCGAACTTCGCATAATTCAAACAATTTCCGGGTCCCTTTTGAGCTTGAATTAACGAGATTTTACTGTACCCATGTTTTCTCTCCGCGCTTGTGTCCCCACCACCTTTCCTCCCGCGATTAGAACCACCGCGGTATGTGTCGCATCTGCCGCTTCACGCTGTCAGCAGCCGAATGTTTTGCATATTGGACCAGATGCACCTACACCGGGTGGTTTCTATCGCGCCTGTGGTACCTGCGAACAGAAGGCTTGTACGCTGACTGATGATGTCATGCATATCCTTGCGGCTCTGCTCAAAACAGCACCTGCACCGAGAGCTTTTCCACCTAAGAACCACACTCGCACGAAAATTTTAATGCAGCCTCAGGCAGCGTAGCACGGCACAGGGCTAGCGCGGCTGTCAGATTATCTCTCAGGTGGCCATGTTTGATTATCAGTGGCGCCCCCTATAGGCCGTGAAACTTGCGAATAGTGGAAGTTAGGCATTTGCAAGTTTGTGTCTGTAGTGTGAGAAAAAAACTTTTGAAGGGACTATGAAAGGATAATTACCGAGGTTGAGAAAAGCCAACAAGTGGCAGGTATTTCATCAATCGTTGCTCTGCTGCAAGAGTTTTTGAGCTAGCTTCATTTACAGCAAAGATATCGGCAATAAAAATGATGCTCCTCCTCTATCGTCTCAACTCATACACTCCAACACGACAGAATGAATTGAGAGAACAGGTTGGGACTGCGCCCTACCTATGAGTATGTCAATCATTTGCGCTGAATTCGCCTCTTAATGGCAGGTGTGCAACGCTGGCAGTCCGATACGCTCCAGGCAGCTCGCTCATGCCTGAGTTCAACGCCTCATCAGTTACTGGCTTTGCAGCTGACAACACAGCAAGGTGTATTCATCTCAGGCCAATGCAAAAGACGCAGCAACTGACTCCAGAACCACCAACATAAAGATGCAGCAGCAGTGAATAGGAACCATGTGCATAAATGCACAGACCTTGTGCACACCTGAGGGGTTCATGCAGGTGTGAGCAGAGTTCCACGGTTACCAGAAGTATGCCCTTGATGTCATGGCTGTTGTGGCTGCAGCGAATGGCAGCTAGTGGCCTGTCTCTCGCTGTGACTTCACCAGTACTCATAGTGTACACACTTCAGAAAATAGTTCCAAAAACCATCGTTGTGCAGTTATCATCAGCCCACAAATTTTTAAAATTGCATTTATTTTTTTTTTTTCAAATAAGCTGCCGGCTCCATTTTGAGGACTCATACTTAGTTTAAATGCTCAAAAGCATTCGTTCTGCTCATTAAACGCATTTACTGGCAATTTTCAAAAACCCTTACATAGAACATTTAAATCTATGTAATGCGCCAGTCAAGGGCTTAGTGCCCATCAAGGATTGATAAGTCTTCAAAACTATACCCTTGATCCTTAAATTTTGTGCCCGTACTTTCTTCCACACAATTATTCATGCTGTTCAAGGGAAAAAAAATACTGGGTTTGTTCAAAATATTCATGAAAACGAAATTATAGTTTTCTTAGATGTCGGTTGTGTGCAGGCCTTATTTAGCTGGCATTTCATAAATGTCATCCTAGTTGGGACAGTACTGAGCAATCGGAGCCATTGCAGTTTTGCAGCTTCTTTTAGTTGGGATGTTGCTCTTAATTAGTATATTGTTGCACTTCCGGCAAGCCGCCGAGGATCACAGTGGGAAAGATGGTGATTTTAGGTGTCGGTGGGCCTATAACTAGCATTTCATCCTGCGCCACTGTCTATGCCGCTCCAGTCTGTCTCACAATAATATGTTGCTATCCTCTGACATGACTAGCACTCGTCATTTGTCTTTTGGGGTTGAAAAAAGTGGAATTGTAATGAAATAGAGGTACTGCAGCTTTGCTGAAAGCTGCAACTTGCTGCGGCAGTAGAAGATTAAGAACTCTTTGTTGAAAGGTGCATGCCCTTGAAGGGAGCCTCTTAACAGTTTTCTTACTTTTATTGAACACAGAGAGCTAAAAAAATTGTATGACTGAAGGAAACTTCGTGGTCAGCGCTACGAAAAAATTTGCTTCATGATCAAAAACCTGTGAAGCTATGGTGTGCTTCATTCATATTGGCAGGACATATGAACATATTGGTATTCTTAGTTTCCACCTTGGCTGGTCATTGATACACTTAGATTTAACTACTGTTTGGGATTCTAGGTTGTTTAGTAGTTTTCATGTTACAGCTCTTTTTTGTCTTGTTTGATACACTTAGATTTAACTACTGTTTGGCATTCTAGGCCGTTTAATAGTTTTAATGTTACAGCTCTTTTTTGTCTTGTTTGACTTATTGCTGCTTTTATTTTCACTCATACTTAATGTGCTTTTTGTTTTAAGCAGCATGTGCTAAAAGCTGTTTGCCGCACTCAATCTGATTAGCTGTTGTGTGTCCAGACGGCTGGCTGCCTTATCTTCCTCTTTATCTTTTCATTCTTGGTTGGGAGCACTTTTTTCTAAAGCAGATACTGGAAGGAATTTTCCACTGTCTTGGATATTGACCTTAGCTAATTTCCAATGAGTGGCTTTTCTTTGGAGAATAACTGACTCTTTCTTCGCATGCTTGATAGCTGCATTCCACAGGTCTCAGGAAGCAGATGTAACTAAATTGAAGCGAACGGGAGGCAAAGTTCGCTGTAAAAAAAGGCTGTTAAGTTATGGATTGGGGACCCTAAATTTTTTTTTTTATTAATTGGTTGATTCACAAATGAAAACAACAGCTGAGGCTCCGACAGGAGTACAAGAGTGCTTTACTTGCACTTCTGCGCAATTCTGAGCCAGGCTCGGCTTTATGTACCAACGTGATAAAAGTGACCAATATTGTGCCAAAGTGTGCCAAATGAAGGTCGTGAGCAATGATATTGCTGGGCCTTTTAGACAGGCCAGAGAGGGGATGTGCCTCGCATTTCTTCTCGGCAGCTATTATTGCAAAAACGTCCTCAAGAAAAGGAATGGGACCTCTAGAAATATTCAGATTAAACGAGCCTTTCAATTGTATGAAAAGGAAGTAAAACTGGAAAAACCAGTGGGAAATTAAATGCAACCATTACCAGCACTTTGCAGCACAATTGTCATGGTCAGAGCTATCTCTGGCCACCAGATTATGGCAATTTTAGTGTCTGCAGAACACATTTGTGCATCTCCTTCGAAGTAGGTAACTCTGTAATCAGCAGACTTTGTTGCTACTGACCGACGCAGCAGCAAGCCCTAAAGCTCTCCATCATCCGCATCATACTGCGCAGAGTGTCGAGGGAAGGAAGCACTGCTCGGGATGATGTGCTTTCGAACACGCTGGCCTCTTCGCTTTAGGCATGTCTTCGAGTTAGCTTTTAGTTAAAGGTGTGCGAGTATTGAAATTTTCGAATATGAATGTAAAGAAAAATTGCCTTCGAATATCAAATCAAATATCTGTTCAGTACGAAAAAAAAAATTCAGGAAAAGATGAATTGCTTTAAGCATAAAACTCAGCGTTACCACACACCGCTTACCACAGTATACCTAGCCATGCTGTGATGTGTTCAAACCATTGCTTAAAGACAGGCTGTTTGCTAGGCTGCAGCTTAAAATTCTTATGGCTAGGAGAATGAGCTAAAAGGGAACAAGTTTGGTTTGCCATTTGCAAGAAAGGAGAACAGTAGAAAGGTTTGTTTCAAACAGGGGCTCGCTAAGTGAATTTACCAAGAAGCCAGAAGGTTGCTTTCAAAGCGTTGAAGGACAACTGCAAATTGCTGTGGTACTCGGTCTCAGTTGTATGTGTTCTGCCCACCAGGCCAAGTTTGTCCCCATGACCGGTGACTGCTACATTGTGAGCTGTGCTCGGGATGGCCTGGTTCGGCTGGCGGAGCTTTCCTCCACGGGTGTCTGCAAGACAACCAGGAGACTGGCTCAGCACCGTGCCACTGCTCACAAGGTCAGAACATGTTGCCAGGAATATACCAGGAATATTGCCTCACATGTTGCCAGGATTCTGTGTGGCTTTGCATCTTTCCTTAAATATCTTGCTCAACCAAAGTCGGAAACCGAGGAATTTGGTGGATTAATGTTGAAGAAGTGCCAGAAAAGACATAAACGACATTCAGCGAAAGAGCTATGCACTATTGTATTGCTGTTGCTTTGTTTGGGGTGCGCTGTTCATCATGCATAGGTAGCGGCCGTGATTGTTGATACGTTTGCCAAATGCTGGTCTGTTTCATTATTGAGAGTAGGTGTAAGCATGGAACACCTCGTTGTGGGTAGCTTAGCATTTTTGCTGGCACAGATTGAAAGATATCTTGCTCAGAATACAGGACATGCTCTTTCCTGGCATGTCCTGTATTCTTGTTTGTCCTGTCTGTCTCTGTACTGTACTAAGCTATAAGCCATTACCAGTTCACCAAATTCACAGGCTTAATTAACATGAAATATTTGCTGCATAATAAAAATGCTTCAATTATTTTTATTTGAAGGCTTCTAATACATTTTGGGGGGATAATTGCTGTGGCATATGTTGTGTATAGCATGCACACAGATGAAGACAAGTGCAAAGCAGTGTGTATTTTCCTTTTTGAAACTCTAGTTTATTTCTCTGTGTGTGATATGCACGTCAGGCTCAATTCAGTTTGCAGCTAAACTTTTTTTTTTGTATTCGCAGCCTAAATTTGGATATTTGCACATGCTTAGCTGGTGTCTGACAGATCTGTTTTCCTTAATAAAAGTGTCCAAAAAAGTAAGGTTGTGTCAGTGCTTGTGGGCACCATTAGGAAACCAGAAATGAGATAAACAAAGTCTAGGAGGAGCGTGTTATGAGGTTTTTATCAGATGCTTTGAGATGAAGATACCATCTGAAATATCGCTTAGCACTTGAAAGGGTAAAATGTTCAGCTGTTGCAAGTTTTGGCCTCTTCTCTGATGTCTCCTCTTTTGTCACATACAGAAATAGTCATCCAGTGTTCAAATAGGTGCAGGTACTAAATAGGCAAACGTGCCTAATTACTATGGCAGACCAGCCACGTTCCATTGCTCTTGCTAGGCTGGAAGAACATGTACAGTCTTTTTCAAAAGTATACAGCCCAAGCGGTGTGCTTCTGAGCCCTGCTGCGCGGCTCCTCTTGCATACTCAGGGACCCTAATCTCACGAAGGCGAGAGGAACTTGGTAAGTCCTCTACCCTCTAAAGCTTAGGACTATCAAATGTGCTTAAGAGCCCCGCTCCGAGGCTTTGAAGCAAACTCCTTGGGCAGTATATTTTCGACAAAGACTGTAAATATATAATCGGCATCATATGAAACGCAAACAAGACAGTGAAAATGAAAACGGCAAAATGAGAAGATTTTAGCTGAAGGAGAATGAATACTAGTGCACTTAATTTTCACTTTAATGACATGAAGACGGTTGCGTGGAAGTGTCCATGAACCCAGCCTGTATTTTTTCTATGGAACCTAATGTTTTTGTGTTCTTGTGTTCACATTTTAGTTAACATGTTAATGTTTCATTTTGACGCTGATGATGCGGACACACTGAGTTATAATTTTGTGGCAATGCAAGAGGTACCGTAAACCAGTGTAGCTGAACTGTTAATGTTAGTGCCCCATTTTTTGGCGTTATGTCAACCAGGGATAAAGCAAAGGTTCCTACACTGTTGACGTTTTCAGAGAATTCAGTTTAACAGTTTGTCTTAAAAGGCTTGCACTTTAATAAGCCTTTGACTACACCTTTGACTGTTAGTTCATCAGCTTTTATGAAGCTCCAGACTCAGAAGTATTTCAAATGGATGTGTGCGTCTTATAGTCATTAAGTGGAATTTTTGTTTCTGAAGCGCCCACTGTGGTGGTACTCATTGTGGTTAAAATGCTGAGAACTGACAGCGGTGTTTTCTCATGCATTTTATTTTTCTATCCTTGTAAAAATGTCAAAGTTCTGTCTTTTTTTTTTCTTGTTTTGCAGCTTGCCATTGAAAACGACTCGCCACACACAGTGCTCAGCTGTGGCGAGGATGCTTACGTTTTTGGCATTGATCTGCGAAAGAGCAGCCCCGACAAGTAAGAACCTTGGTTCAGTGTACCAATGCACTTGTCTTCTAGTTGTGCGACTAGAAGAATGCATGCTACATCTGTGTATTGAAGAAGGTGCTGTGTGAGAAGTTGGTGCATCTGTCCATTGTGCTTGCAAGGACTTGGTGCTCAAAGTTTAACTGATGAGAAATAAATTGAAGGTATTTCAAGTGTGGACTTCGCAAAACTGCGCCAGTCCAGAGATTCGGAGCTGTCAAAGTGAACATAACCGTAATGTCTCCCTTATAGGTGCAGTGTGGTGCGATGTAGCTTGCTTGTGGGATAACACGCTGCTGCGTTCAGTGGTCACTTCAATGCCTTTTGTCATTATCATTTAATTAGCTAAGATCTGAGCTGTATACCCTATAAGTAATGTCGCAAACAGCTGGCTAACAAGACCAGAGTGGAAATGTTGCTTTGGCTACTTGGGGCATTTTATTTTAATACATGCAGCTTCCAATGGTCCGCAAATTATACGTCTGAAGAAAAGAGTGACCTGAAAGTTATTTTGTCACCACCGTTAACCCTTTATAAGGCACAAGCTGTACACAAGTCTCACGTGCATACAAATAGTAAAGCTGTGCTCAGAATGACTTCACAAATTGGATGACATCACTTTCAAGCTGTTTTGACCACCGGTCCTGTAGAAAAAAGGAGCATTTATACCAGCAACTTCATAAAAGGACCTCAGATGTGGTACATATCCATATCTCAAATTTTTCCAACGCATTGAAAATTGCTTCAGTAAGTATTATGAGGCAGCTGACAAGAAACAGGCTCAAAAGCTCAACAATTTTGCCAAATTTATTTCCCTGCCAAACTGGGCTGCGTTGAGCTTCACCCCCGCACTTGTAGAAACGCAGAACGCCAAGGAGGCCTATTGTGGAAAAATACATGCCGAGTGGTTTCTTTGACATTTCAGCAGTATTCAGCATGCAAAAATACAGTCGAATCCCGCTTCATCGAAATTCACGGGATCCGCAAAAAATTTCATTGAAGCGAGAGCTTCGTTGTCGTGAAATCGGGCCACAACATTGAGAGATTGGACCGGATAGTTGATGAACAACGTTTATTTTACAAAAATTTGTCAGTTTTGGTGTTTCGCCGTTTCGAAATCTTCGTCGTTGCAATTTTAATGGCACTCTGAAAATCTCCAAATTGAGTAATAAACACACTCGCTTCATTTGCTATCAACACTAATATTTTTTTCCGAATGCGTTTTAAAAGCGCTCTTGCTTTCGTTGTTGCAGAACACGTACTTAGACCACGCTGCCTGGGGGCATTTCAGTGTGGACTAAGCGCGCCCGCGCCCGCGTCACTGCGCATTAAGTAGCGGTCACATGCACATCGAAATCGATCCTTTAGACGACGTGCCAGAAATGCAGTTGCTCTGATTCTTAGAAGACGTTTTACATTTTGCGACGCGCGGTACGAACATAACGGTGGAGTGACGTTCTGTTGAGACATCCACCAAGAACCATCGACACTCACAGTGGCTGTATTCGGTCAGTGCTGGAGTGCACCACACGAAGAAAAAAAAAACGATTAAGATGCTTGCCAGCGGCGCAAAAGTGAGACGAGTGGCCAAGCCGGTGTCAGGCTTCTTGCAGTGCCGTACCGCCCACCAGCGCGGATAGTTGTGCGCTGCTTGCTCGGTGGCGCTACGCCTAACGTGCTCCGCAAAGAAGCCTAAAAAGAAAACGTTCTGGAGCTAGCCACCGGTTATCATATAACTAACATTTTGACCAATTTTCGTTGACATGACTGCTTCACACTGAAATGAACGCTGTAGAACTCATTTCCATCATGCCTTCATCAGCGAAGCGAGTGAAAAAGTCAAAAGCTGCCTTGCACCAACGACCGCGGTTCGCATGTGCGGAGTCCGGGCTGTTGGCAAAACCATCGCAGGCAGTCGTGGGCCGCATCGCATCTTTATGTGCACATGACTGCACATTGACTCCGATTCTCCACGGAATGTCAGCTGCGCTATTGAAAATGCAAGCTGTCTTCTGTAGCCATGTTTAGTGAAACCTAAGATGAGATATGAGCACATGTGGAAGCGCAAAAAAAAAAAATAGGCCGCTTACTCTGAAAAATTTTGTTGAAGCGGAACTTCAACAAAATTCGTTGGGGGGGGGGGGGGGGGGGGATAATTGCATTGCCTTGTATGGTATGCTAACGGGGAATCGGAAATACTTCATTAAGGTGGAAATTTTGCTGTCATGGTGGTGTTCGTTGTAGCGGGTTTTGACTGTACGGTACATAGGGGCACCATTGCCCGTTTGTCGGCACTTGAAATTTAGTCGGGCCGGGCCGCATGTGTACCGCTGTCCATAAGGACAAAGAAACTGCTGTGCATAAGGACAAAGCAAAGTAAGCACTCTTAACAGAGGACATAGCACCATGTTTATTTCCTTTAATTTTTTCCTTCATGCAGCATTTTATTATCAGGCATGAACCAACTAGCCTTCATGGAAGCTTGATCTTCTTTCATCGTGCTAGTAATACTACTTAATCTTTTGTCTCCTGAATTCATGAACTGATTTATTCCTTTGCACTTTTTCTTTTTCAGACTAGTCTTGGTGAAGGAGAACGAAAAGAAAGTTCCCCTTTACACAATATTTATTAACCCTACCAACTCAAATGAGTTTGCCGTTGGAGGTAGAGATCACTATGTCAGGTAAGGGAGGTCTTCGTGACAGGCACTAAGCCAGTCCATAGCATTGGCCAGAGTGCATATCTTTACTGGCCTTTCACTTCATCAGCACTTTTTGTCAAAATGTACTTAGAAAGCTTACTGCTATGCTAACGAACCTTTTTTTTTTTTTTTTTTTTTTCAGAGTTTATGATCGGCGATACACAAGGGAAGATTCAAACCCAGTGAAGAAATTTTGTCCGCACCATTTGGTCAGTGGTTTTCAAACCCTTCTGTCATCATTAGTAAAATCTCATTGATTCGAACTCCAAGGAACGGAAAAAAATGTTAGACTTTTCCGAAAGGAAAAATTGAATGACCCCGAAAAAAACTGGCATGAACTGCTTGCATCACAGTAAATTTAATGGTGGAACACTGGGCAATGGTTTCCGAATTTCTAGATCGGAACTGTGTGGCAATGACTGTTTTTCACATTTCCATGAATGATTTATTGTGTGCATACTGTCAGTAGCATCGAAGTAGAACTGCTCGAAAATCTTAACAGTCTCCCACATCCTTCATGGTGCGACTCAGTGGCACTTCATTGCTACCGCATCACACCCATCATAAGCGGCACCATCACGTGTGGAGGCTGCACCGCACGAACAATGAACGGCACGTGACGAGTGCGCAGTTTCGGTGCACTGGAAGAACAGAACTACCGTAAAAACCCGCGTATAATACAAACCCGAATATAATACGAGGTGAAGTTTTAGAGACATGAAATGGAAGAAAAAAAAAAAGTTTTACCCGCGTGTAATAGGAGTGACGAAAGCTCAGAGAAGGCATTTATTCAAATCGCATCCCGCACTTCAGTTCGATCACTTTCCTGTTCCCCAGCGCTTTCTTTGGACATTTCTTTGTCCGGCAAATCATCCCAAACGCACCCATCTTCCGTGCCATCGAGGGTGTTCGAGATGCCGCGCTTCTTAAAAGAACGACACACAAGATCTTCTGGCATGTCCAGGTAAACCGGCGTCTGATCGGCATTGGCTATTTGGCCCTACAGAAAGTTCTTTGACTCGCACAAAGAAATAGCATGGCGCTGAAAACTCACAAGCAGCTCTTTGAACGCTTCAGGCAGCTTCTGTGAAGTCAGGGTCCGCCGGCATAGTGAAAAGCCAGCACGGCACATGTAGCGATGGATCCAGTGCTTCCTCGCTTTGAAGGCAGAGCGCGTTCTCCCTTTTTCGTTTGCAAGCTCTCTAGATTTTGCCTGCATAAGCTGCACGCTCATAGCTAGATGCGCGGCTCGCTGTTGCCGTACGAACTC
This sequence comes from Amblyomma americanum, assembly GCF_052857255.1. Lineage (NCBI taxonomy): Eukaryota > Metazoa > Arthropoda > Arachnida > Ixodida > Ixodidae > Amblyomma > Amblyomma americanum. Next base: position 75,583,485 of record NC_135502.1, on the reverse strand, counting down.
CGTCAGGCCAAGTTCATTTTATGGGAATGTGCCATTATTCAGGCCGCGAAAGCTTCGTCGTGTTCCGCTGCATGCGAAAAGGGCTTCTTTCTGTCGTCGCCATCCATGAATGCTTCCCTCGATGACACCAAACTGTCTCCCGGCCACACTGTTGCCGATGTTCTCCGCAGCTAAAATCACTTTTCGCTTGAAATCATCCGAGTGCTGTTTTCGAGACCCTGACATCTTGCTCCCAAAAAAACATCCACTTCATGAAGCGTATCTTACATGTGAGTACGTGCATTGTCAACGGGCACACGGCACACCACAGCCCCCCGGCACACCCAAAGGATCAACAACAAAGAAACGACATCGTGACGTCGTTTGTCGAGAGTAAGGAATCCAAGCCGTAGCCACGCAGCAATAACGAAACCAAAACTTCGAGCAACTTCGTAAATTTTTGTTCGGATCCGCTTATAGTACTAGGCAGAAATTTAGGACGCTTATTATGGGAAAACCACCTCGTATTATACGCGGGTTTTTACGGTATGTGTGCGGAAGCAAAGGAAACGGCTTAGCGGCGCGAAGTGACAAGAAAATAAAAATGAAGAAAGAAAACCCCAGCGGTGCGGCAATCCAGAACAGTTCTCAGCTGGGTGAGGTTGGCTGGTAGATGCTGACTGGTCGAGCCACCATTGCTTCAGGCTGGTGCAAAGATCAGAAAAGTGAAATTGAAGCTAAGCACAGTCAGACTGTTATTGGAGACGGGGCTGTTCGCTCTTCGTCAAGCTTGCAGTCACGCGCACCTCGGAGGCACGCGGGCGACTTCTAAGCATGGAACTCAGGTTTTGAGTAGGGCTATTTCAACGATTTCTTGCTGCACTGGTCATACCTATATGTGGCCTTGTTTGGGAGTCCATTCGAAATCATTGGTGTGAGACCCGTAGCATCTGTATTAGCGAGCATCCAATGCCATAGATTTACATGAGGGTTGGCCTGGACCGAGCTGGCAGTTCGAATAATCCAGATTTCTATATTAACAGGTGTCAAATTAACAAGGTTTTTACTGTGCATGCATTGCTGTTTACCAAGCAGAAATTAGTACGTGAAGGTTCTGTCATCTGGAACCGCTTGCGACTAATACTTGTTGTCCTTCTTTGGGGCTACAAATGTTCAGGCAACATGTTATTCATCTTTCAGGCAAACGGCTTGTGTCTAATAATTTTTATTCTATTTTCAATCAACATATGAGCAGTGTTTTGCTTAGGTTAGTACTTATTTGTTCATTTGGTATTGTTTTGCAGATGAACTGCGAGGTGCGGGCTAGCGTTTCCTGCTTGGTGTACAATTACGATGGGTCTGGTATGCTTGCTCCTTTGACACTTACCGTGTTTACTTGCGTAATTTGCGCACGCCTAATTTATTATGCGGATTTTTGAAAAAAAAAAAACCTTTTACTTGCGCATTTTGTGTTCCCTGCTGCACCAGACTACCAGCGTGCAGACTGGTGGGCGCAGGGCAAGCTTGGGATGATCGGTGCAACTGTGTCGCCGTGTGTAGCTATGAAAAGTGTGAGTGGCGAGAATCGCTCACACTGGCAGTAACTTTCCCGGGCGTGCGGTGAAGAGAGAAAGCTTCTGGCAACCTCCGGCACGCACTGGAATCCGAAACTAACGAACCATCTGCTCTGTTTGCTGCCAGTCAGCTGGGCCACATGCGAGGGCGCCATTTTATTGCCTTTTATCTCCATTTACCTGCGACTGCTGGCTTTGCGATTGTATCGTCGTGCGTTTATTGCTTCGAGCTGCGCATGCGCTGTCATGCCATCCCACAGGGGCCTACATAATATGAGAAGGGGCGGGAGAGGGTGTGCATTCTACATTTTAAATCAACTTTTTTTCTTGCTAGTGAAGGGTGCGAGTTGGGGGGATCGACGTACCGGTGTCAATGCACGGTATATGTATTGCGTGTTACGACCTTTGCGGAGCTTTTTTAAGGACATGTTCGCGAAATCTTCGTGTAATTTGCGCACCCCCTTTTTGGAGCCTTGTGTTTTTTTTAACAGCTGCGTTTATTTCGCATGTAGTAGGATAGAAAGCCAGCCGAGTTGAGTTACTTGTGCTCCTCTTGCATGCAGGTTTGCACAGTTGAAGGTGTGTTTTGCAAGCCTTGAAAAGGATAAGTGTTGCCTGCTAGCTGCTTCTAGTCGGGAGAGGTGGTAGCATTGTATCTGCCGCCAGGAGATGCCGCAAGACAATGTTTGGTTATACTGTAAGATATGATTAGCTTAAAAAAAAATATTGTATTACTCTGGGTGCAACATGTCTTTGTTCCTGTAGTTGCATGTGCCTAATAATGGAGCCAGTTGTTTAGAACACATCCTTGTTAATTATAAGTTTGCCTTTAACTTCGCTTATTGCATTGCTGACACATGCTTTTTCCATGCTTCAAAATATGTGTCCTAATTTGTGATATGTGTGTACTTTTCCTTTTTTTATGACAGAGATTCTGGCTTCCTACAATGATGAAGACATCTACATCTTCAACTCTAACCATTCTGATGGTGCAGAATTCGTCCATAGATATAAAGGTCACAGAAACAGTCAGACAGGTGAGCAGTTCATTTCTTTTTCCTATCTGTTGGTTCTGCTTTTTTTGGGTCATCATCCCAGAGTGAGCAAGGTGCTTCTTAATACAATGAACAAATGTTTTGTAATGACTGCCTGGCCACCTCATGTAAGGAGGGCCAGTTTTCATGATGAAATTATGCATTCCAAGAAGCAGAAGAAGCTAGTGTTTCTCATGATTGTCTTGTGATATGAGGAATTTTGTAGCTCCCCTGACTGGATTTGTACATTTTATGTGAACTAGTGCAGAGCATAGATTCACCAGTTTGTCGCACCAATCAGTATGAGGCCGGCGCAATGAAGGTAATGACCAATTTACTGGCTGAAGTGCTAGAGCTTATGATGCCTGGACCGAGAAAGAACCGAACGGCGCGTGACACCGGCAAGAGGAGGGAGGGAGCTCAGTTCGGCTGCACTTTGACGTCATCGTCTTCGGCAGCTGGTGCCGCTCATGCTGCATAAGGCCGCTGCTGCTGCTGCTACAAGTTATCATCATTACAGCAAAACGCAGTCGCTGATGGATTTTCGGACTGGGTGGGACCTGAAAAATAGAAAAATGGTTCAAATACAGTCGAGCCCGCTTATAACGAACATGAGCGTCACGCGGCGTCCGTTCGTTATATCCCGAAGTTCGTAGTAATCGGACCACAGCTTTAAAGACAGTTGCTTGTCAAAACAGTAAATTTTTTCTGTGTGAAAAAGTTCGTGGTGGACGTGTTTTTGCAGCGCAGATCCGATGGGGGAGGTTTCCAGTTTATTTAATGCAGAAGCGTGCTCTTCGCCGAGGCCTTTTGCATAGACAAGTTGTCTGAAATTCTCTATAGCCCATTGCTACAGGCGCGCTAATGGGTGCTGGCTCCGAAGTTTCACCCTCATCCGATTCTTCTGCGTCACTCTTGTCCCACACTTTAGAAATGATGCCCTCGTCCATGCACGGTTCTGCGGTGTCGGTGTCGTCATCGACAGAAATAAAAATCATTCCAACCAACGTCATGACCCCCCATGTCGGAGTCAGCAATGCGCTGCCACAAATTGCCGCTATGCTGGTCATCTTCCGGAGCATCGGGCTCGGCATCAGACACTGTGTCGACGAAGCCGGCCTTGTGGAAGCAGTTCTGCTCGCCAGTGGCCGTCACCTCCGCCCAGGCCGCTTTCATCATCTCTACCGCTGAATACAATGGAAATGGGTACAGTGTTCCCGTCCGCCATCCTGAATTACAACCAGGGCCCGAGATTTGAACGAAGCCAATGAATCGTCCGCACTGCAACAAGAGTGACAAAAGTGCGCGATGGGGTAGACGTGCAACGCACACAGGTGGCAATCAAGCCAATCAAGCTAAAGATACAGACGCACAACGCTAGCGGAGAGACCAATGAGGGGCGTCCGTGAGTGTCAGTGCAGCCACCTCTTGGCTCCCACGGAAGGCCTGCTTCACGGAGCGTGGCCTCCGCGATCGGCACCGGCAGTGGGGCGGTTGATCGCGGAGGCCACGCACGGATTTGCAAAAGAGAGAAGAAGGAAGTGGAGTTGCGAGGAGGGGCAGGAGGGCGATCTTGGAAGGCGTGTCGGCAGGGAAAGTGTAGCTCGCTTGGGAGTGGCACAAAGCGGGGCGGGCATTTCACTTGGGATAAGGCTCGGCCCGAAAACATAGCGCGCGCCGGGCGCACAAAGGGGTCGGAGGCAGGTTATCTCGCATCGCGACGCCGAGTTTACGCCGTTCGTTTGCTGTAACCGATCAGCAGGGCTTAATGGCGTTCATTATACGTGTGATTTTGTGCCATTGAAACAATGTATATTTTGACAATCGTGCAGGTCTCATTCGTTATAAGCGAAAGTTCATCTTAAGTGGAGCGGTTATATGTGGGCTCGACTAATTGAAGAGCCTGAAAAATTTGGGAACTTAAAGATATCAGTTTTACTGAGATAAAACTGGCTGTCAGAGAATGGAAGGTTTGCACTTTGCCACGTTCAACCCACAAACTATTATGTTAGCTCATATTTGAGCCACAGTCATGCTCCCGTGATGTCAGCATCCCACAAGTGCTGGGCACAGTGCACATTACTGATACAGTCGAATCCCACTTCAACGAAATTCACTGGACCCGCTAAATATTTCATTGAAGCGGAGGTTTCGTTGTCATGAAATCGTGCCACAAATTGACAGATTGGACCGGGTAGTTCTTGAACAACATTTATTTTACAAAAATTTGTCAGTTTGTCTTTCGCAGCTTCGAAATCGACATCATGGCGATTTTCTTGGCACGCTGAAAATCTCAAACACATAATACTAAGCACACATGTTACATTTGCTATCAAAACTAATAATAATAATTGGTTTTTGGGGAAAGGAAATGGCGCTGTATCTGTCTCATATATCTTTGGACACCTGAACCATGCTGTAAGGGAAGGGATAAGGGAGGGAGTGAAAGAAGAAAAGAAGGAGGTGCCGTAGTGGAGGGCTCCGGAATAATTTCGACCACCTGGGGATCTTTAACGTGCACTGACATCGCACAGCACATGGGCGCCTTAGCGTTTTTCCTCCATAAAAACGCAGCCGCCGCGGTCGGGTTCGAACCCGGGAACTCCGGATCAGTAGTTGAGCGCCCTAACCACTGAGCCACCGCGGCGGGTCAACTATTAATATTTTTTTTCCGAACATGTTTTAAAAGCGCCCCTGCTTTCGTTGTGCGAGAACCCGTACTTATGCCGCGCCGCCTGGAGGCATTTCAGCCTGGACTATGCGAGCGTGCGCCCGTGTCACTGTGTGTTGAGTAGCGGTCACATGCACGCCAAAATCAATCCTTTAGATGATGTGCTAAAAACGCAGTTGCTCCGATTCTTCGAAGACGTTTTATGTTTTGCAACGTGCGGTACTAACATACCGGCGGAGTGACTTTCTGCTGAGACATCCACCAAGAGCCACCGACACTCGCAGTGGCTGTATTCGGTCAGTGCCAGTACATATAAAATAGATGCACCAGACGGGAAAAAAAGACACTCTGTTATGATGCTCGCCTGCGGCACAAAAGCAAGACTAGAGTGGCCTAGCCGCCGTCAGGCTTCTTGCGACGACGTGCCACACACCGATGCGCTGGGTGACAGCAGATTGTTACGCGTCGCTCGATGTCAATAGGCCTAATGCCTAACGTGCTCCGCAAAGAAGCCTCGGAAAAAGCGCTCTGGAACTAGCCACCAGTTATCATATGGTGTTTAATATTTTCACTGTTGACATGATTGCTTCACTGAAATGAGTGCTCCAGAACTCATTTCCGTTATGCTTCCTCAGCGAAGCATACAAAACCATCGCAGGCATTTGTGTGCCACATCGCATCTTTAAGAGGAGACGCGGGGATCAGATCGCGAATATTGCTAAGAAACTCGATTTTTGGAAACCACGTGTTTCGGTATCTGCAACGCCTAATCTACGTTGTATCAAAATGGTTTTGCTGAAAACGCACTAATAGTGCCCCAAAAAATTTAATTTGTCAGTGCGCAGGGCGAGAAAACAGTTATAAATCGCGCAAAATCACCGCAGTTCGCGAAGCCTTATCTCGTCTTTCCCGCCACCAAGTGCCGCCATCTTGGTATCGTTTGAAAGCTCGAAGTTCCACCATTTTGTTTCTGAATTCTACAGTCGTCGGCATCTTGTAGCTATCACACGAACACAAAAGAAGCGCGGGTATGACAGGGGTGGTCACACGGGCCCTCTGATGAAAGTGGGCCTCCAATTGTCTGCCGGTCTGAAAGGCACCTCCCCATCGGTTGCTCTTGCGCCAGAGGGCAAGCTGGCAACCACAGCGGACCGCTGTTTTCTGCTCCGCAAACTATGCCGGTCTTCATTTGACACGCAGAATTCGGATTTCTAAAAGCCCCCAGGTTAGTAATGGATCGTCGCTCATTTGAAAAAAAATTTTCGACAAAGCACGCCTTCGGAAAACGGAAGCGCAAGCCTCCTACGGCGAGAAAAAGACGGCGGCCAACGGGAGAAGCGGAGCACCCGACTGAACATACGGAAACGTGTCGCGCTATCTTGCACCGCGTTACTCCAGCAGCGAAGCCAACAATCGGAGAAGCATAGCGCCCGACTGAACATACGAAAACATGTCGCGCTATCTTGCACCGCATTACTCCAGCAGCGAAGCCAACAATCGCCCTGTGCCATCGACGCCGATAACCCAGTCGATGGAAGACGCGCCAACGAAGTCTCTTGCACCTTTGCCTATGGCCGCGTGAATCGGTAGCCGAGATTGCAGCGTTGGAGGCGACGCCGGCAGAGATGGTATGCTCTGTTTCTGGCGCATCGTGCGACACGGACACCCAGCCTGTGAGTGCGCCCCAACCGTCGACGAGCTATAGTGCGATAGCTGAAGATTCACCTGATGAATCGTCGCCCGAACTTAGCACCATTCAGGCGCGCCTCGAGCCGTGTTTCGTGTCGTCGGCAGTGACGGCAGAAGCACAGACATGCAGCGTTTGCGACTTCCTTCGCGCAGCGTCCGCAACTGAACGGAAGTTTGGTCAGTGCTGTCAAAGAACGAGCGTGCCTTGCTTTTTGCGATAGAGGCTGCAGTAAATGAGGCAGTCGTGAACTACAGTTCAGGGAGTCAAGGAGCCTACTCGGCAATGTGTGCCACCTTGGGTGTGCATCATGGTGCCCTTGCCGTCAAGAGGGCTCAAGAATAGGGCCAAGAACACCTGAAGAAGGCGTCCAAAGCCCACCAAACAAAGAGGCAAAGGTGGAAGAAGGTGCCTGACAGCAATGATGCAAAATATTAAAGCTCTAGTGCTTTCTAATAAATTTGCAGTGCTTGCAAAACTTTCGAGCCAGTTTTCTCAGAAGTGAGTTTCGTGCCGACTGTCCTGCTTGCAGAAAGCATAGAACAACTATGCCTTGTGGGATTTGCATGGGGTTTGTTGCACTGTATTTCTTAGTAAATTCTCTATGCAGTGACATTCCTATATTTTTAATAACTATCTAATTTTTTTTACAGTTTGCCTAAATTGGCATGTTGATAACGACCGCATATTTCAAACATGGATATAATGTCCTGTTTAAAAAAAAAATAAGGGTGATAAAAATATTTTGAGACTGTCACTGCATGAACTATTCATTTGGCTAAAATATAAAAGCAACTATGAGCTTCAACCACGTTTTTTTGTCATGCAGCCTTTCTGCAAGTTGCATGCAAATAAAAATTAGTAATGTCAAAACTACTCAAGATATATCAATTAAACTTTTTAATTAGTCATTCAGCACACTTCCCAATAACCGTGCCAAATTTCATTGCTCTACTACAAAAAATAAGGAATTTCACTCCGATGGACATGACTGCACATTAATTTCGATTCTCTACGGAATGTCAGCTGTGCTATTTGCAAGTGCAGACTGTCTTCGGCAGCCGTGTTTGGTGAAACCTAACGAGATATGGGCACGTGTGGACGCGAAAAAAAAAAAGCCGCGCTCCAAAAATTGTTTGCTATGGGGGAAAACAATTGCATTGCCTTGTATGGTACGCCGACGGGGAATTGGAAATACTTCGTTGTAGCGGAAATTTCGCTGTCGCTGCATTCGTTGTAGCGGGGTTTGACTGCACCATTTCTGCGGCCTGCAGGTCATACCGCAAACCATGCCATGGACGGACAAGCAATTCTATGCTGTTGTGTCGTAATATATGCCTTGTGCATCATGTGAGGCAAGGAAAAAGTCTGGGTCCAGGGCAACAGTGTCTGGGTGGGCTGGGAAAGGGAACATGCGGGAAGCAAGAGGCTCTGTTACACCCCCTCTTCTTTGCTCCCTATTACTCGAGTGGGGGCGGTGTCTGATGTTAATTCCAATGGCAGATCCGGATCAAGTTTTTCTGCTCTGTTGGGAGCAATCGTATTCCAATGGCAAAACGGGAGTGCGAGTTGTCTGTTCCAATGGCAGATCGAGATCAGACGTCGATCCCGGATCGCTCTGTGGAGCAGCGATATTTGCTCCGCCGAAATCGGCAGATTTGACCGGAACCCCGCGCGACGTTTTACTTTCCCGCGTCTGCTTCCGGTCATGACCGGCTGCATCCTTCCTGTCGTCGCTACGCGGTGATCCGGGCAACGTACAAGCAGTATTTTTGACTTTTTTAATTGAATTTTCCCAAATGTAATTATTTTTCGTTTTGTTCGCGTCCGCACAAGTTAAAACAAAAAAAAATTTTCTTAACATGATGTCAATTCCATCGCGGTCAATACTTTGTGACCGCTTTTTAGACCAAAATCGTTGACTTGTTTGAACCTCCCGCGCTTTCTGACATCAGACGACGTGTACTCTCTAAGCCTAGCAGCTCTGTAAATAAGGAAGCAATCTGAAAATTTGGCGCATTTCATCACTAGAATTTTGTGGTGCGGGCATCATCACACAAAGCGAAAGCTTCGTGCGCCTTTTGTTTGCCGTGAACATGGGAGACAGAGCGGCGGCAAGGACTAATCGCTGGTGAAGCGAGAGGCTGCGCTTCGATGGGCGCCGCCATGTTGCCTGAACTTCGAGCTATTCTTGCGCTGAAGTGCCCCCGCGGGAGCGCATGCATTCCATTGGCAAAATGGGAGGGAGTGATCTCCGCTTGAACTACGCGCTCCGTTTGTGATCCGGCAGAGCGCTCTCGATCTGCCATTGGAATTCAACATGAGTCATGATAGGTGCTTCCACTGTTGTGCAATGGCGCGCTTATCTTCATTAACTGTTTCTTGCGCTGCCATCGCTGCATGTGACCGCGTTGCAGGAGCCTCAAAAAGAAGAGTAGTGTTGTGTGTCATTGCTTCGAGTGGGCACCATGAGGCACAGAAATCACCATGCGTATCCAAGCCAGTCCATAGCCCATATGGTCATTAAGGGGGGAGCCTGGCCTTGTAAAAAGAAAATTTATTAATGTAGGCACACTTGAGAAATCTTCATGCAACACGTACTTTTGTGCGCCAAATCTGAATATGTCATTAATTTCATGTAAAACAATTCCTTGAGCACTTATGTAATTGTTATGCAAGTTTTTCGTGAAGAGCTTTGGAGAAAATTTTCTGCAGAGAACTTGCTGAAATGTATGTTATGGGTTCTCTTGACATAAAGGAATGCAATAAGGGTAAAATTGTCTGCCTGCCTACCATACAACTTGAGTTATAGGTTTTTGAAGTTGTCACTTCAGAAGTGCGAAGAAAAGTTTGTATTCCTGTTTCTGAAGTGGCAGTTTCAGAAACAGGTGCTTGATAGTACCCCTGCAAGAGCTGAAAAAATTGCACAAGTTTTGAATTATCACGGTCTATAAAATCGGTCTGCTACTGCATGAGAGCCTTGTGCATGGCTAAATATGGTACAGATTGAAACTGAAGCTCACTAGCACTTCTGTTCAATGCAGCCTCAGCCACGCCTTGTTTCACTTGCGATGAACTAAGCATACCCTCTGCATTGGAGGCACCTGAGCATATCGTTAATTGATCATCCTGATTGGTGATTGACATGCTTGGTGTTCCATATGCTTATTCTTTTCACAACACTGCTAATTTCCCACTGTGAAGAGCAAAGCTCATCAGCTTCACTTCTCTCACTCTCTGTTCTGCTCGCTCTTCTGGGGGCCTGCATATTATATATTTAGTTTGTTTCTTTCTGTGTCACAGCTTTATTGTGCTCAGGGACTGTGTTTACTAACTGGCTTACATATAACATAGATGCACTGATAGTCATGGCCCGTATACTCACAATTATAGGCCATTTTTGTGCCAAGTAGAGTGCTGTCCAGACAAGCTGTTCCAGACATTGCATGCAGCTGTTTCAGTTGGGCCATCGATTTTCCACTGTTATGCCTAACTCCCACAATTCTACACAGTTGGCAGTGCATGCCTGCAGTCTTTCAAAGTCAGCTCATACTCCGTTACTGGTATTATCTTTTTTGCTTGTCCATGGTTGTAGCAGGTGACATCCAAAACATTGAGATTTTTTTTATCTGTTTGCGTGGTTAGCATGCCCAACAGCACTCGTCTGCGGGTGTGGTCCCCAGTACTTCGAAATACCTGGCATTTGACATCTGAGGTTCTGACTAGACACTGGGCCTGATTTTTCCCACCATGGTGCCCGAGTTCCTGCATTGGTATGCTTCATAATTTAATGAACAGTCAACATAATGAAACAAATATTTAAAAATCATCTCAGTACCTTTGAATTTCAAGAAAAAATATGCACAGCACTTCAGTTATTAAAGATAAAATGGGTCTTTACTTATTACTGAAATACTGAATGAAATACTGCCACTTTTTTTTTTCTTTGCGAACCACAAAATTTTTTTTCTGGTGTTTTGGCTGTCTCTTTACGCACTCCCAAGTTTCGTAAAAGTTGAACAGCCAAATTTTTCATTTGTCACGTTGCAAAGCTCTGTAGTTATCGCACAAATCGGGCATTGTATTCAGTTTTTCATGTGTGCTTGCTTGTACGCATCTGAGCAAAGTGCATCTGTTGTGACACTGCCTGCGACATCTTGAAAAAAAAAAAATCCAGGCTGTCTACAGGGTGCGATGATGAATGCAGCCATTGTTTTAGACCACATAACCTTGTACTCTCGTTCACTATGTGTTGTGATGCTATGAAGGATGGTCTCCACTTTTCTTACCTGCAGTGAAGGGCGTCAACTACATGGGTCTCCGTAGTGAGTACGTCATCAGTGGCAGTGACTGTGGTTACATCTACCTGTGGGACAAGGAAAGTGAGCACATCATCCACTCCATGCATGGAGACGAAGAGGGCGTGGTGAGCTTTTCTTTTTTTTTTAATGAATTTGAGTGGGTTCTTCTATCGGGGCAGCTCGAATAAAATAAAAACTTAGGGAATGGTCTTAATTGACAAGTTTTCTCTTCTGCACTGGGCATTCTTTCTCTTCTGTTAACATGTGGACGTAAGTCCTGACATAAGAAGAGAAATATGGAGCAGTGGCAGTGGAAAAAAAAAAAAAAAATTATGGGGACACCTAAAAAATTCTTGCACTGTGCATACTTGTCTCTGAGTGTCGCTGAGTTGTTGTTGGGGGCTTGGGTGGTGAACGTAGTTTTACTGCATTGAAATGATCTCGTACTTTGTCAGCGGTGAACTTTGCTGTCTTGCCTGATGATGTAGACAGAAGCGATTCAACTTCGGATGATGGACTCTATAAGCCACATTTACGTGAACATGACAGTGGGCATCGTATTTCCTAGCGTATCTCGTGGAACTGACACGCCACTGTGCACAGTCCGCTGTTATTCACCTGAAAAGGTATTGTTCGATCTACCCGTGTCTTGTGATGACCTCTTGCTCCAGGAGGGGTGATGACGTCATTCGCAGGCCGCGTTTCTGCCCCGTGTGCCTGCCACGGCTTTCTGCCAGTGGCGGGGTTTTCGGTCACTGAGCCAAGTAATGCTCTCGCATTAAAAAGAAAATCTTCGTAGTCGCATGACGACATGCACTCATGATTTCAAAGGCTGCGTGAAAACACTAGCTATAGTTGCTCCTAACTGGTAAAAATGCAGAGTAGTTTCAGTGCATGCTATGCCTGTCATGAGCCTTTGGGGTTGGGGGCGGGGGGGTGCACATACAAATTGTCACTCCATGCTATGTATCACCATACTTTAGAAATGTGATTTGTGTGCTTCCAACCTGCTCCCAATTCCACCCCTGCATTAGAATGTGGTAATAAATCAATATAGGCCCCACTTTCAGTTTGTCCCAGTGTCCCCTTAAAACGCTCCAGAGCATAACATGGCTGTTGCTACAAGCTGTGGTAATCAGTAGTTGTTAAGCTCCAGTACTACTGATTTTGAATTGGAGTAGTACAGATGCACCAACTTATGAGTGGGTAGTGGTGAAAGAAATATCGGGAGTGTTGAAACATAAGGATCGTTGAAGTTGCAAGTATACCTGTAATGAGTTGTGTACCTAACAGCTGCCAGCTTTATTTTTATTTGAAGGTCTTGTTGACTAGTAGGACTTACTAGTTCATGAGCTGCTTACCTGCAGTTGTCAGCATGGCTAAACCAGAAGGAACAGGAGCACAGATGAGCGAGGACAAAGAAGAAGAAAGGCACCTTGTTGCCTTCTATCTTTTTTTCCAGGTGAACTGCTTGGAGCCTCATCCTAGCTGCCCTATTCTTGCCACAAGCGGCCTGGATGAAGATGTCAAAATATGGGTGCCTTCTTGTGAGACCCCTCCCTACATGTCTGACCTGAAGACGGTGAGGGAATCCATGTGGTCATGTAAATCTGCGTGGTCATGTAAACGCACCACTGTTCGGGAAACAGCATGGTGGAGCAAGATCTTCATCACGGCTTTTTTTGAGCTGCAGAACTGAAGGCATTGTTATACAGCTGCTATAGCCGTACATTGACAAAGTTAAGATGTGCAAGGTTTGATCATGCCTAGGGGTTGGGAATTTTCAGTTCAATCCAGAAAAAAAAAAAATTTACAATAAAAGTAGGCAATATTTAATTTTCAAAATTCAGCTGTAACCAAAAAAGGTCATTATCCTTGACATGCGTGCCGCAACTTCCTGACTATGTAGGTGTTGCACTCAGTCAGAGGAGATAATGAAAGGCATGGTAGCCACGGGCAGGGTGAGATAGTGGTACTCTTGGATTTGTGCAAGTGTGTGTTTTGAGGCATTGTTTCTCTATCTTACACGCCTCTGCAGCAAAGCACAGTTTTTTCCCTCTGATCACTCGCTCAGGCTATTTACTTGTTTAAGTAGCTTTCTCCACTGCATGTTGAGTACACTCGCACAGAACTATGCTCAAGCGTCACAAGAAAATGCCATGCTCTGGCAACCGCGACATTTCAGTGGCAGTTCCATCACTGACATCAGCACACTAACCACGTGATGCCCCACTCCCAGCCCCCACTCTCAGCCCAACAATAACTGACCACGTGATGCCCCACTCCCAATCCAGCCCCCACTCTCAACACACTCCTAGCCCAACAATAAAAAGACAACCCAGTTTTTAAATGTAAATTTCCTCTTGTACTTTTGTCTGACAGCTCCATCATTCATTTTTCGTTACTTTCTTTTTAATGGCAATAGCACTTCCTTCTATAAGCTAAGTAAACCTGGGGCAAATTAAAAAGGGGGCAGGGGTTCCCCTTCTCAGTGAAAAGTTTTCTATGGGAATAACACAAAAATGAATTTTTTTTCATGAAGTACAATAAATGCATTGTAAAAACAGCCAGCCAACTCCCTTCCTCCTATTACTCCTCCATATGTCACTTACATTCCTGCTATGACCAATTAAGTATTAATTACTAATAAATAGGGGTGTGCAAATATTGAAATTTTTTATTACAAATCGAATACGAATATGAAGAAAAAATGGCTTCGAATATTGAATCGAATATCTGTTCAGTACAAAAAAAAATTCAGAAAATGATAAACAAGCAAGTGTTGTTGCCCTTATTTTTATTAAATAATGTATGGTCTTTGAAACTAAAATAAACAAAACTAGACTGCCTCAATGCCATATAAAAAACATGTGCACAGAAATGTATACTATTGATAGACAGCATAACAGTATACAAATTGTAAAGAGATCATGCAAAACAAAATCTATAAAATGACAAGACTGGCAACAAAAACTAACATAACTAGTAAAACCTCATTTATTCGGAGTTCAAGGAACCGGAAGAAATGCGTGGTTTATCTCAAGGCCTCGGTTTCTAAAATTCTCCGTGCACCCCCCCCCTGGAAAAAGAAGAAAAACCTGCCAAAAATGCAAAGATGCAGTAAGGCCTTATGAGGCAGCTCCATCGCACTAACACCTGTAAGCCCGTGACGAGCCACCCGTTTTGGAGTGCTGGAAGAACAGCACTAATGGAACCAAGGGGCCAGGGAACACACACTGGCGTCGGAACAGTGACACGGTTTCTAAAAAGGAAAAAGAAATCACCTGCGACGCGCCAGTCTGCGTCCGAAAGCCGCGCGGAGCTGGGATTGGACTACCGGCAAATGCGCAGGCAAATGACAGTTGCAGTTGCCACGGGGCAGCGGTGAAGCTCAGAAACCGAAACTACGGGGCCAGGCTATTTTTTGACCTAGCGGCAGGGGCCTTCTGATCGTTGTCGCGCATGCCGTTACGCCCACTAAAAAGTTGCACGAGTTACAATGCACCATGCAATAGGCGGGATTTTTACAGGAACGCTTGCCCTATTGTGACAACTCGACGCACCCCTTCAGGAGGCTCCCGCGAAATTCCACAAGTAGGCTTTCCCGCATAGCGTAGTTTACAGAACAGGATGGCGGAGGTCACACTCGGAGAGTTATGAATGCGACAGGACGCATTGTTCGGATGTGGGCATTAAATATGTAACGTATTACGGAAGGGTTTAAAAAAGCACGATTTCACGTTGCATTTGTTCGAACCAGGTCGTCGGCCATCTTGTTTGCAGCACGTGTGGTATATGGGAAAGCCCACTTGAGGAATTTCTGCGAGGTCAAGCCTAGCGCCGTCGGAATCTGATCGCTCCGCATGATAAATGACAGAGAAGGAAGGGACTAGGACCTTTGTATTGTTTTCCTGGAATTTTTAACTCGATAATCCGCTAATTTGCCCAGATATTGTCGTTTTGCCACGGTCAAATTTATGAAAGTCTGCGCAGTATACGATTGGTGGCGAGTATTCAGGAATTTTCGAATATTTGGAAATTCTCGAATATCAGTTTCTCGAATGCGAATCTAATATCAAACATATTCAATTCGTATTTGAAATTTCAAATATTCGCACACCCCTACAAAAAATTGATTGCTCGTATTGACAAAAAAATCAGTGTAAACTAAAAGTAACTTTGATAATGCAGTAACATCACAATATACACCGGAAAGCACCGGTAACTCCACTTTTGAAAATAATGTTCACAAAAAAAAAACGGAAACTGCATCTGAAATAAAGCCAAAAAAAGTCCAAATTTTCAAGTAAAACCTGAAAACTCTGACCCCTTATTATACCTCAGCATAGCAGTAGCCATTATTTACTTTCCATTCCAGACTGCACGGAATAGCAAAGTTTGTAAAGCTGATGCCTCTGTAGTTTAGCTCTAAAAAAAGGTTTTCTGTACAGTAAAAGCTCTACGGGGCACTGACACAGTTTAAATTAACCGAAATTCAAACTAACGAAAGTGAACAGAACATGTACACTGTGATCGGGAAGCAGGCTGGTAATGAGATTACCCTGTTTAATCGTTCTAAAAATTCAGTCATCACCTTTTGCTTTTTTTTTTTCCTGGAAGACAACGGCCAGCTCCTTCTCTAAAGCCTGAACTTATTGGAAGGCCTCTTTTTCATCTTCAAAACTGAAGAGACAGGCATTGTTCGGCAGGCCCCAACTTGCGCAGCGGAGAGCTGCTCCAGAGTCGCGAGGGGCGTGCAACCGCCTCCGAGCATGGTTGCATCTAGAAAATCGAGCAGCGCGTGACTGCTCGAAACGAAACTTCATTGCTGGCTGGAAATGAAGCTGCGGAAAACTTTTATCGCAGGTGCAAGTGGTTGAGTGGAGCGCGGGCCGAAGCACGTATCGGAGCGCATACTTAATATAGGCACCGCACTGCTGTCACAAACGGAGCGCATGGCAGACGTAAATGTAACGACGATTATAGTGGTGAGCACGCTGCCAGCCGTGCCATCTGGGGCAGTACGGGTGAGGCTGGCAGGAGCGTCTGCGCAAACTTGGCAACCTGCCACGCCAGCCCGCAACTCTTGCTGTCTCGTCCAAAATCGGCGAATCGGCGCCGAATGTGACGCGCTGCTTGTGCTCGGAGGCGGCGCGCTGTGTTTATTGAGTTTACAGATGCCCAAAGATTAGTAAAAGGACTGAAAGGGTGAGTGCCGTTGGCACACCCGTCAGCTGTGAAGCCCATCGCGCTGGGGCAGCTCGCGAGCTTGCCACATAAGATGCACGTAAGACCGTTGCTGCTGACGAAGAAAGGTCACAATGAGCACTTTAATCGCAAATAACAATGTTTTTTTTGTGAGATCCACAGCTAATTTTTAGTGGTTTCTGAGCATGCTAGGAGGCGAATTTCTGTGCTGCAAAATTTCAGTACTATGAAGTAACCTGCCAATTTTACAGACTTCATTAAGTGGAGGTTTAACTACTATTTTAAAACTTGGGTTAACCTTCTGCCCCACCAAGCTTTTTCTCTTAAGTTTGGCTTGGGACTCCTGACCCTTTCTTGCCTAATTTTTGCTACGTATATACCAGCACCCTTTCTTGTGGCTCCTCTGAAATGCATTGTATAGCATCTTTTTCGTGCCCAAGAGGGAACGCAACGCAGTCAGCTGGTTGTGCATCCAACCATCTCGCTACACATTTAATCCCCGTGACCAATAATAACGACGTTTTCCGTGTTTGCATCTATGAAAGGGACTCACACGAGTTCACTGACAATGAAAACAGCCTTGGGGAAGAGGACAATTATGTTCCTCCGTCAGGCAACAGAGGAAGCTCTTGTGAGGACACTAGTGTAGCTGAAATTGGCAGAAAGGAGGCAGTGTTTTAGTACAGGACATACAGCAAGCATCTGTTCAGGCAAAGGCATTAAAAACTTACATGCAGAATGGGATTCCCATTGAAGGGCTTGAGCATGCATTTTCATGACACTGAGGTTTACAAACTATTTGCATAGTATATGCTTGCAGAAGTTTTCAGAGCAAGAAAGCCGCGACAAAGGCTAATTTTCGGCCAGTCGAACCATGTTTTCATTACTGAAGGGCACTTCTCTATGTGACCTGCAGATTGCACCCCTTAATGCCAGGCTGTGCCTCTAGGCGATGATCAAATTAAGATTTTTTGCACATATGTGTCCTGAATACTTTTGCTGGCACTTGTAAAAGGCAGTGGTGTTCCTTTGTGATGTCTGGAATTCACAAATAGTTACCATGGACACAGGCCAACCTTCATGACTCCTTGTTAGAACTTCTTTGTTTGTGTATTCTTCCTAGTCTTGCTGTGGTGATTGAAACCTGTGACTGTTTTGTTGTTGTGTTTTTGTTGCATTCATCTATGAAAACAAGGCTACTTGAATAAGGGTGTGGCCATGTGTCCCTCTTTTCTTCATTTGCAGAGGGTTTGCAAAAACATGAAAGAGCGGGAAGAAGAAAGGAAACGTGAGGGTCACGAAGCCATTGATAGCCAAATGTTGTGGTACCTCATGCAGCAGCTACATCGATCAGCCCAGAGTCGAGTAAGGCTTTCTCTTAAGTAACTAACCGAAATTTATGAGTGCATTTTTGCCTCGCATTTCTTTTTCTTTCCAATTCGTTTGAGGTGACTTTTTCTTTCCAATTCGTTTGAGGTGAGCATCTCAGGCTTGCTGTCTGCTCACTGCTTGACTTGGTGTTATATATTCTGCAAATTACAGTTTTAGTGCTCAATATTGAACTGTAAACAATCTTTTGTCATTGCACAGAACCTCTGGTGCAACCCATTGGTTGTAGGTTTCACTGCATGAAATTTTAGTATAGCAGTCTCCTCATACTGGTAAGCATTCTTACAGTCTTGGCATAATCAGGGGGATACTTTTTTCTTCATGAAGCTTGTTTGTGTCAGTGCTGCCAGCTGATATTTGGATGTATCACTAGACAGAGCACTTTTCAGTCTTTCTGTCTGATTGTGGTGACAGGAAAAATTGGGCTGAAATGAGAGAAGATCAGTGACTGTTACCTGGTTCAGCTTCAGACGTTTTTGGCCCAAATGTGCAAGTGCCTTTGTGTGCAGATATTTCCAGTTCAATCTATTTTGAGTAGAAAGCTGGGTGTATCTGGTAACTTCTCTGCAAATGACAGTGCAGAATCATCTCTTTAATGTGTAACGTAATGGCAAGATTCCACCTCGTGTACAGCGGTAGTGATACTGACACTGCATCTTAGTACTTGATTATGTCAGAATGATAGCACCTGAGAAAGGCTTGGACACTTACATTATAAGTAGGATGCTCTGTAGTGATAACTGAAAACTCCTTTGAGTCCACTTCGGTGACAGTTGTTACCAAAATGGTAGTGCAAAGTGCGCTGTTATATCTTGGCTGTGGCTATGTGAACATATGTACAAAATCTACAGCATGCTTCTGCAGGTCCACACTGTCTTATGCACAGTCGGTGGCAAACAGTTAGAGGATGCACATGTTTGAAACAAATTTATCACAGCGAAGCCTCATGATGCATTTTCCTGGTGTTGACACCAGCAGATAGAGCATACACATCCCTTCATGCTTTCAGGCGTTATGAACAATTTGGTTTTTGTGGATGGCAGCAAAATTGATGGTTTTTTAAACTCACAACCGCATCCTGTTAACATGAACTTTTGCTGTTGAAGTACCTCCAGGCAACAGCATTTTTGCTGTTGCCGCTCTGTATCTTGTTTCCTTTGGTGCCCTTAAAGGCCTGCTCTTTTGTTGGAATTCATAACTTTCAAGCATGCTGCGCTAGCTCTGTGGAGAATACTGGTTGGCTTCAGTCTCGTCATCTGGTCATGTCCAGAAGATGCCCACATCATTCCCGTTAGCATTTCATCTGCCATTTCCTTTGCTGTTCCTTAAAGGCCCACCCCTTGGGCAAGAGTTGTGTATGCACCTGCACAGCTTGGCAAAACGTAAAATAGAGTTGAGGCACTGCGTGAAAAATTATAGAGAAGGAAAAGACATCAAGGAAAGCACCCATAGTGTGACTGCATTAAATGCAGACGCATGCGTTAGCATTTGGTAGCTTTGCCTGCTTTTCCTATGTATGCCCTGAAAGCAGTGAATACCCCCGGCAACTGCGGAACCAAAAGTTTAGACGGGCACCGGCACCTGTTGATAGTCCTTACTGGGCGGAGCAATCATCTCTGTCTGGACTAAGAAATAAGACAAATAGACGTCACCTTTTTGCACAGAGCTGTTGCTTGCACCTGTAGAGTCAAGGTCGATGCTAAGAAATCATGAAAACACCGCCGTGGCTGAACAGGGTCAGTGCTAGAAGGGAACGGCACTTTGGCCGCCATGCTTGCACAGTCTCTCCGTATTGACACGTTTCACGCAAAATTTAAAAATACTCCGTCAGGCGGCAGAAAAAAAAAGAACACTTTTGAAACTGGAGTACGATCCTTCTGAATGGCGTGACTTGTCCAGAAGTGGCCCACATTGCTCAGAATAGGTCATTTCACACGATCGTTCAAATTGAATGATTTGAATAGGCTCAGTAAGGAAAGAGTAAAGTATCATTTATTCATCTTCATTTTCTTCGCACTTATATTTTATGAACTGCATGACGTAACAGTATGATCTCTACCTCTGTTTTTAGGTGCAATAGCAGCAGTGGCAGCTTGCTTTGTAAAATTCTGCCTGTAGGCACCCGGGAGGCGCACATTGCTTGCACCCCTTTTTTTCTGGGTGACCAGCAGCAGTGGCAGCGTGTTTTAAAACAACTTTTTTGTGTGGGAATTTTGTGCTTCCTGTGGCTCTTGTTCAAGTGCACTGGCTCCTGCATCACCAGACACAAAGCTTGCATCACACTGAATGGAAACAAGGGTTTGCAATGAGCATGCTCAAACCTCCTCTCTCCTCTAGCTAGCGTAGTCTTGGATGCTCCGTCTCCCTTAGTTGCTCAGAAACGTGGGACATGTAGCGAGTGTGTGGACGAGCATTCTCTTCACTAGAGCTTGCAAACTTACCAGCAAAGGCAAAGCAGTGCCTTCCTCCGAGCACTCTGCCTGAGTGGTGCAAGCCCAGGCACGCTTGTTACGCAGTTGACTGAAACAACATTGGAACAATTTTTTTTTTTTTAGAAAATTTGGACTATCTGAAAACTGGCACCTGAGTTGGCTGACATTCTTTATAAAGTAATCTGAAAACCCCATGTAGTATGGGTATTGTGCATTTTCATCACGGTGTAGTTTGCTGACAAAATATTCTGTGCAATAACCTGTGCACCCTGAATACCATCGTTTTTTGTAATCATTCACATTCCTGTAAGTGTTGTACCTCTCTAAAGTAGCAAGTCACTTGCTTAAATTTTAGGGTTCATGCATCTTGGAGTAACAGCACCTAGGCAGGTAGTATTATACAGTAGTCTGAAAAATTCTTGCATTTCTGCTGTAATTACAAGTGGATTTGATTCAGGGGTCATGACATCTAACCTCATATATCTTGTGAAATTCACCAAAGCTAAAATTCTTGACCAGATTTGTGCAGCTTTTTTGTGAAAGTAAACATTATAAATCGTGGAAGTAAATTTTGATTGTGGACCTGGTATACTGCTTTTAGCATTTAAGGCAAACCATTTTCTTTGTAACTAGGATGTTGAAGTAAAATAAAGGAATAACCGAAGCGTAATTTCAAGAAAAAAATGTCATGTTGCTTTAATGAATGTCCACAGGGTATCTGCATTTTGTTATAGTGTGTTGTTAGGTATCGTTTTAAATTACTGCAGTAAATAAACATGTTATCGCAGTGCAGTGCTCCATTAGCTTTCTTTGTGCTATCCTTTATCAGCTCATGGGAACACCGTGTTTTTCGCCTTACCAAGGTACGTGCATATTTTAGTGAATTAAAACGAGGACAACGGGTCGGTAGTTCCAAACTTCACATCACCTTGCCAGTGAATGTATATGCCATGTTCTTGTAGAGTAGTTGTTTGTTTGGCATTAAGAGTGCTTTGTAGGGAATGTTCTCATGCCTAGGCAGTTACACGCTTATACTTACCATCTCTCTTTCAGCATCATAACATTCTCTTTTTGAACCTTTAAAGGCGCGTGGTGACAGAGGTGGCGGCGCCGACAGCAGTACCGACAGTGACAACAGTGACGATGATGATGACATGGACACTCAGCACTCTGTGCAGTGCGTGCAGTCGTGATGTGTGTGAGCGGAAAGTGGGGGGAGGGCAGGGGGGACTCATTGTCCCAAGCCACCAGGGATGAAGATTGTTTTCATGTGATGAAAAGGAAAAAGACTGTGTGCAATGGACACTTCCCGAGGAGCATCGGCTGCTTTGTCATCAATTAAAACACACAGAACGCTGTGTGATCCTCTGTGCATATACAGAATGATCCTTGCATCAAAGGATTGCACAGCTGTCTCTTTTCCTTTTTTTTTTGTACTAGTGTAGAAACACTGCACAAAATGTGAATACTTATATGTCTCTGTACAAATGTAATGGCTCAGATTCGAATTATGTATGCATCCTTTCTTCGCCTCATTTACATTTTATGAATGTGCGTGTGGTGTTTCTTTTTGATTAGATTTGCGAAGGAGGCGCAAATTTTATTACATAAAGTACAGAAAAAATACAGAAGGCAAATATGTAATAAAGGTGCCACATTAATATGCTGGGCATACATAGAACTGGCTTCTAGAAACATGGTAACCAGCAAAAGCGATGTTATCAATCTTGGAGAGTACATTAAGTGCAGTACTATTTTGCTGTAAAGGAGTGTTAGTTGAATAAAGTGATACCTGAGGTTGTTGCAGATTCAGTTACGGCTGTTTTTCTTTTTCACTGCATTTTTACACCAGTCATGTTGATGGGTTGAGTAAACATTAGTAACTGGTTGGTTTGTGCTTGGCTAACCTGTTACCTCTTCAGTGCACTTTTTTTTTTTTCCAGCCTGTTGGCACTATTATTTTCATCACAATAAAGTTTTTGTTTTGAACAGTATTTTTTAGCCACACGTTTTGAAAAAAAAAAATGAATGGCTATCTGTCATCTGCTTTTTCACACTACTACCGGCTTCCACTTTTGAAAGCACGGAGCACCGACAGTGGATTCTGCTAGGTGGGCATTTGCATGAAGTATGAAAAGAATCCATGGGCATTGAAGCATTTGTTTACCTTGTTGCTTGTTATTTGCTTTTCACAATGCTTTTTTTTTTCTCTTCCTTTCTCACCCTTCATCGCGTTGGCTCTGGGCGGCTACATGCACACATGATGTGATTATGGAGATGGCACTGATATGTAATAATGGCATATTCTAATCTGCGATCCGTAGCGGCTCTCTGAATCTGTGAAAGAGCAAGCTATCTGTTGCAGTGCACTCGAAACTCTGGATCCGAATCCAAATCGCCCATTGAAGCAGATCCTTCAGTTTCGTCGAGCATGAAAACTTGCTCTGAATCACTGATTGGAATACATCGCAAGAATGTTCAATGCGCGGAGCATCTGATGAAGAACCCCAGAACCACAGGTAGTCTGAATCATTCTGTAGCCCTCCAGACTGGTGCCGCTTTCTCTCTCCCACTTAGAAATGCTAGAGGCCCGTGCGCTGTGTGAGTGTATGTTACAGAACCCTAGGTGGTCGAAATTTCCGGAGCTGTGTGCTGTGCGGTATCGGTGCATGTTACAGAACCCCAGGTGGTCGAAATTTCCAGAGCCCTTCACTACGATGTCCCTCCAGGTATCCAGCGAGTAGTGAGACAGTTACTGCATCTTTCCTTTCGTCAAATTCGATTTTCACTCCTGAAATGTCTGTGGTGCAAACGCATTTTTTAATGCCATTAAGGAGAAAACTTGTCTGTGTGAAGCCTCAGTCAGAAAGGTGGAGTATAGTAGTACCAGTATAGTACTAGAAGTATAGCAAGTGTAATGTGTGTAGCTTTAATTAGTTTGTAATTAGCAGTTGGCACACCAAAACACATACACTCAGTAGTTAGAATGAGATCTAAGAGGAGCTCTTCAATTGAAAAATAATTTAACCGCCGTTTAAATCCGTTGACTTGCTACACTGCATGGGGAAGGGGTTCGGGGAGAGGAAAGGTGGACTGAGGGGAGGTTTGGGAAATGGGTGACAAAGTTGTTGCCTCAAAAGCGATGGCACATATCCACGGCGGGGGGTTGGCCAGGGTTTGGTGCAGATCGAAACAGGAGAAAATTCGTCCAGGTTTATCTCAAGCTGCTGAGGGACAAAGTTCATCGATAGATCGGTAGTAGTGGATGTGTGTATATCGAGTAGTTGTGCAGTTAGAAATACTAAGAATGAGAACAACAAAAGGGGAATCCGAATAGAATCGAAATTCAAATAGGATATAAAAAAAACGATTACGAATAGATATGAAATAAGAAGTGAAATAGGCTGGCGGCCGAACAAACTATTTCTATCAATTTTCTTGCGCAGCAGCGCCTAGAATAGCAGCAACCTCGATTTTTTTTTTTTTCTAAATATTCTGCTGCGGGATTTCTACTTCACTGCTGTATTACAACATGGCGCTTTCCGTCCCTGTACTTGCCGAATTAGCTCGAGGAAGGACATTATTTCGGTAGGAGTGTAATTTTGCGTTCGGGCCGACAGCGCCGAAATATCTGAAAGAGGATTCGCAAGCCTGGGTCTTCGGTCATCGGGAACGTTTTACTGACAGCACCTTTACGGTGTCTTTCCGCAGTATGACGTTGTTTCACTTCGGGAACTGCGTCGCCCTGGCATACGTGCCGTACCTACTCACCTACAAGTACTCGGGGTTGTAAGTAATGCAAGGCGCTATTGCGAATTTCTGAAACAAAATATTCGCTAAGCTCTTAGTCGTGTCGTGCAGGCATTGACAGGAAAGGTACTGGTCCTCAGACTTGGCGCCCCATGTTTCGCAGCAGTCGAATATCGGAACGACTTAATTAATGGCAGGCAAAGAAATGCGCCCCACAGTCATCGGCTAGGGAGAAACGAAGTAGTTTTGCTCCTTGTCGTTGTACTAGATATGCCGGTCTGTGAGGCCTGCGAGTTCGGTTAGTGAATGTGAACGTGTAGGTGTGGCGGGTTGAACTGATGGTTGAACGTTTTCACGTGAAGAGGTGCAAATGAATTTTGTGCCCCTTTTTTTACTTCCAGATCTGAATACGGAGCATTCTGGAAATGTGTTCAGGCTGCAGCAATGTATATTGTCATGCAGCTGTGCAAAATGTTGATCTTGGCGACGTTTTTTCCGCCTGGTGACGTCTCCTCAGTTGGAGGTTTTGATGTGCTCGGCGTAAGTAATTGACTGAAATCCTTAGTTGTCATTTGACAGCGTTCCTGGTCCTCCTGTGAAACGCTAGTGTTTGATGAAAGTTTCAAGACAGAGCTGCAGATTTTACTAGTATTTTAGGTAGCGCTGAGCATATTTTTTGTATACGTTTAATAAGGTTACAACTTTTATATTATGGTGTGATATGCGTTCTATTGCAGTGTTCGTCCCTGTTCTCATGTTGTGATTCTTGGTGGGATATGCATCTGCACATTCTTCGCTGTAATGCTTAAGATTTAAGAATAGCGTAACAGCTTGGTGAAACTGTGTGCAGGCTATTAACTCACGTTTTGAGGAATACACTGTGCTTAATAGTTTTCACTCAAGGCCATATGAGAATCCAGAGAGCTCATTTAATGTAACTGTGTTGTTGCTTTATTCATTGAGTTAACCAGTAAACATGAGTATGGCTTAGAATTTGCTGCCTAAAAACAAGTTTTAAAGTTTATCATAACAGAATTTTTAAGGGGCAATTATCTCCCACACCCTTGTTCACTGCTTGTCTCAGGAAAAAGCATTTTGCACCATTTTATTTTGAAATAAGAGTAGGAGAAGGAAAGGTTGCACTGGTGACAAAATAGGTACCAGGTTTCTCCTGGCCTGGTGCCCAGCTTCTTTGGGAAGAAATGCTTGGGAAATGGGCCTTTGACCACGCCTTGAGTAGGGGCCGCTGCGGTGGCTCAGTGGTTATGGTCCTTTGCTGCTGACCTGAAGGACGTGGGTTCGATCCCGGCCGTGGTGGTTGAATTTCGATGGAGGCAAAATGCTAGAGGCCCGTGTACTGTGCGATGTCAGTGTGCGTTAAAGAACTGCAGGTGGTCGAAATTTCCGGAGTGTGTACCTCATTGCCTGAGTCTCTTTGCAACGCTAAACCTCGTAAACCAAACCTAAACCAAACCATTTTGGGTAGAAAAAAACCTTGTGTCATGGCACTCTTTGGCCACAGATCCCTTGCGCTGTGAATATTCATCAGAAGAAGGAAAGGCAGGGAGGTTTAATGAGAACACAAACTGAGAATACCTTGCACTGAGGAAGATGATGTTGAGGTGTAAAGGTGAAGGAGAAAAGGGAGTTAGATCAAAATGAAATATTGATGTAAATGTAGCAAAGTTGTTTGAAAAAGCTATGGGGCCACTTAAGCAATCCTTAAAAGGAAAGGTGATAGCATTAGAGAGTTGTCTTTGATTCGAGTACACTGTGACGCATCCTTTCTGGACCAAGAGCAACTTGTGACTGCCACTCACGCCACCCCACTGCCGTTATTTGAAACTTTTCCCACCAAAATCTAGTCTAGTCCGAATTTTCCTGCCATCTTAAATTTAAGGGGAAGGCTAACTTGCGTTCCATTTCAGAAGGAAATTTTCCGACATCCGGCAGAGGGGTTTTGGTGTAAAGAAGCAGCTTGCGACGGCCGCATGCGCCGCCGCGCTGCCGTTGGGCTCAACTTTTCCCACCAAGATCCAGTCTAGTCCAGACTTTCCTGCCCTCTTAAATTTTGGTGTCCTAAATTGGGGGGGGGGGGGGGGGGGGGGGTTATTTTGGAATATCAGGGAATTTCCTGACATCCAGCAAAGGGGTTTTGGTATGGTGACTGCTCTAATGCTGTCAGATTGATATAAATGTAGCAAAACATAGCAGGAAAAATGAAATTATAGCAGGGTTGCCAGGTGTTACCCAGAGCGGTGCAGTGAAACGTACTCTTTAGCAGCTCTCAACTCGAGCTATGGTAAAATCGACCATTGTGGCGCAGTGGCCCAGCTTCTACTGCTGCATTTCAGCAGAGGTAAACACCAAAAGCACCTGTGTACTAAGATTTTAATAAAATTAATCTGAAGCCATCCACTAAGGTCCACACTGCTTTATGGCCACGTGGATGCCATTAACAAATAAACAAATAGCAGACAAAATGTGAGTGTGAAAACTGACATGGAAACCGATATAGGTAACATAAAAACTGTTGTTGTGTATATTGCGACATTTGTTTGCTGGAACTAATCACAACTTGGACATACTCATCATCATGAGCCAATTTGAATTCACTGCAAGACAGGAGCCTCTTTCAATGACCACTAACTATTCCACATATAGGTACAGTATTCCAGCAAATCTCAAGCTTGTCACTCCATCTGCATCTAGGCTGCCCCCCTTTTATCTCTCCTTTCTCTTGGTATCCACTCTTGACACTCAATTTGAACACTGGCTCTCAGGTTCACATGTTGCATGTCCTGCCCACGGGCATTTCTCTAATTTGTGGATGGATTACTGGACATAAAGTTGACTAAAGCAGTTTTGTAATGTTTAGTTTTTATTTGTTTCGGCAATACAGAATTCTTGCTCTTGAGAGGCAGGACAAAAGGGTGGAAATGCCCTCCTGGTTGGTTTCTATCCTCGAAGGGTGCAGCATCATTGACACAGCGGCAGTTGCCGTCACAGAAAACAGCATTATTGCAGCAAAAGAGCACCAACAAATATGGATAACATTGTATCGACAGTAGATGTACGTTACATAGCAAGATGCATAATAGAGAACGTTTTGCAGTTCACAATTATAATTTACACAAAATTAATGTAACAGTGCTGTGCTTGGGAAACGGGGCAGGAAAACTTAATGGCCAACAGTTATGAACAGGGCTTTGTTTACCTCTGCTGTTCCACCACTCCCGACTCGGCCATATATAAGCACTGGAGCTCTCATTTTTGCACCTTCTGTGCTTGATAGCTGTCATGACCCTGTACCAGTCCACCTTTTTGATGCAGCCCCTCGGCGCATGCACACCTGTGCCCTCTTCTGAGCTCTGCTGGTTGGCAGAGCTCTGCTGAGCTCTGCAGTACAGGTTGCGTGCTTGTACTGTGCATGCACAGTTAGTGTTGCCGGCAGGTGCAAGCACACACCTGCCACTTCGCATGTGCGCCTCGCACCACACAGAAGCAGATAGTGCCAGCAGCACCCGTATGCATTTGTTTTAAACCAGTTTCCAGTGTAGCAGACAGATTTTCATGCACTTTCAAGGGGTGCCATATGTTATGAAAAAGGCAGATTAAGCCACGCAGTGCTGTCACTCTTATCTGTTCATGTCATTGGATTATGAGGCCATATGATACGTGCAGGTATATAATGCTTCTGGCCACATTTTTTGAAACCATTGCTCTGAATTCTTTTTTACCAGGTACCTTTTCGAATGGATGTGGTGAGCCCTTCATCAGAATGGTGTACATTATGCATGACTACTGCAAGTAGCAGTAGAATTAGCCTAGCTTTGCACACCTCTGCATTTGGTTTTTGTAGTTGTTGTTGTTGGACAAATGATCTGCGTGCATCCTTTTTCTGTTTCTAAACAATGTTCATGTATTGCATGCTGTTTACAGTGCATTTTAATTCTTTTATCTCAAAGAAAATGCTGAGTGATTTCAATTTGCCTGCCTCCATCTCCAAAATAAACAAGTGCTGAGTTCACAGGGCCACATAGTTGTGATGAAGGAACGCAGATCCTTGTTCTAAATGTGTTTGCGGAGAGGGAGGATTCTGTTCAAAACATAAGTGCTAGGTTGCTTACAAATAGGTTAACATAATTCTGGCAGTAATTAGTTGCCAACAATTTTATGCTCACGTACTGGACATCTTTGAAACTTCTCAGAGACGACCCCAAAGAATCGCAGGAGGAGGGTGCAGTCATATGTAGAAGTTAGTAGCTTGGCAGCATTGAACCTCTCTAGCTTTCCAAAGGGCGCTCAAATAGGTTTCCAACAAAGGGTGCTAAAATGCATTTGTAAGTTTCAGATATGATGAGTATGCACAATCAAGCAGTAAGCGCTCAGCCGCGCTGTTTTTAGAATTTGCCTATGGCATTTCCTTGTGAAATGTGTTGTAACAACTGTTTCCGAGAAGCCTATTACTTTCTAGCAGTGCTGACCTTTCATTTATGCACCTTTTGAGGTTTGTTTTCTGATACCTGTGATGATCTTTTCCTTCCAACACATACTCATACTCAGCATAGTGGAAAAGGAAGTTGTGGGCAGTGACATCTTACTGCACCCCCCCACCCCCTCCACATTTTAGTGCTTATTGCACTAAGTAGGTATTGTATGATGTACACCCCAGTAATGGAAGCTGGCTTTAAAAGCAGTTTGTCAACGTACAGACTAAATATCAGTGGTAGGCCCTGGTATATGAAATGAAGTGCACATGGGCTCTCATTCTAATAGAGAGCTGATGAGCTTCTTATGTTGCATATTGAAAATTGCTTGTGCGAGAGTAGTATGGCATGTGCATTTCGATTGGTGTTTGCCGTTTTGTGAACTGGTTATCCTTACAGTAGCCTTGCTTGCTTGGTGAACCTGCATCTGTGTGTGTGCACGTGTATGGGTTCTTGTTTGTGTATTTGGTAATATCATGCATGTGTAATTGTACATTTTTGTTGACCCTCTGATGATTGACTGACCAGTGCAGCTCTGTGCTTTCTGCTGCTGCTGCTGCCATGTAGGAGTTTCTCAAAGCCACTGTTGACCTGGCCGACCTTGTGGGGCTACACCTGGTGATGACCAAGGTGGCTGGCAAGGGCGAAACGAAATTCCTTGTTGCTGGTCTGGGGTGGGCCAGTGCAGAGCTGCTCATGACACGCTTCGTTCCTCTCTGGGTTGGTGCTCGGGGCATGGAGTTTGACTGGCGCTACGTGCAGCTGAGCTTTGACTCCAACATTTCATTGGTGAGCTTATGCATCTTTTGGCGACGTATTGCATTTTTTGGTTACCACCTGCTGCTAAGACGAGCTGTGTGCAGTTGTAGTAAAACTTTTTCACAATTGTGGCCTCTTTGATGTTCCTGTGTTTCTTACCTCTTTGCTTGCTAGACCCTGTTTTTATTTTTAGACTGCATCATTCATGCAGATACACAACGAAAAACTTCTGAATTTTGCAAATCTTCGGCCATACCAGAGTTTTAAGTGGTTGTGTCACACACAAGTAGCAGTCTCCCCATTATTGTATATATGTAATTTTGTAACCTTGCATATTATTAGTTCCGCCCTGGTATACTTAGAGCACTGTAAGCATAACACATCTTCTTAGATATACATTTTACATATGTCCTTTTGTGTTGTATTAAGCTATACTTAGCTATTTTGCATATAATGCTTTATTGAACATTACAGGTATCTAGCCATTGCAGAAGTGGTGCTTTGTGTTTGGTAAATGGTTTGTGTTTGCATTGAGCAAGAGAAGAGCAGTCTGATTAACTCCTTGGAACTGGTTGAAAAACTCTATGCATGGGGCTAAGAGCTGATTTAGTCAATAAACATGTTTGCAGCTCCAAACGCCAAGGCCCCTAGGAGCCTTGTTTCAGTTCTGAAGCCTGTTGCACCGTGCGAACAAGGCTAACAAATGAAAACAAAGGTCCCAGAAAACTTGCATGTGATGCAACTATAATCATACCACATGTTTGGGCTGCTGTTCACAAGATACGGTAGTGAAGAGTGGACGCTGAGGTTGTCTTCGTGGTTTTGAGGAGGCTAAGTAGGCTGTAAAGGAAGTTTTATGAAGTGAAACGTGGACCTAGGCACCAGTAGAAAGCTTTGAAAACTTTCGTTGGTTTGTTGTCCCCCTCTTGTACCCCTTATGAACTTGCAGGGATGGGCAATCTACTGCATTGCCCACTTAGAGGAACACAGTCTCAGGTGTGGCTCCTCATGACTTCTAGATTCTTGCAGTTCAGTATGGCACATGTGTAATATACATCCCTGAGACAATCAAGATGTGTGGTTGCTAAGCTGTAGTTTATATCATTCGTTTAACTCCTGTTTGGTCTGGGCACCCTTCCTGCTTGCAATTACTTTGTGCTAATCAATCCATATTAGCGCTATGTTCTTAGAGCGTTTTGTATATTGCAGCTCAGGTGCTTCAGGCCTCGACGGCAAGTGCTGCGGCTAGCAGCACCTTCTTCCTTTTTCCGCCTCGCATGCGGGAGGTGTGGGGTTCGATCCCCAGTGGCGCCGATTTCCCCTGGTCTGGTGGTCAACTTATTTAGGGTGAAACGCTTGGAAATGGGTCTTTGACCTCACCTTGAGTAGAAAAAGATAGATACCTTGTGCCATGGTGCTCTTTGGCCACAGATGCCCTTGCACCATAAAAATCCATCATCATCATAGCTACACATTTTCCTTCCGTATTGATTTGATTAGAAATAAAACCACTAATAATAATAACTTTGTACAGTCTGGAGGAGGAAAAAGCTTATTTCAGTAAGGATTGGACAAGCCCAAGCGGTTACGGAGCAATTGGGATTTCTTCAGTTAGGATCATGATCAGGGACTTGATATGAAAGCTCATTCAGTGTGCAAATTTCAGTGTCTCACTCTCGTGGTACAGATCTGTGGTGACTACTTGCCGTAAGCAGATGTATTCCCTTACCACTTCCAATGCTTTGCTTCCTGTTATAAATTGCTACTTGCTTCCAAAACTCTTGAGCATTACTGTCCTTTTTTGCATAATAATTTTTTGCATATTAATTGTTTCTCACTTTTTCTCTATGTTCCTTTTTTTTTAATTAAGCTACAAACAGATTACTGCCTTATTGTTTTAAAGCATTAAATGGGCACAGTGACTTGTGTGAAGCATGTTTTTATGACAACAAGGGTTTTATTGCATTTAAAACTTTGTTTTTAAGCATATCCTTTGCATCCTTCTTTCTGCGTGAGATGTTTTTGCTCATTTCAGATTTTTTTTTTCCTACATGAAAAATTGTTATAATTGCTGTCTGAGCACTACTTGTCTGAACACTTTACTTTTGGTGCCTTTTAGCACTGCAGCAACAAGTTTTTCAGGAAATAAGTTCTAACAGTATGCAAACAACAGTGTACTATGTGTGGTGTTTTTTCCACAGGTGAACCACATCAGCACGGCCACGCTGGTTTGGCTGTGGAACCGCCATGACTTGCGGAAAGTGCACCTCCCTGTGGTCACAGTGCTGCTTGCCATCACCTGCTACCGGTCACTGCTTATAGAGTATGTGCAACTTTGTTTGTTGCTCATTAGAAAGTCTGGTCTAACTTTGCAGTGACTAGACACAGAGGAGTGGTTGCTAAAGCTTCATTGCTCTTCTAATACAGCTGTCACATGCACACTTTCAGTCATGATCGAGGCAATTGTGATCGAACTTGGTGCAGATCTGGCATTGCTACCCAGCCAATTCAGTCGCTGTTGAGCCTGGTCCTGCTTGACACGAAGCCGGTTCATGAAGTGCAGCTGGCCCTTTTGATTCCGGTGGAAGGCTGCTACCCTTATGTTCAGGAAACAGTTGGAAGCGAACTAAAAAAATGAAATTGACAAAGATTTTTCTTTAAAAGCTCCAAAATTTTAAAATCAGATTTTATTTTTATTCAGTGCAACTTTATTGCCAAAATTTTGTAACACTGCCAAAACCACGAAGCCTACCTTGGCAGCAGTGAACAAACGCAGCACCCATATGCATATGGTGCTGGCATATTGTTTTGTGTGCATCTGTGAAGGAACCTGCTGTAGCTGCGTCAAGTCCATGGGATTTTTGATCAGAAGTGTTTGTTTACTTTTACTTGATTGAAAGCCCATTAGTTTACTGCCATTCATACAACTTGTGTGCATGCAGCACTCTCTTGTATGTAGCAGGCCAACTAATCAATTGGGATTAGATGGGAATGTGTAGCAACTTTACATGGCAAGCACACTCTGAGCCTCAATTAGGGTAAGACTTGGTCAGGATGGGAAGTGCCCATGTGACAGCAGTATGTCTGTAGGCTTGGTTTCCCATTGTAGTAACCATGTACAACTGTCATCAGGCTTGTATAGAGTGCGAACAATGTGTAGCAAAAAAATAAAGGCAAAATTAGGTAATGAAAGGTCGTTTTCAGATAACGTGCTTGTGCCAATGCAGTTAGCAGGCTTACATGGCTGTGCTTTTTCACAAGCGTTGCTTCTAGGTCTTATCAGCCAAGGCAAGCTGCCTTCTTTTCTTTTTTTTGCACGGCAGTTCTTTGCTCGAGCACTCTACACAAGCTTGACACCAAGTGTACCTTTAGACTGAGAAAACAAGTTGTTATAGACAGAAATAGGCTATGGGACTCACTTCTAGCAGTCATTGCCTGCTTGATGAGTTCAAGGTTGATTGGCGGTAAAATAGTCGTTAAGAGTAGATAAGGTAAACAAATTTCATAAGTTTTAGTACTGAACTTTCTGCACTCTCGACAAAAGTATGTGACTTGCGAAAGTTAAAAAAGTATGGGATGCACGATTAAACAAGCGTGCAGGTTGCACAGGCGAAATATACTGGGGTGACTCAAACATAATGCACCTGCAATTCTAATGCTCACCTGATATCCAACAAAAAAGTTGTGTGAAAATCTAAATGATGCGTCCACTTAGTGGCTGCTGTCCACAGACACTTCTATACAGCCATCTATGCCTAGTAGCATCTTCCTCCATGCTGTCCGTTGCCTTCGACCTGCAACACTTCTTGAATGTTCATTTGACTGTTGCAAATGGGGCAGAATTTAAAGCCATAATCAACAATGCTGTCACATCCTCCACGTACACATACTTTATCCCATTTCTCGGCTGAATGTGTGCAAGCCACTCACTATGAAGCATCCCTAATCAATCATTTTCTGGGTTGTTGAAGTGGACTTTCTAAAGTTTTAGCATATGTGCATGCTGTCAGACCTTTTTATAGAGAGTAGTAAGTTCAGTGTCGTTCCATGTGCGTTTATGGAAGGTGGGGGTGGGTTGTTTGGTATGCGATTGTGTCCATAGTGAACTTCATATCAGCTAAAGGTTGCAGGGCCCCTGCACTCAATAATCTGAGGTAGTTGATTTTACTCGTGGTGTACACTGGTGTCAAGAATTTTCTGAAGTGTTGACTGCTAGTACGATTGCCAGGCATCATCTCACAAAAAGTTGTGCATTTTGCTTGAATAACATTGCTTGAATAACATTGCTGTTGGCACTTATATCTGCAATAACTAAGGCTCTTTGTGCGAAATGCATGACATGCACTTTAAAGGGACACTAAGGACAGACAGCTCCATTCAATTTTTGCTTTTAGTAAAAATCTATGCTCTGGATCCTTCTGGCTACGTTGATCGGCTGTAGAAAAATGCATTGCTTGCTGTGAAAATTCTATTATAAAATTTTCCAGCCACTGAATTCAAACTTGTGACATCTACTCCAAAAAAAGGTCTTCATAATCACCATTCTGAAGTGAATACTGGTGCGGCCTAGCCTCCTCTAAGATATGTGGTAAATGGGTCGATGCACTACAGTTTTCCAGCAAAATCGGACTGTGATGGTGGCATTTGTTTTTCATCTTTCGGCCTTTTCTAGCTTTAAAAATAGTTTTTGTTATAGAATGCAGTAATCTATGAACACAGCCCAACTTCGGTTTGTCCTCAGTATCACTTCAATGCAAACCTTAGTGGTAGGGCTGGATTCATGCTTGTTTGTGAGGTAAGGTCTGAGAGACCAGATATGATACTATTTTGAAATTACACATTGCAGCAGGTGTTTTACACATAATTCATCAAGCTTAACCCATTTGTCCTGTTCCTGTGAGGACCGGAAGCAAGCATTATAATTATGGGAACTGACTTTCTTTTTTTGTTTTTCAGGTTGATGGTCCAGACCTTGGCATTTGGTCCCTGGCTTGTGTTGGCCGTAAAACTGATGGCAGCCATCAGTGTCGGTCTGTCTGCCTTGCATATCTATCTAAGCCTCACACAAAGCATGAACTCATATTGAGATGCTTCCCTCTCTTCTTTGTGACCACAACCACATTATCATAGTCACCCTTTGGACTAGGAAAGTTTGTTTATAAAGTTATTTTTACACTTATGGGTGTGCTTTTGTCATTGTCTGTGTTGGTGCGGTGTATATCAGGGCTTAGTTCTGGACACGTGGAATAAATGGTGTAATATCTGTAATCTAAGTTAAAGCTTAACTGAAGAGATGCTCCAGTCCTACCAATGTAAGTTGTACAGTACTCTCTTTAATTCAAACCTTAAGGGGCTAGAGATTTTGGTTTCATTAATCGGAAGTTCACCTTCATAATATCCAAGATTAATTGTAATGCGCTTCGTGGACATCTGTGCATGGAAATTGTATTTTGGAATGTTTTCTCTTTGTAAACATAGTTCTAGCATTTGCGCAATCTAAAATAAGGGTGAAAGACATTGATCTCTTTATTCAGTCAGCAGTCTCCAACTGGTTGCATGTTTGAAAAAAAATTATTTAAGTGCTGCTCTCCGAGTACTGTAAAACACCATTAATGTGGATTTCAAGTGACTGGAAAAATATTAGAATTGATTGACGGACGAATTATCAAATGCCCCCCCCCCCCCCCCCCTCCCTCCCTCAAAAAAAGACAGCTTAAAACCACTCGGCATCAAAGTGCGTTTAATTGGTGAGAAAATGGGCTATGCTCATGCGACGATGATTTTTTGCAGTTCTATCATGCTTTACTGCATGCCCAGTGTCGATAATGTAAGTAGAGCTGCCCCAAAAGGGTTAGGCTTCAGCGGTCTTTTTCAGGTGTAATGCGGTGGCGATGAAGCCTCCTCTCAAAAAATTAAACAATGTGGTGACGGGGGCGCTCCAGTCGTTGTGACGTCTGTCGCTCAGCTCGCAATACAGCTTGCATGGGAAAAAATGTACGATGCGATAGACGAAATGCGCAGCGCTATCTCTTGGCACTCCGAGAATGAGGCCTGCCCTGTTGAGTCGGTCGAGAAAACGAAACAGCTGTCCAGCGTTGGGTTGAAACAGCTGCGGTTCTTTTGAAATGTGAAATGCTGATACACTGCTCCCGTATGCTATGCACTCTTGTAAGGATACTGCGATGCGTGCGGGAACGAGGTATGTTTCAGTTTCTTGCATTTTGTAGCGATAGCTACATTACGCTAGCACTTCGAGCCTTCAGCGTGGCACTCCTTGAGCAGCGTGGCACTCCTTGAGCAGCGTGGCACTCCTTCAGCTGCGTGGCCACCCTTGAGCTCTATGGCTGGTGGCGCTGTAGCTGGTCATGTGGTTGGCCACGTGGTGCGGAGCAGCTGCGAAACCGAGTGGGGGGGAGTGGAGAGGAGGAGAGAGTGAATCCACGTTCAGGAACGCCCAGCGAAACGGAGTGGCGAAAGACTGACTTTGCGATTCGACTGAGCGAATTCCACGCGGCCAGCTGTAGCTATCGTGTCACTCCAGGTTTAACCAGAGCTAAACCACTACTGTGCCAACGTTTTAATAGCATCAACTGCCATGTGAGGTATCGTGTCGGCACACCAACAGTACGCAGCTGTCACTTTCTGCGCTGAATTTTTATGGCAATTAATAGGTGATTTGTGCCTAAATTAAGGTATGGATCAGAGTCTTTGTTGTCTGTGCTCAAAACTTGGAGCAGATTCCATGCGTTAACTCTCCGATAGCACGTGGTTGGACTTGTAACATATCAACACGTACTTGAACAATGGAATAAAGGAGGGATATTTTTTTGTAGCTGTCCTACGACTGTGTTCCTTAAGCAGGTAGTCCAGTCGCGAAGAAGCGCTTTCATTAATTTACCGCCAAATCGCGGCTTTGGGCACTCAGTGCGCTCCATTTACAAACCTCGATCATCGCTCGTGCTGTGGCGAACTAAGTGCACTGAAAGAACCATGTGCCAATCACTGCTTAGTTTTCTACATGTGCAGTTGAGTTTTTTGTGTGTTCAATTATTTTCAGAAGAGCTAGAAAGCTCTTTTGATTGTGGAATTGTTGCAAGGTGCCACGCATTGTTTTTTTCTCTAATGTCATGCGATCATGCCCGCATATGTTATAAGTGTTGATGTGTCTCTGTGATGTATCAAAACTGAGGTGTGAATTTCGGTGGAGGCGAAGTTCCGGAGTACCCAAGTTCAAATCTGACCGCGGCGGCCACATTTCGATGAACGCGAAACGCAAATTGTGCCTGTGTGCTGTGCTATGTCAGTGCACATTAAAGACCTCGGTCCCTCCTTTATCCCTTCCCTTACGGCGCAGGTGTCCCCTGAAATGTGAGACAGATACTGCGCCAGTTCCTTTCCCCAAAAACCAATTTTCATTTTCAAATATCAGAGGCCCCTGTACTGTACGATGTCAGTGCAGGTTAAAGAGCCCCAGGTGGTCGAAATTTTCAGAGCCCTTCACTATAGCATCCCTCATAGCCTGAGTCGCTCTGGGACGGTAAACCTTTTTT
Source organism: Amblyomma americanum (assembly GCF_052857255.1). NCBI lineage: Eukaryota > Metazoa > Arthropoda > Arachnida > Ixodida > Ixodidae > Amblyomma > Amblyomma americanum. The sequence goes on along the minus strand of NC_135502.1, from coordinate 75,546,661 downwards.
GAGCACTGCTGAGCACTAGAAGGGTTATAGATGGTGGAAGCCGCATTCTTGGAGTGGTCATGCCGCGCCACAAAAAAAAAAATTAGCAGTGGCTTAGCTCGGCTATGCTACGATATATATACGTAGCGAGCGGTACGTTTCCCTGGCTGTGCTTGTTGTGGTCACTGTATGTTCAGCAATGAGAGAGATATAAGCTCCATCTCAGCCGCTCTGCGCCGTCTTCCATAGGCTCCATCTCAGCGGCCATGCGCTGTCTATTACGCTCGGCAGTCTGGCATCTCCGTTTGGCAAGCCGTTCCTCTCTCTGGTCGGGCGTCTCCGCTGCTATCTTCACCTTCTTACGCTCATTCTCTTTTTGTTGAGTAGCCAAGTGCCAGGCGACAACCTCAGGATCGGAAGAGTTAATCTTCTCTATTCTGTACTGCACTTTAGCAGCGGCTGGACTCTCTTTCTCTGCATCCATGTTAAACGTTGTGATACAGCCGCCCATTACATCTCTGCCTTTCATACGTTATGCTGTGCATGCGACACACGGTTCGGGTGATAGTGCGGCGACGAAGCACGCAGCGCACCAGTGGGGTCTCTCTGGTTACTATGGTATCAGCGCATATCCACAACTGCTCATCCTCATGACGTCACGTGCAGCTCCGAGAGTGAAGCGGGCGCGTGACGAAGCGCACGCCACACATGCTGCTCCTCTCCGGCTGCCGTGGTAACTGCGCATGTGCACAACTGGCCTCCCCGGCCACCGTGAAATGCTCGGCTGGTAGCCCAGTGTAGCTCTCGCTAAAAAATTGCTGGTGGTTTAGCTCTGGTTAACTCTGGTTGAAAACGGAAAGCTGCATCTCCCTGGCTACGTTTGTGGTCGAGCGACTGGCGGTCTCCACGACAGGCATCGCATTGATCACACTTAGGGTCACGCTGAATGCATCAAAGTGCACTGGCGTTTTATGCAGAACCCACTTTCATGACCTGCGCAAGCGATGCCGGCAGATGCTTGAACGAAGTCAAGGTCGAAGTCGAGATAGTTTGTGTAACAGCCGCTGGTGTCGCTGCTGTAGCTGACGTGTCAAACCTGACTGCCACCAGTTATGCTTATCGTGTGACCTCTAGCTATATTCAAGGTCAAGCTTGCGGCCTCGCTGACGGCTCGAAAAGCTGGCGCAGTGAAGCTTTTCGCTTCAAAAACTCTTTTGCCGCCGACTTCTGCTACTGAGCCAGTGTACCCGTGTTCGAACCTGACCGCGGCGGCAGTGTTTCGATGGAGGTGAAGCGCAAACGGTGCCCAGGTGGTCGAAATTATTCCAGAGCGCTCCACTGCGGCACCTCTTCTTTTACTCCCACCTTCCTCACTTCCTTTCCAGCGTGGTTCGGGTGTCCGCCAAGATATGTGAGATAGTTACTGTGCCATTTCCTGTCCCCAAAACCAATTTTCATTCCGCCAACCTCGCTGAAGTAGTAGTAGTAGTAGTAGAAGTGGTTTATTAAAATAGTAATAAAAAGGAAGGATAAGATTTTTGCTAGCCCCTTCCATCGATACTGAACCACCTGAGTTGGGGCAGCGGAAATAAAGAATAGCAGGCAGAAGGGAGAAATGAAATGAAAGGTGAGGGGACAGTAAGAGAAGAGAGGGTGAGAGGTAGTATACACAAACTTTTTACACAATAAGAAATGTGTACAGGTTGTTCGCTGAAGCGCAACGCGAACCAGAGATGCACCTGCTAAGCTATCAATGACAGGCCTGTACACTTACTGCGTCCCACCTAAAACATCCTCTTTTTCAGGGGCTCGCCGAAGTACAGTCGAACCCCACTACAATGAAATCCACGGGGTGCATGAAAAATTTCATCGAGGCAAAAACAGCCCAAAAACACTGTCAGGTTGAACAACTTAGTCCCAAAACATCAGGATCGTTGACAGCAGGCTCAGTGAGATGCCGAAGTCCGCTGCAACATCTCCCTTTTTCCTGCCGCTGGATGCCATCCTGACAATTCGTGCCTTCTCTTCAAGAGAAAGGAACTTCGCTTCCTGGACAAAGTCGCCATGCTCTTGTCGATTGCAGCGCACAAGCGCGAGTCAAAAAAACTAGGGCAAACGCGCTGCTACTGTTACCAGGCTGCTGCGTCCTTTGGCGACGGATTGGTTGCAGCTCTCATTTGGATGAAAATGGGAGCTTGCACCTGCGCCTTGTCGCAAGGCAGCCAGCCTGATTGTCATTACCACCAAGCAATGGTGGTCTTCATGAGCGTTTGAATGAGAGGATCATTGGTTCCGGCGAAAGCTTAGTGAAGCAAAGCAGCGCGGACCTACGGAAGTACACAGATGGGCGGCAATATGCTTGTTTTATTGTAAGATAGATTTTTAAACCCAGCTTCGCATAGCAAAAATTTTGTGGAAGCGGAAACGCACCCCAAAAATGGTTCGTTGTGATGAGAAATTTGCTTCATTATACTTTCTATGCCGAGCTGACAGGGAATTGGGAATATTTCGTTGAAGCGAAAATTTTGTTCAAGCAACATTCGTTGTAACGGGGTTCGACTGTAACGGTTGAAGGCCGCACCGTGACCGCACAAGAATTCCAACGACTGGACGCTAGTTCTGTATAAAGCCTACGCCTCCCGCCCAGCCAGCTCGCCGAAACCACGTTACCCCTCCGAGAACGCTACCTCCGATGCAGCTAACCGCAACTCCGAGAACGCGGCGCACGACGCAGCAGCTGCAACGGGGGCAGGGCCAAGACGCCAGCCCGCTTACCACCTGCCACGAAGAAGGCTCGCCTCAGAGTGCAGCGCAGCAAGCAGCTGCCGCAGCTCCCACCCAACGCTGTTCGAATAGTTGTTCACGTACGAGGTGAACTATGACTGCGGGACATCCCAACACCTCGACGCTTGAAGGCAGTGCAGACCCAGTGAAAATCATCCCACCGGACGACTTCTGCCTGCGTATCCACCCGACCAACAATACTTTCACCATGGCAACAACACACTTCCCAGCAGCCGAGGTTCTCAAGACGCTGACCTCCCTCACCATTGGAGACCACACCTACCCCAGTGCAGCTTACATGGCTCCCCCTCCAGGGGCTACCAGAGGAGTGATCACGAACGCCTATAACGATGAGACCCCAACGCAACTCTACCAAGACCTGGTCAGAAGAAATCTGGAGTACAGCATACTAGCAGCACGCTGCATGGGAAAAAGGCACTCCATCCTAATCACCTTCGACGCAACTACGGTCCCTCACTCCATCAAATACATGGGAGCCATCCACCGCTGCACCCCATACCGCGGCAGTCCGGATGCCTGCACTAATTGCAGACAGCCGGGTCACCGCCACGACGTATGCCCAAGCCCCAAGGCCAATCTTTGCCCCCGCTGTGGAGCACAAGATTCGGAACAAGACCCTCCTTGCACACCCAAGTCCATTCTGTGCGAGGGCCCTCTCTTTACCGGCACGGGATCCTGCAAGGGACGAAACCTTCACCAGCCATGGAAACAGCCCAGCCACCCACAAACGCAGAAGCAAGAAGCGATCGCAGCCAGGGTCACTTTTCCCCAGTTGTCGTCCAGATTCATCCAGCCCAACCAACACAAGCAAGCTTGGGCAGTGCCGTTGAAACAAGCTTGGAACACCTCCCCCTCTTCACACGGCCACACGACATCCATGACAGCGACGACTCCCAATCTACAACACGCCCTGGCAAAATCCCAGGAGGAGGCAGCGGCGGCTAAAGCAGAAGCTACAGCAGCCCAAGCAGAAGCCGCTGCCCTTCGACAGCACATCTCAAGACTGGAAGCCTCTATAAGTACCCCTGCCACCGGATCTCCCATTCCATCTACCCCCGCTCCAACAACATCCCAAATGGACACTTTTCCAGGGATGTGGTACTTTTCCCCAGTTGTCATCCAGATTCATCCAGCCTAACCAACACAAGCAAGCTTGGGCAGTGCCGTTGAAACAAGCTTGGAACACCTCCCCCTCTTCACACGGCCACACGACATCCATGACAGCGACTCCCAATCTACAACATGCCCTGGCAAAATCCCAGGAGGAGGAAGCGGCGGCTAAAGCAGAAGCTACAGCAGCCCAAGCAGAAGCCGCTGCCCTTCGACAGCACATCGCAAGACTGGAAGCCTATATAAGTACCCCTGCCACCGGATCTCCCATTCCATCTACCCCCGCTCCTACAACATCCCAAATTTATTTATTTTATTTATTTAGAACATACTGCAGGCCTACAGTAGGCCCAAGCAGGAGGGGCGAGTACATAATATATGCAAAAAAGAACAGGCTTAGCAAAATTGAAAAAATGTTAAATACAAGTTGTAACACAAAATACAGCAATAAATACAAGGCTCAGATGCAAAATACAAAAAGTGAACGAAAAAAACGGCTCTCAAATGCTGTGAAGAAAACATTGAGTCAAAAGAATCACCTCTGGTTAAGAGATCTGGCGAACACCTGTTCCACTCCTCAATGGTGCGTGGAAAAAATGAGTATTTAAAGGCGTTAATCCTAGCACTGTAAGGGGTTAATGATTGTGTATGATGATTTCGTGTTTGGCGCGTAGTGTTAGGTTTAAGGAAGGGGTCTGCATTCATAGACAGTTTATGGTTTTTTAGTAAGAAAAGTAGTTTCAGTCTGAATTTTCCGGCGCAGCTGTAATGTTTCAATACCGTGAGTTTGCATGAGGGTCGTTGGTGAGTCAGTTACACGATACTTTGAAAAAATAAAACGGACGGCTTTGCGTTGAATCATTTCAAGGGCCTCGATGTTACGTTTAGTGTAGGGATCCCAGACGGTGCACGCATATTCTAGTGATGGCCTTATTATTGAAAAGTAGGTTAATTTTTTAAGTTCAGGTGGGGCAAGTTTTAGTTTATGTCTAAGAAAGCAGAGCTTACGAAAGGCTGAGGAGCATACGTTTGATACATGTTTATTCCAGCTAAGGTTTTTCGTTATTGTAACTCCTAGATACTTGTACTCGCTGACTTCGGTCAGAAGGTGAGATGAAATATTGTAAGGAAATGAGAAGGAAGCCTTTTTGTTAGTTATCGTCATGTATACTGTTTTCTCTAAATTTAGCTTCATGTCCCATTTATTACACCATCTACCCCATATGGACACTTTTCCAGGGATGTGGTACTTTTCTCCAGTTGTCATCCAGATTCATCCAGCCCAACCAACACAAGCAAGCTTGGGCAGTGCCGTTGAAACAAGCTTGGAACACCTCCCCCTCTTCACACGGCCACACGACATCCATGACAGCGACTCCCAATCTACAACATGCCCTGGCAAAATCCCAGGAGGAGGCAGCGGCGGCTAAAGCAGAAGCTACAGCAGCCCAAGCAGAAGCCGCTGCCCTTCGACAGCACATCTCAAGACTGGAAGCCTATATAAGTACCCCTGCCACCGGATCTCCCATTCCATCTACCCCCGCTCCTACAACATCCCAAATGGACACTTTTCCAGGGATGTGGTACTTTTCCCCAGTTGTCATCCAGATTCATCCAGCCCAACCAACACAAGCAAGCTTGGGCAGTGCCGTTGAAACAAGCTTGGAACACCTCCCCCTCTTCACACGGCCACACGACATCCATGACAGCGACTCCCAATCTACAACATGCCCTGGCAAAATCCCAGAAGGAGGCAGCGGCGGCTAAAGCAGAAGCTACAGCAGCCCAAGCAGAAGCCGCCGCCCTTCGACAGCACATCGCAAGACTGGAAGCCTAGATAAGTACCCTTGCCACCGGATCTCCCATTCCATCTACCCCCGCTCCTACCACATCCCAATCTCCCCCTCCCAACCCACCCAGCGCCCATATTCTGCCCAGGCATTACGAACCTACTTCTCCTGATTTGCTATATATGGAGGCTGACACTGAACCCTCTACAAATTCACCTTCGCGCACAACGCCTCTCCCTCCGCGCCCATCTCACTAGACAGCATACCAATCCTGCTTGAGGCCTTTGCTGCTCGATTTGAGGCAAAATTTCAGGACGCTGCAAGTCACATCAACCAGGAATGTGCAGCCCTCAAAGAGGCGGCAATCCTTATAACACAAGATAATGCTATTCTTAACCGATTCAATGTACTAACCCAAGGATTCTCTGACCGCTATAACGATATTGAATCCCGGCTCAGCACTTACGAAACCAGCCTCCCAAAGTGCGACCCCACCCCAAACGGACGCAAGAAGCCCAAAGCACAGGAAGGACCGGACAACCCTATCCCTGCCGTAGCTCAGGACCCCCACGCCCTCGTTACGGCTCCCCCCCACTAAAGACTCATGATGGCAGTTCCAATTTCTTCTGGCAGTGGAACTGCCGGGGCTTTGGCCAGAAGCGTCACGTGGCCCACCAAATGCTGTCCTGCGCTACGGGGCCTGGCATCCTCGCCCTGCAGGAACCCACTTACCTTACCCGGCTATATTGCTGTTCTGCCCGACCCGCTGCGGTGGCTCAGTGGTTAGGGCGATCGGCTACTGATCTGAAGTTCCCGGGTTCGAACCCAACCGCGGCGGCTGCGTTTTTATGGAGGCAGAATGCTAAGGCGCCCGTGTGCTGTGCGATGTCAGTGCACGTTAAAGATCCCCAGGAGGTCGAAATTATTCCGAAGCCCTCCACTACGGCACCTCTTCCTTTCTTCTTTCACTCCCTCCTTTATCCCTTCCCTTACGGCGCGCGCGGTTCAGGTGTCCAACAATATGAGACAGATACTGCGCCATTTCCTTTCCCCCAAAACCAATTATTATTATTATGTTCTGCCCACATCCCCCACACCCTCTTGAGTAGCATTTCTAGTTCGTCTCTCAATCACCACCATCTCCCATTCTAATTGAGCTTGTGCCACAAAACGCTCGAGCGAACAGTCTCTTTATCCTAAATGTATATAGCCACCCTGAATGCCTACAAAGTAACTTTGAACGCCTCTTTACACTGCGAAGCACATAGCCAACAAGGGCCCTTTACTCGTCGTAGGAGACTTCAACGCCCGACATACGGCCTTGGATTACCCACGCGACACACCGAAAGGACGTCGGGTTTGGTTAGCCGGGCAACAAGCCGAGTGTCTCCCTGCTCACCGACCCTACCTTTCCTACACACACGGGAAACAGTGTCTGTAAAGACACCACACCAGACCTCACGTTCGCACATCGCCTTCCTCACGCCACATGGTGCAACACAAGATGATCTATGTAGTGATCACTGCATTATCGAGATTCTCTTAAACATTCAACTACACCGCAGGCCTCCCAGAGGCACCACTTTCACAAAGTGGGACTCTTTCCGCTCATGTAGAGCAGCCCGCACCTTCGCCCCCATCACGGACGTCACCGAATGCTCCAAGCAACTACAAAGCGATGTCCGATCCGTAACACGCCCGCTACCAGAGGACAGCCCAAGCGACACAATTGACTCCCGCCTCCTACATTTATGGGAAGCTAAAGCAGGCCTAGAGCAACGCTAGCAAAGGCAGCGTTGGAACCGGACACTTAAGCGCCACCTCTCCCGTCTTAACAAAGAGATAGAGACACACACAGCGATTCTTTCACGTCAAAACTAGGAATCACTACGCAACAAGCTAGATGGTAATATGAGTATACCGCAGACCTGGAACCTCTTCAGGCACTTAATAGACTCCACTCACTCTAAGACTACCCAAAGACACCTCACCAGACCCATATATACTTCCGATACGCCTCCACCGGAGCTCGTCCAAGAACTTGCAATCAATACTTCCCCGCATACCCTCCTGTAACACACCCCCACTATGCAAGCCTCCCTAACGACTACCTTGACCAACCCATTACAGAAGCAGAGGTTCAGGCTGAACTCCAGAGACTTAACCCGTCCTCAGCCACGGACATAACAAGACACTCGGGAATCTCGACGCACAATCCACTGCCGCAATTACCGAATACTTTAATGAATGCTGGAAAATGGGTACCCACCCACCGGAATGGAAAGAGGCCAAAGTCGTCCATACGCAAACCTGGCAAACCTCTGCTCACATCTAACCTCAGACCCATCTCCCTCACATCTTCTGTTGGCAAACTCATGGAGCATGTACTCCAGACAAGGCTTTGCCAATGCCTAGAAGGCAACAATCTCATGCCGACTAGCATGTTTGGATTTCGTCCTGGGCTTTCCACACAGGACGTTTTCCTACAGCTAAAACATCACATTCTCGACTCCCAAACCTCCGACACCAAAGCTATTATAGGGGTGGGCCTCACTAAGGCCTTTGATAACGTTGCACGCTCGGCTATCCTCCAAAACCTTACGACCCTGGGAGTTGGCACTAGGATGTACAACATCCGAGACCTCCTCAGCCACCGCACAGCCACGCTTACTTTCGACGACCACCGCCTCCCAGGTGTCACGCTAGGAGCATGAGGACGCCCCAGCGAGCCGTCCTCTCTCCTATTCAACACGCACTCCTTCACCTACCCCGACAGCTAGCTCAAATCCCTAGCATCCATTTGAGCCTCTACACCGACGACATCACTGTTTGGGCAAACCGCGGCAGTGATGCCGAAATAGAAGAACACCTACAATTTGCCCTAACCACCATCGGCACATATGTACTGGAGCGTGGCCTGACCTGCTCCCCTTCAAAATCCGAGCTCTTTCTCTACCGGCCCAAACAACACGATTCGGTCAATCCACCCATCTCCCTCACCCTAGGAACCCACCCCATCCCACTAGCAGACAAAATCCGCGTGCTTGGGCTTGTTCTTTACTCCCATGGCGTGCACGGAGAGGTCATAAAGACACTCCAAACACACGGTCAACAGACCGTCCGACTGATTCGCCACATAGCGGACCACCGGGCTGACTTCCGCGAACGACACACGACTCGCCTTACCCAGGATTACGTCATAAGCCGCACCACATATGCCCTTCCATACCTACCCCTCAAACAGAAGGAGAGACCAGGTAAATGCGCTCCTGCGAAGTTGCACGAAAACGGCTCTATGTATCCCCCCAGCACATCAAACGACCGACTCTTCAAACTCTGTGTCCACAATACCTTTGAGCAACTCACAGAAGCTACCTTTACGGCACAAATATCCTGTCTATCCAACTCGGAGGCTGGCCGCACTTTATTATCCCGGTTAAACCTCACCCCAACTGCACACCCTATCGAGGGGGTCCCCCTTTCTCCTATCCTCCGCTCTAACCTCAACGTACTCCCCATCCCCAAGAACATGCACCCTGAGCGGGACAGGGACCGCAGAGTAGCAAGGGCTCAGAACCTCCACAAACAGTATGGTGATGACCATAAGGTAGTCTACGTGGATGCAGCGGAGTACACGTCAGACTCCCGCATGGCCCTGGCGGTAGCAGACGATCAAACAAAGCTTCTGACCTCCAGCTCAACCATCAGCAATTCTACCACAGAGGCAGAAGAGGCAGCCATCGCGCTTGCTCTCATTTCTACATCTTCCACAAAAATTATCTCTGACTCTAAATCTGCCATTCTCAACAATGCCAATGGCTACATATCCCGCACTGCTGCTCGTTTACTACGCTTCTGGCAGCCCCGGCGCCGTATAACCTTCATCTGGACGCCAGCACATGCCGGCCTCCCTGGCAATGAGGAGGCTCATTCCTTGGCCCGAGGTCTCCCATTACGGGCGGGAGTCGAGCCTCTTCTACGGGCCGAGGAGCGCCTGCTCTCCTTCCGTGATATTTTCTCGTACTACTGGGAACAACGAAGGGAGTATGCATTCCCAGCCCCATCCCTCACCATAGCGCAGGCCGCACACAGGCGACGACTACAAACTCGGACTGCTCCATACCCCATACTACTACATGACCGATACCCAGACCAATTCCCCTCCTCATGCAAACTTTTCGGCAAGCCAGGAGACTTTCTACACACCCTGCTCACATGCCTCACCTTCCCTCATCCCCCGTCACCGACCGTGGCGGAGTCTTACTGGGAGTCTCTTCTGACCGAAACTTTTATGACCAGCGCCGGCTCATCTCCAGCATTCTGAGAAGGATTGCTCTCCAAGGGCTATCCTTCGCTTTGTACTGTTGCTTCCTCACAATGAGGAAGCATCCAAGTGTCATGTAGGGGCTTCGCCCCCCACCATTTACATCGTCGGCAATAAAAGCTTCCACCAGCGCCTCCTGCCAAGCTCAACCAATATGTCCGCGACTTCATTTGGGCCCAAGAGCGCGCGCCTCGGGCCACCTCCTTTCCGCCGCCCTCAGTTGTGATGCGACAGTGTTAAGAGGGCCACGAAGGCGAAGGCTGTCCGGCGGCGACAACGTCTATGTGAAGCCTCCACCTGCCAGGTTGTGTTTAGGGGGATTTCTCTCTCCCTTACTGCCAACCGTCCCCTCTTTACGTATAGGGGAGAGGAGGGACAGAGACAAAGAATGACTCAGCCCAAATGGAAATGACTAAGCAGAAAATGACTGACAACAGCAGGCCTATGTTCAAAATACACAGCGTCCCTAGAACCATATATGTGCAAAAATCAGGCTTGCGAGAGATATGCCTTGTAGCCTGGGTCACACAAGCCCCATCAGAGGCTGTGTTTGAAACAGCCACCTGCCAGTGCAGTGGCGCATCGCTGAACCGCTTCGCCGGTGTTGATGAGGGCTTGCCGCAATGCGATACATTTTGCGTAGTTGCGCAGTCGGGATTGGAAGAGATTGGCTATGGCGAGTGAAAGAAGAATGCCATCGCATTTTCTCGGCATCAATCCAATTGATCGCCCCCAGTTTTTTTTTTATGGGCGTCCCGCGTCTGTTCGTTGCCTCAACCAGAGCAGCACACAAACGCAACCTTGCCACTTGAGTCACTTTAGGTCGGCAGGCGTCATGGCTTGCGAGAAAAAAAAAAATAGGGGGCACTTTAGTGATCTAAAGTGCGATGAGGCGAAAGCTTTTTTAGGTGGTGTTGCTGCTCCTGTGGCTGTTTATGTGCTGAAACTACTAATCAAAGACTATGCGATTGTAGACAATCGCAGGTGCATAGTCTGCTGGCGCCTTGCGCATGCGCAGTGCATTCAACGTGCCCCGAGTTTCCAGTTACGGCATACCGCACATCGCGTCTAGTGTATGACAAGCCGGGAACAGCCAGCTGCCAGCGGGGAACGCCGGCCGGCCGCAGGGATACGTCGTTTTTCAATGGTTCATCTGCTAAGCTCCGAGGCAGCCTATCATTTCGCTGCGCACGCTCGCGTGGCATACTACACCAATGATGACGTAATCGATGACGTCATCAGGACCGGACACGCTGGCGAGTCATGAGCCTATAAAGGCTTTCGCCTTAATAAGGAGATGGAATCGCTGCAACACAGCGCTACCTTCTATCGACAACAACCGGACCTTCGCTGTGATGACAGAGCTTTCGTAGCACAGCACGGCGCGCTTCCGATCGTATCGAGCCAGTTCCTTTGTCGTGCGCCACGCTGCACACCGTTCAGACAAAGTTCGCTTCACGTTCTTCCTCCAGTTCGGTGTCGGGTTGGCCGCGTTTTCCAGATGGTGTTCGCCTGAGCTTGCCGAGTGTGGGAGTTAAACGCATTTCATGCTCAGTATCCTTGAGATTATATAAAGACCATTTATGCGGAAAATAATAGCCATAAACTGTTACCATGATAATCAATGTAAAGTCAGCCATAAGCTGCCGAATTGAATTCTATACTTTGCAACTATTAAAGTTAGCCGCTTGTAATTAGATATTTATGGCTGGCCGTTATTAATATCCATATCAGTTTTCATCATTTCGAAAACGCGATCATGCGCGGCGCCACGGAACAGCTAATCCTGGCCCTCCCGGCGCATCAAACCGAAATCACACGGATAAAGCGAGCACGTAGATAGCCCACAAGCGCACGTTAGTGGCCGTCGCATGTGTCTCGTAATCTTGGTTCACCCGGGCTGAAGCAGCGAACATCTGCCCGGGCAAGACAGAGAGGGGCATGTGACACATGCCACCGCCTAGCTAGAGCAGACAGGCGTCAGCGGTCTGTGGACGCACCTTGCCCGTTGGCGATCAGTATCGAGTTTTCTTGCCTGGTGCCGGTGTGTGCGGGGCCTACGCGCATCAGGTTTCCAAGATACTAACACTACACCTAATTACTGTCGTACAGTTCGTCGCGTGGTCGGCCAAAGGTCCGCGCTCCACCACCTGAAAAAATGTGGCTGTGGCTCAACTCATCTGAGCCAGGATACAGAGCGAAAGCTCTGTTAAGCATGGTTAGACACGATTTACCTTTGGTTCACCTTTATTTTTCTGGACTTCAGCGAAGACAAGTTACGTGATGCATCGCGCCACAAGTGCACGAGCGAGCGGCGGTCGCACACATTGCATGTCACAACTGGCGAGGAGGAGCGGCCGAGCAGCAGTCAGAGCAGTGGCGGACGTGAGTCACGTGACCGCCAAGTGCGCAGCTATGACGTCGATAAAGAAAAGGGTCGAGGCACCTGCCACGCGTGATTTTGCACATGCGGCGCGCCTCCCGTTAGAGGTCAAATCCAAGAGCCAGGTGACCTTCAGGCACAGCATGGGAGGAGTAGAGAGCTTTTCGCTCTAAAATGTTCTGGAATTTTTCGTCCGTCCGGTCCGCGGACCCAGCACGGACCTCACAGACCAGAAGTGGAACGTCACGTGACGTCTGGTCCGTTGGCCAAAACAGGTCCGTGGTACGTTGTCTGGATACACTTTTAACCAACTGCTCATAAGAAAACACCTCTTGGTGGGCACTTTAATATCGCCCAAATGTAAGCACTAATTTTCGCCGAAATGATGAAAGGCAGCGTGCTACGAGCATTTCGCGGAGCCGGGGGGTCGAGAGTGTATGCCTCTGGCTTGGTCTGTCGACTGCTACTGTGGCCCGCCGCGTTAATGCTGTCGCGGGCTGTTCCACGCACGGTTAGCCCCGAGGGATCGGTCCGCGGTCCAGTCCGTGTCGTCTGAATCTACCAAGTGATTCACACGACGGACCTTTCCCGGGTTTTTCCAACATTTTTTTAGTTAATGGTCGTATCACATACCTTGGGTGATCCTGTCTCCGGCACAAGAAGCCGATCTTCGAGATACCAACTAGAACTATTTCAAAATAGCAATCCGAAGCTCAATTCAGAGCCAGAAACGATGCTCCGGTTAAAGCAGCGGTGCCGTCACATAAATTACTCGAAAAACATTCGTACGCGCTTTGAATGGCTGAAATAGAAATGTTAATGACGGCAATAACGTGCGATTAATGTTTGTGACGTCGCAAACGCAGAGTTGCCCGCAGAAATCACGTGGCCAGGGAATAATAATAATAATAATAATAATAATAATAATAATAATAATAATAATAATTGGTTTTTTGGGGAAAGGAAATGGCGCAGTATCTGTCTCATATATCGTTGGACACCTGAACCGCGCCGTAAGGGAAGTGATAAAGGAGGGAGTGAAAGAAGAAAGGAAGAAGAGGTGCCGTAGTGGAGGGCTCCGGAATAATTTCGACCACCTGGGGATCTTTAACGTGCACTGACATCGCACAGCACACGGGAACCTTAGCGTTTTTCCTCCATATAAACGCAGCCGCCGCGGTCGGGTTCGAACCGCAAACTTTAAATTCGATTTGTGCAGGACTGAATTGCTGCACGGCTGCCAAACTTGGTGGAAATGATCAGAACGGGAAGGAAAACCGTCTGTAAAAGTTTCATTTGAGTACGCGAATCTGGGGAAAAAAAACCTGCAGGAGGTCGTCCGCGGATTAGACATCACGTGACGTCCCACTCTCGGTCCGCGAGGTCCCTGCCTGGCCCGCGGTCATGAATGTAGCGCTATGATGGCACAGCAAAAGGCCGGGCGCATACCTAATCTGCTTACCGCCTGCTCCGACTTTTTTCTTTGCTAGGGGCGATAAATGGATTAAGCATGCGCGCGGCTTTTCGCTGTCCTACGTCAACACCTCCATACGTTCATTAATCATATTGTTCATCAATATGACCAGGCGGGGACGTCGCGAAACGGAAGTGGGACGTCACGTGATGCGTAACCTGCGGGTGAGAACTGGCCCGTGGTCCATCATCTTGATCAATTTTTACGCGTGCTCTCTGCATCCGTACGGTTTCGGGTTGGCGCGCCACTGGGGCGGGGGTAGAATTTGCTATGTCGCAGTCTGGTTTCCAAAGGCCTAAAAACAAATATGGCTATTACTAACGGCCAGGCACAAAAACTTCGCGTCTTCATAACCATATTCTTAAAGAAGAATTAAATGCGATAGCATTTCAAATTGGCCCTCCCTCAAATATTCCACAGGACCCCCAAATTTTGGAATTAGGCTTACCTCAGAAAATGAAGGCTGGTTCTTTGATGGATTAAGGGTAATTGTCTTTTCAGCAGCGCGGAGCAGCATGAAGACAGAGCACAAAAAGACACGGAAACAAGCGCTTTAATTCGGAGAACTGCCAAACAAAAGGTGCCACAGGCAAAAGCGAAACATCGAGGAGTAGAAAAGATATTACCAAGATTTTATACCGACATAGTGATCAGCCAAGCTACGATGTTTAATGAGAAAGGCACCAAAAAGGTGGAAAATTACAAAGCAGTATAACCGGCCAGTAGGTAACACGGATAAAATATTTGAACACGTTTTTTCGCGTCCTCTCTTTTTCTTAAAAGAGAATCAACAGGAGAAACACGTGGAAGAACAAGATTGAAAAGCGATGGACACATGGGAATTTTTAACGTAAAAACGAGCCCGACATGAAGGCATGAAAAAGTGTTGTGGATGATTTAACGCACAAAAATGACGCGTGTGAGCATTCTCTAAGCATACAGAAGTAACAGCCAACAATTAACACGGCAACACGGCTAAAATAGAATGATGAGAGAAAATGGAGGGGGGGGGGGTGAAGTCTAAAAAGGCTAATAACGGAAGGAAAATAGGGGAATGTAAAACGTGCTAATAAAACCAATAAGAGCGGGGCGTATATAGGCCGATGTATGGAAGAAACGCATATGGATCATCGCAATGATATATCAGGTTCATCTTTCAGAAACTTGCCAGCTCATTTTCGAAAACGTGACGGTAAAGAAAAATGCTCCCGTGTGTTCGAAGAAACAAGTTTTGACAAAATACCGTAATAAGCTGACACACGAAATAGTGGAAGCCGCCAAGATTGCAAAGTTCAAAAACGAATGCATCATCACGCCCTCTGAGGTTGAGGTTGAGGTGTTGAATGCTACAGGTGGGATTAGCCTTGCTTTATCTGCCGGCAATTGCTCCACCGCAGCGTCCCTTCGATATTAACAATGCCGCATCTACCCCGCTAAGCGCACAGTCTCTTATAATAGCACACATTCTCTCCCGCAGTCATCATCTATGCACACAATCAATCCACACAGTTCACATCACAGTCCACTCCAGAAGTCACCATCTATGCACATATTCAGTCACAGTAGAACATAGGCCATTGTAGTGCCACACTCCATACACACATTCACTCACAGTATAAAGTAATGCATTCCGAAAGACACCATCTACGCACACATTCAATCACAGTAGGCCATAGTCCGTTCCTGCTGTCACCATTTAAAAACAAGATCCGTGTTCTGCAGAAATGTTAAAAGAAAGCGTGCAGCCTCCCTTCTGCATGTCTGGTTTCCACTCGGGTAGACAATGTCCCGCACTGTGCTGTGACGGGTTCCTGTCTTCTGGAAGGAAGCGAACATCACCTGCCTTTCCGCGTTGTACTCTGGGCAGTACATAATATAATGTTCGATATCCCCGCACACACCACATAAAGAGCAGAGCGGAGACGATGCTATGCCGGTCTTATGCATCCATGCAGGAGTGCGAGCAGAGGCCGTGCGAATTCGATGTAGAAGGGTCGCCTGAGATCTTCTCAGTCCCTTGGTCACACATGGCTTGTGGGACGCACTCCACAGGGTACTGAAGCGATCGAGCACAGTTTTCCTGCAAGACATTTTTCATCTTGAGGTACTTTTTTTGATGGAATCCTTGAGAGAGCTTTATGGGCGAGACTGTCTGCCACCTCTACCGTTGATTCCTATGTGAGAGGGCACCCACTGGAAATGTAGAGTAAAGCCTCTGCTGTGCAGATTCTGCACCAAGCGCAGAGAGCTTAGACACAAGGCGTCAGTAGGGAATCCGCGCTCTAACCTTTGAAGGGCAGATTTTGAATCAGTTAGGATGACAACAGGTTGAGCCGGACAAGACCCTAACTTCCGTAAAGCCGCCTCAATAGCAACACTTTCAGCCGTTGTGGAGGATACGACAGCAGTACAGCGTTCGGACCACTTACAGTCCAAAGAAGGAATGTAAAAAGCCGCTGCGCTAGCTTGTTTGACCTTGTTCACAGAACCATCCGTGAAAATTTGAAGATGACAGGCATACCTTGTTTCCAAGTATTCCAGTACAAGCGAACGCGTTGCTGCCAAAGGACAGCTGCGCTTTGCGCTCACATGGGGAATTGTGACCTTACAGTCGAGGGTCGGAAAAGACCAGGGGGGTTTCAACCGTTTCCTTTTCCTTCGGACATTGATGCCTAAAGAACTAAGAGTACTGAGCGCCAAGTAAGCCTTCGACTCATATCTCTTGCAGAGCCGCTGGGGAAGGGATCGCACAGCTTCCGTCTCTCCTAAGCGGTCAAGATACATTAATAGTCTGTGAGAAGCGATAAGGCTAAGAGGTTTCGATAGGGACTCATGAAGTACTGCCTTATTCGCAGCCGCCTGGGGAACTCCAATGGCTCTTCTTAGGCCCTTTCTGTGGACAACTTTGAGACGCTCAAGTTGTGATGCCGAGGGGGAAATTAAAGGTAATTGATACATTATCCAGCTGACCACGAGCGCTTCATGAAGTTTGACCATTGAAGAAGGATGGTTTCCCCATTGCTCACGTGCAATTCTGCGGATCACATTGAGACGAGAAGATATAGATGAAACAATCGCGTCTACAGCTTTTCGCCACTGTAGACGGGAGTCAATAATGACGCCCAGGAAACGCGCGTGGTTGAATTGACGGATGCAAGAGTGACCGAGGTCTATCTTCAACCGCGCTTGACGTCTTCCTACACCTGGAAACAGAATAAAGCCGGATTTGTCCACTGACAGAGACAACCCCACACCTTGAAGGTAAGCTTGTGCCGAACGTATAGCCTGTCGAGCTATCAGGGCTAATCGCTTGTGTTGATAGCCAGTAATCCAAATACAGATGTCGTCAGCATAAAGTGACATACGCACTTGCCTGCACCTTTTTTTCAACGAATCGGGTAGTCCAGCCATTACGGCGTTAAAGAGCGTGGGGGAAAGAACACTTCCTTGAGGCACACCTCGTGATAGAACCCTTTCGGTGCTTAACGTTCTCCCTAACCGTACACGAACCGCGCGATCACTTATAAACTTGTAAATGAATCTTAACATATGGCCCTGTATGCCCATGCCTTGCAAACTGTTTAGAATTGAGCTCTGAAGCACGCTGTCGTAAGCTTTCGCAACATCAAGAAAAATGGCTAAGGTGGAAATGCCGAAAGCTCTCTGGTGTTCAGTGTGACTGATCAAGTCTAAGACGCTATCTTGGGCACTAAGACCTCGGCGGAATCCTGTCATACATGATGACAGTGCCTTGCTGTCCTCAAGCCACCATGATAAGCGTTCATTTACCAGCTTCTCCATCAACTTAGCTACACAGGAGGTCAATGACACAGGGCGATACGAGGCAAGGTCTGTCATGTCTTTGCCAGGCTTCAGTACTGGAACTACATGTGCCACCTTCCATGACGGAGGAACATCGCCAGTCTCCCAAACTCGATTGATGAAGTTGAGGAGCTCCTTTCTGAGTTGCAAGGGCAGATTATTCAGCATTTGATTGGTGATGCCGTCGGGACCTGGTGAACACCGCCGCCGCAGGCCACTGAGCGCAGTCTGAAGCTCACGAAGCGTGAACGGGACGTCCATGATAGACCTGGAGGAAGCAGGTGGTGAATATATATCTATTCCAGAATCAGCGCGTACGAGTGCGTCTGCAAATTCCTCTGCCAAGCACGCAATAGGTTTTTCCTTGCGTATTGCAAGAGCTTCAAAAGGCTTCGAAGGGCGAGATTCTCCAGCAAGGCTGCCAATAACTCGCCATATTCTCGTTATCGGTGAGAACACAGTCAAACTAGCACAGAATGAGGCCCATCGCGACCTGTACAGCTTGTTCGTGTGCCGTCTAATAGCAGAATTCAGCCTATTGAAGGTCGTCTTCAGTTGTCTGTCGTCCTTCTTCCGCACGAGTTGGCGCTCCGTCCTTCTCGCTGCGCAAAGGTTCCTGAGTTTTAAATCCTGTTTCTCTCTCGGACAAAGAGGTTGCATTCCTCTCTGGTTTTATCTAGTTTTAACCTTGGTTTTATTGCCATGTTTTACATATGTCCGAATTTTCCTTTCGTTTTTAGCCTTTTTAGACCACATCCCTTGTCATATCTCTGTCATTATTTTGTGTTGCCGTGATTATTGTTGGCTGTCACTTATATAGTATGTTAAGAGTATGCTCAGGGGATCATTTTTTAGTTTCAGTCATCCACAACACTTCATGCCTTCATGTAACGCTGGTTTTTTCATTATAGATTTTATATGTTCATCGCCTTTGAAGCTTGTTCTTACACATGCTGCTCCTGTTGATTCTCTTTAAAAATAAAAAAAGAGAGGAAATGAGAAAAATTGTTCGAATATTCTAGCCGTGTTACCTACTGGCCTGTTATACTTCTATGCAATTTTCCGCCTTTTTGTTTGCCTTTTCGTTAAAGATGATGGCTTGGCAGCTCACCATATAGGTATGGAATCTTGGCAATATCATTTGTTGTACTCCTCGACGTTTCGCTTTTGCTTGTGACACCTTCCTTTCTCAACATGTTTACATTTTTTGTAACCCTGGTGGGCGTTTTGTTTCTGCTGGTGTATATGGATTGATTTGGCAATCCTCCGAATCAAAGTTTAAGTTCAGCGCTTTTTGTGTTCAATCCTCGTGCTTCTACGCGCTGCTGAAAACGATGCAACACCAACAATCCTGAGAGCTGGTCGTATTCAAGGGGAGTTAGTAGGGACTAGTGGAGATTAGTGGGTAAACTAAGATGGAAAAGTGGGTCGGTTATTATAATCCTATAAGGCAATCCAAGGGAAGGTACTCGAACTCGAACAGATCTTCAAACTTGGGGGAGCTGATTACGTCACGACCCTCTTGACCAATCGGGGGATTTCGTTACGGAGAAACGTGGTTGTTTTTTCGAGGTGACATCCTAAATTTTATCGCATTAATACAAATACCACGCCGTACTGTACCATGCATTAGTTTAAAAATTAACCATTGGATTTTAGTTAACCAGATTACCAGTTTAATTCGCCTGCTTTCTGACGTCCATCACCTCCGGTATTAGTCGGCTGCAGAAGCAACCTTCGCACTTCAGGACAAGCGTGGCGCTCATTTTTTGGCTTGAAAATCGGCTTTTTTGGGGGGAAAGGAAACGGCGCACTCCGTCTCGGCGGACACATCTCGGCGGACACCTGAACCGCGCCGTAAGGGAAGGGATGAAGGGGGAGAGAAGGAAGAAAGAGGTACCGTAGTGGAGGGCTCCGGAATAATTTCGACCACCTGGGGATCTTTCCTGCCGGAGTTTTGAATCCCATGGCTGTTGTCGAAGCTCCCAGATTATCGTGTGTTAAAAACAAAAAAGAAACATTGGCCCCTATGTCATACGTATAATGCTTCACAGCGATAGCAATGCAACTCCTTTCAAGGATCGATGCTTGTTGGGCGAGTTATTGGTTGTGATTCATAACTGCTAAACAGCGTGAAACTGCGGCAAGAAAAAGACGCGATACTAGCGCTCGTGCTGTGTCTCTTTCTTGCCCGGTCCTCCATGGTTTCGCGCTGTGTAGCAGTTGTGAACTTCCTTTGAAGACCCACTCTTCGGCGCCACTTCAATGAGACCAACAGAACACACTGCGCGAGGAAAGGTAAGTACAGCGCGCGCACCATTGACTTGATGTCATACAGCTATCACCGTAGCCAGTGCAGCTACGCTTTAGCTGACGAGAGTGTTGGAGATGTTCGGATTATCGTGTCATCTTTGGGCAAACAGAGTGACCGCGCAGATGCGCCATTAATGGTCGAGCATGGCTGCTCTTTTCGTCGCACATACAGAGTACACGTCACACGCCTGCTGGATCCGAATCATGTAATACTTCATCCGATCCCGAAGCAGAGCAATCTGCCTCGTTGAGACCATTGAAACCTTGAGACCGATGATGGTGACAGTGAATTTTAATGGCGCAAGGGCTGCTTTGGGCAAAGAGCGCTAAGGTACTTACGAGGTATTGCCATTTCACGAGGTGGGGTCAAAGACGATTTCTCAAGCATTTCATTGCGTAGAAGCGGAGAATCAGGCCAGGGAAAAGCTTGCACCAATTGTATCACCGGTGGGTATACCCGGCGGCACTGGGGACCGAACCCCTCACCTCCCGCATGCGAGGCAGATGCCCAAACCGCTAAGCCACCGCTGCGGTGTACTTTCAAGCAGAACTGCTTCTGTTATGAAAAAAATTAGCTGTGGTTTAACTACTGCTGAATCTGGTTCGAGAGCGAAAGCTGTGGTGTATCGGGCAAGTAGACGTGGCTTGAGGTCTGTAACGTTGAGTGCGTTCCGCACACTGGATAGACAGCGCGCCCACCCTGGCAGGTGACAGCTAAATTAATGGTTGATCGCAGGAGGTTGGTCACCCAATGAACGCTGCGGCCTATATATTCCCCCCAGACTGACGTCACAACGGCAGTTTCTATCGCGCGACATCACGCGATGTCACGTGACTATTCTGCCACCACCTGCCGGCGAGTCGAAAGGTCAAAGGTCAAGTGGTGCGACGCCATGGTGGACCACATATGGTAAGGCCTATAGCCACACTTGACCTCTGGCTCACTTGAAGGTCAACCGGCAGCGCACGGCGAAATCGGCTTTGCCTAGCGTAATGAAGCATTGGCTTCAGAAGCCAGTCTCTCCGAACAGGCGGAGCGCGCGCGATTAATGAATGGCCGAATTTAGGCTTGCGCTGCTGCCTGCACCTGTTTCATAAATAGGCTACCTCTGGCCGATTCCGACACGAGCGTTCGCACCGTCTATTCAATCACCTAATTGTTCGCAATAAATTGTTTACTACGGGGCTACTAAATTTTATATTTAATTTAGTTTCATACTGCGGATCATTTGATACACTCGAAAGCCCGTATTATCCGAGCAGCACTTAGCCGGCAATATCGTCTGCATTCGCTTGAGAGCGAGGCCGTGAGGGATGGAGATGGATTGGGTGGCGTGCTGCCGAAAGCGCTTGCGAGGTGCAGTTTCAAGCGCATCGAGTAATTTCCAGCATTCAAGTGCCCATTACTCGTTAGAGACAAACGACCGTGCTCTTCAGTATGGCGACGTAATTCGTGAGGCAGCGTTGATGAAAACGAGCGCCATGCATTTACCGTGCACAGGCGCATGTCTATAAAAAAAAATTGCTCCTCATGTAAACAGGAGATTTTAGTTCATGCTGCTGTGATGCCAATTAGGGTCTGATATAAACCTTTACCAGCTGTGAGGACAGTAGACCAAGTTTTATGTTCACAAATTGGCTTAAGTAGCGAATAAACAGCCTGCTGATCTGCTTACATCACCATGGGAGAGCAGCCCCTTCCAGAGCCTTCCAGAATATTATATTTCCTTACCAGTGCAGCTGTGTGAGATCCGCCCTATTCGTCGAAAACGCGAAGGTAGGTAATGGCTCGCGCACGAAATGTTTGAGTGTGTGTGTGTGTGTGGGGGGGGGGGGGGAGGGGGAAGCTATCGACTTTCTGCTCGTATTTGTTTCAGGATAGAATGCGTCTTACGCCCGCTCCCTGAACCCTATTGGATGGATGGAAGGTAGGAGCGTCCCCTTTGAAACGGGGTGATGGCAGTAGCCACCATGCTCAGTTTTTTTGTCCCTTTATTTTCGTTTAACTGTGTTGTAAGTTATTGAATTTCGCCATTTTCTTTAAATACGTCTTCCTGCACATTTAACCTTATGTCACCTCTGTGAGCCACCATCTTCCAATCGTTTTTTGCTAATTTCCACCGCATATTTATTCACGTGACCATTGTTATCTCTAAACCCTAGGGCCTCAGGAAGAGGGACTGTGCCTGCATCGACATCAGGATGGATACCATCACATTTTAGTATAAAGTGTTCTATTGTTTCTACAGGTTTACCACACACAGCACATGTGTCATTTTCTTCGTTGAATTTCTTTTTATAGCTGCGCGTTCTAAGACATCCTGACCTAGCTTAAAAGAGTAGGGCACTGCCTCTTGAGTTACCATAAAACGCTTTCCTTCCTGATCTGCTGTTTCCAGTATCGATATAGTTCTTCACTATGCTTCTTCGCCAGTGAATATGTACAATTTTTGCCTTCTGCGTTTTTAACCAGTCGTTTCATGCTCTTTCTTTCTCCGTCCTCGTGTCTGGCATAGCTACTGGTTAGCTTCCTAGTTCTTTTCCGCCATTGTGAGTCAACGCTCTTTCTGTATAGGTATTTAAATACCTTTGCTGTCCACCTGTTATCGTCCAATTTCCTCAGGCGTTCTTCTTATAGTATTTTACTCTCCAAGACAAACTTTCCAAGACAAACCCGAGCGCCATCTACCGCCGTCCGCTCTGTGACGTAGGCAGCGGGCCGCGTCAAGTGACGTTTAAATTACCACCGGAACGTTTCGTTAGAAGGCGATGGTGCTTCGATTTCTCTATTATGAAGGATAAGTTAGCACTGTCCACTATCTTAATTTGTACTACATGACGAATGCTTTCAGCATTAACATAAACGCTTTCTATCGGGCCGTGCGATCTTTGGTACTTATCTGCTAGTGTTGACTTACCGCGGCCCCCTGCAATTAAGTTCGAATACCCTGCACTAGATTGAACTGGTCGGTAGATTGTAGTGGTTGAATTAAAAAATACACGTAAGCGGGAAGTGCGGGGCTTAATCAACATATTTCTCTCACCAAATCCCAAGAGGTTGCGTGGAGGCAACTCCAAACGAACACCTTCCCCAACCCCGCGATACATGACCGCATATACCCTGGGGTCTACTCTCCCTCCTGTCAACTATGTGGCCAACATGCCACTCTATCCCACATACTCTGGGCTTGCCCTCAGGACTCCCCTCCGCGAGGTTTGCAGCTCTCGAATCCAGACCAGTGGGAGGCCGCATTGCTCAGTTCCGACTCGGACACACAGATCCGGGTTGTGACAAGAGCCCTAGAAGTCGCCGAACGCCACGGGCTCATGGCCACTTGATGGGGCTATAGCCTCACATCAACTGCTACCTTGGTCGATGAAAATAAAGTTTGTCCTTTTCCTCCTCAGTGCCGCCGGGTACCCTCCGGTTACCAAAGAGCTTAGTGCTCGTCTTATCGGAGGGGGAACTGAAATTCTTGGTATATGGGTCTTTGAACCCTGCTTGGGTAGACAAACACCTTGTGAGATGGCGCTCTGTATAAAGGCTACCCTAGCGCCATTGAAATTCCATGATGATGATCATCATCAGTGTAACATTGTGTACAGTTGGGCAAGATGTTCCTTGAGCGTTGCGCAAATGTGAGCGGTCGCAGGGCTAGGAGTGAACAGTGGGCCAGGCGCAATGAATGGTTCAGGTGTTTTGCGGACGTCGAGCTGATCAGAAGGGCCCGACGGATTTACTAGTGGTATTCTTGCTTTATTGCGGTATTTTTGAAAGAAGCATGCATTGCTCAATTGCGTCACTGCCCATAGTTATGTGCTGGGATATTCGCGCCGTACTATCAGCGTGATGGCGAAAATCATTTCTGCAAATGCCATACTTGTTTTGCTCGCTTCAGCATGCATCAGCCCTAAACTGTTCTGGTGAGCTGTATTCAGTTTTATTGTCCTTATATCCAGCGTAGTGTGCTTCTGCTGGCTCTAGCGAGCGATGTAATTTTGTTCTCTGAACAGGGCAGCAAACCATATCGTACAGGGCGCGCGATCGTTCTTGGAAAACCGAGCCACGTGGGCACGTTCTTGGCACGTACCATTCGGCCGGTCTTGTCTTGGTGCCCTGCTGTGAAGATAGCGGTGGGCAAGAAGAAACAAACTCTGGAAGCTTTCTGTTTGTTGTACTTCGACGCTAGATTCGCCGTTATTACGTTCTTTAAGATCGGTGATTGTGCTTATAATGCTTTAAGTTTGATCATATGCTGGAAAACAAGCCTGTATTATTCATCGAAACAGAAAGTTATATGTCAGCCAGAATGTTTAGTTCACATGAACGTTGAAGTTGACCTGCAAAAGGAGAAAATTATAGGTGAAGAAAAAAATTGAAGCGGACACTTAAGCTCCACCTTAAGGATATGACGCGATAGCGTAATGGGCTAATTCCCATATATGCAGAAGATAATTTTCTACTTTACATTCATAGACCCCTCCCATACAAAAAAGTCCTATGGGCGTCTATGGAAAAAACTATGTCCGTCTATGGCCTTTTATGAACGTCTATAAGCACCTATAGAGGTGCTTATTGCCAGCTATTGAAGAATCTATGCCACTAAAGCTATAGCTTTGGAGCCGCACAATTGTCTTAAGCTCTCTATAGAAAACTATATCAGCCTGTATAGACAGCTATAGACAGAAATAGGAAAGGTCTATAGCTATTTGGGCCAAAGTTCTATAGCCGGCCATAGGACATTTTTGTATGGGCTGGGAGTCCCCATAGCCCTCCTAGCGCTGTGATGCAGAGGTTAAGCGATGCGCCACTGCCCTGCGATGGCAGGTGCTCCCAGCGGTGGGCCTTGTGCGGCCCAGGTTGCTCTTCCAGAGCGACCAATCACCGATTCAAGTAACTGCCACCTGCCACGATGGGCAGTTTGCTCACTACCCGGTGGACAGGTTGTCATGACGCCGCAAGGTCGCGTGACGTAGGTGGCCCACCTGCCTCCTAGGTTGCTCTGTGGGCACCACCTGCCAGGGTCATGCTCGTGATTTTTGCTCACAACGCCGACGGCGACAACGCTGGCGCTGGATTTTCTAGGTAACGGCCGCCTTTAACGCTATTGCGTTACAATTGTTCTGACTAATCTTCATAAATAAATTATTTCCAAAGATAGTGTGCAACGTATTACCTTCCCTACTTGTACTAGGAGCGCCTTACACAGCAAATGACGGCCGATTATGATGCAAAGAGCAACATTCCCAAGATTAAAAATTTCTTCTGGCTTAACTAACTTCTGTTGCTTCCATTCCGAGCCACTTTGTCATAGTCTTCTTTCAAATGTGAGGAATGTGAGAAAATAGTTTGACTGACTATTGTTAGAGCTTAATAATGGATAACAAAATCAATTACCGCTGTTTACCGTTAACAAACACAAAATTATTGTCTCTTTTTTTTTTTTAGAAAATAACTGATGATGAGGATGATGATGAGACAGTAAGGACTGTGTGGAACCCGACCTGACGTCTGGGATATTGCTGCCTCTGCCTCTGCCTCCACTAAAGCGTCACCCTGTCAGGCGCAACGGGTCAGATCCACCCCCGCAGCCGCATCCACTACGGACCTTACACCCGACTTTGCTGGGTTCCTGCCCTGGCTTGAATCACCGCAGTCGCGGGCCCGCCACTCTTAAGTGGCGAGAAGCCAACCTGGGCCACATGTCCTCTCGGCTGTGCGATAGCACACACAACCTCCCAGCTTCGTGATTCTGCATTCACTGCTGGGTCACGAAGATGGTTGTGGAACAGAGGCGTCATGTGCTGTATCTATCTACCGAGTTCGACTTAGCAGGACAGTGCTTGAGGCGCTCTCCACAGATCAGATATGGCGGCTGGTAAAATGTGCAGCTACAATTCTCTCAAGCTGTACATATGCTCAGCAGCTGTGTTGTTCTAGAGGGATGTGCAGCACCTGAAATTTCATAAATAAGTGAGACTACTAGCCTTTTTCTTTCCTCGTAGCAAGTATCTCTCGAGTCATTAGTGATGGAAGCCAACAGTCACCGCAACCAAGGAGCACAGGGGATGTCTTTTTCTTAATTTCGTAGTTTTCATTTACGGGAGATTAATACACATTTTTTATTTCGTAGTTTTATTAAACGAGAGATTAATAAAAGCAGAAGAAAACCACATGCCGCCTGTGGGGTCCAGAACCACGACCTTCGAATTTCGCGTCCGGTGCTCTACCAACTGAGCTAAGCGACGGCTGCCAAATCTTCTGGTTTCGTGGGTATGAATGAATGAATGAATGAATGAATGAATGAATGAATGAATGAATGAATGAATGAATGAATGAATGAATGAATGAATGTTTCAGCTTTTGTCATACAGTACAAAAACTGTGGGTGACGAAAAAAAAAGCGGTTCACGATGGCTGCTTATCGAGCTTCGTCACCCATAGAATTCGACAAGTCAGCAGTGGCGCTTGATGCGTTTACAAACGAGAACACTTATTACTGTAGAGAGGAACATAATACAATGTGAAACAAGAAAAAAACAAAGCATGAAAAGTAATAAAGTATAAATTTCAACTAACGAGTCACATATACAACCTGTTCACATATACAAACTTGTTTCTCTAATATTTTCTTCTTGTGATAAACCACGCCAAAATTTGCTTAAAGATATAAAAGACTTTTCAGTGCAAATGCTGAATCACTACTTGATTATTTAGACATTGCTTCTGACATATTTTTGGATGAAGACGTCTCGGCTTTGTGGGGTACTTTCGAGGAGCACTGCAAATTTTGTCTGCTGAATTTCATTCCAGACAAAAAAAAAGCTGTAAAGAAAAAGAATCCGCGGATTAATCGCCACATTATTAATCTGAAACGTAAAGTCAAGCGCCTGAAGCGGTCGAAACGGGGAAAAGTTGATCATTTAGCAGAACTTGCAGCTGAACTTTCCTCGATTATTAGAATTGCCAGGAAACGGTACTTCACAGAATGTTTCCCGGAATTCATAAAAAGTAATCCTGCTAAGGTTTGTAATCATATCAGAGAGTCTCATAATCCGATCGAACAAATAGTCTCGAATGGAGGCGTTGTTACGTGCCAAATGGGCATTGTCACAGCTTTTACTGATCATTTCCACTTTGTATTCTCAACTGCAGAAGATGAAAGTATTGACGGTTTGGTTTGCGATTCTTTTGAACCTTTGGACATTGTATCTGATTAAGGTGTCATTGAAATGCTACTCCGACTAAATGCGAAGTGTTCTCCCGGCCCAGATGGCATCCCTAATGCATTTTTGCGGCGCTATGCTGAATCATTGTCTCGTTTTTGTCCAAAATATTTCGTGCTTCCTTATCTTCTTGCTCCTTGCCGCCTAATTGGCTCAAAGGGAAGGTTATTTCTGTTTATAAAAATGATGATCGACTCTGTGTAAACTACCGCCCGATCTACTTAACGGCATCCTGTAGTAAGCTTATAGAACATATTATTGCAAATCATATACTTGCAATATTAAACAGTAATCGTGCCTTAAACCCTGCTCAGCACGGCTTTAGGAAGGGATTCTCTACCACTACCCAACTGATAATAGCTATTCATAATTTCAGTGCAGCTTTAGACAAGTCAGGCCAAATTGATGTTTTATTTCTAGATTTCGCCAAAGCCTTTGACAAGGTGCCACAGAACAAGCTTCTTTTAAAACTGAAACTGATTGGTGTACCACCTCCGCTCATTGCTTGAATTGCAGCTTATCTACAACACAGGACGCAGTTCGTGGAGATTGGCGGTAGTTGTTCTCCCCCGCTCCCTGTAACCTCTGGGGTCCCTCAGGGAAGTGTGCTTGGTCTCCTACTTTGTTTATTTATGTAAATTTAGTTCCCGGTATTAATTCAGCTGTTAAGGTTGCTCTGTTTGCCGATGATTGCATGATATATGCTCCGGTATCTTCCGTTTCTGACCAGGGGCATTTAGATAATGCTCTGCTTAGTGTCGTTTCCTGGAGTGAAAAGTGGGGCATGGAAATAGATACTCAGAAGACTGTGCTCTTGCGGATAACAAGGAAGAAAACTCCGTTTTCCTTCAACTATTGCATTATTGGCGTTTCAGTTAAAGAAGTGCCAAGGTATAAGTATCTTGGTGTTGTAATAAACTCGCAACTAAAATGGAATGACCATATAGACCACATTAAATCTTCAGCTTTACGTAAACTTGGTTTTCTTCGCCGTAAACTTAGGGGCGCACCTAGTAGCTGCAAGCTATTAGCCTACAATAAGCTTTTAAGACCAAAACTCGAATATGCCGCCATCGTTTGGGACCCCCATGCAAAAAAAGACATAAGAGAGTTAGAAAAAATACAGAGACGTGCAGTACGTTTTATATTTAATGGGTACAATAGAACTGTTTCCTCATCTTCGTTAATGACAGCAAATGATATTACACCACTTCACGTCAGACGCAAGATAGCCCGCCTATCCTTCCTTCACCTACCAATTCATGGAAAACTAGGCATTTCTCCAATTTCCTATGTGCAGTTTTCAGAAACGCGTAGAACTCATCGCCATCATGATCACACTTTAGCACCATACTTCGCGCATACTAACGCTTTTAAATTTTATCTTTTTCCGCGAACGATTGATGAATGGAACGCCCTGCCTCTACGAGTGATATCGGCTGTTGATTTTGACAAGGCACTCTGTGAGCTATTTTAGATATATGTACTGCATTAGGCAATTTTATTGATCTGTGTTTTACGATGTAGGTGCTCTTGTATTGAGTGAATGTATTTTTCTTCCCTTTCTGCCTGGACTCAAATGAGGGTCTGCGGTATTGTGTAAATAAAAATAAAAAATAAATAATCATTGAATATCCCGAAGTGCAGAAATAAATATTTTGTTTAGGTTCATGTAGAGAGTAGTGTTTAAACATCTATGCAGAATATATCCCAACGTAGAGAAACCGTAGTTCGTTCTACACGTGGGTAGTACAAATATTGCGTTGTCTCTGGTTGTGTAAGGTATTTAATGTAACAAATTGCACAATTTGCACAATTGCACAAGGAATCATTTCGCCCCGTGATTTTTTATTGAAACAAGCAAGCCTGTACTGAAACAGCTTGTTGACTCGAATAATTTTATATTTTAGTCGTACGGGGCGAATTGGGGCGTTCATAAGGGGCATTTGGGATAACTTCCAACATTTTTTTTTTCCTGAAGAACAAGAAGCTTACGCATATTCGACATAGTAGTGTTCCCCATATAAAATGGCAATGCCCTACATATGAGAAAAAGAGTGCGTAGAAAAGGTCAAGCTTTGTTTTTAGGGCAGATTATATTTATTGCGAGAGACAAAACCTATAAATTTATATAGAGCAATGCAGACTGTTTATTTGCGCAGCCCATGATATTGTGGGTGTAAAATCTATGCCAAGGGTCGTCAATGGCGCAGCGTACTCGATTGCAGTGCCGTTGAAAAAGATAGGTGGCACATTTGTTAGTACCTTACCTTTAGCATGGAATATTATCGCCTTTGTTTTTTCGTTTGTTTAATGACAATGAGTTTAAGGAACATCATTCCATCAGACCAGCCAGCGCTGTGCTCGCAGTATCCGTCAGTTGTTTGATATCAGTGGAAGAGTAGAATAAATTGGTGTCGTCAGCATAAATAATATATTTCATCTCTTTGTGTATATTGATATACTATTTATATATATGTTAAGAACTATAGGACCTAAAAGACTGCCCTGAGAAACACCATTTGTAATTTGTTTATTAGTAGTGTAAGCGAACCTTGGAAGTGTTCGCCAGCGCCACCCTCGTCCATAGCGGCGGACGTAGCACGTCCTGTATGACGTGGAACGTCATCTAACGGCGAGGGTGGAAGCCGTGCGAGAACCCTCTTATGCTACCTACGGCATCAATACTGCCAGATTCGAGGCCCTCGATGAGCGATTCAGAAGTCAAGAGAACGGAAAGAGGTGCTCGTTATGACAGACATGACGGAAACCAACAGTCACGGAAATCAAGGGGCATAGGGGATGCCTTTCTTTTTTAATTTGTAGTTTTATTATTTATTCCGTCATTTATGCCATAATTTCTTAACCTCATACGGCCACCTAACTTTCTGCCGCCCTCTGCTACATTTGCCTTCTCTCCTCGCTCGCTTTCCTCCTTCCGCTTTCCGCCTTCCCCCTCGCTTTTTGAATTGGAGTGGTCTCTATGCCGTTAGGATGCCGTAACCTCTAGATACAGGCCTACTTCAATTTCCCCCTGTGTCTCCCTTTACCTCTGGCAGAGGGATAACAGAGTAACGTCAAAGCAGGGCTCTGCAGCCCGACTTAAAAAACTATTTTCTCGTTGAATATAAAAATCTTTCCGAGTAATCTGCGTAAATAAATGATTTTGAAAGGTAGTGTGCAACGTATTATCTTCCCTATTTTTACTTGAACGCCTTACACTGTAATGGACGGCCGATTACTCTGCAAATAGCCATTATTTCCAAGTTTAGAATTTTCTTCTGACTTGAACTACGTTGCTTCCACTCTGAAGCACTTTATCATCGTCTTCTTCCAATTGTGAAGAATGCGAGAAAATAGTTTGACTGACTAATGTCTAAGCTTAATAATAGATAAGAAATTCAATTACCGCTGTTTACCATTAACAAAAATAGAATTATTGCCTTGTTTGTTGAGACAATAACTGATGATGATGACGATGATGAGACAGCGAGGACTGTGTGGAATCCGACCTGATGTCTGGGATATTGCTGCCTCTGCCTCTGCCTCCACGAAAGCGTCACCCTGTCAGGCGCAACGGGTCAGATCCACCCCCGCAGCCGCATCCACTACGGACCTTACACCCGACTTTGCTGGGTTCCTGCCCTGGCTTGAGTCACCGCAGTCACGGGCCCGCCACTCTTAAGTGGCGAGAAGCCAACCTGGGCCACATATCCTCTCGGCTGTGCGATAGCACACACAACCTCCCAGCTTCGTGATTCTGCCTTCACTGCTGGGTCACGAAGATGGTTGTGGAACAGAGGCGTCATGTGCTCTATCTATCTACCGAGTTCGACTTAGCACGACATGTCCCTTGAAAGCTTCAAGAGTGATTGTGGTATTGATCGCCGCTCAGTTCAGTAGCTCTCACGGTACACAATGTGAGAGAACGTCGTCCAAAGGAAAGTTCAATCACCTCAGTTCAATCACGCGGGCACACTAAAACGAAGTGACTCACATAACCCACGTCATCACAGTGTACGCACATAGGGGCGGTGGCGCGGTGAATCTTGAGCATCCGTACTGGCGTAGAGGCAGAGTTCGCTCGAAGCCGATACAAGAGAGTAGCTTTGTCGCGCGACAAGCCTCGAGTAACGCATGGGAGGTGCAGAAGCAGCCGAAGTATCCTTAGGGACAGCCACTGAAGGTGGATGCCGGGCTTCTTGGACAAGAAGGTCTGCCGCCTTGTTACCAGCGGCTCCAACGTGAAATGACAGCCACTAGAAGCCAGTTGTAACTTTTTTTTTTACTGTACCTTCCTCGGCCAGGTTAGAGTGCAGAGGTAAAATTTATCAACGGGAGCCTACGTACCTAAGTCCACTGCCTAATAAAGGAATACCCCATACCTCTCCTATTACTCCTGTCCTGTAAAAGCTGCGGCCACCTGATCCCCGCAAACTTCCTAATCTCAGCCGCCCACCTAACTTTCTGCCGCCCGCTGCCACGCTTGGCTTCTGTTCTCAGTGTCGCATGCCCTGCACAAGCCCATCTCTTTCTTTTTTAGGTTTCAGCGAGTACTATATCATTAACTTGCATCTGTTCGCTGACCTACTCCGGTCTCTTGTTGTCTCTTTGAAGTTACACCTGTCATTTTCCTTTCCGTAACTCGCAGCGTTGTCCTCGATTTAAGTTGAACCCTTTTCGTTAGCCTCCAAGTTAATTCCCTCCCCATACTTGAGTATTTGCAAGATGCAACTATTTCAAAATTTCTTCTTGATGAATGCTGGTGAACTGCTATTCACGACCAGAGGGCACCTACCAAATGCGCTCCATCTTATTATTTTGTGGCTCTCTAACTCTCGTTGCTGAGATCGGCGGTCACTACCTGCCTTTAGCACAACCAACGTTTCGATATCGCATCGTAAACAGTTGTGGCCTCCAGAGGCTACTGAACATTCCTTTAGTTTTCTTCGTATTAATTTTTTATACCCATCTTTCTGCATCGCCTATACAGGTTTTCAGTCATCGCCTGCAGTTCGTTCTCCGCGTTACTTAGCATGACAGTTACACCAGCGAATTGTATATGAGCCAGATGGCGAATGTGTTCGCCATTAACTTTTATCCCAAGCTCTTCCTAATTCAATTCCTTTAATATACCGCCTATAAATACGCTATGTCTAGTAGTGAAGAGACAGTGTTTCTCTAGCTGAGGTCCTTCCTGTTTGGGACTTTGATTAAAGGATATAAATGCGAACTCACTTCCCCATCGTCCTGCTCCGCTGAGTTTCTGCCAATTTAGGACTAGCTTGACAGTTCTGTATATCTTTTACGGGTGACAAACATTCGCATCAAACTAGATGTATTAGCCCCAAGTGCTAGCAGCGTTACTAGCAAAACGAAAGGTTACTAAAGGAGCGTATTAGCTTTTCTTTTTCTTTTTAACGCTGCACATTTACAGTGTGGCATGCTTCAGCCCGAAACCTTCGGGCCAGGGATGGCGACCGGACTGCCCGTCTGAGATCTGAGATCGCCACATTTTCCTCTGAGCGTTTTCTTCTCCATGTCAGCGCCACGCGACGGCAGTTTTGGTCACTGCTGCTGTGACAGCGACACTGACGAAGCGAAATGCACAGGTATCAGTGACGTGAGCAAAAAGAGAGCATCAAGTGAGAGTCGCACCTAAGTACGGGGGAAGCATCGAGTGGCGGAGCTAATTTGACGGCGACAGGATAGCGACACCGTACCGAGTCTGCATTCACGAGAACGATAACCGGCTCAGCAGCTGTCCTGCGCGCCGTCGGACGCACGCTGCAACCAACAAGCACAAGCCCTGTTTCCGTCGCAAGAGAGGCTCCCCGCAGTGAGCAGGCACTTCTTATCGCGCTGACTGTCGCTGAAGCCGGGCGCGCGCAGAAACAGCCAGAGCGCGCTCACGCCAGGAGCAGCGGCAGCGGTCTTAATTCGTTTAGCGTCTCTGCAGGTGCCGGGAGAGAGACAGGCAGGAAGGCGTGAGGTTAGCGAGATTACTTGTGAACGCTCGCTGGCATCCCTTCGCATTCAGTGACGACGGCAGCAGCGCTACCCGTCGGTTCGGCAATGTTTGCAGGCACGTTTCATGCGCCATGTGGTCTTGGCGTACGCCTGAAAGCGCACTGTTTAGCTCCGTGAAGAAGGCTTCTTTTTTCATATCCTCGAATCACTTCGTTACTGTTTGTTTTCTTTTCATGGGTCCTCTAGCCTCAATTCTGTCTCCAACCTTGCAAGCCTGCCTCCTCTTTGGATTGCTTCCTTTTTTGCGGCTTGTTACCCCTCGCACACGCTTAATTAACTCCCGGCGGACCCTGTGTTTCCTATCTTAGCTTTCGTGGGCTCAGCGAGTGCGCTCGGGTGGCAGGCGCGCAATTTGCCGTTCCTTTTTGCTCCCAATGCGGGGGCCGGTTTTGTTTGCGCTGTTTTGAGCGGCTGCTACGCCGTTGCCGAAATAGCATTAGCATGTGCTGCGCTGAGAACCGCGCGAAGATAAGATTAATGCGAGCTCGCTGGTCCTGCGAGACGCGTTCATATCGCGCGTTGTACGACGCCGCGGCCTTCTTTGCTTCCTCGCGCTCCGCTCTTTCCCGCGATTACGTCACATTCCGGTGCACCGTGTTAAGTCGAGCTCGAAACCTTCTGACGCCAGTTACGGGTGGAAACATTGTTACGAAATTCCGGGCCAGCACGTGTAGTTTACGGTTCTGTTTTAACCTGATTAGTCATGAAAACTGTATCATCTTTTTGTCTGAGCTTAGCCGGGTTAAGATTAGAGTGAGCAAGCATGTCGTGGCATGCTTTTTGCTGACGGGCAGCTGTTTCTTACTTTCAGGAAGGGCGTTCTGTACCTCTGTCCAGTCACGAGCAATTCTCTGACTCTGGTGAGTACTTTTTAACGTACGCAGAGTAATACGGTCAACGTCTCGCGCGGGTGTAACGTTAAACGAGCCAGATTACGCCTTAAATCTATATGGTGATGTTTGCTGAACAAAGACACGAAGTCTGTGTCTGCAACAGAGCTGCATTTTCGAAATTTATTGCTGCAAACCTAATATTTCGCTACTGTTAGAATTTGATGCTCACTGTATGCACTTTATGCAGACGCAAGCCTTCCGTGATTTTGCGACTGGTCATATAAGGACCTATACCACTAGTCTAAAAGCACAGGGAGGGAGGGAGGGAGGGAGGGAGGGAGGGGAAGTTGAGGAGTAATTACAAACACTTTGAAGAGCCTTAACGTTTTTAAAGGTGATCTTTACTAATCAAGGCTAACAACCTCGACAACCTTAAGGTTTTAATACTAATAAAGATCTAACGTATCCCTAATTATTCATGAGCAATTCGTTGAAGAATCGTCGCAGTAGCCGCTAAGTTGACTTTGGACATCGTAAAGAATTATTTTCTACCCGTCCATTCAGTTCGTGCAATGTCCGCTGGGCTGGGCAAACTGTACACGCGGTAATTTTTCCTACCATGGATTGCCCACCGCGGGTCCTTATTTAGCTCGCATATGGAGAAAAGCAAGGCGGGGGGGGGGGGGGGGGGGGGCAGGCAGGGGAAAGTGTATAGCAATGACGCGCCATTGCCAGCGTCTATGGGCTCCCCTTTCATTCGCTAACAATGAGTGATAGTACGCAGGTTGACACTAAGTGATTGCGCGAGTACACGCGTGCATTTCCACATCGGTGGCGAGAGCAATCCCTTTCTTTTGCGGCGACCGGACGGGCATCGCCGTGGCGGCTACCGCGGACCACGTCTTTTGACAGCGTACGTCCGCCGTCAGATCGGGGAAAAGGCTAAGCAAATTGGATTACGACTGTCACCGCGCCGGCCGTAAGGAAAGCGACACTGCCGCGCGGATATGACCTCGGCGGCGTCTTCTGGCGTCAGCAAGAGCTCGGCGGGACTGACAGCTCGCTGCCGGCCCGCTTTCACCGTCGCTCGCACCGAGGGGAAAGATTGAATGGCACGCGGCGGCAAAAAGGTGCAACATCGCCAAAGCTTCGTGTGGACGCGGCAGCAAAAGCTCGTTTGCTTTTCAAAAGACGTCACTCTGTTTATACGCCTGCACGTCAAGAGAGTTTGAGCGTCCGCTTTTTTTTTCGTGATTTTGCCGGGCGGGTTTTGGGAAGCGTGAGTTTTTGTGACAACTGACTTGAGTGATTCGTGTTATGAGCTCGGGATTTAAAGAAGCGTAGGTGTTTTGAACAGCAAACGGGTGGGTGAACAAGGAAAATGCCTGGTCAGGTGTTGTCTCGGCTGGCAAGCTTTAGAGCTTTGCGTCGTGCCATATTGAATTGCCGCACGGCCAATGCTGATAGAATCCTCTGTATACGTTCAATTGGTGCGGTATTGCTCATATTGTGTAAGTGCATTAGACAGGAAAGAATGAAAAAAAAAAACGCTGAAGAACGCTTCAAGAACGATTTCAAGTACGATTTATAACGGCAGAGAGGACTAGTTCTTGTTCATTTTGCGCATTCAACAACTTTCTCTCCTAGCTGAGAGCGAGTGTGCAAAAGGCAGCTCTGAATAGCAAAAATTCATCACCACTTCAGGAAGCGACAGGATTTCGCCTCGGTAGGCTTAGCTGGGAAGTGCAAGGCATTTTATCCTTCCAATAAAACATGCCATTGGAATTTCACTTTGTGGACCCAGCGTATGTGCGACGAAACGAAGTCGCCATTTCGTCTTTTAATTTATTTATGCACAGCACTCTTGTTAAGAAAGCCGGCGTCTAATACCTTTGTCACACGGGCGCACGTAACCGCGGTTAAGGTAATTAACCGCGGTTTTCGCTAACTGTATAGCCTCTGCACAAGGGAGGTTAATAATTGGTTTTTTGGTGGAAAGGAAATGGCGCAGTATCTGTCTCATATATCGTTGGACACCTGAACCGCGCCGTAAGGGAAGGGATAAATGAGGGAGTGAAAGAATAAAGGAAGAGGAGGTGCCGTAGTGGAGGGCTCCGGAATAATTTCTACCACCTGGGGATCTTTAACGTGCACTGACATCACACAGCACACGGGCGCCTTAGCGTTCTTCCTCCATAAGCCGCGGTCGGGTTGTGCGTTTTTATGGAGGAAAAACGCTAAGGTGCCCGTGTGCTGTGCGATGTCAGTGCACGTTAAGGATCCCCAGGTGGTCTAAATTATTCCAGAGCCCTCCACTACGGCACCTCCTCTTCCTTTATTCTTTCACTCCCTCCTGACACTGTTTTCGTCATTACGCTCTGAATCATTTTTTAACGCTTACTGATTAATTCTGTAGCTTCAGAAGCTTTCGGGAACGAGAAGAATGACAG
The DNA here is from genome assembly GCF_052857255.1 of Amblyomma americanum. NCBI lineage: Eukaryota > Metazoa > Arthropoda > Arachnida > Ixodida > Ixodidae > Amblyomma > Amblyomma americanum. The sequence continues at coordinate 75,510,121 of NC_135502.1, read as the reverse complement.
GTCTTCTCATGCTGTATATATCTTTTATGAGGGGGAAAAGAAAAAGTGGACGGAAGAGAAGAAAAATGAACTAAAATACGTCCACTGCGATTGTCAGCGCTGTACAGTTCGTGAAACAGTTGTTAGTTGGCGATCCTTCTTTAATGAGAGCTGCTGGCAGTTGCTGAGGTCGCAAGTTGTAAGACGACGAAGGGTATATTTCCTCCTGAGTTTCGGTATTTAGGTGCTTGCACAGATATTTCACCAAAAAAAAAATACTGCAATAAAAACCGTTCAATGATAAATGAGACAAGATAATGACTGTTCATAATTCCCTTGGCCACCTATTTCTGGAAGTTATAGGGAAGCATGGCCGACAGAAACCGTCTTTTTCGTATAGTATTGCGTGTGAAAAGAGAGAAGCTCTCAATGGTGGCAGCATCATTATCTAAAAAGCGGTGGCTTCCTAAGCTTTCGCGTCAGAATTCTCCAACTCTTATATTAGTATACACTTCAGGTTGACCCGGTTGTTCCGTTTCTCTGCACTTAATCTTTCTTATGAAACTTATTAGACTGTGCGCAACTTTGAAATACGTGTATGACGTTTTGTTTTATTATTTTATCACCGAAATAGCTTTAGTTCTATCCTGTCAGTGTGTAATGCATTATGAGCAAAATTAAAATAAATCACAACTGGTCAGCAGGATGCGAGGATGGATTCGCATCAAAAGTAACTGCAGCAGTCCTTCGTTGAAATTCATCTGTAAACATTAAAAGGTGCAGCGCGCTCCTGATTATCTTTTAGCGCTACCACACAAGTCGATAACAACAACGAAAATCTCGAAAGAACTTCGTTTTGTGCGCGAAAATAGGATGCAGTAACTAATGTCCCAGCATGTCCGCGTTCTGTACAACTCTTTTAATTTTTGGCAGCGCTGCGGGCGCGCGAGGAAATAATTTATATGAGCTCCCGCGGTTATTGTTTCCACAACGTACTTCTCATACATTGTAAAGTAAGCATTTATATTCGTTTTTTTTTGAACGCGGAAGAAAGTCTTTGTTTTGGGAGGGAAAAAAATTCTGCATATGAAACAGACCTAGGCTCTCCCGCGGCGCTGCGAAAGTGCCGGAAGTGCGCATATTAATGGGCGCCCTAATATGTTTCCTGATGGCAATTTTTTTCTCTTGCTTCTGTTTTTTTTCTTTCTTTTGACTTGGAGAAGAAATCCACACTTCGCCTGCCTCGGGAACCGTTATGCAGGGTTGTAATTTTATACCACATATGCGTTCACAAGGAAAGGGAAACTCTATAAAGGTGTCAAAACTGTCAAATATGTCAAAGCAGCCTGGCTGAATGGCCGCGCGCCGAAATATGTTTTATTAAAGCCGGTGCCAGTCCTAATTCAAAGCCTTGAGGGGCTTATATTGCCGTCATCGTGTTCGTTCCTGGAGTGAGTGCGTCGTTTGCCAGTCGTACCAATTCTTGGTAGAGTTGCGAAGCACGACGGACGTCAGCTTCTGCTCTTTACCTTTGTTAGTGCAGTTAAATGAGCGCGCTAGCTAATCAGCCTCCGCGACTCGGTGTAGTCATTAGACGTGTCGACAAAGCGTGCAAGTTGACCTGACCGTTCGAGAGCCGACGTAATTACATTACTTTGTTGACACGTCTCGTTGGGTCCTTAATTGTGTCCGGCTTGTTAAAATGGGCGATAGAGAAAGAGGGGTGAGATGCAGGAGAGCGATTTATTCCAAATTCAATTTCGGGAAAGGCAGAAGAGAAGGGTAGGACATCTGCGAGATAGACGACGGCTACTTTATTATGCGGACGTGGACAGACCGGACATAGCAGAGAGAGCAGACAGTGTTTCGGGGTATAGATGGCAGAATGGCGAAGTGCGCTGACTAATTGCGTCAGCGAATTTAAAAACACTGCGTAAATCTTTCAATCTTCTTCTGTTGAACTCACGTTACCACGCCACAAAAAAAAAGGGGGGGGGGGGGGGGTAGTTCGTTGTCTTTAGATCGGAGTGGATCGACCTCTCTTGGAAACTTTTTGATCATAAATCGAAAGTTCTTGCACTGCTGCCCTGTGGCTGTGCGTGCACCGCGTTCGTGCAGGTAAAAGACAGGTGAGACACTTCTTTATTTTGAGCTGGGCCGCAGCAAAGAGTAACTTGATGGCATATGTTCCATCTTAAAGCCATATTGAATGAGCTTATGCAACAGAAGGACAATGGTATTTGGGGCACAAATGGCGGTGGTGGCAAGGACACAGTGCCTGCGGCATTTGTTGTATCATTAACTGCATTCTTACTTTTTGTGTCGAATGTAAGTGTGTGTGAAAGTGGCAGGAAGATAATACTTGATGAACCCTCATTTTAATACCTGACTACAGTGCGCTGCTTTGGGCTTATGCATTTGCCCATTTAATGGCGTGCTCATCAGCGAACGCCACTCATTACCAATTTACTTGTGTACAGACATATGTTGCCTGCGCCCCTTTCAAACTTCTTGCAGTGCGCACATGCAATTAAATCTGTTTTTACTTCATTTTTTATACCGCTATACGTGTGTGAGAAACCTTCTCCGGAGTAAAGGCATTGTTATCTATTTGACCGCGAAGCGTGCGCTCGTCAGATTGCGTTTTCTATGATCAATAGAATCAGATGGGCCTGGCCCATGTGGGAAGATGAGCGAACGCTATGATCAAGCAGCAGAGAGGTGGCAGTGCACGTGTTGCTGTCACTTCTCGGAGGAGTTTTAATGCGATATCATTGAAATCTTCATCGGGGAAAAAAAAGTGTAGTCGATCACAAATATTCGCCCATTGGCTGGATGGAAGTGACGTCACTTCTGGAAAAGGTGTCAACAGCTTCTAATGCTGTCGCACTGACAACACATAATGCAATTAGGTGTCCCTGTGGATTTCTTCGTACTAAGGTTGAGGCCACACTTTCAATCCGGATACCTCCGTCCGCTTTAGCAGCAGGCATTTCAACTGCTTTAAAGGGACATTAATGAGAAGTATTAACTGAAATAAGGAGCTGCGTGGTACTGATATAGATGAGCCTTCTAGAACACTAAAAAACGTTTGTTCTGCGCGAAAAGATGGCTGCGTTGCTGAGAAAATTACAACTGCTCTATTTCGGTCCCCATTCACAACGCCATGCAGGATTGGTGGTGTTACGTTCCTTCTTATGACTTGTATCTTTCTCAGCTCTTAGCCAATAAAGGAAAAACAAAAAAAAACATAACTACTTGGCCCGCCGAACTGACACCCGTTTTGTTTCAGCTCGTACATAAAAACAGATGGCGCCACCATACTGTCAACTATCTGTTCTCTCGCCTTCTCTCAAGACCACAGGGCTCAAGACGCCGCTCTGACAGAGCGCTGAGGGAGTTTGCTTGGCTTGCGGTTCTGATCTGTAGCTGAGCACGACAGCTTCACAAGCCAGCTCTGCTTCACGCAGGTCGACTATATGTGGCACACAAAGCGAGGGATGTTTTGCATCATTCTAACTCGGCATGCTTTCTCCGCGTCGAAGTAGCGTTGCGCACGAAAGCGGTAAAGCAATCATGGCCTTTGATGAGTTTCCTTGACCGGGTGTAGCTACTGGATTCCGCTAGGGACGTCGCATATGTCTTCTACTCTTACGCAGTTTTCTGTCTTATCCAAGTGCTTTTCTCGGTAAAATGCCGCATTTGCAATGGAGGCGTTTGGGCGCGTTGGTTCGGGGTTCATTGGGGAGATTGAATCTCTTTGGAGTACTGAAAGGACAAATGAAATCTGTTCTCATTTTTATTTTTTCACCACAATAGCTGTATGAAAGACTTTCTCCGGTGAACGTCGTCCTTTACGTGTTCCGCTGCATTTCACATGCGATCTTGGAACACTAGTCTCTCAATTAGATAAGCTTAGTATTCCTTCCCGCTTAATATTCCGTTTAAGCACTCCGAGGGTCACTTACGAAGAGCATATGATGCAGTCCTTGTGTTCACGTAAAACAATACTAACGGGTTTCTTGGTAGGTCGGTCGGTCGCCGTAATCTTTCTCACATTAATGCCTTCTTCTTTTTTTTTAGAAATGATTTGAACCTACGTACGCGCTGGACGATGAGTTGCTCTAGAAATCTCGCGCGGCTAAACTTACCTGCAGCTTACATCATCTTGCTTTTGGTCAACACTTTTCAGCCTATTTTAAGATGGTAAGTGAAGACGGGCTATACGCACTAATTCAGTTCTTCATGGGGAATGCGGAACCGAAAACTTTTAATGACTTTATAAACGACGGTGGTGCGCTTACACGTGACCTATTTTTTTAGTTTTTTTTTCTTTTTTTCGTGGCCAGCTTTGAGTTTCGACCACTTGCAAGCGAACGCGAGTTAGTTTTCTTGACCGAACTCGCACGATTCCCCGCATTATAAGAAAGCGCACTCGGCTCGGGGGGTTCTGGGCGCAATCGACATCGGTCAGCTCCGGGCCGCCTGCCAGTGTTTACGTTCTTCCACCGTCAGCGATGTGAGGCAAATTACTCTTGCGCCCCCTCGCGGGCGCCCTCAGACCGACTCGCATGGGCGCGTTTCCGATGGGAAACGACGCCATAACCGTCGGCCGTTCGAACTCATAAAACGTTCATTACGACATTCATGCGCGCTGTAACCCGGCTCTCTGTGGGCGCCTAACGATGTAAGTTTCACGTGGAAGGGAGAAGGGGCGCGGGAAAGGGGAAAGGCGTCTCTTTTAAAGGAGCCTCGCTTGCTCGGGATATCTTTATAACGGCCAATGCACTTGTAACCGCACAACTCGAGCGAGGCAGTTACCAAACGTGCCTGCGCCTGGATTGCTGAGCTGAGCGAAGGTCGATATTCTTGCGTGCGCAACATTAGACGGGGCAGCCGCGATTGCCAGGTGCGTTGGGAAACTTGAATTAGTGCTAATTACTTGTCTTCCAAGCACGGCGGTCTTTATCCTTTTTTTTCTCGTTTTCGAAATCATAACTGCCCTCTTGGATGACGTTGAAACGATGACAAAGTCTTCTGTTGCATGTGAATTTGTTGCAGAGTATTAATGGGCAGTTTGTTTTTTCTTTCAATGTCAAAGTCTCTCTTCGAAGGTTAAGCAGAATCTCTACGTTGTTTTCGTCCTGCCAGCACCTGCATTAAATGCCAGTTCATGTTTAGTTAGCATAGTTTCGTTTTTATTCTACATGTGTGTTAGATAAGTGAGATAAATTTTACCGTAAAACTAATTTGCGCCACATTTTTCTGCGCTGCTTTGACGCACGTGTTGAAAAGTGTTGGTGCCTGTGCGGGTGCGCTAAATAAGTTTACGAGAAAGGCTCAGCAAGGGAACGGCCACGTTTCCCTCAGAGACCCAGGAGGCCCATATCTGTCGGATATACGCCGGTGCCAAGGAAGTAGAAAAAAGTTAAAAAAGAGCATGTTCATGAAAAGCTTCTCTCCTAGTGCAAATTTGCATCTACTGGCCGAAGATTATGAATGGATGATGGATTTTAATGATGCTTGGCCAGTTTGGCGATAGAACTCAATGGCAGAAGATAGTTTGGTCTATACAAAATGTTGTCCGATATCCGTTTCCCGATCATTTCACACCGTATAAGCCGAACACCAAGTCCGGAGAAATGCTGTACCCATTGGAAACCGGTGGATACCCGGCGGCACTACGGATCGAACCTCGAACCTCCCGCACACGAGGCGGATGTTCAAACAAATGGACCACCGCTTCTGTGCGTGAAATTTATGTTGGTATGCAATACACGAAACGTCACACGATTTTTTTTTCCTGGAGGTTTTCCACTAACCATTCCCTGTCGCAAACTCAAGTTTAGTTACGGTTGCTCAAACTGAGCAAATTCCCTTGGCGTGGCACATCTGTTACGAGCGTTTCTGTGACAGACGCACTTACCGTGGACAGGTTGTACTGATCCCGCAAACCCAGACATACCCTCGCGGGCGTGAAGGCTGCAGTGACGCAATGTTGTCTCTGATAAGCGCGTGTCCTGTACACTCTGTCGCCTGCGCTGGCGGAGGTGCGGAGAAAGCTAGAGGAGGAGGAGGAGGGAGACGAGAGAGATTTGGCCAGTGCAGAAGGGACGGCCGCAATAGCTGCGCGCAAGCACCAAAGTTGGCTCGTTAAAAATTAACGCCGCAAAACTGGCAACGAGGCTAATGCGGCCGAGATTAATGGCGCGGCCGCCTGGGCCCGGGCCAATGCCATAAATCGCCGGTATTAACTCGGGACCCCGCGGCGCTTACAATGCGCGAAGAGCGCTGCGAAATTTACCGCTCGCGTACCTGTCCTCCCTTACCTCCGGCGTAGGTGGCGCTGTGTTGGAGGTCGTAAAAGGCGCGCCCTCGCCCGCTGTCCGCGGAGAGCGACGTCGTGCAATACGTATCGCGAGAGCGGCCCTCCTCGGCCGCGTCGCGACAGCCCGGACCGGACTACGCCGCGGACTCGACGTCCCTGCCGGTGAAACTGCCTACCCGACTATATAGAGGGAACCATTGTCCTTGCACACCAAGGGCTTATACAGCCTGGCTCTAGGCGTTTGTTCTTAGCTTTCTTTCCTTCTCACTCTATCGGTCCTGTCGCCTTAGTTCCGGGTAGAGGAGTGGAGCCTCTGTGCTGTCGACTCTCGCGAGACTGTTACGTGAAGGAAAAATCATATTGGACGTATGTACATAAGGGCCACATTTCGACCGGGTCAGTCGTTCTTCTAAGTGGCGCATCGACACGTAGCTGCGTATGCCTATAGGTACAGCAGACTTCAACGGAACGGGTGGCTGATGGCGCACATGCCAGTGCTCGTATTCTTGCTTGTGCGCAACGAAGCGATGTGAATGTGGTCGAGTTTCTCGCTGACCTAACGAGATTAATATTAGTAAGTCTTTCCTGGCCTCAGTACCGAGAATTGCTTCCTCGGCCAGGGTGTCCGATATGAAAACACGAGGACATTGAGGCCGACATTCATCACTTACTCTGGGACTGCCTAGCTCTCAAGCCTACAAGGATCCGGCACCTGATGGTAGCAGGTCTTTCACCAAGCAACCCTGCTTCTTACATTGCCTGGACGCAGGGACCGTACCATCGCTCTCTACTGGACTTCATCAAATCAGCTAACCTTTTTCAATTCATTTAATCTTTAATATATCATTCATCACACCTTCACCCATCATTGATGCCCCGGGGGTAATAAATTTCGTTTTTAAAAAAAGTCTTTCCTGGCGCGACGACGACGCAGTTTTAACGCGGTAGCGTTAAAGGCCCCGTTACGCAGAATATCCGGTGCCGGCGTTGTGACCGAAAATTCATGGGCATGGCTCTGGCAAGTGGTAATCAGAGAATAACCTAGGAGACAGGTGGCCCACCTAGGTCACGTGACCTTGCGGCGCCCTCACGACCTGCCGCCCGGGTAGTGAGCAAACTGCCCACCGTGGCAGGTGCCAGTTAATGATTCGTCGCTCGGCAAGAACAACCTAGGTCGCATAAAGCCCATCGCTGGGAGCACTTGCCATCGCAGGGCCATCGCTTAAACGCTACACCACAGCGCCAAGACAGGTATGAGGACACCCAGGGATCTATGAATGTGAAGTAGAGAATGACTAATTCCGCATATATGGGTGCTAACCCGCTGAAGCTATCTTGTCATAACCTTAAGGCGCAGTTTAAGTGTGTCCTCCTTTTTTTTCTCGTAAACAGGATATCACATAGTGAAAGGTGGTTTGGTTTGGTTTATGAGGGTTTAACGTCCCAAAGGGACTCAGGCTATGAGAGACGCCGTAGTGAAGGGCTCCGGAGATTTCGACCACCTGGGGTTCTTTAACCTGCACTGACAGCGCACCATACACGGGCCTCTAGAATTTTGCCTCCATCGAAATCTGACCGCCGCGGCCGGGATCGAACCCGCGCCTTCCGGGCCAGCAGCCAAGAGCCATAACCACTCAGCCACCGCGGCGGCTTTAGGATGAAAGAATCGAAGGGCTATAAATACTGATATGCTCTCTCCCTTATAACTGAAAAGTAAGCTGTTAAAGAACACTTTCATCTAGGCAGGTTAAGCCAGAACTGATCGCCTACACATTTCTTTACGCTGCATAGAGTGTCTTCATTTTTAATTGGCGCCTTCTTACATGTTCATTTTAGCTGCTTTTCTTTGTTCCGCCATCTTGGTATTCTTTTTGCGAGGACGTGAACAAAGCTCGCCAGCGAGCATGCATTATCTGAGAAGCCCAGAAAGACCACAACAGCCAAAGGTAAATGAGACGTTGAAAACGACATCACGTGAGTCATGAGTGACAATATCTTGCACCCATGAATAGAGCATTTCATGCCGAATAAACATGAATATTTTCTCCCATTCCCATTTATTATGCCGCCAAGTGGTGCTCCTAGAAAGGATAGTGTGTGAAAAGAAATTATAGTTTGTGGAAAGCCTGTATGTTTTGTTCAATGCGTTAGTATTTAGGCTGTCGTCTTGCAAATACCATCCGTTTTATCCGTAGAAAATTTCCTGATTGGTCGAGAGAGTCATGACGTCATCAGCACTGCCAAATTTTTAAATCTGAGGAATAGAATGTTCGAGTACCTTCCATTGAATTATTCTGTGGCATTATACTAACCCAAAAATATCTTCCACCTTAATCCGCCCACTAACCCCCACTAATACAACTTAGTCACCAACAATTCCCCAATTATCGAAGTAATTCACCCACTAATTCACACTAATCCTCATTGATCCACATACTTATTCCTACTAATCCACATTAATTCGTTTTATGGAATGGGCCTGCTTCAGAAATTTGGTGGTCTTTTGGAATAATTGGGTGTGGGCAAACCTCCAAATGCTATCGCATTTTCTTTAAGAATGTGATTAAGAAGGCCCCAAGTTTATGAGACCAACATTCACTTAATTTCCCACGGCCTCTTTACTATCTCCCATACCGTCAGATCTTCTGTGACTCCACACAAGTTCGTCACACAGCAGCTGCTAAGATTTGAAGGAGGTCCCTTTTGTGGTTCGAATTTTAAAGCTCTAATTGGAATGTGTTGCTAGGTTGCACTTGCTGTATAAATGGGACACTTTCTTTAGTCGTCGTCATTTAAGCGGGGCAGAATTTTGGTGTCTAATAATTCTTTCAATCTGACCGATTGTTTTCTTACTGCCGTTTCTGTTGCCCCCATAGACTGCACAGCATCTATATTTGCCCCGAAACTCTTTCAAGTCCTCAACACACGGATACGCTTTGACACAGCGAGGTACTGCAAGCTTACAGACGCTGAAAGGCTTGGGGTATGACTCAAAGCGACGGCGCAACTAAAATGCAATGGCTATTGAAAACAACGATATTTTGCGCACTACTTCCGCAGCAATTATGACAGCACGAAACAGGTATTAAAAACATGGTTGGTGATGACTTTTGCTTTGGTGTTCTTATTGCTGTCCGGATGGACACTGTAGAATGACAGTGCTTTCTGCTTGTGACTCCGAACAAGAGAAACGTCACTAAAACTTACTGGGCTCTTGGTTCACTGCTCTTTATCGTTTCTACTGAGCGAACAGGAGGGGCAGGTGTAAGAAAAATACACGGTACATGTTTTCTTAATTTGTCTTCGTTCTTTCGCGCAGTTGTAACGACGCCCGAGAGAAAAAAGTTATTTTTGGAACGAGCTCTAGAGACATAGCCTCCTCTGTCCACGTATCCAGAAAGTATGTTTCGTAATCGATAAGTACTAATCCGGAAGGAAGAAGAACGCCTAACATTAATCGGCTTACGAGCGAAAAAAAAATATGAAGAACTGAGAACGAAGCTGCCTCAGTTTTTTCCTATCGTTGGATCGTAGTAAAATGTGCCGTCCTTTTTGTTCGCTTCGTACATGAACCCATACTCGGTGGTCTTGTTGCTGTGGCCACTGTGATTACGAAAGCGTGCAATGAGCCGGTTAGCTCATATGAGTTGCTACATACGAACAGGCTCATGTACAGCCTATATATATTATGCAAAATGCTTTCGGAAGGAAGCTGTGATTACTTAGTGTCGTCCGTTCTGACGGGAAGCTGTCGAGCTTAACTAAAATTATCTTCTCCGCTTTCGTCCAGGTCTGTCCCGCACTTTCGTAATTTTTTTTTTTGGTCCACGGAAATACTTAGTGTATTTTGTTCTATCCGCGAGAAAAGGCAGAAGGACAGAACGAACGGGCAAAGTCGTGCTGCTGCTTATAGATTCCGCTTAACCCACCTGGGGGCACCTTTTTTCTTTCTAAAATGGTGCCAATATGGTCATTTAGTACCCGTGATGCCATCTGTCGACAAATGAAAGAAATGCTATGTACAAGCCCTATTCGCATTAAACCGGACTCAGACTGGCGGAAAATACACGAAAAGCCAAACTCATCATGAGCGAGAAATGACGGTCGGTTTATGACGAGCGTAACTCGTCAAAGTCCGCTAGAGGACTAATGAATTGGAACAGTGTCTTCGAATCGAAGGGCGGCTGTACGTTTCAGAAGATCAAGTGGCAATAAGTGTTTTAGAAGAACACAACAGACATATGAAGAACGCGGGCTCGAAATTTGCAGCAGGTATGCCGCCTCGCAGTCCAATGATGGTTTCAAGGTCGAAGAGAAAGAAAGATTGCGTTCAGGAACGATAACGCTGGCGCTTACGCGCCAAACTCTTAGACACGTTATTACTGAAGCACGATTTGACAAATGGGCTCAATTTGAAGATCGTGGTCTCGTAGTGGTGCAGAAACCGGAAAATGCAGCACACAAGCGTATAAAAAGAGAGAGTGAGAGAAAGAACTTGGAGACGAAGCTATTAAACGTCGCAGGATTTGTTTTTATTTTTCACACTGTCGCCCTAAGTTAGGAAGCGCGGCTGCTGCAAGCAGCAGACTTAAGCAAGAAATGCTGCGTGATATAATGTGAAAAGTCCCCGTACTTCAACCTCAGGTAACAGAAAACGGAAATCCGAGAGTCTCGAGAAAGTACCGCTGCGGCGGAGCGAGGCGGAGAGAATTACTGCGCCCCCTTGGAGAGACCGCAGGAAGTAAAATAAAAGTAAAGCGGGAAGAAGAGGAGACCGGAGAAGTAATGGGAAGTGGGAATTTTCTTCTCCGCGTCGAGAAAATCGAGTGACATATCTCGAACGCGGTCTCGAACACGGAGGCTACGCGGCACGCTTTCGCCGAAACGACCTACAGAGGCGGCGGAGCGGCGTATATAAAGGTTGCGGCGGTTGCCGCAGTGTGGAAGGAAGGACACAGCTTTCCGTCTCGGGGGCTCGAGTCGCGGTAACGCCGGTGCAGGGCGAGCCTCGGGAGCTACAATGAAGACGGCAATCACAAAAGAGCGCGCAAACACCGAGGAAGGGCCATAGGTGAGGGGGAAAGGGAGAGGGGAGCCGAGCTAAGAAACGCCACGAATGAGGGTTGGCAAGAAAGGTGGGAGAGAGGAAGAGAAGAACGCACCACGAGGCTTAGAACCTATATTATAGGTACGCGCGCCTTCCACCCCCCCCCTCCCCCCTCCCCACTGCTCCACCTTGCAGCAGCCCTCGGCTATGTCGGCCGGGTCTCAAGAAGGATGGCGTGTGTCAGTCGCAGGTAACCGATGTGTTCAATCGAAGAGCGGAGCGTTCGTCCGTAACTAGGCGCGCTTCACCGCGCACGGCGAGTCTCAACCCCCCACCCCCTCCTCCGTCCCCGCTATCGCGCGGTGTCGCCCATCTCCTTGCCGCAGCGAAGGTGTTTCAGTCCCGATGCCGAGCCAGGTTGTGACCATGTCTTAGATATCTTTCTGACTTACTGTTGCCCGTATTTTTTTTGCTTTCTCGGTGCTTCTGCATTTCCTTATACACATGTGCTCCCTTCCTCGGTACACCGCGTTCGCGTTATTGCTGCGCGCTTGCCTTTTTTTTATTTCTTGTTTCTGTTCCTATGTGCATCACCGTAAGCTCGTATTTCGGGTTGCGCTGCCGCTCAATTTTCTTTATTTCACCGTGTGATGGCGGTGGTGCTATGAAAGCCGCACGTGTCCTCGCTTTGATGTTGCCGAAAGCTTTGTTGACTTTGCTCTGAATGTTTGCTCCGTTTCATGCGGTTTAATCTTCTCCACAAGATGGCGGGTGGATTGCGTAACTGCACTCCCCCTCCAAAAAATATATATATATATATAGCCTGCTTTCTCAGCGTGATTAATCAATCGATCTGCTGCTGATGAAACAGCAGCGATGCCCGCCCTATAGTCTTCACCGGAACCTCGTGCGACGTGGTTAGTTTTTTTTTATTATTATTAAAAGTCATTTTTCGACGCGAGCGCCTCGTGCGAATAAATTAATCGTGCGGCTTCTCATTACTGTGGCTCTTGACAGCTTCTTTGCTATTCAGCCCGTTTCGTCCAGTTCGTTAAACTTTAAGGAGCAGTACGCTTCCATCCAACCATACGCGAATGCGTGGTACCTTTTTTGTTTTTGCTTACCTTTGAGCACCTTGACCTTTTGATGAGATCGTCCCGTTGCTGTTTTTGTACCCTCTTTTTTAGATTTACTTGCAAAAAAAAATTAGCTAAAAAAAAGCCCGCTGAAGCTTGCGGAGAAAGTGATTACTGTGAGCAGCACTAGTGCTGTGGGTTTATTCTGGGCTTTCTGCAATGTCACAGACTTTTACACCCCGGTCGTTAACACGGCATGGCAAGACAATGTAATGCACAGAGCGGTAGACGAACAGAACGAGTTAAGGGAAACGTGTCATGGCCGCAGGGATGGTGATAAAACAGCGCGAAGACGCAGGGGCGAAGAGCGAAGAAACGACGCAATACAGGGTGTTCGCTTTTTGTTCGCGTGACGTTTCGCTGTTTTGACATCATGTTAGACCAGCTCGCCGAAAATTTCGTATTTTTACGCTTGGATGGGACGATGAGGTCTCAAAAATCCCGGTGATAGAGCGGACGTGGGTGGCGCAAGGTGTGAGTATGGGATCTACGGGAACAGGAATTTTTCATGCCGTTGGCTCGAGATAGGATGATGAAGGCGCGAGCAGTGGATTTAGCTCTCATAATTATCTACTTCATTGCAAGAACTTTGGTTCGTATAAGGAAGGGGTGATGCTGCATGCAGCTCATATAAAATCAGTGGTTTTGAATTAAAAAAAAAAGTCCAATTCGCTCCCGCTGAATTGGTGTGCTGTAGAATGAAATTCGTTGAGGCGAATCGTAGACAATATCGCAGGTAATGCAGCTAACACACCGTGCATACCCGCGAACGACCGAGCGAAGAGAGAGAAGGACAGGAAAGAGGAGGAGGAGGGGCGAATATGCCTTAATACAGTGGCTATGGTTCGCATTGGCGCTTTCGGGCGCATCCGGCATACCTCGACAGCGGCAGCACACGTCTACGACAGCGGCGAAAGCTTCAGCGGAAGAGGAGAGACAGATGAGAGTAAGGGGAGAAGAAAGAAAGATCGGCGAGTCACTTCACTATTGCATCCACCTCTTAATTAGGTTACCAAAGCTTCTCAAGTACAATTAACGCCCTACAAATCGATTTCTAAATAGGGATATGGCTACCTTTATGGAAACACCGATTACTTTTTCCTATAGGCCCACCCCTTCCACTGATTGTGATGGCTCGAAGCATGAACCCTTTCCGAAATTCCCGGAAAGAAACCTCGGGCAGCAGCCCTTAAACGCACTGCGCTTTAAAAAAGAAAGTTAAGCACGTGGACATCATGAATATTGTTGCTCAGCTGTTATGCTATATCTTTTTTTAAGCGAAAGCTTTACTACGCCAGCCAGCGAGCCATTTCGGCTCGTCGCACCGTATGCCGTATGTCGGCTGTGGTGTGGCTAGGTAGCACCGCAGCCGCGCTCCAACGGATGGCGCCGCCGTCGACGCCGCTGCTGTCGCCGCTCGCTCCACCAGATGTGCTCCGTTGGGGTAGAGGGAGAGAAGGTCTCGCCTCGCGATATATATATATATATATATATATATATATATATATATATATATATATATATATATATATATATATATATATATGCGCTTCGCTTTCGCCTTAGTGTACTAGGACGGTGATACCTGATACCTGATTTACTATCTGCTGCTGGTCCTTGCACCCAACACATTAAACTTAGTTTTGGAATATGGCGGAGTGCTAGACGCACTCTGGCGCGGGTCGGCCCAGTATTGCACTGCCTCCGGGATCGGCCCGTGGCCTATGGGCCTATTAGCGCGCGGCGCCTTTTCTATCTATCTACCTTTCCCTCCTATCCTTTAAGCCTCCTACTTTCAGCACGTGGCAGCGAGCGTGGCTTGGCTTGAGCCAGTAGGCAGGCCCGTGCTCTTTCCTTTTCCTACTTCCTCGCAGCAACGTCAGTCAGTCAGTGTACTGTAGTCGTTATGGAGAGCGCGAAGGAGACGCAACAGCGACAGAACGAAGCGAGGAAGAGATAACGCTCTCAAGAGACGCCAAAAGAACGCGCCGCACGACTTGAGAAGCGTCGTAACGAAGATGCGGCTAGAAGAAGTCGTGCCACGTCCCGGAGTGACTCTTCAACTACGGAAGAGACAAGTTTGAGTTCTCGAGAGCGTCGGAATGAGACGCTGCGTAGACGACGTGCCGAGGAAACGAAGCTTTCGCAATTCAACTAGGGTTAACCAGAGCTAAACTATACAGCCAATGTTTTGCAAGAGCATTAGCACTAGGCTTCTTTTGCATTCAACGAATTGGAAACAGGGACACTTTTGAAATAAAAAAAATGGGCAGTGACTTGACTCTGCTATGCCAGGATATACGTAGCGAAAGCTAAGGCATAGCTTGGTTAGCCTTGGTTAATCTTGATTGCAAGTCCAGGTTAGTCTGGTTGTCTGGCTAGTTGTTGTCACGGAGCTCTTCACGCGGTTGGTCACGTGGTGCGATGCGACCACGGCGAAACTGCGAGTTCGTGGACAATGTAGCTTTCGCTACGAAACGCTTGAAATGTTGAAATGAGGTTTCAACATACTCACACTTACGGAGAATGACTATTTAACCGTTAAATCTCTGCTTCATTCATCTCTTGACGTTTTTCTTGCGCACCGAGATACCATGTTGTTGCTAGTCACTATTTCACTTAACAGTGCCGACTTGCGAAAAGGAGACGGGAACCATGCGCCAAGGAAAAGCTCCCGTTGCTGCCAATTCTGTGGACATGACACAGTAGAGTGACGTAAGCGCATCTTTCAGCCCAGCCCATATGGACGGCATTCAAGAATGGGCGCATACGCATCTCTCTCTGTTGTGACGCAGTAATGGTTTCAATCCGCGGGGAAGTGCGACACTCGACGCACATGCAAGGTTCCAAGCTTTCGCCAGTGTCTCTGCAGTGCTTTTTATAGTCTGCTGAAAAAGGATCGCTCGGGACGTTTCAGTATAGTACACTGTACATTGCATATTTTGCCTGAATTTCGCCTCAAATATCCGCTTGTTCCCGTTAGACTGTGCGATCTATCGCCATATTAACAACACAAACGTGTTAATGCGCTTCAATCCAATCTTGAAAACGTCAAAAACTGATGCGAAAAATGGCTGAAGTCTTCAAAAATTTAGAAATCATCTATTCTTACCTTCCATAGTAGACAGGCCCACCCGATCCGGAAATACATTTTGTTTGGCTCTAACCTCAGCTCCTTAACTACTTACAGGTACTTATGAATTAACTTAATTGCCTACCTTTCATCGACCGATCACTTTCCGCAAACCACATCGTCCGCTAACCACATCAGTTTAATAGAATTCGTGCAGAACCGTGCTGCGCGTTTTATCTTTCTTTAATTACTCATATACGTCTAGTACTCCTAAATTCAAAGCACAAGCAGACCTCTTCTATATTGTTGCATATTCACTCACCTCTCCCTCTCCCATAAATTCTATCATAAATCCCCACGTAACCTTGCTATTTTGCTAGCACGCCGCCACTCTTGCCAGCTCAGCCATGACAAGACCGCGCGCCAGCTTATCTAGGGGCTTTGCGTGTATCCATCTTCAGCCTGCTCAACATCCCATCTTTCCTCATTTTTCACACGAGCGCCCACGGACTGGAATGATCTTTCTGCTGTTGCTGTCACTCCACAATCACGACCACTTCAAGCGTTTTACTGAAGAACCCACCTGTCATTACGAATGCCCACCCCTCATGTAAAACTCCTTCACTGGGGCGTTTGAGGAATTGGAAATAAATAAATAAATAAATAAATAAATAAATAAATAAATAAATAAATAAATAAATAAATAAAACTTCATAACTTCTCTTAGTTGTATAGGGTAGAGTGGGGTAAAACACGACACAGACTTTAAAATCGCCGCCAATATTTTTTTACTTCTAGCTATCAGCAAACAAATACTGTCGCATTATTCCCTACCACCCTGGCATCATGCTCACTAAATATGGAAAGGCCAGCTATAGAGGAACATAATAAAATACAATGAAATTTAAAATTTCAAAATGTCACATTTTGCCCCACCTGGACAAAACGAAACAGTGCATAGGGCAAAATCAGACGCGTCTCATTTAAACTTTCAAAATAACGTATAACTCACCCTTGCGATAAATGCACACTAAATTAGCTCCATGTACATCTTACAATCTTTGAGAGAGACTTCGACTGACAGACACTGTACTCAGATTGAACTCGGCACTGTTTTGTTCCATGGCACACAGTTCTAGCGTCGTCCATGGGACAGCACCAAAGACTGTTTGACCACATACAACGAAATTACCAAGGCCCTCTGCCTGGCCCGCCGAACCTTCCCTCCGCCCAACGACAAGCTGGACAGGGCGCACGCGGTGGCTCTCAGACAACTGCAGACGCTCACGTACCCCAACCCGGCACAGTACCACAGACTTGCGTTAATCTAGGACGCTAGGTTAATTCAGCTGCACATTTAAAAAAATGGTGGCGTGAAGAATTTTGCGCCTTTACAAGCGCTTTCTCATTCACCAAGGCTCACTTCGCAATTTTTTTCCTCTGCTCGAAAAGGTACAATCTCTTCAACCTTAAAGTCAGCTGTAGCGGACGTGTGGTTGGTCATATAAGCTAAATGTCAAGTTAATCTGTTTTCTTATTTAAATGTTTGATGGCGCTAGATAACAAAAACGTCGCATTTAGCCCCCTGTCGCGTTTTACCGCACTGTAACGTTTCAGAAGCGAGAAGTATGGAATGTGAGATAGCTGCCATGGCCGGAGCACCCGGGTTCGAACCCGACCGCGGCGGCTGCTTTTTTATGGAGGAAAAACGCTAAGGCGCCCATGTGCTGTGCGATGTCAGTGCACGTTAACGATCCCCAAGTGGTCGAAATCATTCCGGAGCCCTCCGCTACGGCGCCTCTTTCTTCCTTTCTTCTTTCACTCCCTCTTTTATCCCTTCCCTTACGGTGCGGGTCGGGTGTCCATCGAGATATGCGAGACAGTTGTTGCGTCATTTCCTTTCCTCAAAACCAATTTCCATTTTCATTTAATGTGAGATAAAACTAGGGTGCCTAGATGCAGCTTACAGTGGTATGCTGGCGACATCTCCGTCATTTCGAAGCACAAGCTCATTAAACTGCACCAATGTATTCTCGCGGAAATCGGCATTTTTGCGTCCTTTTCATATGATAGCGTCCAGTACTGGTTCTAGACAAGCAAGTCTTAATTTAAATCACATTTTGGAACCTTTTTCTTTACTGTAGGCATCGGCGCGATGCGTTGTGATTCAAAATGGGTCGTCTCCCGATTGGACAACACGTGTCGCCACCCATATCAAAGGAAAACTGTATCGAGGCGCCCTAGGTAAAACGTCTAATGTACAGTGTACATGGCAGCGTAAAAGAGGCTGTTGGAAATGCGCCTTCTAGTACAGGCAGTTTTTTCAGAGCATGTATACAGTCGTCCACCGACCTGTCTATGCGCTCGAACTCCGTGCCGTCTGCGCTCCACAGCGCGCAGAGCGACTTCTGGCGGCAGCGCCTAGTTCGATATCGCGCATCTTTGAGTGTCGTCTGAGCCAAGACCTACTGCACTAGAGACCTCCACATATGGCGGGGCCCTATGGGACTGCGTGCGCCAACTTTCGTTAACTTTTTGGCCGTTGAGGGCGCTCGGTTGACCTGTTCGTCTGTCATGATCATCATCATCGTCTGCTTCCAACAAATGATTTCTCTCCTCTCACTGCCTCCCTGTGCATTTGTCCTGTCTTCTTTTTTTGAAACCTAGTAATTAACGATGCAAATATGACATTTCTTTAAATCCTAGCGGTGAATATTGTTTGCGCGCATGCATGCGTGAGACTTTCTGGCATCTTTGCTAGGCAATGGATGAATGATGAATACTCAAGACGTAGACAAATGACAAAACTATTATATCCTTGAAGTAAAATAACAGACGCCATCTTTCTCAACAGGTTAACTGTAGCGCCACGCAGCCCGTAGCTGCCCTTCCCTAGCGGCAAAAAGCATGAACTAGAACATGCGCGCTGGAGCATGTGTCAAATGTGCAGGTCTCTAGTTCAGTAGGTCTTGGTCTGAGCATCAGACATGCGCTATCTCAAACCAGGCGTTGCCGCTAGACGTCGCTCTGCGCGCTGCAGAGCGCAGACGGCCCGGAGTTCGAGCGTTCTAGACAGGTCTGTGGACGACTGCACATGCTCTTGGGCGCCTTTGGCTTTAACGAACAAGACGAGACTAAGGAAGGAACAAAGGGAACGAAACGAGCGTCGGCTCTCGTCTCGTCCTGTTCGTCCCTTCCTTACGTCCGTGTCCTTTCGCGTCGTCGTAACTTTTATCATGAACCAATTAACTGGTCATCCAAAGAGTACAGAGTCGGTCACACTTGTCTAGAGCGCTGGAGTGCTGTGCTTGGGAGAAAATTAAGTTAAATCTTATTGCAGATGCTTTCCTCGGGCTAAGGTGCTGGTGCCTGTGCGGTTCACATGTCTATTAGGCTGCTCTCGAGCGCAAGTATTATCAGTGAAAGTCAACATTTACTTTAGAATTTCGCTTTATTTCCGCCGGGCGGCACAGCCCGAGCGCTCTAGACAACTGTGATCGACTCTGTAATTTTCGTAGTTTAAAAAGAATCGGCACGCGGAACCGCATCGTTTGCTCCGATGCCTGAATGGTTGGCCGGCACATTCAGATGTGTTTAAAATGTTGCTGTAAAAATATTTCTTGGGAGCGCTGTTGCATGCATGTCACTGCATGTCATGCATGTCATGCATGTCACAGTGTCACTGCGTGATCTTTCTGGTGCCAGCAATGCAGAGAGAAAGCATGCCAACAGGAGGTTTCTTCGCTGCCGTGAAATGCTCGCAGGACCATGACAGCACAGTTCGTCATTTAAGCTACATAATTGTAAAAATATGATTTTCGTGGACTAAAAGAGCATATATGTAAATACGAGACACTATATGATGAAGAAAAAAAAACGTCGCTGAACACACGAGACTATACCGGGCATGTTTCAAGCAAGAAGAGTTTTGTGCACGATTCTTTGTACCTGCAGGCCTTATTGCGGCATGCGTATATGGTGACATGGGGCTTTCTTATCCACGGAGGGGGCGATTCAATGATATCATTTTAATTCCATATCAGAGTGATTATTTTTGAACTTATATTGCGCACGCACTTGCTGTCGTTGGAATCAGTGAGACAGACGGACGGATGACAAGAATCGAATAGAAGTGAACGTAAATAATCGTATCTTACATTCCTTTCATGCTTTCCATCCACTGAATACAAACATACTGAGGGCCCAGGGTGCGGTTAATTGCTTCGAGAACACAGTGCGCGGAACCAGGCTACCTCGTTGGTCTCGCTTTCAACTTAATATCTACGATTAAAAATTGATACTCATTTAATGTAGCAGGTAGTAATTAAAACTCGTGGGCATGAAAAAACGCAGAAGGCGCAGCACTATCAGTTTAAACACAAGCGACAATGACAGCCAAACTTTTCTAGCTTGTTTTATGAGAAAATCGGTGGGGCCTGCTTACGTGATCTCCTGGCTTTGTCATTCACCCGCTGTACAAAATTCTTCTTCATAGAATGTCAGGGATTTTAAATTCTCTTTGGAACGCGTGTCAGTGGTCTCCCGCTCCACCATCGTGTCGGCCGTTTTCAAACGGAAGCAACGATTTGTTCGTTGTTTCTCGTTTGTTCGTTTGTATAATTGAGAACAGACTGTCCTTGACTCACACGAGGTTGCTTTCATCAGCACACATGAGCGAGTTTATCGTGAAATTTTACACCAAGCGCGATTCCACATAGGCTGACCCTGGCAGCAGGCCTCCGTAGCGCCGCCATTTTGGATCAATTGAAGCGCCCTCTTTAGGTCGTGAAAATAGCTAATATCGCACACTGCTCTCGTGGTGAATCGCGCGTGTCGCACAGAGAAATGCGTTCTCTATGGGCTGGACAAGGTGCGGTGACCACGATGAGCTTGTGGGACGACCTCCAAGAGGACCCGCTCGTTTGTTCCTCTGCCGACCAGATTTATTATCGCCAGCGGGCAAACTTCGTCTCTCCCATGTTTCTTCGTTCTTATTCTTATGAGGACTTCGGTCCCGTACATCAATGAAGGCGGTGACAAGTATCCCGCGCTTTGCGCAAGCAAGGGACCAATTTACACCTCTAGGACACGTCTCACGTGACCCCTCTCGGTGCCGTTGCAAGCACAGGCGTGCGAACTTCCCCGCACAATTCCTCTTCCCGAGTGGGGGCGGTAGCGTCAGCGCGGCGACGGCAAACAAGTGGATGTCCAAGCGCGCACGCGAGCCGCGATGCTCCTCGCAGAAAACGTACACGCATGGGTCGTTCGGCAAAAGTTTGCCCCGCCGGCACCTGCGCGCAAAGTTTTGGCGAAAGGGGTGTGCTCTTCGCCATTCATCTCCAATCAAACCAGCCGCCAACGTTGGCAAGCCGGTCGGCCTCGCCCGACGCGACGGCCCTGCGAGGAACCGTGGCGAATCGTGCGCCGAAACAAAGGGGGCCCCACGGTCGGAAAAAGGGGGCGAAGATTAATCAAGCGAACACAGATAGACAAGCGAGCAGAGGCAGCGACGCCTATACGACTGGCGGCGGGCAACGTCTTTTGTTCCACGGAGCAAACGCGCTCTTTCCCGTTTGTCTTTTTTGCAGCTACTCACACCTGGTCGCACCCAGAAAGGCTCCGTACGTTCACCCGCTGTAGCAGAACGAGATCACCGGGCGAAGAAGGAGAAAGAAGGGATAGAGAGAATTTCCTCGGAAGATCATCTCGCAAACGAAGTTTCTGGTACGATAAGTGAACAGCCGAAGAGATGTAGAGAAAAAGATGTACAAGGGAAGCTGAGACAATGAGCTCGCAGGTACGAGAAAGACAGGCACGCCTATTACGGGGCGCCCGGCTCTCTCCCTCGTGGAGATGGGACTGACGTGATAGATCGCTTCGCTCTCTGCTGTCGTTGGAGGGGAGGGAGTGCGCCGGCTCGCTTTTGTTTTCCCGGCTCTCTTAGCGCCTCGCGGTGCGCTGCTGGCTGCCTTCTTGCGTCATCCGTCGCAGCGCGTAATGGTCAAACTTTGCCGAGTTTCCAAGAGATTCCTCGATACCGAGTCTTATCGGCGACGTTCTTCTGTGAAAAAAAAAAAAGCCAGTCGGAACAAAAACAAAATTGAGAGGGAAGTTTTTGATGTGCCAACTCTGATAACGAGAGCTAGCCGAACGCTTTCGTCAAGCACATTAAAACGAAGGTTTCAGTCGTATGAACTCTGCTGGGTGATGGTCGTCATTTAGCCTTGAAAATACTGCTCTGCAAGTCGCATAACAGTCAACGCAAAGGCACAAAACTAACTAGTGAACAGCGAGGGTTTGCACGAATGTTTCGATACTGCGTCTAAGCGCTATTGGCTCTACAAAAAAAAAACGCAATCCAGCGTTCTGGCAACGCAGGAAGCACAGTTCCACTGACTTTACACATCAGAACACTGTCGTCTGTGGTAGGTGGTCGCAGCAGACGCCAGGCACCCATGCGGTCGGTTGCGTGTGCGTATAGGAGCATGCTTTTTTGGCGTATGACGCTACCAGCGGTCGCCACCCAGCTCGTCGTCGGTTGGCATGAAGTCCTTGTAAGGGAAGAGTGTCTCCTCGGGTGATCTGTCGAGGACGCAAACGCAGGCTGTGTCGTGGCACTCCCCACCGTCGGCACCATCCCGGACACAACCTTTCTCGCAGCGCCGCGCGTCGCAGCTTGCCGGACCGGACTTCCGGTCGCCGCCGCAAGAGCTCAGCGAAGGACATAGCAGCAGGACTGCCAGCAAGGAGCACAGGGATGCACGGCAAGTTTGTACCCTTGACATGTTGTTCTTTGGCGTCGTCTTCTTCTGGCACAGCCACTTGAATTCCAATGCTCTTTCCGGTTGGTGTCTCAAGTCATCGCAAGACAACTCTGGGTATGGTGGCATGCCTGTTTTTTTTTTTTTTCACAGAGTGGCACTTGATTGAAGATTAGCAGAGGGAGCTTTTTTTAGGTCTACGGAGAAAATGCCCACTGGTGATGTTCGAAACAGTGTCTCGACGGTCACCCAGCAGTTAGTCTGACGAGCTGACCCTTGACTGTCGCCTCGGCAGTAGTACGCAGCCATATCTCCAGTCAGTCGTAGACTCACAGTGGTTGAGTGGAAGCGTCCGATAAATAAAAAGAGAATTTGTTTAGTGGAAACGAAGAAAATGAAGCGGCGCCGTGACGTGGTATGCGGTGAATTTATTTTTTAATTCGAAGGCTTGCGGTGTGGCATAAACAGGGGCTTTCAATAAGCTGAAGTAGGTCGTGGAGGTTGTTCTCAGCTGGAAACCTGAGCAGGCTCCTGCTCTTAGAGTTGTCCGTTAGCCACAAGGAAGTGTGTTCCTCCCTAGTAGCCGGAAGTCCAACTTCCAGTAACCTTCGTCTGCTTGAATCCTGCGTTCCTGGGCACGCCCACAAAAGGTGGAGGAGATCCAGCTCAGCGGCCGGCATGGAACATTTGGGACATGTCCTGGGCACCGAAGGAGTAAGGCCCAACCCTTATCCTTCTGAACGACTCCGCTTCCAATCTCGTTAATATATCTCCTTAAGTTATAAGGGCGGGGGCAAGTGCACGGGGGAATCGGAACACGTGTACTTCTCCTTATAGAGGACGACAATATGGCAAGAGCGGAGCGGAGATCAAAAGGGAGGCATTCGAATTTTGGGCTTGCTATGTAAGAGCGTCTGGTTTCCTCTGGTCAATGTTCTACGTACCTTCCTGTATCCAATGAATCTTGATGCGTTTCATATTTTTCATCTCCTGATTGAGGCTTAGTGTTTTCGTCACTCTTTCGAGTTGTTTAAAATAGCCACTAAGGAGTCGGTATAGAAATTGGGGTTCTCTTATAGACGCTACGTTATATATAGATTCCATCGCACCTCGGATAGCGTACAGCTCCATCACAAGCGAGTCCGGATGGTCCGAGACGTGTACCCGATGTGTGGTTACCTCAATGTGTAGGGCTAGTCGTCGCAATTCTTCCGCCCTTTTCTATGACCGATGCGTCAGTATAAGTTACATATAGCTTACGCACATTCCAGGATCTATATCAATCACTATTCGAGTTGTCGGCTTTGCTCTACGATGGAGCTTGGTCGTCTTGTTTGTTGTTTTTGGAGCGTATGTCCACGAAGACTGGTATGGCATTTCGGCGGCGGTGCTCTCACCTCATTGTATGCAGCTGCAGCGGTCGTAAGGTACTTTCACTTTAGATGTCTAGTTGCCTCTCGTTGTTCAAAAGTTCAGTAAGTGTATTCAGCTGTGCATATTCCTGAAGAATCAGGATGGGTGGAAGTTTTAGCAAGGCCATGATGGCGCGCATTGCGCTCCGATTGTTTCTAGTGCCACCCATTGCCGTCTTGTCAATCGATAGAACTGAGCCTGGTATTGTATCCTGGGCTGAAGTGCTGAACGTACAAGTCATCTGGCCATCTCGGTCCTGACCCCTGGAGTGCTTTCATGTGTGGGGATGGTGACGTAGTAATACAAGTACTGATGCTCACATTTGCAGGGGCAAACAATAATAAAGCGAACATGCGAGCGCGTGGCAGTCAAGGCCAGCTCCGTGCCTGTGAATGTTCTTAATATCAAGGACACGACCCCGCTCCCTTATGGCCGGACATACCTCATATTTCATTAACAGTGGCTAGAATTAAAAAAAAAAGGAACAGCAGTGTAGGAGCCGAGCTAGCAGTTCGATGCGTACCGGTGGCCAGCTTTGCACAACCAATAATAGAGTGTGCCACCAATTTTTAGAACAGCCAAGGGCCCATGAAGGGCCCGCGTCGGCACTCGCCCGTGAATTCTCTTTGAAATTTTTTTCCGCCAAACCTTTTCGTCGGCCGCGATAGCTCTATAACGGATCTCTAAATGGTCCACTCCAAGGCCCTAAAAGTTCATCATCATCATCATCATCATAATCATCAGCCTTACTACACCCACTACAGGGCAAAGGCATCTCCCATGTCTCTCCAATGAACCCTGTCCTTTGCCAGTTGCATCCACCCTTTGCCTGCAAACGTCTTAATCTCATCCGACCACCTAACCTTCTGTCGCCCCCTGCTACGCTTACTTTCTCTTGGAATCCACTCCGTTACCCTTAAGGACCAGCGGTTATCTTGCCTTCGCATTACATGCCCTGGCCAAGCCCATTTCTTTCTCTTGATTTCGACTAGGATGTCATTAACCCGTGTTTGTTCCCTCACCCACTCTGCCCGCTTCCGGTCTCTTAACGTTACACCTATCATTTTTCTTTCCATGGCTCGCTGCGTTGTCCTTAACTTAAGCTGAACTCTTTTCGTTAGCCTCCACGTTTCTGCCCCGTAGGTGAGTACCGGTAAGATAAAGCTGTTGTACACTTTTCTCTTGAGGGAAATTGGTAAACTGCCACTCATGACTTGCGAGAACTTGCCATATGCGCTCCACCCCATTCTTATCCTTCTAGTTATCTCCCTCTCATGATCCGGATCAGCTGTCACTACCTGCCCTAAGTAGACGTATTCTGTCACAACTTCCAGGCTCTCGCTGCCAATTGTGAACTGTTGTTCCCTTGCTAGGTTGTTGAACATTACCTTGGTTTTCTGCATGTTAATTTTTAGACCCATCGTTCTGCTCTGCCTGTCTGACTCTTTGATCATGATTTGCAGTTTACCTGTTGAGTGACACAGCAAGGCAATGTCATCAGCGAATCGCAGATTATTTAGGTATTCTCTATTTATTCTTATTCCCAACTGTTCCCAATTCAGGCCTCGGAATACCTCCTGTAAACATGAGGTGAACAGCATTGGCGAGATCGTGTCTCCTTGCCTGACGCCCTTCCTTATTGGAATTTTATTGCTGACTTTATGGAGGACTATAGTAGCTGTGCAGTTGCTCTCTCTCTCTCTCTCTCTATATATATATATATATATATATATATATATATATATATATATATATATATATATATATATATATATATATATATATATATCTTCTAGTAATTTGACTTAAGGCTCTTCTACCCCCTGATTACGCAATGCCTGTATGACTGCTGAGGTTTCCACTGAGTCGAATGCTTTCTCGTAATCAATGAAAGCTATATATAGAGGTTGGTTATATTCTGCGAATTTATCACCTGATTGATAGTGTGAATATTATCTATTGTGGAATATCCTTGACGAAAGCCTGTCTGATCATTTGGTTGATTAAAGTCTATCGTCGCCCTGACTCTATTAGCGATTACCTTAGTAAATACTTTGTAGGCAGCGTATAGTAAGCTGATCGGCCTCTAATTTTTCAAGTCCTTGGCGTCTCCCTTCTTATGAATTGAGATAATGTTTGCATTCTTCCAAGCTTCTGGTACAGTCGAGGTCATAAGGCATTGCGTATACAGGGTGGCTAGTTTTTCTAGCACGATGCCCCCTCCATCCTTCAACAGATCTGCTGTTACCTGATCCTCCCAAGCTGCTTTTCCCCTTTTCAATGCTTCTAAGGCTTTCTTTACTTCATCTTTCGTTACTGGCGGGATGACGCATTGCTGTGCACTGCTGTCTTTCTCATTAACCCTCTGATTACATTGGCTACTGTACAGGTCTGTGTAGAACTCTTCGGCTACGTTAACTATCTTATCCATATTGCTAATGACATTGCCCTGCTTGTCTCTTGATGCATACATCTGGGTTTTACCTATGTCTAGTTTCCTCTTCACTGCTTTTAGGCTACCTCCGTTTTTTAGAGCATGCTCGATTCTCTCCATATTAAACTTCCTTATGTCGGCTACCTTACGCTTATTTATTAACTTTGATAGCTCTGTTAGTTCTATTCTGTCGGTAGGGTTTGACGCCCTCATGCTTTGGCACTTCTTAATCAGATATTTCGTCACCTGAGATGGTATCCTGTCGAATTGTCCTACCGCCTACTTCTACTGCGCACTCCGTAATTATTGATGTGAGATTATCGTGCATTGAATGAACATCAAGATCGTCTTCCTCAGTTAAAGCCGAATATATGTTTTGCAGCGCTATCCTAAACTCCTGTGCTTTCCCTCTTACGGCTAACTCGTTAATGGTCTTCCTCTTCATTAGCTTCTTCCGTTCCCTCTTCAAGTCTAATTTAGACCTTACCATTCTGTGGTCGCTACAACGCACCTTTCCGAAGACGGCCACATCCTGCATGATGCCAGGTTTAGCGCATAGTATGAAGTCGATTTCATTTTTAGTTTCACCATTGGGGCTCTTCCAGGTCCACTTCCTGTTTTCTCGTTTGCGGAAGAAGGTATTCATGATCCGTAAGTTAATTCTATCCACGAATTCGACTAATAACTCTCCCCTGCTATTTATAGAGCCTATCGCGTAGTCACCTACCGCGTGGTCGTCAGCCTGCTTCTTGCCCACCTTCGCATTAAAGTCGCCCATCAGTACAGTGTACTGTGATTTTACTTTATTCATTGCCGATTCTACGTCCTCATAGAAACTTTCAACGGTCTGGTCATCATGGCTGGATGTGGGCGCGTAGGCCTGCACCACTTTCAGCTTGTACCTCCTATTCAGCCTAATTACTATAGCTACTACCCTCTCGTTAATACTATAGAGCTCCTCTACGTTGCCAGCTATATCCCATAGGCTAGAGGCTCACCTGAATCACATGGCCACACACGCGGCATGCTCTCTTAGATTAACACCCACTACCTGGCCCGCCTGAACGGCACCCTTATTGGCCAGGAGGTAACCGCCGGAGTTTTGGGCAACGACATGCTACGGTTTCACCGTTTGCCCCACGAAAAGAGTCACCTGCATAGCTATCGCTTGTAAAGGCATTTTCGAGATCCATTTTCGCACTCTGCGGATACGCGATAATGTCTCTCAGTCCCTCTATGTTCACGAAGAGTCTCAGTACTCTTGAAGCGTTGTTTACCAGAATGCGGGTTTCCTCCATCCCCTTGTTCAAGTTTGTGACGTAGACAAAGTGTCATATGGGTCACATGCAGACGTCAGCGGAGGGAGACTTCGTTAGATGTTACCGGACGACAGCACCTAATTTCTCGCATTGAGAAATAAATGCACACTTAATTAGTTAAAAATTTTGGTTTCTTCTAGGGGCCCCCTGGTACGGTTTGACAGCGTCATTATATCAACGAGTGGTACTGGCAAATTCGTCCGACGCTGCTAGGTTATCCGGACCCCTCGATGCGTTTCTCGATGCGGTATTGGCTTTGTTGGGATTTATGATGAGGCGACGGTTAAATTTTAAGATTCACTACTACACAGGAACCAGCGGTCACTTAGCGAAACTGGCTTGGCAGGCTGGAAACTCACTCCCTTCTTCAGCATCCTCCAAAGAACAGTGGTCAAGGAGATAATCACTGAACGATCCTGCAGGTGAAAATCTGCAGGGTACATATAAAGTATTTGAATATTATCATCCCTCGTTCTGTGCTGCAAACGCCAGGGCTGTAAAAGAGTTACGTCAGCTGGTTTTTTATCGCCTCCCCGACCATTACAGGTCTTTTAAATAGAGACACACCTCAACCTTGTGTCTGCAGGAAGAGTGTGAGGGTAGTGCAAACTGTATTAAGAAGACATGCTCATCAAATGACTATGCAGTCTTAAGCATAGTCTGCGAAACGTTTCAAATCTTCTTGCTAACACTTCCTGGGCAAGGACCAAGTTTTTGTCCAGAAGAAACTAGGGAGTCGAATTTACCCTAATTAAGGTTCCCGCGTCCATATCCCGCGCCTAAAACAACATCTGAAACCTGCTTACTTATACAATGCCTTCGCTTTTCGTACAAACGCTCTTTGCTTTCGCGGCTAGTCATACGCATTTGTCTTTGCGTTTGTGCCAGTTCTGTACTTGTTACGAGGGGGCGCCACCATTAACGCACTTGCACTTCCAGGAGAAAGTTTGTCCTTATCCATGTCGCTTATTATGCAAAATCTTTCGGCTGGTTGCGGCACTTGTTTTACGGCCGCGGGCGCCGGGAGGAAACACAAATGTCTTTAACGACCACGAAGATCAACCTAACGCGAACACTCGCTCGTGATTATGCAGAGGCAACCACAAAGCTCATTCCCGCCAAGGCGGTCCACACGTGGATGTAGGGAAGAAAAAGGAAAAGAAAAGGAAATGTTGGCCGCCATTCTCGCACGAATGCGAGCGCTCGCTTCCTCAACAATCAGAGCAGCCTCTCAGCTGAATCCCCAAGAAGGAAGCGCGCGCGGGATTCGGGAAGCAGCGGCGGTAACGACACCCCTTTCTCCGCGGTAACAAAGCGCCCGTCATCAGCGCTGCCGCAGCGCATTTCCATCGCGAAATCTTCTCTGGCTCGAAAACAATGCGTTGTTTCCCACCTTCCGCCTCACCTAGCCGCCGGCGCAGACCGACATCCCTAGTTCCCCGCGCCTCGCCCTCGCCGCCTGGCGCGGCGGGCCCGCTATGTAGCATGCAAACGACTACAACGAGCCCTGCTTGCGCGCATCCAATATTCTTGGTTTCCGAGCCGCGGTGCGCGGCTGAGGTTGAGCCGGCACTTCGTAAGGAAGGCCGCACTATTTTGTAATCTGCCTACTTATGGCGCGCCGTAACGGGAGTTGGGGAAGAAACAAAAATTGGGGAAGACAGAGGGAAGGAGAAGAGCGGCCTCAGGCGCGTTTCTTCGGACTGTACACGCGCCCGAGTCAAGCAGCAATAAAAGACGTGGCAGACGCGAAAGGGCGAGGGCTGCCGGGTCAAGGGGGAAAGGAAAAGGGGAAAAAAGGGTGGCAGGAACAAAAGCGCGCCCGTGCGCTCGCATATAATGGCGGAAATGGAGCTTGCGCCACGTGGCCATTTGTTTTCATTTCGTCTCGTTAATACGTCCGGCGCACGCAATTTGCAAAATTTGGGGTCGCCGTATAGTAGCGGAGGTTCTCTTCCTCCCTTCCTTCAAGAGGGGAAGGAAAGGAGCGTAGGGAAACAGAAAAGCAGACCCCGCCTTATTCCTTGCGCCTTTTCTTGCTCTATGCAGGTTGCAGTGTGAGCGGTACACCGCCTTTTCCTTCTCACTTTCGCGTGGGGAAAGAAAGCAAATGTGATAAGGGAGAACGGGTTAAGTGGACGAAAATAAAAGGGAAGACTGCAAGAAACTGAGCTCTTCGTCGGCAGCGGCGAGCGAGATGCAAAGATTACAGCCGGTGCGGAGCCGTAGCTCGGCACAGCAGGAGTGTGCGATGAGACCGTACTGCAATGAAGGTTGGATCGAACACTGAAAGCGTTACGTGGAGTTCGCTGAGAGATAATAACCTCATTTGCAAAAGTGAACTGGCGGCGGACCGGCGAGCTTCGCACTACAGCGATGCCAGGCGCTAGTCGTTGCCGCGAGCACAGGTGGGCAAGATGAGGAGGAAAGGGAGGAGGAGTGTTCGACACTGATAGCCCGCCATTGCGAGGTTCGTCTTGCCGTAAAACGCGCTCTTGCCGCCTGTTGCGAATGCTTTCTTTTGGGAACGGGTTCTGGACGGCCAGGTACCGGCGTTATAATGACGGCAGAGCGTGCGGTGGTGGAGGTATATGATGCAGCGATGTTAATATAGCTTTGCGATAGCCGACGAAACCGCACGTGATACGATGTAGTCGAAGTGGCTTCCTAAGAAGCAGTTAACCAGGGCTTCGTTACGCTTTTTTATTTGCGCCCTCTTCGCTTCCTTCTGTTTTATTCTATTTTTCCTCTAAAGAGCTACGATGTCGACAGATCAGAGCCCTGTGTCTGGACGCAACGGCAGAGAAGCTGGTGTCTGGAATTTCGCGCCACATTGATTACACAAACTTGGGCAAGTAGAGTTCTTGCTTG
Source organism: Amblyomma americanum (assembly GCF_052857255.1). Taxonomy (NCBI): domain Eukaryota; kingdom Metazoa; phylum Arthropoda; class Arachnida; order Ixodida; family Ixodidae; genus Amblyomma; species Amblyomma americanum. The sequence continues at coordinate 75,479,760 of NC_135502.1, read as the reverse complement.
CGTCATGGATTCTTGCGATAGGGACGCGCTTTATATGGATTTCAGTCTTCTGAACTTCAAGGCATGAACCGGAAGGCGCCCCTGGCGGACTTGCGCTTACGTTGGGGAGGTTGCAGGCAACAACAAAACGCCGCTCTTTCCTGAACGATGCGTGGTATTTTGATTGGCATGAAAAGTTGCGATATGATGACGCACATGATCAGGATGCTGGGAACTTTAGGCAGGAACTTTATACTCTGATACAGAACTCATTACTTGGGATGTGGGATACACCAGAGCGCCCTTTGGCGAGCCTTCATACGCCGGTACTCAGCTGACAGTGGCGCAAGCAAGCGGCGCAGTCTAGCGTCATTATTTACCGGAAGTTGAGCGCAGAAGGCGGGGGTAAATCCAAAGCGGCCTCCTCTAGTTTTTCCAATGCCCGCATCGCCGCACGTGTCGAGGAACAGCAGTGCATCTTGCTGCATCTCCTCCGCTGACGAAACCGACATGTTATATGTGACGCTGAGCTCCGACGTCACCGTAAGACATCTCGCGGTAGGACGCAACGCTTTTCGCCCCATCCCGTCCACTAGAGAAGCAAAGACGCGGGAAGCGTTGAAACCTTAAAGCCCTCGACAGTTGCGCAATCCTCGCAATCTCTTCTGGTATTGCCTCAGCGCGCATCGGAAGTTACCGGGCTCGCGGCAGAAAGGAACCCAGCTTACCACTTCGAGCTTTTTGTTATGCTTGTGGCTTGCCACTTTGGACCGCTTTCCTACTGTTCTCTCTTTATTATTTCTTTTTTTCTGTTCGTCGGAGTATACGCCCCGGAGTCCCGCTTCTTGGCGTTCGGTTCCCGCCTCTTCTCGTTCAGGGCGTCAGGCTCTTATTTGAAGTCTGCTGCCAGGGCGAGCCACGGGCGAGCTTGCCATATTAAGGCCCGGCCCCTTTCCTCCAAGCCTTTCTCCCCGTTCCGGCTACGCGTCAAGCCCCCCCACATATATAGACACGGCTGCATGTGCGTATAAAACACAGATGTATATATATATATATACGAAGGCGCAGGTGAAAAAAAAAAATAATAGCGGGTTGCCTTTCTCTTTACAGCCTGTCGAGCGGCACGGCCTGTAGGCTCGACTTGGCTCGGTTTCGGCTTCTGTTGTTTTATAACTCAGGCCTTCTCCTTTGTTCTCCTGAAATACGGTCCCTGGGCGCGACTTCTCCATCTCACCTGCGGCCAGCGGAGCGTGCGGAGCCAGTCTATAAGGCAGCGCTTTTTATACGGAGGCTGGCTCGCGTCTGCCGCCTCGCCGGAGCAGCTCCTTGCCTCCCCACCTCTTGCTTCCTCTCTCTTTTTTCTTCTTTCTTGCTCCTCGGTTGCGCCTTACCTGAGACTGCCGCAGTCTTGCACGCCGTGGGCCCTGCCTCACGCTAGGCGCCCGCCACCTTCGGCAATGCTCTCACTGTTCCATACTTTTCTTCTTTATTTGTTTTCTTTTCCTTTCTGCCACCTCTTTGCGCCTTGCTGCTCTGCACCGTAGTTGATGCTGCGCAGGCGCCGTTAATGCAAACAAGAAAGCGTATATACCCTGTAGGGAGGCGTTACACCATTCCTGCTTTTCGGGGTTCGGCCCTGTTTCTCTTATTTATTTCTTTTTTTTTATCAGTGCTGCGGGTATTGAGTCCAGCCACTGGATCAGTGCTACGAATATGCACGAACACTGCGAAGTGAACATCAGTGCAAACCTGTTTTGAGAGTTGTCTTTTGACTTTCTAGAAAAAGCACGGACTTTCGGAGACTTCTAGGCACTTTACAGAAAAGTTTCGCGCTTGGTATAAACGGAAAGCAGACGAAAACGAAGAGAAAATGAGCTAGTGCTTGCGAAACGGCCTCTTTTTTTTACTTCAAGGACCCGTGAGGTGCACATTAGCGCAGATATCCGGCTTTTATTGATATGAATTAGTTCCTTTATTCGCAAGCGGCAGACAAAACGCATTCTTTGATTTGATATCCCACTTTCCGTAACTTTTTCTTGCCTCTATTGATCACATTTTCCTTCTTGCGTTACTACGCGTCCGACTCGCACGATGAAGCCAAATCATCGTTCTCTTAGTCATCATCATCATCACTAGCCTGGTTGCGTCATCTTCAGGACAAGAGCCTCTTTTACTCCATTTCATTTTCCTTTCCATACTCACTGCGCTTAACTCAATCTAATGCCGGCGCTCTGAGTTAGCTTAAGCGTTTCAGAGGCCATCAAAAAGGCTTGCTGTCGAAAGCGTGTAATAAACCGAAAAATATTCCGATGCCGCTTTCCATTTTATTCGCACGGGAGGTCATAACCCGGTTTTGAGAGTGACGCTGTCGATTTCGGGCTAAATCAGTCATACAGTATTCGTAGGACAGAAAGGTGGTCACAGAAAGCAGGTTCTCAATAAATCCAAAGCCGTTTCTGGCCCTCTCAGGACACTTCTGGGGTGTTATTGTTTGCAGCTCTTTGTGAGACTTGTTTTTGTACATGCCAGATTGAAAATAGAAACGACGAGGGGCAGATGTGCACGCAGCTGAAGTTGTATTAAAAGTCGAGACCGTGTATTTTCGGTCTCTTAAGACAATATAAAAACTAAATGTCTTCATTTCAGAATTGAGTTTTTTTTCTTTCTTAATATGGTTATTTCCAATGGTGGGGCAGGAACCGGAAATGCAGATGGTTCAGAGCCGTTTCCCAGGCAAAAGAAGCTAAGAAGAATAAGCAAAACAAGAAATAACCATGCCTATCTAGAAATAAGCACAAGCGTAAACTCAGACGTCAGCTCAAGCGTCAAGCGCATGGACACATTGAGGTCGGTATCAAAATTTCACGAAAATTCGGGAGGTCAGGTGGGCGTGAGCCGGGAAAGAGGCCTGTGAAATTAACCACTAAGCATGCAGCAGGCAGCGACATAAACTGTGGGGGTGGACTATAGGCTCTCCCTGGATAGCCGCACTTTCGACCACCGCCATTATTATGCCCAGGAAACCCCGAACACGCCCCGAAGGGGCGAAGGCACATTCACATCCTGCGACCCTCGTCCACACAGCTGCCAATGGCTTACTCGCTTAAAAGCAGCTTCATTGGACCACCCAAGTTCTTTTGCGCGTCTTTCAGTATCATGCTGCGCGCCAAGCTTTTGGACTAACACCGCATTTGCTGGTTCATGCGGCTTTGAAACCTGTGGAAATTTAGCAACGAAATTACTTTTTCAATTGTTTCTTTAGAAAGCCAGTTATTGCTTTAGTAATCATATATTTAAATCTGCATGCATGTGCATGCTCTTGTTCATTCCAGTTTGGACCTTTGTGACCGTTTGTGACTGTACTCGGTTCGCTACAATGCTTCAGACACCTAATTCTAGGCGAAAGTGGGAGCAGTGCTGAGGGTAGTCGTGCTTGTGTATACTAATTTTCTACTCTGCATGGCAGTCGTCTTGCTTTGGCGGAAATGATGACTTTTCTACATGTCGTTTTAACTTGTTCGCGGTGACTTAATGGCTCCGTTTCTCGTAAAGCACACTGTACAGTACACTGCACTTCGCTACACTTCACTACACTTCACTACATTGCATTGCACTTAATTACACTTTCACCACACCGCACCGCACTGCACGGCACTACACTACACTACACTACACTGCATTGCACTTAACCACACTTTCACCACACCGCACCGCACTGCACTGCACTACACTACACTTCACTACAATACACTACACTGCACTACACCGCATTACAGTGGCTCTTGATGGAGCATTGTTACTGGTGTTCTCACAAACTAAAAAATCCAAGATCCGACGTCCGTAGGTAACCTCGTTTCTTATTAAAATGTTGAAACGAAAAAGTAAGGTTATCAACAGCGCTTACTTAGTAATAACGTGCACAATCCGCGACAGCCATGGAAAGTTCTGAATGAAGCTTTTGTTCTCAAAAAATGGCCAGGCTTAGCTTGGTTAAGCCAAGAATGCGCTCCATATCTCGATGGAGTTCCGTGCTGCTCCGTTGACTCGATAGGCTATTGACTCGATCGCCATTGAAACTGCCCGTGTAGCAGCGCTCGATCGCCTTTGAGTCGATAGACTATCGGTTCGAGGGCCCTCGAAATGCCCGTGTGACAGGGGTACAAGACTCCCGGCGAAGGAGCGCAGCTCTTTTATACATATGCCGTGACGTCAATCATAGCGCAGCGCCCCTAGCGGGAGGAGCGGGAGTCAGGTGGTGGCTGCGACCGCGCGCGACCACGCCAGTTGGGGCCCAGCTTTTCCTCCGTGACGTGACGCGCCGGCGCAGCGCCCCTAGCGGGAGGAGCGGGAGTCAGGTGGTGGCTGCGGCCGCGCGAGTTGGGGCCCAGCTTTTCCTCCGTGACGTCACGCGCCGGCGCAGCGCCCCTAGCGGGAGGATCGGGAGTCAGCTGGTGGCTGCGGCCGCGCGCGACCGCGCGAGTTGGGGCCCAGCTTTTCCTCCGGCTGTCGTGACGTCACGTCACGTGGTTTGGTGGCTGCCCGGCCGCGCCCAAGGGTTGAACTGAGTGATTGCAATATGCAACGCATAAAAGTCATAACAAAGGGTTAGTTGAATTATTTGTTGAAAATCCGGAGCCTCGCTTGCAGAAAAATTAACTTCACTGGCTTTACGCCGAGTGTAAATGCCAGTGCTGCGACTAATATAATTATTAATACGCCTAATGAATCTGTGTTTTTTTTTTATCAAAGTGATTCCGAGGAAGTTTTCACAGTATTAATGAATAAGAAATCTACACGCTCTGTTGATTATGATGAACTGCAAGTGAAGCCGCTTAAGTTTGTTCTAAACATAATAGTCCCACATCTAGCTTTCCATTTTTAGCTATCCCTTTCATCAGCTATTTTTCCAATTCAGAAGAAGAATGCCAAAGTAGCAGTTATCCTTAAAGGAGGAGATAAAACCGTATTGGCTAACTATCGTCCAATGTCTGTACTTCCGGTTTTCTCAAAGGTGTATGAACAGATAAGACTAAAAAGAATGGACAACTTTCTCACTAAACACAGCTTGCTAACTGATTCACAGTTCGGGTTTCGAAAGAGACGCTGTACTGAATCTGCTCTGCTATCACACACAAAAAAAGAACATTAAAGCATTATCGGGCGGGGGAAATCTAAACGTGAGCGTGAGCTATTGGAGGCATTCATGATCAGAAAGAATAAGCAGAAATGCGTCAGCGAGCCGTCTGTGATTATCACTGAAAAGGAGTACAAGTTTTTATCGTTATAGCAGGCATGTCATCATGTGGTGCGCGAAGTGTATTGTCTGTAGGGTGGGTGCGCAGGCAGGAAATTCCTTTAAAATGAGCGATTTTTCATCGCAATAAATCAGTTGTAAGTCCAGCGTTGTGGTGTGTGCCTCCTTTGTTCTTGTCTTGCGTCTATTTTCGCTGGTTCCTTTTCTATACAATATGAACCAACTAGCCCAGCAGTTTGCACTCCTGAAAAAGAACTCATCTTGCAAAATTTTGAACGGTAATGCCTAACCTGTTCACTTCAGCAAAGCATTTGACCTTCTTTACCATGATATTTTGCTTGCCAAACTAGAAAAATATGGTGTTCGAGGTATTTGTCTCAATCTTCTACATTCTTGCCCCACTAATCGTAAACAAGCTGCTATATGTGCTGGCCACGTTCCAGTCTTCAGACCGTAAATTTCTGTGTGCCCCAGGGCAGCCTTTCAGGTCTTTTTCTTTTTAATGTGTACATAAATGACCGTGTAAGCATTGTCAGCAGCGAGAAATTAATTTTGTACGCAGATGACACTAGTATTTTTCTAACAGGCCCTTCAACACACGAGTTACTAAATCGCGACAACACTGTTCTTAAGACACTGCATGTATGTTCCTGTTCCAACCATCGTCGTCGTCATCATCATCATCATCAGCAGCACCATCGTCGTCGTCAGCCTGACTACGCCCACTTCAGGGCGAAGGGCTCTCCCATACCTTTCCAAATAACCCTGTCCTTTGGCAGCTGCGCCCACATTATCCCTATAAACTTTTTAATCTCATCCGCCAATCTAACTTTCTTCCGCCCCTTGCTACGCTTGCCTGCTCTTGGAATCCATTTCGTTAGTCTTAAGGGCTATCGGTTCTCTTGCCTTCGCATTACATGCCCTGCCCAAGCGCATTTCTTTCTCCTGATTTTTTCTAGGATGTCGTTAACCTGTGTTTGATCATTCACTCACCCTGCCTATTCCGGTCTCTTAACATTATACCTGCCATTTTCCTTTCCATAGCTCGCTGTTCTGATGGGTTGTCTATTAATACCACTAAATCAAAAGCATTTTTTTTCAGACTCAGGAACCTCAAAATTAACTCTAACCAAGACCACAAAGTAAATATAGTGAGCTTCAAATCACTGGGCGTTGTATCTGACGCCTGTATGAGCTGGACCGCGCATGCAACGCATCTCGTTAAGAAAATAGCACCTTCCTTCCATTGGCTTTTTTGCTCGCTACCGCACTGAGTTCTCCCCACGTCTAAAAGTAATAATTTATCGTGCCCTGTTCCAATTACACATTATCTACTGCCACATAGTATAGGCTACCACATCTAAAGCGAATCTTCAGAAAATTGTAATTCTTCAAAAGAAAGCTATCAGGCATATCCAAGGTGCTAGGTTTACTGCTCCTACGGCTGATTAGTTTACCAATGTGAAGTAAACCGCGCAAATTTTTTCCCCAAGTATCGTCAATTATACTACCTAAAATTTTCTTCGCCATTAATTCGTATTTTTAGCGTAATATTGCATTTTTAAAGCCGAACCCGAGCCACTGAGAAATGGTCCCATCCACGCACTTTAACAAAGTACGGTAAACAAACACTCAATTAACTTATATCTGATATACTAAATTGGTATAAATCTAGCCGACTTAGCGTCTGTAACCTCCCGCGACATGATTTCAAATTGTAACTTAAAAACAAATTTTTATAACCTCTACTCATTACAGTATGTATGCACATCCTTTTGCGGTTCCCGTTATCATCGCCCCACCAGTGTATGAAACATAGAATGTATTTTTGTTTGACCTTAATATGTTTCGCAAGTAGTTAGTTCATAATTCCTCTTTATTACTCTGCTATGTACGAGGATGTTTTCTGCTTTTTCTTGCTCATAATTGGCCGGCAGTGTGCTCGCGTACGACCTGCCTCCGCTGCATGTATCTTTTTTTCTTATTCACGTGGCTTTTATGAAGTCCGCAGGCATTTTCAGGCTATTTTTTTAGCTTTTGGCCTGTGGCCTATTCTGAGCATGTTGTACCGCAGCGGTGGCCTAGTGGTTTGAGCATCCGCCTCGCATGCAAGAGGTGCGGGATTCGATCCCCAGTGCCGCCGGGTACCCACCGGTGATACAATGGGTACAAGCTTTCCCCCGTCGGGTGCTCGGCTTCTTTAGGCTGATATGCTTGGGAAATTGGTCTTTGGCCCCACCTTGGGCAAACTACCTGGTGTCATGGCGCTCTTTTGCCACAGCTTCCCTTTCGCCATAAAAATTAATCATCATATTCTGAACATATACGCACTTTTGGAAAAAAAGTGGTCTGGTCTTCTTATCCTGACTGGCAGTCAGCTGGGCTTCTAATTTTATCAGCTACGTGATGATGGTGAACGACAGTGGTACTCATTCTGCTTGTTCACTGGCGAGCAAGTAATTTATTAAAACACAGTAGAAACGTGCAAACCTAAGTGCATCATGTTATGCAGCAGACGCATTTCACGCTGAGACCACAGCCACTGGTTCACACGCTGAGACAGCCGTGGATTGCTTTAAAGCACTGCAAAACGCTGCGCATATCATTTGGGAACTCTATCTCGTGTCTCACTGAATTGAAAGCTCGCATGTTGATGACATATTTCTAGTTTTATTCTGTTATTTTTCAACCCTAGTGCACACTGTCTTCGTGGGTACTGCTAAGGGCGAACGGCTGCTGCAAAAAAACATGTCCTCCCCCTCTTATCCTTACCCCTCACAACAGCAGTCTGTTAAGAAGGATAGCATGCCGTACAGTGAATGCGAGAAAAGATTCCAAAATGGCGGACGAGTATTCAGCAGTCTTCCAGCAAGCTTCCGCTCGGTACCATCTGCGCCATATGGCGCTGGAGTCTGTGCAAAATCGCTGTGCAAGATTCATACTTCACAACTACTCTCGTTTATCTAGTGTATCAAACATGAAGGCTACATTAAGCCTTCCACTTCTTTCCTTACGAAGAAAAACGTCGCGCTTATCTCTCTTTCACAAAGTTTATCATCGCAATCCCCATCTTAAAGAAGCGCTTCTCTCCGAACCTGAATACATTTCGTCCCGTAGAGACCACCCTTATAAAGTAGGCATCCCCTTTTGTCGCATGAACATATATTTCCACTCATTTATTCCCAAGACAAGCAATGAATGGAACAACCTGCCAACATCAATTGCCACAATTACCGACTCTATTTTGTTCAAATCTGCTCTCTAAGAATGTTTACTTCAAGTAATCTGCATCTTACCGCGTTATTGTTGTTGTTGTTATTTTTACCGTCTGTATTGTCGCAATTCCTGTGTTATAATTGCATACATATAGATATTTTTCATGCATTCCACTCCCTTCTGTAATGCCTCCATGGGCCTTGAAGGTATTGAAATAAATAAATAAATAAAAAAATAAATAAATAAATAAATAAATAAATAAATAAATAAATAAATAAATAAATAAATAAATATGAGGAGTTTTTGTTTGGTGGCAGCAAAGCCAACTCCTTCAGAGTTGATAAGGATGGGGCCAATAAAAAATATGGACTATATGTATTATCGGGGACAAAAGTCTCCACAACGCGCGAGCAGCAACGTGCACGTACAGCTGTTTTATCTGCATGTGGCTGGGGACCATGTTTGCGGAGATGAACTTCAGCTCGCCTTCTCCAAAGCGTGCGAGTTAAATCAGACGTTCTTTTATCCCACATCGCCCTTATACGCTTGGATAGACAATCACGCGTCCTGGAGACTTCTGTACTTGACAGTATGTTGATACAGCTGGATGAAAGGAGCCTTCAATAAACGCGTCACTGAGCTAAGAGCCGCACCGTTGCTCAGGTACCGCACTACCTTCCTGCTGACAGCAGCAAAGTTTGTGTTGGTCTGATTACCTCGTAAAGTATTTCAAGTTTATTTAGAGTTTCTTGTTACCGGAGCGGATAAAAAGGAAAATATAGATTGTTTTAGTGCAGCTGAGCAAAAAGTAGCGGTTGTTTCATCTGCTAGCCGGCATGTGTAATACTGAGATGCGTGACCTGCAGTCTTTTCTTTGCGTGGGAAAAAGGAAAATTTTACACTACAGCATTCGTGTGCAGCAGCGGAATAATACCGTAAACGGTTTACGGCTCTTGCAGCTTGCCACAAAAGCACACACGCAAATAAAACGGAAATTTCAGCACGTGTGCTATGCGAGTGACTAGCTCGGCAAAGTGAAATGCAATGCTGGTGTATCCACAACGGCATAACTTCTGAGCTCCTGGGTATTGGAGTTTCAGCAAGTTTGCGTAACAGGGCATGAAGTGAGAATGTTGGTTGGCCTAATCCTGTGCATTTACTTTTATTCTTGCAAGGCTTCAATGCTGTTTTAAAGGAGTATAGGCGCCAAATTTCGGTTGCATGTTTTTTTCTTTGTAATGATGCATAAACATTGGCATATATGGACTACCACGTTGTATTCGTCTACAACGGGTAAAAAATCTACAATTAAATTTTTTCTCTCGCCTATTTTGGTTTCTGCAGCTGAGCGCGGATGTCACGTCAAATGCCAGTATAGGTCACGTGGCGCATGAAGAAAGCTGCAATATCATCACTGCTTCATCGCAGTGTTTTCATGCCTCAGGTGACCTAAACTGACTTTTGAAGTCAAAGCCATCGCTAGGCTGTTGCAACCGAGTTTGTAACAGGTCTGAGAAAAAATTGAATTATAAGTCATTTATTAGCCGTCGACGAATACCACATGGTGCTCCATATATAATATACGCATCATTACAACGGAGAAAACACACGGCCAAAAATATGGTTTCTATACTGCTGTAAAGAATTGGAAAGAAATTGCTGGTAATAATAAACCATTAATTAGCTTGAGTGCTCTGATTGATGGGTCTAAAACCAATCCTTCCCGTCCAGCGCTTACGCGTACAGAGTGTGGTACTTAGCGCTTTATGAAAACGAGATTCCAGGGGAAGAAGCAAAATCAAACGCAACCACAGTTGAATAGGTACATGTTCTGGAAAAGTGACAGCCAAAAACTATGCGCAAAAAAAAATGCGTTTTTTAGGTGGAGCCGAACTTGCTTCCAAGCGGTAAGCGACGTTTCTGGCAGTGATCTGGGTCTGGTAATGACACATAACAAAATTCATTATGTGCATGTACGCAGCACGCGCATGCGCCTATAGCGGCACGTCTCGTGCCATGTCATGCCATATATATTTTTTTTTTTGGTGGGGGTGGGGGAGTGGGGGGGGGGGGCGACTCCTTATTTCTATGACTACTGGATAATCTTGCTCATAGGTGGCTTTGATGGCTCGAAGAATGAAATAAAAACAAAATACATTTTTTTGCACTTCCTTTTCTTCTTACGAGCCGTCTTCCATCACTTCACCATTATATGTCCCTTGCGGGCGGTTAGGAATCTGTCAAGCTCCACGTCAGTGCTTGTAAATCAGCCGTCTGTGTTGGCTTTCTCGATTTATGTCTTGCTGCTTCCAAAATTGATACCTTAGGATCCGTCAGAAAAGTTTTTCGCGACCCATTCTTTAATGGTTATTCCAACTCAGCATATGCTTTTTCTCAATACTTGCTGCGCCGTACGGATTAAAGATGCTGTTCCGTATAATATTAAGGAGGAAAAAATATGTTAAAGAGAAAAAAAACTTACGGCGGTGCTTAGCAGGAGCTTGTGCTTTGTCCTTAGCGCATGCTTGAACCCCTTTCTACTTCAAACATATAGCAACGTTGTTCGAGGAAGCAGTCGTACTGCATTTTTTTTTACTTTCGCGACGCAATTATATGTTTTTATGTCTTTCCCGATTTTTTTTTTCGTACAGAATCCGCTTCTTGGGCATTCGCTGCGCTTTGACAAATCGTAAAGCCATGTATACGTTATTGCTTTTCAAACCTCCATCCTCAGCCCTTTGAATATGAAGATGTCGAACGCAGCGTCTGGGTCGTTTGAATGTATTTTTTCCTCTTCCTTGTCTTTCTGCCTTGCAGAGTCATGGCGGCCCGTCAGGGCCGTCTTTTACTCTTTTTTTTTTCATCGCTGTCTCGATCTAGTATGCATGTTGGATCAGATAGTTTTGAACCCTTCTTGCTGAGCGCTTTTTGATTCGATGTGGATTTAAAGGCGACAAGGTGTGAAGGCTCCAAACTTTTCGCGCTTCTTCTTCTTTTCGGAGCTGTCGAGTTTCGCTCGGCTTGATCGCGTGCAGGTCTCGTTCTTTATGAGATGCGAAAAAACAAAGTTTTGAGGAAAGTGCCGGCCGTATCAGCGCGACACTTATAGGAAAGCGAATGTTCGCGAAACGTGCGCGAACGCATCAGAAAAGTGGAGCATTGAAAACCGCTCGACAGGGAAATTAGTTTAGGGGGTAGAGACGACAGAGCAACGAGAAAGCTCCGAACATTTTGTCGCTGAAATGAGCCTGGCACTCATTTCATTCACGGCTGCGAAAGCAGGCGTGTTCTTAAGCAGCGCAAACCATGGGTGTGTTTTGGTTAACAGATTGGGGTGTGTCGCATTCAGAGCAAAGACGTTCTTATCATTTGCAACTGAAATTGGTAGAGAAAAAGCGTTGCTGGGTCGTAGGGCTTTTTTTTTTTACTTTGTGAGCAGCGCAGTCTGTGTGCGGCGTCATCTAAAGAGAAACTGAGGGCAAATTTATATTGGCCTGTGTCAATAGATTATCATGTTCTCATGACAAATCGGCTACTCTCAATGAAAACAGAGCATTTTTAAGCTAGACATCGGTGCGACTGGTTGCTTACGTGAGCAAACTGCAACGACTTTGGTGTTTTCTTTGTTGCCAATTTCAGGGTCCAGGCCGCACTGACAACTGGGGCGGGTTTTAGACGAGAGTGGAGGGTTTCACCACTCCCTTGTCCGAGTGGTAGTCCTCAATCCGGGACACCATTGGCGGTAGCCGCTGCCCGCGCTCTTTGAACCAGAGCCCTCTGGGACTCCAGGTCCAAGCAGCTGGACAAGGTCACCTCGCAGCCCTCTCTCATTGGCTGATTTACTCTATTTCTGGGTTTTTCTGACAGGCCCATGCCATAAGATATGCGTCTGCTCACATCTCACAAAATTTACATTACCCCGAAAAAGTTGGGACTATGTGCTTTAGAATCGCAGGGCTCAGAAACTACCCCTTTTGCGGCCTTCTGAGGTGTCGTTCCTCAGTTCTATCCAAGCCCTTGGCGGGTTCTGGGAACGTCTGCCTACTGAGGCGCAGATATGCTCCAAAGTCCGCATATGTGGTAAGCGGATTCGGTACAGGAGTCCCGACAGAGTCTGGGAATTCAGTGGAACTCCGGGGCAGAGACGCTCGGGCGGCTGTGTGAGCAGCCTCATTCCCTTCTATTCCCTGGTGTCCGGGCACCCGTACCAATTGTTTTGTTCTCTGCATTGAGCTATGTTGCGCGTTTGCGAAAACTTTGCTGGCCAGCGGCGCTATTCTTCCCCTTATATAATTTCGACGGGCGTGTTGAGAATCAGAAATTATGTGCGTGGCGTCGGAATGAGTGGCTGCCAGCGCTATCGCCACTTCCTCGGCTAACACAACTTCACTAGTTTGCACCGAGAGTCCATCCACCTGCTTTCCCTCGTGTATGACCGCGACGGTGCAGATGCCCACTTGCGTAGGGCCCGCCGCGTCTACATAATACGTGCCATTTTTGCTGCCTTAATACTCCTCTATAGCTCTAGCTCCTGCTTCTCTCCTACCTTGATTGTGCTCGTGATGCATGTTTTTTGGTATTGATTTAACTAGTAGCTCATCTCTCCAGTCCTTCGGAATGTCCCCTCTGACTTCTGTTGTTGGGGGCAGCGCTATGTGCAGATCCTCGAGGACTCGTCTACCAACTTTGGTCGCCAATAACCGCATTATTCGGCTTGTTTGGTGAGCTTCGAGTGGTTCTTCCAGCGTGTTATGCATTCCTAGGTGGAGGAGGCGACCAGTGGACGTCTTGGAGGGGAGTCCAAGCGCCTTCTTGGTGGCCGCTCTGACTATTACGTCTAATTTCTTCTTGTCGCTCTGCCGCAGTTTGAGGTAGGGCGCTGCATATGTTATTCAGCTAATGACGAAAGCCTGCATCAGGCGTAACGTCTCCTTTTCTATCAGTCCACCGTGCTTTCCAGATAGCCTGCCAATCATCCTACAGATTTGCTCGCGCGTGGACTTTAGTTTGTTAATCGCTATGGCATAATTACCTTTGTTTTTAATTTGTAGCCCTAACACGCGGATGTTTTCTACCTCCGAGACCTGAGTTCCATCTATGTATATTTGAATTTTGCTTGCCGATTTTTTATCCCCCATGATATGAAGGAGTTCTGATTTCGTGGGTGCACACCTAAGGCCACACTCTTCGCCATTCTACGGTAAACCACCACGCATGCATGCGGAACATAAACGGGCCTGAGCTTTATAGCAAACTGAAACCACTCTGTGGACTCAGTTTAGCTTCAGGGGTGAAGACAAAACAACATTAACCACGCGGGCCGCTGTGAAACCTCCTTGAGATTATGTGATATTCTATTTAAAGCTCCCTTTAGCATGAAAGGAACAGTTTGAGCATTCCTTTAATGACCGCTTCATCATTATATATAGAAAGCACACCTTATACTGTTTTCTACCTAGTTTTTTAAATTCAAAATGTCCCAAAGTTATTTTCAGCTTTAGTAGAGATATAACTGAAAAATTGGTGTTTGCCTTCTTTGCCTCCTTCCAAATCGGAGAGAATCTGTACTTAGGTACAGTCACCGTCCTCTTACAAGTTTCACTCGCATAAGCATGCCTATACTCTCCTCTAACCCAACGCATAAGTTTCTGACAGGCTGCATGATCGCACAATCAGGACCATCAAAGCTCCAGTCATGAAATGGCAGTATGACTTAGATAGCGCGGAACGCAAACATGATAGTGGTACGCCACTCTATATCTCCAGAATGCCCCGAGAATAAATATAGCAATGATTCGCATGACCTGGGCTTAATAAGCACGATGAATCATGTGCAGGAAGAACGGGAAATTCACATCGCGTGCAGTCGTAATAAAACATTTCGTAAAAAAAGCCACAACCGTGCGATCTTACGTTGTGATGCTATGCCAAAGTAGGTTTCATAGTAGTTACATTTTAAACACGCTGAGAGAATAAATCGCGCTAATCTGCACTAAGATTTTTTGATTATCAAGATCCCACACTGGTGGTGACACTAGCATATGCCAAAATATGCAGTTTCCGTGCAATCATAGGGTGAAATTAATTTCTCGCTACCATCGTCGTACGTAGATAAAGGTAGGCATTTACCCTGACACTTTATTTGCGGGCTACAAAAACTTTCTCCACACTCGAACAGACCGTACTGCCGGCGAACACGCCCCAATACCAACCTCCATCATTCAGAAACTGCGCGAAATGCATGCTAGAACATCCATCACTGTCAACATCGTCAAATATCCTGGTAATGCGTCCTGCCATTAATCTTAATAAAGCTTTCTTTAATTGTGAGAAAGAAACACAACGAAGAAGTTGTAAGGTGATCACCAGATATTCTCAGGCGACAACATTATGACCTAAATAAAGAAAATATAATGGGCTCGTGGACGCCATAATGCGAAGGCATTTAATGCGAGGGCAAGATAACCGACGGTCGATGAAGGTAACGGAGTGGATACCAGGAGAAGGCAAGAAGGAGGGGGCAGCAGCACTTTAGGTGGGCGCATGAGGTAAAGAAGTTTGCGGGGATGAGGTGCCCGCAGCCGGCACAGGACAGGGTTGATTAGAGAGGTAAGGGAGAGGCCGTTGTCCTGCAGGGGGAGTAGCAAGGCTGATGATGATGATGTGATGAAGAATTGCGCTTTAATGTCATCGCGTTAGCTGCGGAATATCAAGAGCTGCACGCATGACAGACGATAGTTTTTACTGTTATACTGTGACATTTGCATTGTCATCAGTGCAGTATTCTAGATGGCGTCCTTTTTGAACATTGCTTGATGTGTTAGTAAAAAGAAGGTTGCAGCAGGTATCGTTTCTTTTTTTTCATTGAACGGACTCTACTCTTTCTTCCTTCCCTTAGTAGCACGATTCCAAACGCTTCTGGTCTATTGTAAGCACTTTGATTGGTATTGACCTGGTCCATTCAAATACCATGCCGAAAGGAGGAGGAGGAGGCAAACATTATTAAATATTTGACATTGTGTGAGGTCAACAACAACAACAACAACAACAACAACAGCAACAACAACAACAACAACAACAACAACGACAACAACAACAACAACAACAACAACAACAACAACAACAACAACAACAACAACAACAACAACAACAACAACAACAACAACAACAACAACAGGTCTTAGGCGCGGGTTGGGGTGACGTTCCCCTCCCCGCGTTGGGCTCCTCTTCTAGGCCGGACGCCAGGTGGCCGAACGAATCGTCGGTCAGCGACCTCTTCGGCCCGCTCCGTGACTCGGAGTTGAACCTCCGGGTCCGAGCTGAGCAGCGTGGCCTCCCACTGCGATTGGGTAGAGAGCTGCAGACTATTCGACGGCTTGTCTTGATTACATGAGTATAGGATGTGTGGTGTGTCTGCCTTACGGTGTCCACAGAGAGAACAGACGGGGCTGAACTGCTCTGGGAACAAGGTGGAGTACCTGTACGGATTAAAGAAAGTGTCTAGGGTGCCTCGATGCCAGCGCCGCCGGGGTGGAGACAACTTCAGCGGCGCCGCCATATTGAATCACACGGGATCAGCGGCGCTAGCGTTTGTAACGGCGCCGTTCATGCTCTCGGCGCGCTTCAAAGTGCTTTAACTTGAACGGCATTTTGCAGCGAGAGCTACACTGGGCTACCAGTCGAGCATTTCGCGGCACATGGGAGAGGCCAGTTGTGATTCAATATGGCGGCGTCGCTTAAGTAGTCTCCACCCGGCGCTGGCATCGAGGCACCCTAAAGGTGTCTGCTTGGAGCTGCCGCCAACTGACTTGTTGTGTTTTACTTAGAGATCTATGCGGTTCTGGGAAGATTTGTCTTTCTTTCTTGAAGTGGGTAGTAATTTCTTTATAGGAAATAAAAGTTTTATCGTCGTCTTCCTTTCCTGCCGCTAATTGGACTCGCTACCGACTTTGCGCGATCTATCGCTAGAGGGCACTGTCTTGAGCGAGCGCGAGTGCCAGGTGTACAACAAGTTTCGCAGGCGCAGGGTAATTTTCAGGCAATGATCGCTGAGAACTTCAATTAAAGCCGAAAGGTGGACGCGTTGGTGATTACAACTTCGGAATGTTTCCCAAACAAAGAAGAGGACCAAACGTCTCCACCAAAGGGATTGTGGTGTCTGCTTCTCTTTGATGTCTCCGTTCTTTATGCCGGTGCAATGTTTCTAAATCCTCGAAGATGACGCCACGGCACTGGGCTGTCATGACGTATATATTTGAGTCGGCATGTCGACATCGAAGTTTTCCGTCGCCATTGACGCGAGGAGTTTGTCCAACGGTATACCATGTGTCGACAGCATTTTAGTGCGAAACTACGTTCACCAACTGCGACCATGAGTCAAATCAACCGATCTTACGGTCTTGAGCCTTTGCTTAGCAACAACGACGCCATGTGAAGTTTCTTGTGTGTGAAATAAACAAAGCAATATTGCCGCGACTGAGATTCGAACCCGAGGCGGCGCGACCAACTCGGCTTCCTGGCCACTTCACGAGAGCACCTGGGCTCTCGCCGCAGCCGATCACTCCTAGAATTAAACTGCAGCACACACTGGCGCTGTGCATTGCACGTCGTCGTCTTCGTTAACTTTCATCGGCGGCGCGAAGAGATCAGATCAGCTTAACCTCGGTCAGAGCTTAACCGTAGTCTAATATCGTTGCCAGACGTGCCGACGACCCTGCAAAGCAAAGCGATGAGCAAATCACGCTAAACAGATGCTTTCCCACGTCTACTCCGTTTAAATACATTAAAACACGACCATTTTTAAAGTGCCACTTATCAATTTCAAGCGAATACGTTACGAGGGCTGTGCTGAGAGATGTGATAAGAGCGACAAGCTTGGCGGCGAAGATTGCCGCCGAACTCAGCCCTTTGAGGGCTCTCTGCAGTCCCGATAACATCTATGTCAGAATCTGGTAGGCTTATCTGAGTGCTCATTGTACAAAGAAACCAGGACTGTAGGGCTAGGAGCGCTATGCCGACGACAACACAATGAAACATGAACGGAAAACGAGTGGTTTCCTCCTCGCTTTCATTCTCGGTTTTGCAGCTGTCTTGTATGACTTTTATCTTGGAATGCGCTCCGGCGTGTGCCTCTAATTAGTAGCCTTTCGCGTCACTGCACCTGCGATAAAGAAGGGCGGCCAGTAAAATTTATTTTGTGGCATTTTTTTTAAATTAAAGTGCAAGATACGTCCCCACCAGCGCGAGAGAAGTGCAGACAGAGCACAACACTGAACACAACAAATGTGGCAGAATTCGTTGACACGGTTTTGCCTGCTTCCCTCGAAACAATGTTTCAAGTTACATCGAAAGGACCTACCGTCGCAGAAGAAGGCCGTGTAAGCGCTTTTGCGCTTCTTACAATCTACCGGCCTGTGTGAAAGACTTTAACTGGAACGCCTTGTGACTGTGTGTCTCCATGTGTGCACGTTCCTTTTTTTTGCGTTTTCCTCTCTGTCATCTTTCTAACCCCTATCCCCCATCCCCAGTGTAGGGTAGCAAACCGGAGACTCACATCTGGTTAACCTCCCTGCGTTTTCTTTTCATCCTCTCTCTTCTTCAAGTTACACGTCAAAAAGAAAATGGTAAAAATTTAACCTACAGCACTTCAGCCTTTTTGCTGCAGATGCGCTCAACTTCACTGAGCGTGACTGAGGTGCACCCTACAGGGCACAGAAGGTAGAGGTCAGAAACTACGACGAAACCATGTGCTACGCACGCTGCTCTCGAAACGGCTAAATACTGAAACCATTGAAACAGCAGAACACAAGTTGCAAAGCGCGTTACAAGTACTACAGACAAAGAACTGCAAGTGTATATTAATCTCAGCGAATTCATTACTTAGTGTTTTGCCTTACGTATTCCCGGCTTTAGATCCCTTCACTGTCATAATGGCTATAGGCCTTATCGCCTGGCCTTAGTGTTCGTGGCCCAATGTTTGCGTTAAGTTGTAACAACCACACAAAGGGTTGGGTACGGTCCTTGAGTCATGAGCACGGAAATCACTCCGGTGTAAGATACTCAATATTAAATGCGTCTATAAACAACAACATAAATGCTCGTGTGGAGCGATGCCACAGCGAGAGTTGTTTGCATCTGCGTTTTATTTAGCATCGCTTGGTTGCGTTATACTTGCTGCTATCAGTTCTGCTTATCCTAGTTTTTATCTACAAAACTGAGAGTGGCGAGAAAAGAAAGCAGCGCGGTGGGCCGCTTGACGGGTCTCGACACCCTTGTCTGTCAGCAGTGAGACAGTGCAAAACAAGTACATTCAATAACCATTGTAGGTAACGTGACTTGCATCAGGACAAATACAAAATATTCCCGCACAAAATCAACATCGCAAAAACTGCACACAGGAGTATGCAAAGTAGGTATACATTTTATGGCTAGGCGAACAACACAGCTTGCTTCAGAATAAAGCTGGTTACACATAATACAGGTTAATTAAAAGAAATAGGGGACGATTAGGCACCGCCTAAGAGTTCGCGCGATAGCAAGCGCGTTCCTTCTTCTCGGTTACGACATACTAGACAAGACTATTCGTCATATCTGGTATTTTCGGCTACGACATACTTCATCATTATTCTTTATATCCAGTGCTTTCGAGATGCCATTACCACTCTTCGTTACACACACACACACACACACACACACACACACACACACACACACACACACACACACACACACACACACACACACACACACACACACACACACACACACACACACACACACACACACACACACACACACACACACACACACACACACACACACACACACACACACACACACACACACACACACACACACACACACACACACACACACACACACACACACGCACACACACACACGCACACGCACACGCACACACCCACACGCACACGCACGCACACGCACGCACACGCACACGCACGCACCGAACCAACAGTCACCGAAACCAAGGTGCATAGGGGAATGTTTCTAACTTTTTTTTTAAATTTCTAGTGCCAGTCCATTGGTTAAAGAAAATGACTTATAAAGCAGCAGAAAAAACAACCATGCCGCCGGTGGGATCCGTACTCACGACCTCCGAATATCGCGTCCGGTGCTCTACCAACTGAGCTACTGCGACGGCCGTCCAATCTGCTGCTTTCCTGGGTATTTATGTTTTGCGTGTAAGGGAACCTTGAGAGTGTTCATCAGCGCCACCCTCGTCCATAGCGGTGGACGTAGCACGTCCTGTAATACTGCGAGTGTGACGTAGAATGTCATCTAATGGCGAGGGCAGAAACTGTGCGAGAGTCCTCTTATGCTACCTATGGCATGAAGACTGCCAGAACCGAGACCCCCGTTAAGCTGTTAGCAGACAAGGCAAATGAAATGAGGGGCTCGTTTCACAAACATATTAAGGAAGCCAACAGTCACCGAAACCAAGGTGCATAGGGGAATGTTTCTAATTTTTTTTTTAATTTCTAGGGTGCAAACCCGACCGCGGCGGCTGAGTTTTTATGGAGGAAAAGCGCTAAGCCGCCCGTGTGCTGTGCGATGTCAGTGCACGTTAAAGATCCTCAGGTAGTCTAAATTATTCCGGAGCCCTCCACTACGGCACCTCTTTCTTCGTTTCTTCTTTCACTCCCTCCTTTATCCCTTTCCTTACGGCGCGGCTCAGGTGCCCAACGATATATGAGACAGATACCGCGCCATTTCCTTTCCCCCCAAAAAACAATTATTATTATTATTATTACTGAGGCGTGTTTTTGAGGGGAGTGGAAGGTTTCTCCACTCCTTTGCCTGTGTGGTGGGCCTCAATCCGGGACACCATTGGCGGTAGCCGCTGCCCACGCTCTTTGAACCAGAGCCCTCTGGGACTCCAGGTCCAAGGAGCAGGACAAGGTTGCCTCTCAGCCCTGTATGGCTGGCTGATTTACTCTCTTTATTTGCGAATTTTTCTGGCAGGCCCATACCACATGATGTGCGTCGTGCCACATCTAAAAAAAATTACAGTACCCCGAAAAAGTTTGGTATGTGTTTTAGAATCGCAGGCCTAAGAAGAGACCCCTTTTGCGGCCTTCTGAAGTGTCGTTCCTCAGTTCTATCCAAGCCCTTGGCGGGCTCTGGAAACATCTGCCTACTGAGGCGCAGATATGTTGTAATGTCCGCATATGTGGTAAGCGGATTCGGTACAGGAGTCCTGACAGAGTCTGAGAATTCAGTGGAACTCCGGGGGAGAGACGCTCGGGCGGCTGTGTGAGCAGCCTCGTTCCCGTCTATTCCCTGATGTCCGGGCACCCATACCAGTAGTTTTGTTCTCTGCATTGAGCTATATTGCGCGCTTGCTGAAATTTTGCTAGGAGAGAACAATACACGACCACGCTACAAACAAATGAGGACTCACCGGCGGTGGAAAACCACCTCATGCATCTGTGGTAGGCCAGGAAAGCTCTAAGAGATGGCGTAGACAAAAGCATAATCGGAGATTGAAACTTAAGATAGCGGCTCTCAGCAAGCAGGCTGAGGCATACGCGACATCTCTCACAAAAAAAAAGCAATTGGATAGCCAAATGTAACTCCATGAGTAGCAAGGAAAAAAAATGTGCCTCTAATCCACGCTGTGAAGGTGGTTGGACAGCGAAGCTGTAAAACGACACCCAATTACCCATTGCGACGTCATTTGAAAATTCACACACGTGGCTCTACAAAGAGTGAAACCAGAGACAAGTGAGACAAGTACTGAGCTGCATGCTGTATGCCTGATTTCAAAGGAGATATGCTGTTTGCATTCAATTTTTTCTATTCTTTATTTCTTGTCTATTTTTTATTTTCTATATTACGACTGCTTTGTGATCAGTAGGATATACTATTTCTATGCTGTTGGATACTTTTCCACTCGGAGTAGTCTTCAGTTTTAGCCCGCCGTGTTTTTCTGACGACGCCGACGATCAGAAAATTTCCTTGGATGATAGAGGTATACAGCTTCGATGTAAAACATAATGCAATTTTTAAACCCATTTTCTGAGTAATAAATGCTCCTTTTGTTGCCACAAAAAGCCACAAAGTACATTTCAGTGATAAATAAAATTGGGGGCGTTGTCTTTACGTCATTTTAAAGAACGGTAGGCAGGTATGAGATACGCCTATATATATGAAGGCCAGCTGAAAGAAAATGACAATCCTACCGCCAAAACGCTAGCTTTCAATCAGACTGCCTTCATGCATCGTTGCTTAGCAAGGGAGCATACGTGTCGTATGATAGATACTGATCATATATTAAGCTTTTCATATGATATCTTAGTCTGCATTTTCCCCAACCACTTTTCAAAATTCTCGGCTGTTGTTCCTCTCTTCAAATAAATAGTAAATGAACTAATAAATGGAGAAAAACGTCACAGTGGATGGAAGTAGCTTAAAGGCCCAGGACAGGCACGCTTAAATGAAGAAGTGAGCCTGCAGTCCCACAACCACCGTGTGCAGCAGCTAATGTGTGTTGAAGCGATTAATTCTTCTGTCATCGCCTCTCATGGCAGCGAAGAATAATCGTTATAAAGGAAGCATGCTTTCACCATGCGTAACGCTACGAGCTCGGTCATTCAGAAATCGTATTTTTGCACTTCTTCGTTAAACAAAGTATTCACCGTAGTGTTCGGAGGTCAGTGTACATCTACATAACCATAATTGGGAGGATTTGTTTAGTGATGAAATACTGTCGCTGACGTAGCTTGCGTGAGCACACGCTTTAAACACTAATACGATTATATGGGAGTTAAAAGGGAGTATGCTGTGTTCTTGGGAACACTCTTTTATCGCTAGAGGACAGCTTACTGACTTTCTACACCTTTCTGTTTGGATTACGCCGTACCTATCAAACGCTGGAAAGAAGCCGTTGAAACCGTGTTGAATGAGGAAGCGAGCTGTTTTTTTTTTTTCGTCCATCCGTGTGCCTGCTAGACGGGCTCCACGTTAGCTTCTGCATCTGAATGTTACAGAAAATGCTCGGCGTTTAAAATCAGCCCCGCAGTGCAAACAGGCAATGCCTGAAAGTTTGCGCTAAGGTGTTCGAACTGTGAAAGTCTTATGAAGACCTCTGAAATTAACAGGACATTCCCAGTATTCTTCGGAGTAAGGTAAGTCAGAGGATGGGAGGAACTTTATTTCTGGCTAGAACCAGTGTTCAAGCTACTCCCTTCAGCCTTTCAGCGGTAATTCTTTCCGACTGCAGCTTCCTAATACAAACAATCCAGCTCTCGAGGTCCCCATGGAAGGCAGCAAAGTTGCAAAGCCAAGCGAAAACGGGAAGCGGCATGATACAGGCTTTGACTTTGCTTTTCGCAAGCGCCAATAAGACGCGCAAACACGAAGGCGTGCGGCTCTGGTTTCAAGAAACGAGTCGAGCAAGAAAGGCAGCCCCGATAACGCTGCGAGCTAAGTGCAGCTCTCGCAGGATGTTTTTTCTTCTTTTAAGCGTTTGATAAGCGCATTAGCTTCTCTGTTCCGCTGGGCCCTTCTCTTATTTTACGCTGTCCTGCGGTGCGCGGGGCTCATTAGCACACTCCCTCGTTAAATGGGGACGTCAAGAAGAATAACGAAGGGGAAGCACAGAGCAAAGGAGTCAGAAGGAAAACTTGAATGTCCCACAACGTTAAGTGTGAGCCCTAAAGTTAAACCGCGTGAATTTTATGACGCTCTTGCGGTACTATCTTTTCTATTGAGTGTTGATTCAAGAAATGAATATAAAGAAGATAAAAAGGAAGGGAGGGCGAGGGAAGTTTTAACTGAGAGCGACGTTACATCTTGCGAATCCAAGGAGATGGAGAGCCTCAAGAACAAACCTCCGTTCATGGCTCCCTCTTAACACCGTGTGCACAGTGATAGCATGTGCTGTTGGTAATAATAATAATAATAATAATAATAATAATAATAATAATAATAATAATAATAATAATAATAATAATAATAATAATAATAATAATAATAATAATAATAATAATGATAATAATAATAATAATAATAATAATAATAATAATAATAATAATAATAATAATAATAATAATAATAATTGGTTTTCGGTGAAAGGAAATGGCGCAGCATGTCTCATATATCGTCGGACACCTGAACCACGCCGTAAGGGAAGGGATCAGGAGGGAGTGAAAGAAGAAAGGAAGAAAGAGGTGCCGTAGTGGAGAGCTCCGGAATAATTTAGACCATCTTTGGATTACAGGCGCGAAAACAGACAGACCACAAGGTAGATAAACGGGAGCGCTCCGTCCCGTTTATCTACCTTGTGGTCTGTCTGTTTTCGCGCCTGTAATCCAAAGATGTACCAACTTGCCCAGCAAGACGTTCTTTTAATTTAGACCACCTGGGGATCTTTAACGTGCACTGACATCGCACAGCACACGGGCGCCTTAGCGTTTTGCCTCCATAAAAACGCAGTCGCCGCAGTCGGGTTCTCAAGTTCACGGTTCAATGCACGAGAGTGGTTCCCCTCAACTACACAAAAAGAAAGATTATCTCAAGTGAATAAAACTAACGTACAAAGGGAAGTATCAAAAATATCATGGTTGCAACGGCAAGTGCTGCCTTTTCTGACCCATAAGGAATGGGCGTGAATTTCCTAACATGTGTTGACTATGGTGAAAATGGCAGATTCGATTCGATGGAACTACTGAATGCAATATTTATGACTGCGTCTAAGTTATGCGGCAGACATACGGCAGCTGGCTCTTTTTGTCTTTTTCAGTTTGCCGGAAATGCACAGCGTGGTAATTGCTTTCAGAAAGAATAGATATATAACACCGATGCTTGTAGGCTGAGCGACAAGCTGCAAAATAACGCTCACTCGGTCCTGCCTGGCCCCGCTCTCAGGTTTTGTGGGTGTCGATCGGTAACGTTCTGTATGCACAACGTTAGGAAATATTAAGAAGTCAAAGTAGGCTGCGCAGTTTGCGACAGAGCATTTTATGCCTGTCGTTTTCAAGGAGAGTTGCCCGTATTTACGAAGAGCTAACCGTAAACCTACAATGTGATTTCGATTATTGTCAGCAAGCTTCTTGTAAATTTCCTCCCTTCTATAAGCAGTCTAAGGTTGCATGACATGCGGGTTGATAATAGCTCCTTTTTATCAGAGATAGGGAAAGTCTGTTTAATTTATTGGTATCTAAAGATATTATTATAGCACATATCTTTGAATATGCAACTGTATTACAATGAGATTTCATCATCGCCTCACAAGCTGAAATCGGCGTTTTCTATTCAAAACAATGAATTCTGGGACAACACAAACTGTGACACAAATTAAGGCAAGTACAGTGCTTCTGTTTGTGCCATTTCATCTCTTTATAACTTGTGTGATGGCTTCCAAGCGTCGCCACCATAATCGCCATTGTCAGCCAAGTTCAGCTCACCACGGTTTGCCTCTTCCAACGACCTACAATTAATTGTTGTACTGTGCCATTTCCGGCCGCGCAATTCCGGCAAACTGCCTAAACCTTTGTTGTTGACAGCGCTTAAAAACACGGGCAGAAGGCAGAAAACATGAAAGACGACGTCACAGGCGCTGAACGCAGACTTGGTAGGATTTGCTGCCACAGGAATTCGGTGGTCCAATCGGCGATGGTAGAAAGTTCACGACACTTCCTGGTAGAGGTTGGCGACGGCGAGGTGGATTAGCACCAACTAGTCCGACAACTTGTCCTATTGCCTAAACTTTTCACTCCATATTAGTTACCTTTACATTGCTCACTGCGCCAATATCGGCCCAATAACGGAGCACTGGCAAGATACATGTGCTGTATACTTGCACACTTCCCATTTTCAGAGGCATTGTTAAGCTGGTGTTCATAATTTGAGGGTGACAGGCAAACACAACTCACATTATTTCGAGCGGGATATCTCTGCGCATAAGCCACGTAAATCCAAGCGACTGATGGCATTTCTTGTTAGAAGTTTTGGTATCTAATGCAAATATTCTTCAGCTGCAACTATTTCCTTCTTGCCGCAGTACAAACCCTTGAGATTGAGGTCACTGGAACCAGTCTGCCAGATTATTCGAACGCCCGTTGCGTTTCCTGGTAGCACCATCAGATGGCGCAGCTTGTGCGGACAATAGGAAAACTTGTAACCATAGAACGTGTATATTTTCTCCTAAAGCAATAAATGAAGTGAAACAACTGCACCAGTATCAGAAACAAGAATTCATAATAGCGATCTTGTAGAGTCCTGAAATATTATGGTTCTAAATGGCCAGCCTGCGGTTGTGTTGCTGTTTTATACACAGTAACAATTTTTTATGCGTATCTTATATACCAGCATGTATGTTTTATTATTTCCGCACTCTTCCCTATTCGCAACAAGGGTTCAACACGACTTGAAGCCTTGTATAAGCAAATACAATAAACAAGTGAATATTGCGTAGATCCGAGCATCTTAATATCATTACAAGACGTTAATCACCAACAGCATAGCCTAAAAATACGAATAGCTGCATGCATGGATTTCGTGCCAGTTAATAAAGATAACTCACTCATGCATGAATACCGAAAACGAAAAATACCAAAAGGGGGGTTACAGCTTGCTTCTTCATACTAAGGGGCAGAACAACTGACAAGGGAAACAAAACGATTATGATAGTTTGGGGATCGAAGAAGTGGGATGCGGTATCGAAGGAACAATCCGAATTTAACGAGGCGCAAATCGTTCGTCACCAGTGCGGTACTGCCTGAATGCGCTAATGTGTAACGTCAAGAGAAGGCACTGAAAAAAAGATCATTTAAACACTTTTTTTTCTGCAAAATTAGGGCCATCGATCATCATAGTTTGTCCAACATAATTTTGTTTATTCAGGATGCCTGTCAGAAGGAAGAGAATTCGGGTTCTTTGTTCCCATGAGGCGCTCAAGGCGCACTAAATGCTGAGGGTATCGTGTGACCGTTGGATCAGGAATGATATTAAAGCAGAAGCCAGCTCGTTGTACCTTTTCTTTCACCATAATTGCTGCGTTATTCCGCTATAAACTGCAAACATCTCTGCGACGTCTCGATTGAGCCTAAACGTCAGTGTCCTGAGGTAACATCTTTTAGACGTCCCATGTGCCAAAATTTCAACATTTGCCAACAGAGAACCCGCATTGTATTATCTACATTTAGCAAGGGCGTCCACACCACTTTTCACAAGGGGGGGGGGGGGGGGGGTGAAATGTAGTAAACTACCAGAAAGGCACTATTTGTGGTCATAACCAAACAGGTAAAACAAAAATTAGAAACGGCAAACTTTTAACATTATTTTTATCTCCCCCTGACCTTGTTGGTGATTTTCATTTTTCTAATCCATCTTTTCTTACTGTAATCGTTGCTCGTTACATTCTTCCCTTCTCGCCGTATAAAGCCCGCCACCAAGGCATATGCATTGTTCCACGCTGTAGAGATTTGGGTTTGGATATGTGGCTTTCCCTTTGCAACGGGTGTTTCTTACGAAAATTCTTCCGTAAGTACCCTAGTCCATGGTGTAGGGGACCCTACACTGCGCCTAGTTGTCATGAAGATTTCTCTCCACAACGCCAGCCGACGCTTCGTTGGCACCACTGCACCAACCATGCCAACTATGACAGTTGAAATCTCCCTCCGATAACCGCCCGCACCACCTGCACCGCAGCCGTGTTGAGTACAGTGCGGCTTCCTGGGTGTTTGCATTGCTTGTATTCGTCTGAAGCGCTTGACACTCGTTCTCATGCCTAGAAAACGAATAAAGGCATACAATGTTATGCACTAAAGTTTTTCAGAATAGAAAAACGTATTTAATTGACTATTTTATTTAGATAAATAACCACGCACAAAATAGCTTTAGGTTTCATTTAACTTGGACCAGTATAACTATATCTTAGTCCTGTCAAGAAATGGTTCTCGTAATAAGGATACTACTGGTTCCTCTTTGACGTTCAATATATATTACAATCTTACAAGCATTTTGAAGGGCGGATTTTTGGGTCAGATTAGGGGTCTTGGGGGAATGGGTGGTAGAAATTATGTCAGCGGGGGGGGGGGGGGATGCAAGAAGGGCCTACGAGAAGATGTGACGCTACCGCAGGGTGTTAGATGCTCCCCACTAAGTGTAGCTGTCAAGATTTTCATCTGAATATAGCCAGTATTTTATACCTAAAACTCAACTTCTCGCAACAATACTGCATATTTTTCTTTGAATTCAGGAAAAGAAAACGTTTACCTTTCTCTCAGAACCGTTAACCATCTTCGATGGAAAGTACAGCCACTTTTGCTCCACTGCCGTGACATGACCGGCAAGACTAGTCATATAGTGTGCAACGTGTCAAGTTGGCTAGCAATCCTGAAAGGCGTTTCGTGCGGATTTGCGGGACTTGAATGGGCTTATCAAGCTGTGTAGATTTTTGCTAATGCATACAAAGAGTATACATCACCAGAAATCCTTGAGGGCGGGGTATGCGCCCCCCCGCCCCTCCTTACCCCCCCTTCTGGACGCCCATGGGCAAAAGTCTTAGGCTACGTGTAGATATAGGGCAGATATAGTAACAACCAAAGAATGCAAGCCATATAATATACCCATACACTTCTCTTCAGTCGTATTTTTTTGGACGCATGCTAGAGTTCAAGGATGACTGTTAAGGTAAATTGGTTCGACCCTGGTGACCTCTGCCTGTATCTGATTCGTGCGTTTGCTTAAAGTTCTAGGCAAAATTGCTTTTGGAAGTACGCGTTCAAAATTGTTCAATTGCAGTTCGTTTTAGGGGACCACTGGTGTTTCTGCAATTTGGGCCCAGTTGCCTTAAAGAAGCGATTTACCTTGAACGGCTCCTTCCTGGATATACGGACTAAACATTTTGGCAGCACAGGCAGTCTAATGTACAGTGTTTGTCAAAAATATACAGGCCAAGGGGCTTGCTTATAGGCCGTGTATTGAGGCTCTTTAGCACATTTGACAGTATTAAGCTTGGGAGGGTTGAGGACTTCAGTTCTTCCCGCCTTCGTGAGATTAGGGCCCCTGAGTATGCAAGAGGAGCTGCACTGCAGGGCTCGGAAGCAGACTCCTTGGACTGGATGCAATTTTACAAAGACTGTACATCACAGGGATGTATGACATAGGGGTCGACGTTTGAATGAGCAATGCACTCAAATCAACAGCTGATACTTGAGCTTATTTTAGTGTTTTGGAAACAATTACAGCTCTCCACTAACAGAACTCTGTAGATGAACTTGTTAAACTGTATAGTACCCAGAATGAATAAAAAGCCACAATATTTATTTAGATAACTAAATAAAAGGTACACTAGCCTTCATGGGGACAGCTTTCCTGAGTGGTATGCAAGCATGAGTGAAGCTGATCTGTTCGAATCGGGCTAGTAAAGAGATGTGTGTACCGCTTGCGGTACGGTATTACTATTTCCCTCAAATATGTTTCGGTGAAAAATTGTATGACAATGTAATTACATATCATTCTGTATTCCAAGAGCAGTTAAAGTGTACCAAAACTACATTGTCACGTAGTGGTGACGGCAGTCGAAGCAGCGATGAAGACGGACAAAAGATCTTCTAAAAGAAAACTGTTTATTGGGCTGACTTGTACCCAAAATGGACTGAATCAGTCGGCGGCAGCGAAGCGACAAGCGTGCTCGGCGGTTGTCGAACAGAATGCCCGCCGCTGTCGGCCGTGCTCAATTTAAAGCTGATAGCGAACATTCGAGATAAAGAGCGCAAAGTTACTAGAACATTCCGGAACAACGTAGAATAAGCTCTGCCTGGCTGCGGTCAATCGAGATAAATCTAGTCGCGTCTTGCGTAGCAAACAAGGCGATAAAGTGATGTGGCGGCAGATTTGAAAAACGAACACACTGCAAATATTCGCGGCATTACTCCCCTCTCAAAGAAGCATCGACCCGATGCATTAAAACAAATAATGCGACTAGTAAGGAAAAAAAACGGATCTTGCGAAAATAGAGCATGGAAATGCAGCGGCCTTTAGCGCGCATAATACGGCTTCAGACGGACTACATGGACAACTTCTGGTCGTACGCGGCGTCGCTGGGATGCAGTCATTGCGTCAGGGATGACTTCATAATCCAGTTCACCTAGGCGTCGCTGGGATGCAGTCATTGCGTCAGGGATGACTTCATAATCCAGTTCACCTAGCCGACGAAGAACCTTGTACGGGACGAAATAGCGGCGCAAAAGCTTTTCACTCAATCCACGGCGGCGAATGGGCGTCCAAAGCCAGACTTGGTCTCCTGGCTTGTATTCCGCGTTGCGTCTTCGTAGGTTGTAGCGTCTGGCGTCGGACCGCTGCTGATCTTTGATCCGTCATCGGGCAAGCCTTCGAGCTGCTTCTGCGCGTTGAAGGTAGGCCGCAACATCGACGTTCTCTTCTTCTGTAACGTTAGGCAGCATGGCGTCTAGCGTGGTCGTGGCCTCCCTGCCATGGACGAGCCTAAAAGGCGTCATCTGGGTGATCTCCTGCACTGCGGTGTTGTAGGCGAAGACGACGTAAGGCAGGATGACATCCCAGGTTTTGTGTTCGGCATCGACATACATAGCGAGCATATCGGCGATTGTTTTGTTCAGGCGCTCGGTCAGTTCGTTGGTCTGCGGATGGTATGCAGTTGTCCTCCGGTGGCTGGTTTGGCTGTAGCGCAGGATGGCTTGCGTTAGTTCCGCCGTGAATGCTGTTCCTCTGTCCGTGATGAGCACATCGGGGGCGCCGTGTCGAAGAAGAATGCACTCCACGATAAATTTGGCGACTTCTGCTGCTGTTCCGTTCGGTAGGGCTTTCGCCTCGGCGTAGCGGGTCAGGTAGTCGGTCGCTATGATGATCCACTTATTTCAAGATGTTGACGTTGGAAAAGGGCCAAGCAAGTCCATGCCAATCTGCTTAAAGGGCCTTGAGGGAGGTTCAATGGGGCTCAGAAATCCTGCTGGTCGTGCGGGAGGAGTCTTTCGTCGCTGAAAATCTCGGCAGGTTTTCACATAGTGTACGACATCGGCAGACAGGGCCAGTAATACTTGTCTTGAATGCGGCGGAGGGTGCGAGTAAACCCGAGATGTCCAGCTGTCGGCTCGTCGTGTGAAGCCTGTAGAACTTCTTCGCGGAGACAAGTAGGCACAACAAGGAGGTAGGCTGTTTTGTTCGCTGTAAAGTTCTTCACAAGGACCTCATTCTGCACACAGAAGGAAGACAGTCCTCGCTTGAATGAAGCGGGGGGTGAAGAAACCTTGCCTTCCAGGTACTCGATGAGGCCTTTTAGGTCGGGGTCCGAGCGTTGCTGCTGAGCAAAAGAGCTGGGGCTGATGGGTCCCAGGAAGACGTCCTCATCGTCGTCCGGCGGCGATGCATCTACAGGGGCTCGTGAGAGGCAATCGGCGTCAGAGTGCTTGCGTCCGGACTTGTAAACGACGGTGACGTCAAACTCCTGGAGACGCAGACTCCATCGAGCGAGTCGGCCAGAGGGGTCCTTCAAATTGGCAAGCCAGCAGAGAGCGTGGTGGTCGCTGACCACCTTGAACGGCCGTCCGTAGAGGTAGGGGCGGAATTTTGACGTAGCCCAGATGATGGCAAGGCACTCCTTCTCAGTTGTCGAATAGTTAGCCTCGGCCTCTGAAAGAGAACGGCTAGCGTATGCGATAACTTTTTCCAGCCCGTCGCTTTTTTGAACGAGAACGGCCCCTAGGCCCACGCTGCTTGCGTCGGTATGAACTTCAGTATCGGCGTTTTCATCAAAATGCGCGAGGATCGGTGGGGACTGTAAACGACGTTGAAGTTCCTTGAAGGCTTCTGCTTGCGGCGCTTCCCATTTAAACGGCACGTCTGCTTTCGTCAGGTTGGTCAGGGGCTCGGCGATGCGCGAAAAGTTTTTCACAAATCGTCGGTAGTATGCGCACAGTCCGAGAAATCTGCGCACTGCTTTCTTATCGGCCGGCGGTGGAAACTGTTCAATAGCAGCTGTTTTCTGTGGGTCTGGGCGTACTCCTTCCTTGCTAACGATGTGGCCTAGAAACAGCAGCTCTTCATAAGCAAAGTGGCATTTCTCTGCTTTCAAGGTTAGGCCAGACGACTTGATTGCGTCTAGTACTGTTCGAAATATTTTGAGGTTCTCTTCAAAGTTCGAGGCGAAGACAACGACGTCATCTAAATATACCAGACAAATTTGCCACTTCACGCCTGCCGGCACTATATTACTCACTGAAACATCGCCGGTGCAGAACAGAGACCAAATGGCATCACCTTGAACTCAAACAGCCCATCCGGAGTGATGAATGCTGTCTTCTCGCGATCTCTTTCGTCGACCTCAATTTGCCAGTAGCCGCTCTTGAGGTCCATCGATGAGAAATATTTGTCATTGTAGAGGCGGTCCAGTGTGTCGTCGATGCGGGGGAGAGGGTAGACGTCCTTCTTTGTTATGTTGTTCAAGTGGTGGTAATCCACGCAGAATCGAAGTGAGCCGTCTTTCTTTCTCACTAGATCAACCGGTGCCGCCCATGGGCTGTTTGAAGGCTGGATGACGTCGTCGCGAAGCATTTCTTCGACTTGGTCCCGGATGGCTTGTCGTTCTCGCGGTGACACACGGTAGGGGCTTTGAAGGAGAGGTCGGACGTGTTGATCCGTTATAATGCGATGCTTGGCAATTGGCGTCGGTCGCACCTTCGGCGATGTCAAAAAACACTCACTGTAGCTTTGAAGCAGATTTCGGATCTGGTCTTGTCTGTTCCAGTGCAGGGCTGAGTTGATGTCGAAAGTGGGCGAGTTCTCTTGGTCAGGCGAACCTTCTGCGGAGGGGTCGGAGAGGGCGAATGAGTCTCGTACGTCAGATATTTCGTGGAAGAAAGCAATCGTCGTTCCTCTGTTAATGTGCCGGTATTCTTCGCTGAAGTTAGTCAGCAGTACTTCGGCCTGGCCATTGCGCAAATGTGCGATGCCTCTTGCGATGCTGATTCCTCGGTCTAGGAGCAACTGCATGTTGCCCTCGATGATGGCTTCAGCGTTAATGGCTTTCGTGGCGCCTACGGTCACGATAACGCTTGATCGGGGTGGGACGCTCACTTTTTCCTCCAGGACACTCAGGTCAACGTGATTTTTCCGAGTTTTCATCGAAGGGATGGCTTCGTCCGTCGAAAGCGTGATCAGCTTGGATTGCAGGTCGATGATCGCCTGATGCTCATTAAGGAAATCCATACCCAAGATCACTTCGCGGGAGCATTGCGGTAGGACAACAAAGGTCGCAGGATAGGTATGTCTTTTGACAGTCACTCGCGCTGTGCATCGTCCTGATGGCGTAATGAGGTGGCCCCCTGCGGTGCGAATTTGTGGGCCGTCCCAAGCCGTTGTGACTTTTCTCAGCTGCGCAGCGAATGTTCCATTCATCATCGAGTAATCGGCTCCTGTGTCGACTAGAGCGGTAACTTTCCGGCCGTCGATAGTCACTTCTAAGTCAGAGGTCCTGGCTCTTGCATTGCACGTCACTCTTGGCGTCGGGTCACGGCTTCGTCGCGTATGCGAGTTGCGGGTGGGGCGTGTGGTCGAAGCTCTTCTTGGTGGCGGCGTCGTTTTCAAGGCAGCCTGCGTCGTGGTCGGGGTTCTCATTGTGTGCGGCGTCGGTGCAGCGAGTGCCGGTTCTTCATGCGGCGTCGCGGGTGCAGCGTCTTCATGGGCCGTGATCGGTGGAGGATCTTCGGCGTTTCGCTCTTGAGCAACCTCACCTCCAGAGGTTGCTGCCTTTAGTTTCGCCTACGGGGGCTGGGAGACCTTCCTCGTACCGCGGCTGCGTAGCGGCGGCGTGGCGACGCAAAGCGCGAGGTTGACGGCGATGGTGAGCGCGAAAAGCGTTTCGGCGTGTACTCTTCTCGACGCAGGTACTCGTCGATTTCCTGCGGACGTTGTCCGAAGCGTGGTCGTGGGGCGTTAACCGCAAATCCTCGAAGACCGATACGTCGGTACGGGCAGTGACGAAGAATATGGCCGAACTCACCGCAATGGAAGCACAATGGCCGGTTGTCGGAAGTCCTCCAGGCGTCGCATTTCCTGGGGATTGAGCGTCGGTCATAGGCTGGGCGGGCGGGGGCCAGGAGGTGGCGTTTTGGAACAAGTGGCTCATCTCGGGGAGGACGTGGGGGTTGTCGTTGGGGCTGAGCAGTCCTTAGTGCCGCGGCGTAGGTCATGGCCTGGGGTTCTGTGGCCGTCGGGGTGCCAAGTGCCTGTTGCACTTCTTCCCGTACCACGTCCATCAGAGTCGCTGCTTGTGGCTGTAGGGAGAATGGCAGTAACCGGCGTAGCTCCTCTCGGATGATTTCGCGGATAACTTCCCGCAAGCTGTCGCTGGTGGTGGCCGGCCTGTCCGAACGGATTGCAAAAGCAGAGGAAGGGCAATTGTACTGCCGAGCTCGGACGTCGAGGGTCTTTTCAATCGTGCAGGCTTCTTGCATGAATTCCTCGACTGTTTTTGGCGGCTGGCGGACGAGGTTGGCGAAGAGTTGTTATTTTACGCCGCGCATTAAAAACTGAACTTTCTTTTCCTCGGTCATCTCGGGGTCGGCGCGGCGAAATAGGTGCTTCATCTCCTCGACGTAACCGCGGACGGGCTCATTCGGAAGCTGGATCCTTGACTCGAGGAGTCGTTCGGCTCTTTCTTTCCTCACGACACTGGTGAATACCTTCAATAGTTCTCTCTTGAATAGCTCCCATGTAGTAAGGGACGACTCGTAGTTTTCGTACCACGTGCTTGCGGAGCCCTCCAATGAGAAAAACACGTGTCCAATTTTTGACGCATCATCCAACCTTTGAATGACGCCACGCGCTCAAATTGGTCTGACCATTCTTCAGGGTCTTCGCCTATGGATCCATTGAAAGTCGGCGGCACCCGCGGCTGCTGCAGTATGATCGGTTTCGACATTTTCGGCGAGGTTGCGGTGCTCGTGGATGCGTCTTTTCGCTGTCTGGTGCGGTCCGGCAGGGTCCCGAACTCAGGCTCCTCTTTCTGGAGACGTCGGCTGGCTCGCTGAGCTGCTGGCTCGTCCTCGGGGGCGAAGCGCTGAGGGCTGGCTTCAAGACTTGAAGGGTTCGCCCGGAACATGGAAGGCTACCCCGCACCTCCACCAGATGTCACGTAGTGGTGACGGCAGTCGAAGCAGCGATGAAGACGGACAAAAGATCTAAAAGAAAACTGTTTATTGGGCTGACTTGCACCCAAAATGGACTGAATCAGTCGGCGGCAGGGAAGCGACAAGCGTGCTCGGCAGTTGTCGAACAGAATGCCCGCCGCTGTCGGCCGTGCTCAATTTAAAGCTGATAGCGAACTTTCGAGATAAAGAGCGCAAAGTTACTAGAACATTCCGGAACAACGTAGAATCAGCTCTGCCTGGCTGTGGTCAATCGAGATAAATCTAGTCGCGTCTTGCGTAGCAAACAAAGCGATAAAGTGATGTGGCGGCAGATTTGAAAAACGAACACACTGCAAATATTCGCGGCAATATTCACTGTATCCGTGCTTGAGAGCTTGTCTGGACAAATGTTTGCTTTTAGCAGACCAAAGATGTCCATTTGTATGAAATGATGAGTTAATCTTTTGATATCATGTATACGGGTATTTCACGTACAGCATAAATGTCTAGACCGTGTGGACGGCTCGTGTATCCTTCATGCTGGAAATCCGTAAATATCGCGTTCACATGCAGTTTCAGCATCTAGCCATCTAGAGTTAACAGCCATCTAAAGCAGGGGACGGACGTTGATTTTGGAGAAAGAGAGAGAGAGAGAAAAAAATTATAACCCAATCCTGGTCCGGGTCGCCGCCTCAACTCAAAGAGCCGGAGCCCATATCGCCCAGCACATGGGCGATATGGGCAAAGAGCAGTGGTCACTGTGTTGGGCGGAGTGCAACAGAAGGAGCGGCCCAGCTTTCTAAGAAGAGGACATCTGGGTAGGTAGGAATCTGCGTTGGAGGTAGTGCGGTGACTGTAGCGGCCTTTACATGAATGCGACAGAAGTCGACTCTAGTCCCCGTTTTGAGGGAAAGAGCAGGTTTTGAGAAGGAAAGGCGTGACTCGTTTTTTACTCTCTGTCTCGACGTTTTTGCACTTTCCCTCAAGAAGGGGGCTGGAGTCGACTTCTGTCGTATTCATGTAAACGCGGCTTGTGTGGCAAGTGTGCAATATATGTGTGTGTTGTCAGGGTAGGCGCCACATACCTGGCAGCGGGGATGGCGAAAGCTCTTGAGTAATGTGGTGGTTGTGCAGGTCACATGGTAGAGAATTTATTTGCGGTTGTCTAAGGAAAGTGGATTCGCTGCGAGCAAGATGAGGAGAAGGAGGAAGAAGGAGGCGGAGGTTTGGAGTTATGGTACGTAGATTCTTGGTATACAAGTCTAATATGGATGTTTGATGGAGCTGCAAAATGTCCACTGTATATGTCGCGTGCGTGTAATGTTCAGTTTATTACTGGCTCCAGTCTATAGCTTATTCCCGAACTTTGCGTCATGTCATGCCATATAAGAAGCGGGTTTGGGTTTATGGGGTTTAACGTCCCAAAGCGACTCAGGCTATGAGAGACGCCGTAGTGAAGGGCTCCGGAAATTTCGACCACCTGGGATTCTTTAACGTGCACTGACATCGCACAGCACACGGGCCTCTAGAATTTCACCTCCATCGAAATTCGACCGCCGCGGCCGCGATCGAACCCGCGTCTTTCGGGCCAGCAGCCGATCGCCATGACCGCTCAGCCACCGCGGCGGCCTATATAAGAAGCAACCTTGTCTTGACCGCCTCATGTAAACATAAAACACGTCGGATTTCGAAACGACGTTCATCTACTGACTTGTTTAGTGACTTAAATTTTGGTTTCTTTATAAAAGATTAGGCTGAAGGAAAGCACTCAAAGACGCGCAGCGACATCGCTGGAAATACGTTAATTAAAAGAACTCAATAACTGGGATCTAACAGTAAGTTGGTATTTTTAAAGATGTTTTAGGGGCGTATAAGCAATACTGATACCTGATACCGGGCAGCTGACGGCTTATTAAAACAAAATTAGCTTAGAAAGGAAATGGAGAGGAAGTAATAATCACCGACACCTCTTTTAACACCCAAACCACAGGTCACAATGCAAGCAATACTATACAGAGGGTCAAGTATGGGCCAAACGAAGCACCACTTAGGAAAATTCTGAAACAGTCTAGAAAAGTATTCGTTTTGGACCACAGCCTTTCCACATGTACACAGTACACAGGGAGGATAAGAAACTTAGGTATCCTATCAAGCGCACTCTCCGCTGGTTATACATTTAGGGGATCTTGTAAGTGTTGTAGAAGAGGTGATCTTGGGGAATAAACGTACATGTGAACTTAGCCGACATACTCACTTGATTCCATACGTAAAATAAAGACGTGACGAGAGCGGGAGTAGTACATATGCTGAAGGGCAAAGAGGCAGTAATACGCGCTCAGCAAAGACAAGCGTAAGGAAAACACGTGATTATCGTTCGCCCCGTGGATTGGATTGGATTGTAAAACATTTATTGCGTCGAGAGCAGGAGACAAATACTAGCTGGCTTCTAGCCCATGGCTGGTGGCGACCTCACTGGCCCGCTCGATTGCCCGTACTTGAATCTTAGGGTCCGAGCTGACCAGAACGGCGTCCCACCTCTCAGGAGAAGGGAGCTGTATTAACTCTGCCGGAGGCGGATCATTTGCGCAGTTCCACAGAATGTGGTCGTATGCGGCCCTTTCACCACATTTATGGCAGTTTGGGTCGTACTGGCCAGGGTACATGAGGGCAAGCACTGCCGGATTCAGAAGGGAGCGTGTTTGCAGTCGGCGTCCTGCGCTTTTGTTAACAATTTGTGGGGACGAGGATATGCGCGCCTCTCCAGCCTAAACTGATGGGTGATGCCATGAGATGAGATCAACCCGTCCCTCGTGAAATTCGGGTCGGAGGGCGCGCTCACTGCCCGGTCGACGAAACCTCGGGCTTGCGCGTGAGCCGCCTCGTTCACTGGATTAAACGAGTGGGCCGGGACCCAGATCGATTCAACTTCTCTAATCGGAAGGGGTGTGTTTTGAAGGATGCGGATACGGCCCCCCACGAAATTGCGAATGGCTGTTTTGGAGTCGCTGAATATAATATCAGCCCGCGTGTTCGCTATCGATAAGGCTATTGCCGCTTCCTCCGCCGTCTCGGATGAGGTGGTTTCTATCGACGCGGCCGCCTACGGGGCGTCGTTCCCGTTCACTGCGACCAGTGCAAACGCTTTTCTCGGGGTTTGTCGGTATTCCGCTGCGTCAACGTACGAAACATTGTCGTTTCGGCCGTATTTGGTGTGTAGGGCGTGAGCCCTCGCTGTGCGTCGGCCTTCGTGGTGCGCGGGGTGCATGTTCTTGGGTAGGGGTCTAATCAAAAGAGCTTTCCTGATGTGCGTGTGTAACTGCGTTTTCGAGTCCCTCTCTGGGAGCTGTTCGCACATCTTTAGTCTGTATAGGATGGCCCTTCCCGCGCTCATACGAGTGAGTAGTCCGAGCTGGGAAACGAAGTGCGCCTCGCACAGCTCCGAGGGTGTGTTGCGAACCCCAAGGGCCAGCAACCTTTCAGTGGACGTACTGTGCGGGAGCCCAAGGGCCGCATTGTAGGCCTGCTGGATTGTAGCTTCGACCTTGTTCCTTTCCGCGAGCTGCAGTTGCAGGTAAGGGAGGGAGTGGACGGCCCTGCTAAGCACGAAATCCTGCACAAGTCGGCACAGATCTTTTTCTTTCATGTCTCGTCTTTTGCTGGAGATCCCTCTTATCAGTCGCACAGTCTGATTGACCGTGGCCGTGAGTCCGTTGATCGTTTCGCTGTTTTTGCGATTTTTCTGTATGTACATGCCCAGTATGCATGTGGTAGACGACTCTGCTATGCCCGAAAGCCTGCAGAAGTCGACACAGATCTTTTTCTTTCATGGCTCGTCTTTTGCTGGAGATCCGTCTGATCAGTCGCACAGTCTGATTGACCGTGGCCGTGAGTCCGTTGATCGTTTCGCTGTTTTTGCGATTGTTCTGTATGTACATGACCACCAGTATGCATGTGGTAGACGACCCTGCTAAGCGCGAAAGACTGCAGAAGTCGACACAGAACTTTTTCTTTCATGCCTCGTCTTTTGCTGGAGATCCGTCTGATTAGCCGCACAGTCTGATTGACCGTGGCCGTGAGTCTGTTGGTCGTTTCGGTGTTTTTGCAATTGTCCTGTATGTACACGCCCAGTATGCA
Source organism: Amblyomma americanum (assembly GCF_052857255.1). NCBI lineage: Eukaryota > Metazoa > Arthropoda > Arachnida > Ixodida > Ixodidae > Amblyomma > Amblyomma americanum. The sequence continues at coordinate 75,441,042 of NC_135502.1, read as the reverse complement.
TGTGGTAGACGACCCTGCTAAGCCTGAAAGCCTGCAGAATTCGACACAGATCTTTTTCTTTCATGCCTCGTCTTTTGCTGGAGATCCGTCTGATCAGCCGCACATTCTGATTGACCGTGGCCGTGAGTCTGCTGATCGTTTCGCTGTTTTTGCGATTGTTCTGTATGTACATGCCCAGTATGCATGTGGTAGACGACCCTGCTAAGCACGAAAGACTGCAGAAGTCGACACAGAACTTTTTCTTTCATGCCTCGTCTTTTGCTGGAGATCCGTCTGATTAGCCGCACAGTCTGCTTGACCGTGGCCGTGAGTCTGTTGGTCGTTTCGGTGTTTTTGCAATTGTCATGTATGTACACGCCCAGTATGCATGTGGTAGACGACCCTGCTAAGCCCGAAAGCCTGCAGAAGTCGACACAGATCTTTTTCTTTCATGCCTCGTCTTTTGCTGGAGATCCGTCTGATCAGCCGCACATTCTGATTGACCGTGGCCGTGAGTCTGCTGATCGTTTCGCTGTTTTTGCGATTGTTCTGTATGTACATGCCCAGTATGCATGTGGTAGACGACCCTGCTAAGCACGAAAGACTGCAGAAGTCGACACAGAACTTTTTCTTTCATGCCTCGTCTTTTGCTGGAGATCCGTCTGATTAGCCGCACAGTCTGCTTGACCGTGGCCGTGAGTCTGTTGGTCGTTTCGGTGTTTTTGCAATTGTAATGTATGTACACGCCCAGTATGCATGTGGTAGACGACCCTGTTAAGCCCGAAAGCCTGCAGAAGTCGACACAGATCTTTTTCTTTCATGCCTCGTCTTTTGCTGGAGATCCGTCTGATCAGCCGCACATTCTGATTGACTGTGGCCGTGAGTCTGCTGATCGTTTCGCTGTTTTTGCGATTGTTCTGTATGTACATGCCCAGTATGCATGTGGTAGACGACCCTGCTAAGCACGAAAGCCTGCAGAAGTCGACACAGATCTTTCTTTCATGCCTCGTCTTTTGCTGGAGATCCGTCTGATTAGCCGCACAGTTTGATTGACCGTGGCCGTGAGTCTGTTGGTTGTTTCGGTGTTTTTGCAATTGTCCTGTATGTACACGCCCAGTATGCATGTGGTAGACGACCCTGCTAAGCCCGAAAGCCTGCAGAAGTCGACACAGATCTTTTTCTTTCATGCCTCGTCTTTTGCTGGAGATCCGTCTGATCAGCCGCACATTCTGATTGACCGTGGCCGTGAGGCTGCTGATCGTTTCGCTGTTTTTGCGATTGTTCTGTATGTACATGCCCAGTATGCATGTGGTAGACGACCCTGCTAAGCACGAAAGCCTGCAGAAGTCGACACAGATCTTTTTCTTTCATGCCTCGTCTTTTGCTGGAGATCCGTCTGATTAGCCGCACATTCTGATTGACCATGGCCGTGAGTCTGTTGATCGTTTCAGTGTTTTTGCGGTTGTTATGTTTGTACATGCCCAGTATGCCTCGTGGCCTGGTCCTCGTGCTCGTTTTTTCTCTTTCCCTTGTCATCCCTTTTAACAAGCCGACTCACACTCTACGTATACGCTGAATAGCTGATAGGCGGCTGTTGCGTCACAGTGACTCTGTAACATTTATGTGACAAGGACTGAAGATCTATAGACAGCATGGAAACTGTTTTATACTGTTTTTTTATTTCGCATTCTGTCGCACGTACGTAACAAAGGTTGTTTACAAAACCATATGACTGGTCTCAGAGGAGACTTGCTCTCACAAGAAAACATATCCAAGACGTGTACCCACGCTTCTTTCATCACTAAATGCATGTAAAGTGATTGGGACTTCCACCGGCCACAAGAGGCTACAACAGCTGCAGTCCTTCGATTTCTCTGCATGGTCATTGCACTTGCACTTGTACTTACCAAACTTCTGTCAACGCTCCAAGGGGCGCTTATGAAAGCTCTAGAGCTCACTTGAATTTCGTTGAGCGTTCCTGTACTGGGAACGGCCAGAAGCATCGCTTATGGAAGTTGTGATCGTTCGTTGTCGTAAAGTTAACGTGCCTGCAAACGCTTAATTCTTCTTTGGTCGCAATTCCCGGTTGTGTTTGTGCTACCTCCACAATTTAGGACAAGGGCAGATTGACAAATATGCCACATCGATGAAACCCGCCGCGGTGGCTCAGTGGTTAGGGCGCTCCTCTACTGATTCGGTGTTTCCGGGTTCGAACCCGACCGCGGCGGCTGCGTTTCGATGGAGGCGAAACGCAAAGGCACCCGTGTGCTGTGCGATGCCAGTGTACGTTAAAGATCCCCAGGTGGTCGAAATTATTCCGGAGATCTCCACTACGGCACCTCTTTCTTCTTTTTTTCCTTTCAGTCCCTCCTTTATCCTGTGGAGGGGGCCCCATTTATAGAGGGCTGCCGAGAAGGAGACAACACCGGACCGGCGGCGGCAGCGTCCGGCCCTGGCCAAGGTCCCGAGCGTTCTACCGAGTGCGTGCTGGGGACACTTCGTCGGTTTTGCCATTCCGCCACTGCCGGCCGCACGGGTCGCTACAATTCCTTCCCTTACGGCGCGGTTCGGGTGTCAGCCGATATGCGAGACTGCGCCTTTTCATTTTCCCCAAAACCAATTTTCATTTTATTTTCATCGATGACTGCGAAACGGCCCGTTGTAGCTAACTAACCTTGCTTGAACCATTGCTTTTTCGAGCTTGCATGATGCACAAGGCTCAAAAAGCATCTGCACAATCTTTTTTGTGATGAATGAAGCTTTGCAGCCAGGCCGAGACAAGGGACGATTTGAACGTTCGTTGAGGGCGATAAGTTCACAATAGAACTTGTTCATGTCATCTGAGGAGCAAGGAAGAAAAATTGAAGGACACTGTAAATTCCAAAGTGTGTTCGGCGAAAGCCTGTGCCCATTCGACTGACTATGCCGTGTCTTTCCGCTTACCTGGCCTTGGTGCCCGGTGACGTGTTAGCCCGCCGCATGCGCATTCGCTCATTCTTCTGGCGTTTGGTATCGGGGGAATCCACATTCTTGGGGCGCTTCTCCGAACCGCTTGCCATGGAATCATGACCGGGCCGCTTGGGAGCAACTCGACTTGCTGCAACAAGACGTCTGATGAAGGAGCGTTGCCACGCGCGCCGCTGTGCCATCACGTGATTGCTGAGAGGGTATAAGAGAGAGAGGCCACAGCTGTGGCGGCGCAACTATTGCTATGCGCCGCTGTGCCATCACGTGATTGCTGAGTGAGTGTGAGGGGGAGAGGCCACAGCTGGCACCGTTCCAAGGCACGGACGGACGGATTGTCGGACGCCGTGAGTGTGAGCCATTAAAGGCTTTCGCCTTAATATAGGGAAAATATCCTCCGTGCCTATTTAGTAGGGAGGGGGGGGGGCGCCTATGTGTAGAGAACCACAGAGAAGTGCTCGGTGCGTGTGTAAGCATGTCGGCGATATAATTGAGTCGGGTATAGCGATGGTCTCCGCTGTGACTACTTTAGACCCAACTGTTATGCTCGAATAACTTTGTACCTTAGTGGGCATGTTGTCTTCCGTAGATACGAAATTAGACCAACGTGCTACCCCTTTTCATATACCTTCATTCGGTCATCCTTTGTCGACGCCTGAAAAAGGCAGGCGCGAAGATGCACTTTCTATTTTCTCTTTAACTCTGAACGCTGCAGTTTTATTCATGTCGCGTTTTGGCCACAGCCCTAGACCTCCAATTATACTCTAAATAGCTTGTGCACTGCAGGCGTAATATTTTCCTGCTCGCTTTATAAGATATGCTCTTGGTTTAACTTTTCCCACTGTTCCCGCGCGTGCGCTTGCGCGCATGTCTGTCCCGAAACGCAATCCTTTCATTCTAAATAGTTCTACCGAACAACGCCTTCCTTACTTTCTCGCTTTCATTTTTTTTTTTGCCCGGGCTCTTTCTCCTCAGGAATGAAGTGCCACTGGTTTATGTTGTTCTTCGATCGACTATGAGACGACACGACACTCACGTACGAAAGCGGGTCGCGCTCAAAGCAAAAGTCGGCGACTCGAAAGCCGACACAGACGCGTCGAGGCCTAAACTGGGTGAAATAAAAGCTCGGCGCTCTGCTCTGTCTATTACGACCTTTCTCCATTTCGCGGCCCCATTTTCTCTGTTTTGTTTTGCTCCGGTGCCGCTTCCTGCCGGCTGCTTCCCCCCCCCCCCCCCTTCTCCGGATAGTGCCCGGGGTGCGAACTGTCGGCGTGCAGTTCCCGACGGCTTCGCAGCGATTTGAATCCCAGGGGCACCGGAGGAGTGATCGATGCTTGCCGAGCCAGCAGAAAGTGCCCTGCAGAGAACTTTTAGTGGAGACAAATTGAGATTGAAGGCCAGCTGCGCCTCGAGACGTGTACGACCGGCACGACAGCCGTTGTGCCGTGCAAATCTTGTTAGCAGCCGCGCACGCAGCCAGATTTAACCGTGGCCATCTGACGGCAGCGGTGCTCCCTACTCCGATGCGCTGCTCAGCCTCACCACTCGTTCCACGCTGCTGCTGTTCGGGGCTATTCACTCGCATACACGCACAAACGAACGGCTGCCTTCCTGCCATGGCAAACCAATGTGAATTGCCATCCGGAGTTGGAGCCTCGACGCATGTCGCGTTGCTTCCCCGGATGGCTCGGAATTATGAGCCCCATATGCTGTCCCTTGCTGACGTCTTCGGGCGCTGGCACGCTAAGCGGGGAGCAGAAAACAAAGGCGGAGAGGAATGACACCTGTCTTTGAGGCAGTACGGTGTTCTCGTATTAAAAAAAAAAAACAGCTGTCACGGCCACTTTACAAGGGTTAGCTGTCTTCGTTTTCGTGCGTCCTTCTATTTTTACATTCTCCCAAAGGTGATTCTTTTACTAGAAAGTCTGATTTACACCCATGTTGTAGGCTAGAATATCCATTCCACTGTCCTGTAACTTATACTGTACGCTTAAGTCAGCGACGTTTTTAAAAAAAGCGAAAGAACACAACTCTAACGTAACGACCTTCTGATAGGGCAGTTCGGGGCTCAGCGAACAAGGTTTTTGTGTAATGGTTGTTTTCACAGGACTATATAATGGCGGGAAATATTATAAGAAATGCTAATGGGAAATATGTGGCAACAAGAAGCTACATGAGGCTAAGAGATTGGTTTTTGGAAACTCTACCAGCATGCTTTTTTTCTCTTCACGATAAGTTGGCTGCGTTCATCAGAGGATAGCAAATGATATCCCGGATTTCCTGCCCCATTAACATTTCTGCGCAACGTGGGTAATGATTCGTCAGTTTTATGGCATGTAGACTGTCAGGGCTCTTGGCGAATCAGAGAACACGTACGAATACGAAATCCCTTGTTCTGCGATGAGAAGGCCATTTTACGCGATAGGGTATACAGCTCATTCGGTCGGCACCACGTCGGCATAGTCGGCACCGCGTGTCGGAAGTAATCGGGGGCTGCGCAAAAAAAAAATGGTATTATGGTAATTTGTAGTTATAGTGATTGATGATTGATAGGTGTGTGATAAGCGACGACTAGTTCACGAATTCATTGTTATTAATTGACTAACTAACTAAAGAAATGAAAAAAATTAAAAATTGAAAAAGGGCAGTTCAGAGGTGTCCAAATGCTCAGAGTGAAAATCCAATGCTTGATGATGCTAGTTAAGAAAATTCAGGGTGTGTAACGGACCAATTAATTAACTGCAATAATTGAACAAAAATGAAAAATGCGTTCAAAGGCGTCAAGCTGCTCAGAATGGAAAGCCTAACCCACTACGCTATCGCGTGATACCCTTAAGGTGCAGCTTAAGTTTCGTCTCAAAACTTTTTTACAATATTTACCAATAGGCGGTGCCATAATACTGTTAAACTTCATTATCATCACCATCTGACTTATTTTAAAACACGGCGTCCTCGCTGTTCGGAAAGAGCACTAATGACCCGAAGTATACTCGAAGAGCTTCTCCTTGCATGGCACTTACGAAGATTTGCACGTGGCGGCTTCACGCAGGCCCACCAAGTGACATGGGAAACTCATTCTCATTCTCGCATCTTGGTAGCACTCTCACCGTGCTGCTGCCTCCTATTTTGACTGCTTTTGTCAGTCGAAGCAGTTCTGCACGTGAAAGCAATAGACCAGTAGTGGCCGACGAAGAATCCATTTCACCGGGGCGCAGCAACCTAAATTCTAGAGGGCCGTGGCTGCAGTCTTTCGCTTTCACGTAGTTTTCTGTCTTAAAAATATTTCAGTAAAAATAACGTATTCGTAGTTCCAAGTCTTTAATCTCTGGATCTAACGGCACGTAATTAGTCTTTCCTTACTGCCCCCTCCCCTTAGTGTCCCTTTAAACAGAAATGATGAACAAATGTGTGCGACATTTCAGCCGCAAACGCACCTCCAGCACACTGAGTGTGTAACCTTCGGATGTCCTTCACGCGGATTCATTAATACTTTTTGCCGGGCTAGCTACTGTTACATGGTAAAAAAAAATACATATATATCGTCGCAGAGGGCGAAAAAAATTCACCTGATTGCACTATGTCTTTGCAATGCAATAGCAATAGCAACTGTTGATGCCTTTACTGGAAATGATGTCATCAGACGGGAAGTGATGTCATTCCCATCCAGCCAATAGCAATGCACCGGTCAAGTGAAGTCGCTTCCTTGAGGCCAATGGGCGAATTTTACGACCAAAGACGCCTTCTGGCCCCATGGGTCTTGTGCTAGAACCGCATTCGAAACGATGTCCGACAATGACAAGCTGCACACCAAGCAGTTTTATTTGGGGCATATGAACACATGCGTATTAATGCTGCCCCATGCTCAACGAGAGCAACAAAGACAGTCCGCTCTTCATTACTTTCGCGAAGCGTATTCAACAGGAATCAACTTCTGATGAATGCTTACTCGGTGACTGGCCTCTTATAAACAAGACTTCGTTTCCGGGTTTCATTTTTGCAACAATTCGAAGGGTAACGATCGTTCAATATATTTTTAGCTCGAATTCTGATATAAATCGGGCTATTCAACAAAAAGATGGTAGTAGTATGAGTAGTAGTGGTTTATTTAAAAATAAAAAAAACGGAAGGAAAAGAATGTTGCCGGCCGCGGCAATTGCTATCAGATATCTTAAGCACCCGAGCTGAAGCCGGCGGAGATGAAAGGGAACGGGAGAGGATAGCGAGGCGAAGTATAGAGCGGAGCGATAGCAAGAAAGGAGTGGCTTTGTACACTATTTACAAAATACATAAAACAATCAAGTTCACGCCGCTCACGCGCTAATGTTAAGGCTCTGTTCGAAAATAAGTGCCCGCAAGCGGCCACTGCGCACAATTATTTACAGGAAAGAAATAAACTGTATATACATAGCCGCGCGCACGTAGCGCCCGCGTATTTCGATTTTATCAGGTCATGTTTGGTCGCAGAAGACTTTTTACTATAAGCACGTATTCGTTTTTTTGCGGGACATAAAACGCTCTATTTTTAGCAATTAAATTATTTTGTAAGCAGTTTGGAAAGGACACATTGTACTGCAAAACTTCTGTTTTCTTCATGTATTGCAACTATTTCGCCGCGTAAATTAGTGTTGGTGTTTTTGGCACTCGGGTGGTCGATTATCATAACATATCACAAATGTCTCATAATCCGTGCATAATGATCATAATAATATGTTATGAAAGATGTTACAAATTCTATAATGTCACATACTTTTCCCACCAGACTAACTTTTTCCTAGCAAATTTTCGTGCAATGTTTGGCATCCAAGCCGTGGGGTTTTCATTTTTCTAGCTTTTTAATTCGTTATCTTTTATCAGAGGTAATGATGTTGATGATTTGTTTTAACGGCGCAAGGGTGATCAGCTTTGGCCAAAAGGCGCCATGGCACACGATAATGCAGCGAAAGCTAGATTACGGTAGGATTTCGAGCCTTCAGCGTGACGGCGCCGCCACCCTGTGGCTGCGCCGCCACGCTGTCACGTGATTGGTCACGTGGTGCGGAGCAACTGCCGGCGGCGCGGCGCCGTGGCTGATCACGTGGTTCGCCACGTGGTTGGTCACGTGACCAAGTTCCTCTCGGCCAGCTGTAGCTATCGCGTCACTCCAGGTTTAACCAGAGCTAAACCACAGCCCATTTTTTTTTGTCTATACAAGGTGGGGTCAAAGATTCAGTTTTCAAGCATTTCACCCAAAATAAGCCAAGCACTAGGCCGTGGAAAAGCTCGTACCCGTAGTATCAGCGGTGGGTGCCCGCCGCCGGTTGGAGCCTTTGAGGACCTTAAAGCAGCTCCATCTCTCGCACTTAAATCCCAGCTTAGTGTGTTTATTTCTAAACAGTAGTATGTTTTTGCTTGAGTTCTTTTTCCCCCTTATTTTTGACGTTTTTTATTCATTATATTCACTTTATGCTTCAATACATGTTTTTTGGCTAGCAAACTTTGTTATGATGGTTAGCATGTATGTTGCAACTCGCTCCTGTCACTGTTGCTAGTGCTGATATTTTTTTACCAATTATATTATGATGATAACCTTATATATTTCATTTATATACTGTCATCGTTGTTAATGTCGTGAGCAATTCTCATTAATTTGTCATTTTTATTTGAAAAGGTCCTCCTGCAGTACGTTACTGTGGGACCTCGTTATGTATTTTAACAGGTATGCGTCTGTACGTTTGACGTAGTTCAAGAAGTAATGAACTTCAAACTTCTGTGATAGAAAGAACCCGTCAGGAAGAATTAATAACACGCATGCGCTTTTACAACGCCCAAGTCTTGATTTTCATCTTTCATAAGATTCCTTCGCGGTCGCAGTATTATCACGCGAAGCTTGTCGCCTATCCTTACTTGCGGCCATGCATAACCGTGAAGCTGCCTGCAAATTGAAAAAAAAAAAGAATACAACAAAAGAATGCGAAGCCTAAAGCAACAGTAAATTGCTGATGCATACGCATTAAGCCCATTGGTGGCAAGCAGAGTTTAAGTGGGCGAGGAAATTTTTAGCGAAAACATGGGGGGGGGGGGGGGGGGGGTACGTTGGCAGCGATTTAGTTGATTCAAGATACCGGAGTATAACTAAAACTAGACTCGGGCAATAGCACTGAGAGCACTTACTGCTTAAGCTTGTGAAGTAGTATGTCGAAAACTTGCAAAAAAAAGTGAAGAAAAACTTCTAGTCTACGGGCAGAAGGCAAGACCGGCACCGAAGCCCGGTACGAAGATGGTCAGCAGTGTTTCACAAGAGAAGCCCTTACGAAACCCTTCTTGTGAAACGTGGAGAAAACGCTTCGTGTCCGGAAAGTGGGCGGTTTTGGGGAGTGTATATATGCGATGCTTCGAGATAGTTGCGAGCGCGCAGGGGAACGCGGTAATTTAGTATGCCAGAGTTTGGAAACCAGTTGCGGGAAGAGGAACCGTACGCACATTTCAGTTGCCCCGTTTGCGTTTCTTATGACGGGAGTTCCAGTAATTGAAGCGACAAATGCGCTACAAATTTTTAAATAACTTTATTCGCGCTAGTTTGTCTTCTCATGGCTAGATGATCTTCCGCGGCTTCTGTTTAATTTATATTTTGCTAAGCGTTAAGTACGGTTCAAGCTGCGGAACAGAATTCGGAGAGGTACTGAGCAGGACGGTTTTTTTTCCTTCTTCCATGATTACCTACGTAGGGCATTAAATATGCATCGTATTATTAAGAATTATGCGTGCAAGCAAACTGGTTTATGGTTTATGGGAGTTTAACGTCCCAAAGCGACTCAGGTTATGAGATACGCCGTAGTGAAGGGCTCCGGAAATTTCGACCACCTGGGGATCTTTAACGTGCACTGACATCGCACAGCACACGGGCCTCTAGAATTTCGCCTCCATCGAAATTCGACCGCCGCGGCCGGGACCGAGCCCGCGCCTTTCGGGCCAGCAGCCGAGCGCCATAACCACTCAGCCACCGCGGCGGTTGAAGACAGAAAGAGCAGACACAGTTGTCTATTTCTGTTATGCAAGCGTTCAGGTGTAGTATCCTAAGATACCGTAGCATAATCATATGTTCTGCTTCCAGTTTACAGTATACCGATTGGTTTTGTGTTTTTTGACCGACGCTACCAGTTTACAACATATGATCGAAAATAGATTGACAGGCTTACACATGCACATAATTCATCCCTTTCGTCACCCAGTTTTTGTTTACAAGAGTCGTCGTTAACAAAGCACTTCTCGGCATTGATGTGAGGAGACAAAAATTAAAAATAAAACGTAGTTTTTCAGCGACCTTCCAGTGAAGTCTGGTGCGAAGAGATTAGTTTTTTTTTTCTTGCGAAATTTCTCTTCCCATCGGCCTATTAGTACGATGCGTCTAAATTAAGTTGTCCTCTCTTAAAGCTTGAGAATCCCACGAACGAGCTAAGTACTATTTTTTTTTCTGATACGCGCAAATCCGGACATTATAACAGTCCGAAATTAAAGACAACTTGGCTGCTGTTAAAACTAAGAATAAACGAGAAAGGAAACCCATTGCTGAACAAGTATATTTCAGAGCTGAGACCCTTTTAGGTAACGTCCGGTTGAAATGTTCATGCTGTCCTTCACTGCTTTTACCTTCAAGAAGCTCGGAACAATTAACCCGAGTCCTTATCCACGCTTTTTTGTATTTTATCACATTTTTTTCACTTCTTCTGAACACCTATTCACTGCTTCCTGAATCTTATTTCAGAAAGAAGTCATTGTGTAAACTTGACAAGATGGTTACTGCTTCCCCAAAGGAGTCGTGAACCAGCAGTGAAAGGTCAGGCGTTTCATTGGAGCTCCTGTACCTTGAAGTTTTTGTCGCTCTTTCGGGGTTTTTCGCTGACGCTTACAATGCTTCGCAAGAGTTCGTAGTCCCGGCTGATCGTGTATGTTCTGTAAGCATGTTCTGTAAGCATGCTCTGTAAAAATGTTATGTGCATGTTCTGTGCATGTATCTCACTTTCTAGGGCTTCGGGTTGTCAGGAATGGCGCAGCAGACCCGCCACGCGTCTTCTGTACAACTTTTGTCACTCGCAAAGTTGGCTCAGTACATATTGAGCCCTGCGTATACCTTTTCCTTAGACTGATCTCATTGCTCCTTAGTTTATTATACTGTTTTGGCGGAACGGATGTTAAGTTAACATGTTATCATGATCAATGTATTTGCGTTTCTTTTAAGCTCATAATCTTAGCACATGCCTGCTTCTCAACTTCCGGTGAATGATGATAGCACCATCAAAAAGACATGAGGGTAAGGGACAATAACGAAGGAATCAACAGAGAGTTGCGAAAGAAAACACGGACCAGAAAGGCGCGGGTTCAACCCCGACCGCGGCGGTTGCATTACGATGGAGGCGAAATGCTAAAGAACCGTGTACTGTTCGATGTCAGTGCGCGTCAAAGAATCCCAGGTGTTCGAAATTATCCGGAGCCCTCCATTACGGAGTGCCTCGAACCATAAGAGTGCTTGTAGTTTAGCTAGTAATACATGCGGTGCAGTGCACTCCAAAAATTTCGGAAGCAGAGCAAATGGTGGGTTGTGTTTTGCTGTGTTTTATGGTACATATAGGCAACTGAAGCCGTCATGCGCCAACCGTCATGCGCTAAGGCAATCATGAGGAGATGGTGGTTTCGTGGAGCAGTCGAGTTTAGCTGCTCATTTTACTTGTTGCATATTACTTTCAGGCGAAATTACATTCCGCAGTCTTGCATTAATGGCGTTATTTAATATCCGCAAATAATAATTATTTACAACTCGTAGCCTGTATCCACTGCAACCAAAAAGCCGACGCATTTAATTTTGCTTTTTTTTCGGCGGGTCATCAATTTCGTGCGTAATGAGCCAGCTTTCACCCCATGATAAGCATAGCATATCTGATGACGCTGCTTTCTTCAGCCCCCCCCCCCCTAATTCTGATCCCGTTTCGCGTTCTAAAATAGATATTATAAACCGTTTATTCGTAGAAAATGAATGTTTCTTGTACCTTGGACGGCGATTTCAGTTCAGCGCCCCAGTGGCGGTCTCCCAGGAACTCCGTCTCCCAGGAACCAAGAGTAGGTTTAAGGATGGGCTTATTACAGAATCAGGCAATGGAAGTCTGGCAAAACTCGCAGTCACCTTTTAAAGACATGGTTTCCGACCATCGTGGATGAACAGAAATTCACCAGCGTCTGCAATAACCGCCGCGGTGGCTCAGTGGTTAGGGCGCTCGGCAACCGAGCCGTGGTTCTCGGGTTCGAAACGCGGCCGCCGCGGCTGGGCGTCAAAGCCTGAGTCGCTTTGGGATGATAAATCTCAAACTATAAGAGTTCTAGTACTGTGGCTAGTGATACATGCGGTGCAGTGCACTCCAAAGATTTCGGAAGCAGAGGAAAGTTATGCTGGGCATTATGGCACATAGGCAACTAAGATCATCATGCGCCAACCATCATGCGCTAAGGCGATCATGAGGAGAGGGTGGCTTTGTGGAGCAGTCGAGTTCACCCATTGAAGCAAACGATTCTCTAACGCTCACCTTTTTTTTTTCATCAAATTAATGGACCTCCACGTGCGTTAAAATCAGATGCAAAACCGAAAGAATACTTAAAACTGCTCCAACATAATTGCCATCACAAGAGGGCGGTTATACATTTTAGCCTTCAATGAACAGCAAACAAGCGAGAAAAAAAACCTGACCGTGAACACTGAGGACTAGCTGCGCACGGAGGCAGAACCTGCCCTGGGCTGCGTTCCAATACTCTAGACGTCTAACAAGACGTCTAGTGTGACGTCTAGGAAGCAGTCTACATGTCCGTGTATTGGAACTTGTCTACTGCTCACGCCGCCTCGCGGCATAATAATGTAACTAAAGCTTATGAACAGTTGTACTACTATTTTTCACAAACTGAGCAATAACGATAATTAAAAACGTGTTTTCAACAAGTTTACACATTTCTTCTGCAATGACTTTGCGCGTAAACCGGACTGGTGGATGTGCCTATCGGTCAGTCTACTTGTAGCAGACGGGGCCGCTCTCAGAAGACGACGCTAAAGATATATGCGATTATTCTTTTATTATTGATGCTAAACTGTACATGCTCCTCGAACGTGCTCGTCCAGACGGTCCTGTAAACATAAGAAAGAATACGAAAGACTGTAATCAATATGCGCGAAATGCGATACGGCTAATATACACTGCAACAGGAAGATACATACGTGACATTAAACCTGCTGTCTGCCGCACGTGGCACTCGGAGACAGCGAGAGACCTAAATACAGCAGCGATCTTTAATCCTGCAAAGACAAATCAATTCGCAACATGCCGGTGTATTTGTTCTCAGAGTGTAGAGATAAAAAGGAATGCACGCGAAAGAGTTGATGTAACTAATACAGCAACAGAAGAACACATTTGTTAACCGTCACGCCAGCCGTCTTAACGCCCGTCGAGGAAACCAACGACAGCGACGAGTATTCTCTAAAATCAAGGTGCTAATTAAGATCCGGCATCGTCAAATGCCGGATCACGTAAACAGACCTACAGCGTCCGCTGCTGTAGCAAAGCTCTCAACTGCACGATTTTCTCCTGCGTGATTCACTGCTAGGAATCGCACGTCCACGAAGATTAATTAGCCACTAGTTTGCGTACCAAATAACATAATGGAATGACTCACATTTTTCCTTTCCTATACTCCGTGTACAGTCCGACGCCCGCAAGAGCACGACTCGCTCATCCGCGTACATCAGCTCCGCCATCTTTAGACAGCAAGTTAGCCTGCATCGATGTGGACTTCGGCGAAGCAGTCTTATGAGACTGCTTCGCCGAGAAATGGAACGCGTCCCAAGATGGCGGCTGTCCGGCTAGACGTCTAAGTAGCCGTCTACTTGGTACTATTGGAACGCAGCCCTGGTAAGAGCGTCCTAGTAAGAGTGAGAGCGCGAGGCAATCATCACGTCATTTAGTCGAACACCGTTGACTCCATACAAGGCTTTGGTTGTACCATTAGCAGCTGCCGTAAAAATTGTGTTTGAAACCATTCCGCACGTAGCCAGCTTTGACGATGGGACGTGGATGCATGTTGAAACTGCAGATGAAAATGGAGAAGGTAAGGCAAATAGTGCAACTCTTAAAAATTAACTTCATTTGACACGCCTTACCACCTCCTGTGATTTTCAAAACAGGCAATTTAATCACACAGCTTACAAGTGCCAGCATTCTAGCTCATTTCCAAAGTGGTGGCTCATTGGCTGTGGCGCTATAGGCCACTAAGCACGAGCATGAGGGGCCGATGTCAGTCGCGGCAGGCGCATTCCGATGGGGGCGAAATCCGAGAGAAGCTAACGTTTTAAGATCTCGGTGCTCGTTATGCAATATGTGGTCAAACGTCGCCTATAGCACTTAACTACAGATTGTATCTGTAGGCAGTGTTAGCTTGGCATGTATAAATATATAATTATAAAACCTGCTGTTCGCCACATGGGAGTTCCTGCGAGATTCAGTCGCCATGTTTCTAATTCCTTTAAATCCCAGCAGATGTCGCCACCAGCCCAGTCGGCTTGGCTCGCTCATCCGTGGGTGTCCTGGCAGGCGGTGCAGCAATTTACGTTAAGAGGAGAGGGTGCTTGGGTTCGAAGCCCCGTGGGCCGTTTTCTGTTATAGAATATCTGATCCGGGTCCCATTTGAACCCAACATATTTTTGGAAATGTAGCGGAGTGCTTGAAGGTTGCTTCACTTCTGCGACCGGTTGGCCCGGTATTGCACTGCCTCCGGGATCGGCCTGGGGCATTATAGCGCGCGTCTTTTCTATCCTATCTTTCAACTCTCCTATTTTCAGCACGTGGTAGCGATTGTGTCTCAGCTTGAGCCAGTGGGCAGGCCTGTGCACATTCCTTTTCATTTTTCCTGGCAACAACAGAAGAATTTACGTTAGTGGCAGCAAAAATACCCTGGACTCTGAAGCTTAGTGTTCAGCGGATAATTCTCTCGATGGAGATAGCACGCTCACGCTACCGTCGTAGCAAAAGTTAAGTATCAAATCGTCAGCGGCTCATAAGATTACTCCACAACACATAGTGCTGTGGCACCACCCACCCGCTCCCAATTTTCAACCCTTTACCACTTCACTCCACCAAAGCGCGTCTTCATTCCTTAACAAATATACTTGCATTGATACCCTTTGTCTGAGTAGGGAGGACCGATAATTTTTTTTTTCGAAGTGTGGGAAGATATATTCGATGTACAGCATTTAAGAGTACCCCTTGGAAGCGAAGGGGGGGGGGGGGGGGGGGAAGGGGTAGCTCACTGAGCCTCATTGAGCGATGTATTTATAGGATTTTTTTTTTCAAAAAAGAGTTCAGTAAGCTTCTCGTGAGCTTGGCAATACACGATTGTTGGTTCTGTGTGACGTGGTAAAAGGGTTGTAACGAGCAGTTTCAGGCTTAAACAGCAACTCATGATAGAAAAAAAAATTGTGCTTTTAGCTCCCCAGCAAAACACCAGTGTTGTAATTTTTTACACTTTTGAGTTCCATTGCCGATTGCATTAAATAAGAGGAATCATAACAGCAACACCCGCCATCTTCATAATCGATTCTCCTTAATTAAAACGTGACGCAATTTTTTTTTAATTTCCACATTGACGTCAGAGGGCTAAAATGAAACCTTTCTAGCATTTGCATCCAAGTAGCTAAAGCTCCGACTGCGGTGCCCCACAGCCTCGCACGCTCTCCCGCCGCACCAAAGGTCTCGCTGCCGGGGCCCGAGTTGGAACGCGGCATTCCGTGGATGGCCCGCGGGCGGCACACGGGCAGCTCTGCCAGCCAATGGAATAACGCTGTAGGGCGTCCGGCAAACAACTGCTGCAGACACACACAGCAAGCGTCAGAACATGCATAGAGGGAAGGGTGCACAGAGAGAGAGGGAGCGATGCAGGCATTGGGCAATAGCATCAGACCATGCGCGTGTGCGCACGGGTGTCTGTGTGTATGTGTGTGTGTGTGCGCGCGAGCGCGAGCGCCCCAGCAAGCAAATTTGCCGCGGACCGTCTGCCGTTCGAGTCCGCAGCAGCACAGCGAGGCCATCCTCCGCGCGCCGGCGGCGTGTTTGCACAGCGGCCCCTCCCCCTCCCCCCTGGGCAACCAGCGGCCCCGGCTTCCAGCGCTCCTGGGCAGCCTACGCGACTCTTGCCAGGTGCGGCGTCGGGAAGGAGGAAGGCAGGCCCCTCACCCAGTGCGCGAGCGCGCCCGGCTGAGCACACGAGTGGGCCCCCAACAGTCCGGCTCCTGAGGGTGCGCTCGCCGTCTCAGGAGCACTGCGTTGTTAGCCCCCCCTCTCGCCATTCCTAAATCTCTCCGGGGTTCCCGGCTCTCGCAAGCACGGACCAGTTCCTTCCCGACTAAGGCTTGGCCCTTTGTTTTTTCAGCTGAGGGCCGGTCTGCTCTACCCACGTGGCCCGCCTCGTTTTGTTAAGATAACCGAAGGACCTGCGTAGTTCCCGGAGAGACGTCAGGTATACGCTCCCGAGCACCCACGTCGATTCCAGAGAGCAAGTATTTATACATTTTTAAGCGTAGTAGTGCGGAGAAGCGGTGCGTGTCAGTTTTGATCTTACGTCTGGAAGAGGATGTACACACGGTGTAGAGGACGTGACGGCTTTCTGCGTCGCTCGCAGTCGTACATTGCGTTCCCGACATCGCCAGATGAGTTTGGACGTGACGTTGAATCAGGCGAAGCGTTGCACCCGCAAAAGATCTATATGACGTCGTGCAGTTCACGAACCAATGCCAGAAAAAAAGGGACTTGTTCGCATAT
Organism: Amblyomma americanum; assembly: GCF_052857255.1. NCBI lineage: Eukaryota > Metazoa > Arthropoda > Arachnida > Ixodida > Ixodidae > Amblyomma > Amblyomma americanum. The sequence goes on along the minus strand of NC_135502.1, from coordinate 75,424,276 downwards.
GTGTATTTACTGGTGTACGGCTTCTCTTTAAAGAAATGCTTAAAAAATTCAAGATTTCGGTTGAAGTAAAACCGCTGAACTTATACCTCGCTGCTTTTCCGAGTCGACAGGACAGGGAAGGTTTGGGCACGAAAAAGATTCGAAGCAAGCGCAAGCCTTGAACGAGTTAAAGTGCTGGGCATATTATCCGGAAAGGATTAGCGCGTACGTAACGGCTAAATAAGAGCGAGATGTCAGCCATTCATTTCTTGTATGGAAATGCACTCTGAACACTATTATGCCTAAATGGGAGTAAAAAAAGAGTAAGCTGTCATCTAGCGCACTCCCATTTATAAAAGGGAATGTGCTAAAGTACGGCTTATTTCCTTTTTACTCCTTCTGTATTATTCGCAGGTATTAAAAAACAAATAACGCCAAACTATTCCCTACCGTCCTGGAATCACGCTTGCCAAATTGAAAAGGTCAGCTGAAGAGGAACGTCGTAAAATTTAATGAAATTTAACCCTTCAAAATTTTACATTTCGCACCACCTAATAGGGAAGAATGAAAATGTGCATACAGAAAATGAGTAGTCGCCCTTCTAGAATCAACACATTACTAATCCTAGCAATGAATGCACACAGGGTTGGCTCTGTGAACATCTAGGCAGTCATTTCCAGTCTTTTTGAAAGACTGCAGTGTGCTCAGACAACACCAGGCATTGTTCTGTTGAATGGCCCACTACAGGCTACGCAATTCCACCTCCAGTCTTTTGCATGTTGCTGTCTACGCGATATTTTTTCTAATTGTTTGACTTCGTTCTTAATTTTTCCAGTTTTAATGTCCCAGTTGCTACTGTTTCGCTGAGTCGTGTGGAATGGGCAAGGAATTTAGTTCGATGCCCGCCAGACAGAGTGCGTCGCTGAGGTTCACGAGACCTTTTACTGTGTTCCTGCCTTTCATGTTCTCTATATATTTCTCTCTATATATATCCTCTCTATATATATCCTCTCTATATATATCCTCTCTATATATATTTCATATATAGCGTTGAGGAGCTCGTGTCACAGAAAATTCGGCATCGCCGTCGGCGTCGTCGTTGACCGTGAGCGAAAAATCCACGAAAAGTCTCTAGTGAAGCAACCTAGGAGGCAGGTGGGCAACCTTGGTCACGTGACCTTGCGGCGTCATCACAACCTACCCACCGCATTGTGAGCAAGCTGACCACCGTGGTAGGTGGCAGTTAAATTAATGATTACTCACCCGGGAAAAACAACCTGGGTCGCACAAGGTACACCGCGGGAGCACCTGCCATCTCAGGGCAGTGGTGCATAGCTTAACTGTTGCATCACTGCGCCATGACCACTGAGAGCACTTCCGGTGATCTATGAATGTAAAGTATGGAGGTTTGGTTTGGTTTATGGCGTTTAACGTCCCAGAGTGACTCAGACTATGGGGGACGCCGTAGTGGAGGTCTCCGGTTAGTTTCGACCACCTGGGGTTCTTTAACATGCACTGACATCGCACAATACACGGGAATATAGCATTTCGCCTCCATCGAAATGAGACCGCAGCGGCCGAGATCGAACTCGCGTCTTTCGGGTCAGCAGCCGATCATCATAACTACTGAGCCACCGCGGCGGCTTGTGGCTTGTAGTGTAAAGAATGACTAGTACTGCATATATGGCAGTTAACCCATTATGCTATCGCATAATACGCTTAAGACGGAACTTAAGTGTCCCCTCCAATTTTTCTTTACTTTCTATGGTGGGTGCCTTTGGGAACACCAAAACGCTTGATGACACCGGAGGTGCTTGCGGGCGTCCATCCAGAGCTTTCTTGATGTCTTCTACGCTCTATTCGGCATTCATTGTTTTCCTTTTGTACGTTCAGACCATCGTAAAGAGCCGGAAAGCACGTGTAGAGCTTTGGAGCAAGCAATAAAACCATTACATTTTCTTCCAGTCCCTCCAGAACACCACAACGTCCCTCTTTGCTCCACATTGAGCCTGCTCCTAAAACAAATATCTCTCAATTACACGGGGCGCTAAAATTTATATTTTGCATAAGATAAGATAAATAATTAAACGCTTTCGTTAGTCTGCGCCAGTTTGATTGAAGTGCACGGTCTTGAAAAATGTGGCGTGCAGAATATCGCGCTTTTTCGACCGTTTTTTCGTTCACCAAGGCTTACTCCCCACTTGTTTTCTCTGCTTAGAAGCGGCCAATTTGATCAACTTTAAACAGTTTTAGAAGACATCGTCTGGGTCATACCACCTAAGGGTCAAGTTAACATAATTGCCCCTTTAAAAGTTGAGGACGCTAAGTAACAAAATGTCGCCTTTGGCCCCACTCTCCTTTATATATGTAACCGAAAAAGCAGACATAAAAAAGAGCAAGACACTTGAAGCTACCAATGCGGAGCACGAAATAAACCTTGAGATGTAAAAAAAAAATGGGCCTGGTTTTGAAGCTTTCGTAGCCAATCATGGGTTTTGCTTCTCTCTAATGGTCAGCTAGCTTTTTTTTATCGCTGTTTTTTTCTGTTAGCAAGGTGCGACAAAAAAAAAGCGAAAATTGCAAATTCAACATCGACACGCCATAACCGCCCCTCACGTAGAGGCTACTTGTGTTCCTATTTTTAGAGAACTGTGCACGGAAGAAAAGAGCATTGGGTCCTCTTTAAATCTCGGAGAAAAACTCCTTTATCGTTCAATTTACCTCTCTGTCTCTTTCTATCTCTCTCTCTCTCTCTCTCCATGCACACACACACACACAAACGCATGTATAGAGAGAGAGAAAGAAGAGGAAAAAGGTACAGGCAGTGTCTATGCCCCTGTTTTTCCTCGACGTCCTGCAGTTTTCATCAGCCTCATAATAGGTTTCTGTCCAGCTTTTCGCTTGTGGCGTTCACTTCGGAAAGCAGCTCAGGTGGGTAAGCGCATCTCTGGGCGCCGATGGGGCCCCAGATTGTATTGTCCGCGCAGTGGACCGGCTGCGCGAACAAGCCTCCTTTTTCTGCCTCGAAGGAAAAGATCCCGAAAACCAGAGTAAGCTAAAATGAGCCCAGAGGCGCCAAAACTCCTAAAAGAGCTGCAATAACTTTTAATCGTTTCTCAGATCGCGCCGACGCTCTTGGAAACGAAGCTATCTTCGGAGCTATATAGGTCCTGGATTTGAGTTAGTTCTGCCTTCTTGGAAGGCGGACGACTATTACTTCCCGCACTCAAAGTACTAAAAACAAAATGAATGTACTTAATTAGATTTCTATGGCAGTCGTTGAATCAAACAGAATTTCAATACGTCGCTATTTCAATTTCAAAGTGCCTAGCTTTCTACCGACGTGTCTGTTCAAAAAAGTTTGATTTTATAAAATCCAGTGTATCGAATGGAGGCCCCTTATGGCAGTTTTAGTGCAGTTTTAATATACCTTATCTGCTGATATATCTTTCAGTGTTCAATGTGTTTCTTTTTTAATGCTTATTCCGTCCCTTACGTAATAACCCCCTCTCCCCTCATCCCAAAGAGGTCTTTAATGAAATAAAATAGAATGAAATGTGCGTTCTCTACTTCAGTTGTCCGCGACTCAAGCAGGTATCTAAGTACAGTCTTGGTCAGAAGTCTTCAAACCGAAGGCTTTCCGCTTGAGCCGCATCAGGGAGCCATCTGGGCACGAATAAAAATCAAATCACCTTGAGATGCTAGGAGAAGGTTTCTTCTCGCGGAGCGTTGAAACGACATTAATTCCACTAGAAGTGAGCACTCTTGCCTGAAGACTTTTTACGTATGGTGTACCTATGTCTTCAAATGCATATTTAGTTGTCCCGTGGCTTGCTCCGCGGTAGATTCCTTGGTGCACACATTTCCGGCGGAGATTTCACAGTCAATCGTTTTAATTGGATCGAGCATATATTCTTTCATCGTGATCGTGTAGAAGTAGAACGTAACCGCGTCGGACATTACCTCTCGGCATATATAGGTCAGTGCGTGCTCTGCGAGTATTCTAATGCTGAAGACATTCTAATGGAATGAAACGTGTTCTACAATATAGAACTCGTTGTCTTCTGTCCTCGAAAGACAAGCGGCTTTTATTTTGTTTTCAAAATTCACAGAGTGCAGTTGCTGCTGCTACCACCGCCGAGTTGTTCAATTCCTTGTGGGCACAATTCAGACCGTACACTCCTGGATGTGTAGGACGCCACCCAGGCGGTTTTTCTTTTGCCTAGTAACGTTGTTTCCATCCATCCAGCCAGCCCAGTAAAGAGTTCGCTTCAAAAGCCATGACCGCCTGTTCGTCAGCTCTTCACGACATCTTCCGGGACTATAGTCCCGCGCCACCTGTGGCACCTGGGAGACCTGTGACATCTGCGACAAAAAAAAAATGCTCATTTTTTCAAGGTAGGAAATAAGCACCGCGGAATGTGGAAATAAGCACCGCGGAATGACTGCACTTCAAACAGCACTGAATATATTGGCTCTTTTCAAAGTTTGTTATGTATCTCAATCCGCTTCAGCAAGTCCGGTGTGCGTAACCCTCCACAATTATGCGATGCAAATTTCTAATTAGCCAGCCTTTACTTAGGAGGGAAAAATAGCAACTTGAACGGCTTTTGCTTATTCAATATATGTGAAAAAATACGCATTTTCAGTTTTTTACTGAAAACAGCGTTGGATGTATAAACGATTCCGATCTTCATTTTGAAATTTTTTTACTGCCACTCTATATTTAGACCTGTGCGTTAAGAGCTTATTTTTTTTCGATGTTATAATATAAATTATCCACCAGAGTTTCTCGACGGGAGAGTCTGTACCAACCCACAGCAAGGAAACTGCGCACGACGAAACTGGACGCACTCATAGCAACAGGAGAAGCAAGATACCGGCGCAGATAAAAACTAAACTTTATTTAACTTCACGAAGAATACAGGGCGACTTTTTGAAACCTTTATAGATTTTATTTTAAAAACTATGGGAGAGACGTCGGGGCGGTCTGTTCTGCTAGATTGGGCAGAAAAGCAGACATCATGCACCTCATACAAATGTTTCTCATATGAAGCTTTTTGATGTTTCCAGTCTGCTTTTCACTATTAAACAGATTTCTAGGCAAGATAAAACTTCTGCTTTATAACTCCGTTATTTATTTGCCACCTAAATTACTGTTGCCTCATTTGGAGCGCAACATCTACCACTAACATTAATCGCATTTTTCTTCTGCAAAAGAGAGCTATTCGTCTTGTACGCGAAGTGCTATTTGACTTTTCAACTAATTCATTATTTAGAGGCCTAGAGATACTTAAAGCTGCTGACGTCTTCAATTTTTTCTTAGCATTAACACAAGTTAAAAAGTGTCAAAAAACGTTAAAACTTGACATGAAATAGAAGCTGTTATGCTACAAGGTTTCCGGAATATTGGTTCTTGCCATACCCACATACCAACTATGCGAAACAAAAGCTCTCATACACTTTGCCGAAATTATTAAATAAGCTAATTCATGATGGTACTGATGTTTCTTCTTGCAGTAAAAACACGGTAATAAAATACTTTTCTACTTATTAGTATTTAATTTCTGTATAAGTAGGCTTCATTTCATGCTATATGAATACTTGTATCAGATTTTTTTTCTTTTTGCCACATAATACGCGCTCATGTCATATAGTTCTGCTGCTACTGCCAAGAGAAAGTTTAAGGACTAGTGAAGTTGCTCTTTTGCAACTTTTTTTCTTGTGTCCTCCGTAAAATTGTATATTTATAGAAATAAATTCATTCATTCATTCATTCATTCATTCAATAATTCATTCATTCATTCATTCATTCATTCATTCATTCATTCATTCATTCATTCATTCATTCAACGATTAATTAACTAAACGTAAGTAATAAACTTTTTAATTTTGATCTTAGGGGACGAGGTTATATTGCGAAATTGATGGCTGTTAACATCGAAGGTCAGCTGTGTTTTTAAATTTTCTTAATGGGCAACGTAATTTGAAATATCGAACTTCAAAAATACGCATTTGAAAGCTCGTCGAGCTGGCTTTCCCGCATTGCATATTTACAAAATGGCATCTCTTTCGCTCTTTACGCATCGAATGCATGCCAGGTTGGTGTACTTGATTATGTAGAAGAAGTTACCCAAGCAGCACAGGTCATCGGCCGAATATAGCAACAGGATGGTCCCACCCTGGTCCTTTGAAGAGCCGGCCTTTGCCAATACGGTACCAACGTTGGGCCAATTACTTGTGCTGCTTGGGTAACTTTATTTTGGCGATGATACCACACGCAGCGACGCAGTTTTAATTAGGTAACTCAACAAGCTTTCAAATGCGCTTTTCTGACTTTCGATATTTCAAAGCAGGTTGCCGATTACGAAAATTTAAAAGCAGGGCTCTTCATCGATGTTGGCGGCCATCAATTTCGCAATGTAAACTTGCCCCTAAAGTCTAAAATAAACAGTTTATTCATTAAATTAAGTTAGTTACTCACCTAACTAATAATCCATATGAAGCACACAATGTCCACGTTACTGTACAGTCCAGCTCAACCATCCGCACCGAAGTATCTCTCCCATTTTGTAAGCTACAAAACCTGTTAAAGTTTTTAAAAAAACGTTCAATATACAGAAACAACAAAGGGGAACGCTTGAGCATTTCACAGAAAACAGACAGATAAAAAAAGAAAGACACCAAAAATAATTCTACGAACATCACTTCGTTACCGCGCAGGCTAATTTTGGCTAACTCATACATTTTTTTTCGTTTTTGCAATGAAAAATGCTTCCATAATCTCACAAACGGCTTTGTCGCTGTGACGAAACAGGGTCTTTGAGGCGGAGAACAACGCTTGGATGGGCACGTGCAAAAGTGCGAGGCTGCATGCGAATACGCATTATTTTCTTTCATCGCCTTTCTATGCTCCCTGAGCCCGGCGTTAATATATTTCCCAGTATGAATCATACGCACACATTGTTGCAAGAAAGAGGAAACTCGTAAACCACCACGCATGCATGCGGAACATTAACGGACCTGCGCTTTACAGCAAACTGAAACCACTCTTAGGGTTCGATTTAGCTTCAGGGGTGAAGAAAAAAAAAACGTTAACCTCAGGCCGCTGTGAAACCTCCCTGAGATTATGTGATATCCTACGTAGAGCTCCGTTTAGCATGAAAGGAACAATTTGAAGATTATTTTAATGATTGCCTCATAATTATGTTTTGAAAGCACACGTTTTACTGTTTTCTAACTAGTTTTCATCTTGATGCAAAATATCTAAAAGTCATTTTCAACTTAAGTCGAGAAATAGAGAAAAATTTCATGTTTGTCTGCAAAATTTTGTTTCCTTTCATATCTAACAGGCCTGTACATAGGTACAGTCACCGTTCTCTTACAAGTTTCACTCGCATAAGCATGCCTATACTCTCCTCTGGCTCAACGCATAAGTTTCTGACAGGCTGCATGATCGTATAATCAGGACCATCAAAGCTACAGTGATGGAAAGGCAGCATGACTTAGATAGCGCAGAACGCGAACATGATAGCGGTACGCGTATCTTAATCTCCTTAAATGTTCCGAGAATAAATATAGCAATGATATACATGACCTGGGCTGAAAAAGCCTGATGAATTATGTGCAGGAAGAATGCGAAATTCTTTTCGCATACAGTCGTAATAAAACTTGGAAAACCAGCGGAAAATACGAGTTCTCAAGCAAAAGAAGTACACAAGACAATTCTGAAAACAAACCAGAAATTTTCTTGGTGAAATTGCCAACCTAAATAATAAACGTAGTAAAGCATTTCGTAAAAAAAAAGACACAACCGTGCGATCTTACGTCGTGATGCCAGGCCAAACTAGGTTTCATCGTAAAGTTTTCCGTACGCTGATAGAGAGAATAAATCGCGCTAATCTGCACTAAGATTTTTTGATTATCAAGATCCCACACTGGTGGTGACACTAGCATATGCCAAAATATGCAGTTTCCGTGCAATCATAGGGTGAAATTAATTTCTCGCTGACCATCGTCGTACATAGATAAAGGTAGGCATTTACCCTGACACTTTATTTGCGGGCTACAAAAACTTTCTCCACACTCGAAGAGACCGTACTGCCGGCGAACACGCCCCAATACCAACCTCCATCATTCAGAACTGCGTGAAATGCATGCTAGAACATCCATCACTGTCAACATCGTCAAATATCCTGGTAATGCGTCCTGCCATTAATCTTAATAAGGCTTCCTTTAATTGTGAGAGAGAAACACAATGAAGAAGTTGTAAGGTGATCACCAGATATTCTCAGGCGGCCGTATTATGACCTAAATAAAGAAAATGTAATGGGTTCGTGCACGCCACATAATGCGAAGGCAAGATAACCGACGGTCGATGAAGGTAACGGAGTGGATACCAGGAGAAGGCAAGAAGGAGGGGGCAGCAGCAAGTTAGGTGGGCGCATGAGGTAAAGAAGTTTGCGGGGATGAGGTGCCCGCAGCCGGCACAGGGCAGGGTTGATTGGCGAGGTAAGGGAGAGGCCGTTGCCCTGCAGGGGGAGTAGCAAGGCTGACGATGATGATGTGATGAAGAATTGCGCTTTAATGTCATCGCGTTAGCTGCGGAATATCAAGAGCTGCACGCATGACAGACGATAGTTTTTACTGTTATACTGTGACATTTGCATTGTCATCAGTGCAGTATTCTAGACGGCGTCCTTTTTGAACATTGCTTGATGTGTTAGTAAAAAGAAGGTTGCAGCAGGTATCGTTTCTTTTTTTTTATTGAACGAACTCTACTCCTTCTCCTTCTATTGTAAGCACTTTGATTGATATTAACTTTGATATATATATATATATATATATATATATATATATATATATATATATATATATATATATATATATATATATATATATATATATATTTGAATCGGTATGTCGACATCGAAGTTTTCCATCGCCATTGACTAGAGTTGTTTGTCCAGGGGTATATCATGTGGCGATGCCATTGTAGCTATACTTAGAGATGACATAACAGCAACAAGCTTGGCGCGAAGGTTGCTGCCGAAATCAGCACTTTGAAAGCTTACTGCAACCCCGATAACACTTATGTTAGAATCTGATAGGCTTATCTGAGTGCTCGCTGTACAGAGAAATCAAGACGATAGGGCTAGGAGCACTATGCCGACGTCAACGCAAGGAAACATGGAAAGGAGTTGTTTTTTTGTTGTTACCCTCATACAATGGCACATGCCCACATGAGGGATTGGCCAAGAATTGGGGGGCACGGAGAGTTTTTCGGATAAATATTTCCTGGACGAAAATAACATGAATGCTGAGGAAGGAAGAAGTAAACAAAAAGGAACAGCGAAATGAAACGGGAAATGCATAACACGTGCAGGAGATCGACACTGAGGTTTATAGCCGAGTGGTTAAATGATGATGATAATTGTAAGAATAAAAATAATATTGAAAAAGTTACCAAGGTAGCCGATTTGATTCCATGAAAAAATTTTGGACGGCATTAGAAACAGACTTGTGGCTGTCCCCAAGTATGATGGATCCAAACTACAATATGACTGGGCTGCTAAAATTATGGCCAAGCTGTTGTAGTGGCCGCTCTAAGAACCGTCTTCTCATTATGGTGTAGCGGCAACAAAGCAACAAAAAGTGTCTATGGTTTCGTTCTCATCAGAGAATACGCAGAAGGGATTAAGCGCCAACCCAGACTTCTGCAAATAAAAATTTAAGGGTGGGATCCGGCAGCGGAGCCTTGATAGAGATACCTCAAGATGCCGTGAATGGCATAATTGCGGCTCCACGAATACCTCAGGTGCAGGTAATCATCAGATCTTAAAAGAGATCCAGTAGTCATTCGTAACAAATTCTGTCTTCGAAACCTCGCTGCTGTGATGTACGCTGTAGCCGGAATGATAGCTAGCACGGGGACATTGAGGGCCGCCTTTGCCAGGCAGTCCGTAATTTCATTGGCTGTCACACCGCTTTGACCTGGCACCCAAATCATGTGAACAAGCCTCAAATGCGGAGGGAGTAATGAATGGAAGGTGTTCAAGATTGGCGAATCTACAGCCGAAGCAAGGGACGAACACAAAGAAAGAGAGTCTGCAAAGATAGCCACTGAAGAGAAAGCTGGCTCCAGTTTTCGAAGAGCAAGCACCACCGCCAGAAACTCTTCTTAGAAAATTGGGTGTAGTCGGGATGCCGCACAGAGAAATACCAATCTAGAAGCGGGCGATATATTCCCGCCCCTGCCTTTTCATCACATTGGGAGGCGTCAGTAGCGATCGTTAAGCTAATAGGTAGCCTTTGTAAATGGTCTTCTAACAATCCATTTAAAATGCGGGGTGGTAAATGCTTAGCATTTTTCGGGAAAATGCCATCATAGACAATTTATACAGAGGACACACTGTTTTTTGTCGGAAGGATGTTATACAAAAGAACATTTAAAGGATCAAGCAAATTTTGTACCATAACTATCGGCGGGGTATGAAATCTAGGCCCGTGGACTCCAAAAAAGAAAGTCGCCTGGCAACAAAAAACAGACAAGGAGCGGTGTAAGTCTGATTCATATATCCTTGGATACGCTGAACAGTTAGGAATTGAAATCTAGATAATAAAGGAGGAATACGGGCTTCAAGATAGAGCACGCTATTGGCCAGAAATTTGGGAGGCCAAGGCACAACCGAAGCTCTTCCCGCTCCAGAAGAACGAGCAGGCAAATTTTGTACGCAGCCGTACCAGAAAACAGCACAGATCCAAATTCTAAAATTAGCCGGACATACAAAACATAAATCAGCAAAAGTGCACCTCTCCGCATTCCAGGCCGGGGACTACTTAATCTACGCAACATGCCCACAGAACTCGCCCCTTTCGCTGCAACATGGCCAATGTGAGATCGCCATGTGAGGCTGTCATCATAAATGACACCAAGATATGTTAATGACATAACTTGAGGAATATTTTGTCGCTGGTAAATGAGAGACAGAAAGAACAGGATCTTTCGTCTGAAAAACAAGTACAGCGCACTTGTTTACATTTAAGGTGAGACGTAAGTCGCACAACCAACTTTCAAGCAAATTCAGGTACGATTGCAGGCTCACATAAGAAGATTGAATGTCAGCTGCAGCAGTGAAAAATGCAATGTCGTCCGCATAGACGTACGTGCGAATGTTTTGATGGCTGGGAATGCAGCTCATTAGAATATTAAAGAGCACAGGCGACAGGACAGCCCCTTTTCTAACACCTCTGGATTGTTTATATCTTCCAGAATTGACACTATTTAGTATACAAAAAAAACTGTCTGTTTTCGAGGAACGCAGATATCCACGCAAGTAAGTAATTCGGAAACTGCAGAGTATGTAATCTTTGCAATATTATGGAGTGTTCCACGCTGTCATAAGCTTTGACTACATCTAATGTCACCAACGCAGCATGTATTTTTTTGTGCCGCGCAAAAAGAATACGACTCTCAAGGTCGGTGTGAGCATTCCATATAAAACATTTTTTACGGAAACCAATTTGGCAGGGACTAAGCATATTATTGCGGTCCACAAACTCCGAAACACGTAGGAGTACGAGCCTTTCAATTAACTTAACCACGTTTGATATCAATAAAGTGGTTCTAATATTATCCAGAGAATAGCCACCACAATTGTTTTTAGGTAAAGGGATCACTTTGGCGATTTTTCACTCAGGAGGAATCTATGCATGTTTGATTGAAAAATTAACCAGCTGCAATAAGGATGTAGGGGACTCCTCAAAGATGATCCTTAACATTTTTGATGCTACCCTATCAGGGCCAGGAGCAGCAGTCGGTAACCTCAACACTATCGGGGAAAGCTCGGGAAGGGTAACAGGGGGGACATACTGTATCTGGTCCACTGACGCTACAAACCCGGAGCGCAAAGGAAGTACAGAGGAGAAACGCTGCTAGAGCCTTTGGAAATTGTCTCAATTGTTTCTATTCCTTCTTGCGGGGTCAAAACACACGAGGGTGAATTTTCTGAAACTGGAATCTTTTTCCGCGATCTTAAGAATCCGAAAAGTGCTCAACGATTTCTTGATTTTGATAGGAAATCGAAATGCTGGGATTCATACTTTTGTTTCGCTTGTTAGATTGTCCGCTTAAAAGTAGCCGCAATGAACTTATAACCATGCCAATTTTCCGGGCGCTGATTGTGTAGGAGCTTCCTCCATGCAGCTTTTCTGCGTCTTTAATCCTGCGAACAATCTGCATTCCACCATCTAGCTGAAGTGTTCTTTCCTGATCTACGTGCCAAAATTCGGACTTCTTTCGGCATTCTTCAGTAGTCAAGCATATGCCTTTTGCTGTATGCTCTTCAGCAGAATTAACCGCAGAAGCAAGTGTGGAGCGCAAAGTGGACTGAAACTGGTCATAGTTTATATATGACCTCAACTGAGAGCATGCCAGAGTTAAGCGGCAATTAACATCAAAAACGATACGTATGTGATCGTTAGATGTTCCACAATCCACAGTCGACCAATTGAGTACAGGAACACAAGGACTGGTGAAAGTTAAATATAACACAGATTCGATTTGTGCGCGGAGATATATGGCCAAACCCGAATTCATGCACGAAAGGTTGTTATCAGTAACCCTATCCTAAAGGCGCTTACCACAGAAATCTCTCTTAAAGCCCCACGACATATGATGAGAATTAAAGTCGCCGGCCAAGAGAACTGACTTCTGACAATTAAGTAGCAAGAGATCTAGCAGCCTGCACATCACAAGGAAAATAAACATTTAATAATGGAAAGGGATAGCACCCTGGAATCTCAAATTCTAAAGCCAATAACTCCCAGTCTATAGTAGAGGACTGAAAAGTAATATTAGCCCTGTGACAAAATTTAGAAGAAACTAGTATGAGTGAGCCTCCTCCTCTTGACTGTCGATCTTGTCGAAATGAAGAATAATTTTGCAAATGGAAATGTTTTTCAGATGTAAGGCAAGTTTCTTGCAAAATAATTATGTCTGGATTACGTTGGGATATAAGGTACAGTCAGTCTGTTGAAGCTGAAAGATGTGACCGACAGTTCCACTGAAAAACTCTTAACACCCCCATGGTTGATAAATCCGCGCAGCAGCAACTGCCTGCCCCAAAATAGCTTCTTTTGGCTTAGAGCCAATATGTTGCTTCTTTGATTTCATCTGAGGATGTGGAGAAGATGGGTTAGACTTGGGGGATCCACTGCGTTTGAGGATTCGCGTATCTGAATCCACCATCTCTGCATCATGACTACTTTGAACATCATCTTAATTAATGGACCGAGGAAGTTGAGAAGCAGCAGTAACTTGTTCTTTTGGCTGAGACAGCGCAGGCAAGGAATGTTAGGTCATTACCGAAGGCATAGCTGACATGGCGGAAGTCGTTCCAATTTGCATGGCCTGGGTAATCTGCGTTGCCAGAGCCCTAGATATGAACTCTGTGACAGTGGACACTATCCTGTCAACCATCTTAGCCATAGAGGCTTCCACAGCAGTCACTGTTGCCTGAGAGATAGATGAATCTAGTGTCACTCCCGAAGGGGCTTACACACCTGCATAGCCGTGAGCTCTCTCTTTGATTTCTGATATTGCCTCGCGCCTCGAACAGCGTTTGCGGTCGGTTATGTCTAGAATCTGCAATTCATGATCCTACCCGCCGCGATGGCTCACTGGTTAGGCGCTCGGCTACTGATCCGGAGTTCCCGGGTTCGAACCCGACCACGGCGGCTGCGTTTTTATGGAAGCAAAACGCTAAGGCGCCCGTGTGCTGTGCGATGTCAGTGCACGTTAAAGATCCCCAGTTGGTCGAAATTATTCCGGAGCCCTCCACTACGGCACCTCTTTCTTCTTTCAGTCCCTCCTTTATCCCTTCCCTTAAGGCGCGGCTCTGGTGTCCGCCGATATATGAGACAGATACTGCGCCATTTCCATTCCCAGAAAAACCAATTATTATTATTATTAATTCATGATCCCTAGAAGGGCAATCCGTGGAATTTGCAGCGTGAGATCTACCACAAAGGCAACACACCTCGTTTTGATCAGAGCATAAATTTGATGGGTGGTCATTGCCGCATTTGCAACACCGCAAGGTGGACTTGCAGCCACGAGGACTATGGCCATATCGACAGCAATTGCTGCACTGCAGTGGATTAGATGGAAGGGGGTCTACATGGAAGACTAAGAGCCATGCTTTTATTTCTGAGGGGCAGGCAGTACCCTCAAAAGTGGCAATAACCGTTTCCGTTGGCACCCGCTCGTTGTTCACCTCCCGGCTACAGCGATACACCGCAACACCCGCTGCAGAGAGAACGTCGAGGGTCTCAACTGCAGACAAGCAAGAGTCCACACCACGAACTAAACCTTTTGTGCAGATCAGATGAGACGGAATGAAGCTGCGTACCGGAAGAGACGCAAAGAAGAGTAGTTTAGAAGATCCTTCACGCACTACAGGTCTGGTGAACGGCACAGAGTCCCGCCGCGTCCAAACTGCCTTACCTCAGTGATTGCCTCATAAATGGAAGTGACCGCCTGGAGAGCACCTCGAACAGGCCCTGGATTGTTAATTTTGATAGCACCACTATCCTTTTGGCACCAGCGCCACAGGAATGTTGCGGACGCCGGAGCGCTGAAAAGCTTCCAGAGGCATCTGATGAAGCGGTCGGAAGTCGACCAGGGGGCCTCGCCTGGCTGGGAGACTGCGTAGACATTACCTGAGATTTAGAAACTCACCGCGTGCGTTATCCACACAAGACAAAAGGCGCAAAGGCACAGGAGGAAAAGGAAAAATTGGAGGACGCTTAAGCTTCGTCTTTAAGAGTGAGACGCGACAGCGTGTCGCAGCGTTGCCGAGGAGTACACAGAACGCCATCGCCCGTTCGGCGCGATGCGTGGTCCATTGGACAATTTAAGGAAAGAACGCCTGTCTCACATATCTCGGCGGACACCCGAACCGGGCCGTAAGAGAAGGAAAATGAAATGAACAATTGCTTTTAAGGAAAGAAAATGACGCCTGTCTCACATTTCTCGCTGGACACCAGGATCGCGCCGTAAGGGAAGGAAAAATAGATCGATCGATTGATTGAACAATCAATAAATCAGTCAATCAACCCATCAATCAACCCACCAATTAATACATTCATCCATCAATCAATCCATCAATCAATCAGTCGTTAACGCTGTCGCGTTAAAATCCCTTTTACGGCGGCGCGGTTCAGGTGTCCACCGATATGTGCCATTTTTCGATCACGGCCAAAGACTCCGACGCCGACGACACAGGCTTTTCTGTGACACGAGCTCCTTAACACTGTCGCGTTAAAAGAGGACCAGCTGCCGAATACTTAGCCAATCCCGCGTCTTCCTCCAAAAAAAAAAACGAGTGGTTTTCTCCTCACTTTCTTTCTCGGTTTTGCAGCTGTCTTGTAGCTTTTAGCTTGCACGGTACCCGGCGCGCGCCTCTAGTATAGTAGACTTTCGCGTCACTGCACCTGCGATAAAGAAGGCCAGTAAGATTGAACTCTGTGGCATTTATTTTTTAAAATTCAAGTGTAAGGTAGTCTGCAGCAGCGCGACAGAAGGACATAGAGAAGCGCAACACTGAACGCAACAGGAGCAGGAGGAAGAATAGGAAAGGCAGGGAGGTTAACCGGAAAAATGATAGTCTGTTCACATTTAGACTGGTCTTTTTCACTGCGGCTTCCAGATCTCACCCCTATTTTTCAAGCAGAGTTTCTGGCAGTAGTACTTGCTTTACGCAAGCTAGACCCCTCTATTACCGCAGTGGCAGTAATTACCAATTCTTTATCTCTGTGTTCATCCCTCGCCGCGCATGTTGACGGTCCCATTTTCAATACATTCTTGTCCCTTCTTCCTCTGCATTTGTCTTTTTCATTTAGTACGTGTTCCAGGTCACAGCAGTGTGGCAGTTAATGAAATTGCTGATACGCTCGCTAAGGCTTCTCAGCGGCCCCGTGTTGCCTATCATGCCGGCTAATGCCTATATTACAGCATCTAGGTTTCGGCGACGTGGGCTCTTAAGCACGCAAGAGACAACACTTGTAACATCGGCGGATTATCATCACCTCAAATATTCTTGTAACAGGCAAGTTTGTCGATCCCAGCAGCTTGAAGTAACTCTGACGAGGCTGCGGTGCCATATACCTCCTCTAAATTTCTATTTACACAGGTCGGGTTTGGCGCTTTCTCCCCTTTGTGCATTTTGCCGTGAGCCTGAATCTGTTGAGAATTTTTTGCTCTATTGTCGCCGATACACCTCTTTGAGAAGAAAGTTGTTGGAGGAGCCCTTGCGGCCCCTTGGCCATAGTTTAAGCAGCCCGCTCTTGCTATCATTTTGTGCCACCACATTGGGGTTCAGCCACAGATCTCTTTGTACCAAGGGTTACAAAATTTTCTTTCCTCTCAATTATTACATTTTGGCTTAATAATTTTCTTCCATGCAGTCCCTCTCTATATTATTATTATATTATTATTATTATTATTATTATTATTATTATTATTATTATTATTATTATTATTATTATTATTATTATTATTATTATTATTATTATTATTATTATTATTATGATTATTATTATTATTATTATTGTTATTATTATTATTATTATTATTATTATTATTATTATTATTATTATTATTATTATTATTATTATTATTATTATTATTATTATTATTATTATTATTATTATTATTATTATTATTATTATTATTATTATTATTATTGAGGGGATAAAAATGAAAGAGAGAGGCAGCATTCGTAGACACGGTGTTGCCTGCTTGCCTCGAAACCAACGCAGTGTTAGGTAAAACTGTTTCAAGCTCTACACATGAAAAAGAAAATGGTAAAAATTTAATCCCCCGCTCTGCAGACTTTGCTGTTGATGCGGTGAACTTCACTGAAGTAAGACTTACTGTTATGCACTGTACAGGGCACAGAAGGTGGAGGTCAAAAACTACGACGACACGGTGTGCTACACACGCTACTCACGTAAGGGCTAAATAATGAAACCATGTAAACAGCATAATACAAGTTGCAAAGCGCGTCACAGGCACTACAGCCGGAGAACTGAAAGTGTATATTAACCTCAGCGAATTCATTACTAAGCGTTTTGCCGTCGCGTATTCCCTTTTTTAGATCTCTTCACTGCCGTAAAGGCTATTGGCCTGATCGCCGGGTCTCTGTGATCGTTGTCTAGTTTCGTTAAGTTGTAACAAGTACACACAGGGTTGGACACGGTCGTTGAGTCATGGGCCCTGAAATCGCTCCAGTGCGCTTGTAAACAACATACATGCTTATGCGGAGCGACGCCACAGCGAGACGGCTTTGCTTCGGTCTTCTAATTAGCATCAATTGGTTGGGTTATACTTGCTGCTATCGATTAAGTTTATTCCTTTTTTGATCTACAAAACTGAGCGTGGCGAGAAAAAAGCAGTGCTGTAGGCTGCTTGGCGGCCCTCGCCATCCTTGTATCAGCAGCAGTTATACAATGCAAAACAAGTACATTCATGTATGATAACGGCGCCTGCGAACAATGCGAAGCACGTTCCTTCTCCCCGCGTGTGTTTTCCGATGAAGACTACGGTTGCGTTTTTGTGTTTTGGCGCAAGGAAAAAACGCCAGCCTAAAATCTGAATGGAAACAGCATATCTGCTTTGAAATCAGGCATACAGCATGAATTACACAGAACCACGTCTGTATCTCGATGCCGTTTTACAGCATCGCTGTCCAATCACCTACAGCGCACAGAATGGAGCCACAATTTTTTTTTTTTACGGAGACCGTAAACTTCAGTCATTTTTCTTACAGAGACGACTATTTTCTGATGGAGACCGTAAGCTTCGCGACGACGCATTTGTGCGCTGGTATCTCCAAGCCTTAGTAAAGAACGCGCATAAGTCTGCTGAAGGCATCAGAAATTTCTTTCCGTGCAGTTTTCAAGCATTCGTGCCATCGTCAGTTCGCATTATTTCGGACAACCTGTTCACGACAGCACAATAAATGGTTATCCGAAATCGCCTCATACAAGGCCTCCATAATTTTTGCAACACGTTTCTGAGGACTTCTGCCAATCTTAGGTCATGGCAAAGGTTCTTCGACAGAACGTGGTGGTGGTAGTGGTTTTATTAAAAATAATAGTGAAAAGGAAGGAAAAGATTTTTGCTAGCCCCGGCATCTGCCATCGATACTGAAGCACCTGAGCTGGGGCAGCGGAAATAAAGGACAGCAGGCAGAATGAAGAAATGAAATGAAAGAGGTGAGGGGACAGGAAGAGAGGATAGGGGGAGAAGTAATATGTACATACTATATACACAATAAGAAATGTGTCCAGGTTGTGCGCGTGATTAGTTAATTTTAGAAGAATTAAATGAAAAAAATGACAATTGGTTTTGAGGAAAGGAAATGACGCCGTAACTCTCATATCTTGGCGGCCATCCGAAACGAGCCGTAAGGCAAGGGGAAAAGGAGGGAGTGAAATAATATTAATAATATTTGGTTTTGGGGGAAAGGAAATGGCGCAGTATCTGTCTCATATATCGTTGGACGCCTGAACCGCGCCGTAGAGAAAGGGATAAAGGAGTGAAAGAAGAAATGAAGAAAGAGTTGCCGCAGTGGAGGGCTCCGGAATAATTTCGACCACCAGGGGATCTTTAACGTGCACTGACATCGCACAGCGCACGGGCGCCTTGGAGTTTTTAAGAAAATGTTTTAATGAAAGTAAATGGGGTAGTAAGTCTCACCTGTCTCGGTGGACACCCGAACGGCGCTGTAAGAGAAGGAATATTTTCGACGCGCGGTGCCAACTACTACTACTACTACTACTACTACGACGCCGACGGCTTCTCGACCGAACGAGTAGTATACGCTATCGCGTATACTGCTTTCGTGCTCTTAGTATATGCTATCGCGTATACTAAGAGCACCAAAGAACATAGACCCTCCGCTGTGCCTCAGTGGTTAAGGCGCTCGTCTACTGAGCCGGAGCACCCGGGTTCGAAGCCGAATACATGCCCGATACCCAGACCAATTCCCCTCGTCATGTAAACTTTGCGGGAAACCAGGAGGCTTTCTACACGCCGTGCTCACATGCCCCACCTTCCCTCATCCCCCATCATCGACCGTGGCGGAGTCTTACTGGGAGACTATTATGACCGCGACTTCTCCTCGAAACCAGCGCCGGCTCATCTCCAGAGCTCTGGGAAGGATTGCTTTCCAGGGGCTATCCTTCGATTTGTAGGGGTGCCGCCTCACAGTGAGGGAGCATCCAAGTGCCACGTAGGGGGCTTCGCCCCCACCATTTACGTCATCGTTGGCGATCAGTTTCCACCACTACCGACCGCAGCGGCCGCGTTTCGATGGAGACGAAACGCAAAAGGTGCCCGTGTGCTGTGCTATATCAGTGCACGTTAAAGATACCCAGGTGGTCGAGATTATTCCGGAGCCCTCCAATACGGCACGTCTTCCTTTCTTCTTTCCCTCCCTTCTTTATTCCTTCTCTTAAGGCGTGGTTCGAATGTCCACCGATAGTGAGACAATTACTGCGTTCCTTTCCTCAAAAACCAATTTTAGTTTTTCATCAAACCCCGCCGCGGTGGCTCAGTGGTTAGGGCGCTCGACTACTGATCCGGAGTTCCCGGGTTCGAAGCCGAATACATGCCCGATACCCAGACCAATTCCCCTCGTCATGTAAATTTTGCGGGAAACCAGGAGGCTTTCTACACGCCGTGCTCACATGCCCCACCTTCCCTCATCCCCCATCATCGACCGTGGCGGAGTCTTACTGGGAGACTATTATGACCGCGACTTCTCCTCGAAACCAGCGCCGGCTCATCTCCAGAGCTCTGGGAAGGATTGCTTTCCAGGGGCTATCCTTCGATTTGTAGGGGTGCCGCCTCACAATGAGGGAGCATCCAAGTGCCACGTAGGGGGCTTCGCCCCCACCATTTACGTCATTGTTGGCGATCAGTTTCCACCACTACCGACCGCAGCGGCCGCGTTTCGATGGAGACGAAACGCAAAAGGTGCCCGTGTGCTGTGCTATATCAGTGCACGTTAAAGATACCCAGGTGGTCGAGATTATTCCGGAGCCCTCCAATACGGCACGTCTTCCTTTCTTCTTTCCCTCCCTTCTTTATTCCTTCTCTTAAGGCGTGGTTCGAATGTCCACCGATAGTGAGACAATTACTGCGTTCCTTTCCTCAAAAACCAATTTTAGTTTTTCATCAAACCCCGCCGCGGTGGCTCAGTGGTTAGGGCGCTCGACTACTGATCCGGAGTTCCCGGGTTCGAACCCGACCGCAGCGGCTGCGTTTTTATGGAGGAAAAACGCTAAGGCGCCCGTGTGCTGTGCGATGTCAGTGCACGTTAAAGATCCCCAGGTGGTCGAAATTATTCCGGAGCCCTCCACTACGGCACCTCTCCCTTTCTTCTTTCACTCCCTCCTTTACCCTTCCCTTACGGCGCGGTTCAGGTGTCCAACGATATATGAGACAGATACTGCGCCATTTCCTTTCCCCCAAAAAACCAATTATATTCATCAAAAGACATATGTAACTTTTGATATATGGTGTGAGGCTGCCTTTAGTTCAACTATGTGACGGAATAACACGAGCATAACATATAGGCGCGAATCCCACAATTCAAGTCATGGATAGGAGTATTCTTCATTGTTCATTGCACATACATAGCATGATCGGGAAGCTTTTTCTAATCTCGCACTGTCGGAACGAAGAAAGAATATTTCACGCACTCTTTTTCAGAAAAACCTTCTGTCTACATGCCTAGGATTTTTATTACATTTTTTTTCAGAAAGTGGATTCTTTGATTTACTGTTCCTTGTCGACGAGACCTATATTATCTGTAATGGAGTAGAAAAGATTTCATCGCGTCTGTTTCCGCCTTACTTGTAAGAGGGGCAATTTCATTATACTAAAAAGCGAGAAAACTTAATCGCATTTCAGAAAACGAAGGAAAATTAACCAGAGAGCGTAAACGTAGAGCTTTGGGCTTGTACGTTCATTCTTGAGAAAACGACGAAGGATGGAACAAGAGAATTGTGTCCGTCTTTCTCTTGTTCCCTTCTTTACGCTGTTTTATAGTGAATGAATCGGAGCGTACCTATTTGCATTAGTTCCAATTCCGACACTAAATGCTAAATGTTTGGACCTCACACCGCACAGGCGCACTCTAATATTGGGTACACCAGCGTCTTGTAAGCAATCAGTTTTGTCTCCATAGAAGAAAACTGAAATTGAAAATGAAAATTAGTACCCGCCGCGGTGGCTCAGTGGTTAGGGCGCTCGGCTACTGATCCGGAGTTCCTGGGATCGAAACCGACCGCGGCGGCTGCGTTTTTAACGCTAAGGCGCCCGTGTGCTGTGCGATATCAGTGCACATTAAAGATCTCCAGGTGGTCGAAGTTATTCCGGAGCCCTCCACTACGGTACCTTTCTTCGTTCACCCCCTCCTTTATCCCTTCCCTTACGGGGCGGTTCAGGTGTCCAACGATATATAAGACAGATACTGCGCCATTTCCTTTCCTCCAAAACCAATTATTATTATTAAAGTGAAAATTGGTTTTTGAGGAAAGGAAATGGTGCAGTAACTGTCTCACATATCTCGGTGGACACCCGAACCACGCCGTAAGGTAAGGGATAAAGGAGGGAGTGAAAGAAGAAAGGAAGAAAAGGGGTGTCGTAGTATTTTACACGCTGAGCACTGACATCGCACAGCACACGGGCGCCTTAGCGTTTTTCCTCCATAAAAACGCAGCCGCCGCGGTTCGAACCCGACCGCGGCGGCTGCGTTTTTATGGAGGAAAAACGCTAAGGCGCCCGTGTGCTGTGCGATGTCAGTGCACGTTAAAGATCCCCAGGTGGTCGAAATTATTTTGGAGCCCTCCACCACGGCACCTCTTCTTCCTGTCTTCTTTCACTCCCTCCTTTATTCCTTCCCTTACGGCGAGGTTCAGGTGTCCAACGATATATGAGACAGATATTGCGCCATTTCCTTTCCCCCCAAAACCAATTATTATTATTAGTATACAGCGCAAGGTCCATCTTCATTTTCGCTTGGCATGATTTTAGTTCTCAATTTTATGAAGTGCTTATTATAACGCTTTAGAGTTAAAGGCCCCTTTACGCAGAAAATCCGGCGTTGGCGCTGTGAGCGAAAATAGGGCTGTGTAGGATGGTCCAAGCAGCCACTCCCGAAGAAGCGACCTAAGTCACGTGAATTTGCGTTGCCATCACAACCTACCGATCGGATTGTGAGCAAACTAACCTCCCTGGCAGGTGGCTCTTAATGATTGACCGCGAGAGGTTGCTCGGGAAATGCAACTTTGGTCACACAAGACCCGCCGGTGGCAGCACCTGCCATCGCAGATCAGAGGCGCATCCCTTAACCGCTGCACCAATGGGCAAAGAGTGGTATGAGGACTACCAGTGATCTATGAATGTAAAGTTCAGAATGACCAATTCCGCATATCTGGGCATTAAATCATTAACGCTATCGCGTCATATCCTTAAGGCGAAGCTCGAATGTCGCCTCCAATTTTTTATCTGTGTTAACTGTGTTACCGACTGCGTTTAGTGTATGGGACTTCCAGCTCAAGTTTGAGCAAGTAAGTTCTCTAAGTAAGAACTCTATCCAGTCGTCCTCAGAGAGCAAAACTGTGCCTTGTAAGCCTTGAGGACAGTCGACTGCTGTGGCCACTGACCACTCATGTGGAGCATTAACTTAACTCCAGCCCGAATTTATAGTTGAGCCTCAAGAACTGGGTGTAGTGCTTCCAGTATTTGCAGTGCGTTGTGTGCTGCTGGCGTACGCACGCTAGAAAGCAGAGCACGCATGACATTAATCTAGGACTTGTGCATTGCAATCACTTGCAGATCTTGGTCAGTATCCTGATCGTGGTTTTTGTCCGGTGCAGTCGTAGGCGTTGAACACTGGGAGTGCGGCCACGTCACTGACCCAGTGGGCGTACAAGGCTTCGGTGGCCAAGTAATATCTGAGGAAGTAGGTCTGGCGTCACCAGGGGCCGAGCTCTCTTGATTTAGCGTCGTTGTTGGCGGCGCGAACGACGTCGCCGCACCTTTTCAGCAGCCTCTCTGTGCTTAGAATTGTCTCGCACCATTGGCTTCAGTACCGCCCATTCAGTCTTTAGAGGGGGGCAGTCTTTCGAGGCAGAGTCGTGAGGGCCATGGCAGTTGGCGAATTTAAAAGTAGTTACGCGGCAAATATCGCCGCTGTGTGGCTCGGAGCATCTCGGGCACACGATGGAGTTGTTGCAGACGCCGCTCACGTGACCGATCCTCATGCACTGCCTGCACTATAGCGGCTGAGAGAATGATGGTCGAACTGGGTGCCGAAAGTGACCAAACTCCACGTATGACGGTATACCCAATCAGCTTAATGCATTGTGACCTTCAGAGGCGCGGGATTAACATCGCCGCCGGATTAACGTAAGCAAATCGGCGTCACAAATGGCGACGTGGACGTTGTAATATACGCCAGCTGTAGTGCCGCTGTCTTGGAGGATAAGAGGGCGGACAATAATAATAATAATAATAATAATAATAATAATAATAATAATAATAATAATAATAATAATAATTGGTTTTTGGTGGAAAGGAAATGGCGCAGTATCTGTCTCATATATCGTTGGACACCTGAACCGCGCCGTAAGGGAAGGGATAAAAGAGGGAGTGAAAGAAGAGAGGAACAAATAGGTCCGTAGTGGAGGGCTCCGGAATAATTTCGACCACCTGGGGATCTTTAACGTGCACTGACATCGCACAGCACACGGGCGCCTTAGCGTTTTTCCTCCGTAAAAACGCAGCCGCCGCGGTCGGGTTCGAACCCGGGAACTGACGAGTTTGGTGATGGCAGTCAAAATTTTTAGTGGGCTCCGCTTCATGACGACTGACTGACTGACGTTGCTGCGAGGAAGTAGGAAAAGGAAAGAGCACGGGCCTGCCTACTGGCTCAAGCCGAGCCACGCTCGCTGCCACGTGCTGAAAGTAGGAGACTTAAAGGATAGGAGGGAAAGATAGAAAAGGCGCCGCGCGCTAATAGGCCCATAGGCCCCGGGCCGATCACGGAGGCAGTGCAATACCGGGCCGACTCGTGCCAGAGTGCGTCTAGCACTCCGCCATATTCCATGACGGCAGTGGCAGTGACCTTTTTATAGGGGTTTACTCTCACGTCTTTGATCCCTCCCGGTACGAGGCTTGGCTTGCCTGGTTCAGGTGATTCACATTGTGGGTTGGTTCCCGTGGCGCAAACAATACGGTATGTGCCGGGCTACTTCGCGCTCTCACAATCGAGGACGGGCTTGATGAGTCACTCAGGCGGTAGAGTCGCTTTCTCTGGGCGGCCGCTGCCGATCCACCGGGTTCCAAAGGAGGTCCAGCAGCCTCCACTTCCAACGCCCGGACAAAAATGGAGCAGCGCCTCCCTGGTTACGACACAAAGACCCAAACAACTGCAGAGACGTGAAGATGATGATGATGATGATAATGTCCTCAGGCGGAGTTCTGATACAGAACAACTTCTTCGTCTTTTCCATGAAATATTTTAAGATGCGTTTATGAACGCAGTGATGGGAATGGTCTAACTATTAGCAACATTAGCTTTAAAGGCTACATTAAAGCAAAATGTTGCCTTTAAGGTTAATCCTGCGCTCTCACTGAGTAGTTAAGCCCGCCATAGAAGACCAATGGGGTCATTTTTTTTAAAATAAATAGCAGAAACCTAGAGGCGTCCCGAGGGGTCATCTGCGGATATGTTGATTTTTATGGCGCCATCTTAGGATATGCGAAAAAAAAACTGCGTACATAAACAACATCTCGTTGAGAAAGTGCGCCTGTCCAGAAAGTGCGCCTGTCCAGCAGCAACTTTGACTGCTGCTTTAGTCTCTGCATTCCCAAGCATTTCGCAGCATTGTGCTTAATAAACTTTCACGTTGCAGTTTAGTCTTTCAAGCCATTTTTTTTTATTGCAAACGCAAAGAAAAAGCGCCACGTGACTTCACTAGCACGAGCTGGTAGAGGTTTCTGCAACTAATTTGATTTTTACACGAAGCATTGGTGCGCAAACAAAAGTTATGAATTCCGACGAAGCGAGGCGCCTACACTGCAACAATTTCGGATGAAGCCTCGGAAAACTAATATTCTGTTAAGCGGAACAAGGGTGGGAATCCTGGCTTAAAAATAACAAAAAAAATTCATTGCACAGCAGACGTCCAGAAATTTTGTTCAGCCTCTATATTGAGCACAGGGAGGATACGAGGATACATTTAATCAACGAAGTGCGTCATTCCTGTCATTCCAATATTTGTCGAATGTAACAATTTGTCGATCAGCGACCCTCTCCTGAGTGTACGACACAATAGCGTCTTTTCAATTCCTCGGGATTTTTTTCCGCTCGACCGGGACTTGAGACAAAGTTCTCGTATATTCGCTTGAAATCCACAATTTTAACGACGATTCGGCCAATATCGTCGAGCGAGCGAGAGAAAAAGAGAGGGAGGGAGATAGAAGAAGCTGCTGGGTTTGATGAAAGAAAACAGAATCGTCCGAGCGTCGAGCGGCGGGAACACAGCGTCGGGGAACCCGGGGAGGCCCGTTTCGAGGCCGCATTTGAAAGGGATGCGTCGATCGAAGCAATATCAGCGGGCAATTCATCGGCTTTCTGCCTCGCTGAAGAAGAAGTAAACGAAGAAAAAAAAGAGAGAAATGCTGCGCCAACGCCCGGGAGCAAGTCGCTAGCGGACGTATAATGTCGAGGAGGCGCCGAACATGCGGCACCGAACGCGGGGGAAGTGCGCTTGCTGCTGTTGTTGCTGCTGTATATGTGAACGCGAGCGTTTTTCTTCCACATTTCGCTTCACTCATGGCGCGAATTCGTATGATGCCCAAGTGTGGGGAAAATTCCCTCGAACAAAAAAAAAAGAAAAAAAAGAGAAACGGGAAGATTGCTCCGGCAGCGGAAACGCGATGGTCGACGTGTTCTCCAGTGTGGAGGTATACAGGAGAGCTCGAAAGCAGCTCAAATGTAGTGTGGGGCCCTCTTGCGAAAATTGTGAACATTAAAATGCGAAAAAAAAGTTTCTATAGCTGCTCCTTATAACTTCTTGCTGGGTTTTTATCTTCTTTTTTTTTCTTCGGCTATGAAAAATGAAACTTTTCTTTTTTTTCTGTGAGAAATGTATCGCCGCAACCGCGTCAATTTCATGCGGATGGTAGATTGCTTGGGCCTCTAAAACTAAGATTTTTTTATTACAGTAACCAAAACCACGTCCATATTGCTCTGAGGCGCAATAGGAAGTTCCAGGGTACCCGCGAACGGCCTTCTGAAATGTTTTTCGAACAGTGCACGTTATTCATTCATTCATTCATTCATTCATTCATTCATTCATTCATTCATTCATTCATTCATTCATTCATTCATTTGTTTGTTTGTTTGTTTGTTTGTTTGTTTGTTTGTTTGTTTGTTTGTTTGTTTGTTTGTTTGCACCTTATAGATCCGCAAGCGCATTGAGTAAGGCGGTTACAGGTTAAAAATATATGGCTGCGTTTGACCTGCCCCAAACGAAACATTACATAGGGACCGGTAAGTAACTTCCTTTTCTGTCGCTTCTTGTGTCCAGTTTTCGAGTTCTACAAAATTCCTAATGCCTGTCGGACACATCTTTCGGATAGTAGCTACATGAAAACGGTTTTGCGCATCATGACTGTGCACTCCTTTCCTTAGAAACAATTTTAATGTTATAGCATGTTTTATACAAATAAAAAAAATACTCCGAGCAAGTACGAAAATCTGCTCGGAGGAAACCTAGGCAGGCCCCTATATTCTTTAGGAGCCAGTTTTGTGCAACCTAGCGTCAAGAGAATGTAATATTAAACCGCAACACAGTTCATATAGCGTGCGAGCGCGCAGAAGAAGCGGAGGCAGCGGCGGTGGCCCTCGCCCTCACGGATCCGACATGCACCACAGTTCTCTGCGACACGCGACAAACGCTCAAAAACTTCGCCAAAGGATGGATCTCATAGACAGCGGCCCGAATCCTGAGCAATCGAAAAGTCCAGTGGGAGGAAGCTTTTCAAACCAGAATCCAGTGGTTCCCGGCGCACATGGGAGAAGTATCGGACACATATCGCAACCGAAACGAGACGGCACACGCCAAGGCGCGCGAGCTCGCGAACCGCGCCGGCGACCGTCGTCCATGGGACAGCACCAAATACTGTCTGACCAGCTGCAACGAAATTACCAAGGCCCTCTGCCTGGCCCGCCGAACCTTCCCTCCACCCAACGACAAGCTGGACAGGGCGCACGCGGTGGCCCTCAGACAACTGCAGACGCTCACGTACCCCAACCCGGCACAATACCACAGACTCTACCCCGGAACATACCCGACAAATATGTGCAAGGTCTGCCACACTGCTATAGCAACTTTTCCCCACATGCTCTGGGACTGTAGCAAAAACCCTGACGGTGCTAACCCCGGAATCCTCCCGCCGCGGTGGGCCGCTGCCTTGCGCAGCCCCAGCCTCGGTGACCAACTCTGGGCCGTCCAGCAGGCCCGCGAGACGACGGCGAGGCAACACCTCGACGTCCCCACGTGGGAGACCTAAGGCCCCGTCGGCGAAAGCTCTGCAGTACTTTTGAATAAAGTTGTTACCAACCAACCACAGTTCATATATCATAGACATGCGACTACAGTTTTCACGATTGCCCACCAGACGGAAATTCGAGTGTCCACTCTAATGAGCAAAAAAAAAAGGTGGCTGAGTTCGTCGTGATGATTAAAAGGCCCGACATTCTTGATCATCGCTGCTTGCTTACTGCCAGAACAGGCAGACTTCAAACATGATGCTTGTCAATGCCAATGCCCCTCTGTAATGCCAAACGGCCCTGAGGGTACTAATAAATGGAATAAATGAAAAATGTGATGATATAATTGGTTTTGGGGGGAAAGGAAATGGCGCAGTATCTGTCTCATATATCGTTGGACACCTGAACCGCGCCGTAAGGAAAGGGATAAAGGAGGGAGTGAAAGAAGAAAGGAAGAAGAGGTGCCGTAGTGGAGGGCTCCGGAATAATTTCGACCACCTGAGGATCTTTAACGTGCACTGACATCGTACAGCACACAGGCGCCTTAGCGTTTTTCCTCCATAAAAACGCAGCCGCCGCGGTCGGGTTCGAACCCGGGAACTCCGGATCAGTAGTCGAGCGCCCTAACCACTGAGCCACCGCGGTGGGGCGAAAAACGTGATGCAAATAATAATTTCTCCTGAAACAGGAAAAACATTTAGGAGAGAAAGATGTAAAATATCCTAGAATGTATTCTTATTTATTTCGAAGCTTCAAGTTTAGGCGGTCTTAGAAATGGGTCCTTGATTTAAAAGCAGTCACAATATCTCATGATTCAAAGCTGCAACGAATTGGTGCTCCTAGCCGGTATGATATCTTGTATTAGTATCTTATCCAGTGCTTGCTTGTAAGTGATAGTGCATGAACCTTATTTTGCGTATCGCCAGCATTCGTGCTTTCTTAATAGACCTTTTGCCATCGTTTTAAAGGGTTCTGTTTACAGACTACGACGATGTCATCGCTATCTTTCAGAGTATCCGTTAAGCAAGCAATATTTTAAAAGTTGACGTTCTGCTGTAAACATCTTTTTTAACACTTTAAGATATTTTAAAGTCCTTTTTATTATATACTTAGTTTTTTTCTCTGTTTTCAGCGCATGCGAACGCGTGTTGATTTCTGAAATGTTCTGCGGTAGTACAATTTATTATTGGCCGATGTATTTCGTCGATGATTACCTAATTACTCCTCGAATCAGTGTCTGAGCGTAACTCTAGTCACAGTCTTGCATAACTTCTTGTAATTACAGTACATGGTTGATGTTGTTCAGAACGAAACCAGTTTTAAATACGCAACTTGCAATTTTGGCTTGATATGAAAGAAGCTGCTTTTTTAATGTAACATGTGTGGAAATTAAATGCCATTTAATTGTGCGAGCCTGTGAATATTTGCACTCCTCATTCATCTATATTTTTTAGAATAGACCAGTCAAATGCATTTATCAGTCAGTGCTGCTAGTGACCAGGTATCTCGCATGTGCAGCCTGTATGAGAAGCGTTAGTGCCCTAGTTAGTTTATGTGGCAGCTGCTTTGTTCCGATGCGTTTTATGATGCATAAACGACTAGTATGTACTAGTTAGACACGTTAATATACCAAACTGTGAATCGCCGACAGTCTTGCAACTCGATGCCGAGCTGGCGTCTGCGCAGTTTCAAAGTCATATGCTACATAAAACAAAGTTGTTTACCAGGCCTGTCGCAGCTACTGCACGCAATACGAAAGTGTAAGAGGGAACCAGTTAGGACCCTTGTTTTATGGGCACAAACTGGCTACTATCTTTTTCTTTTCTGTTATTTTACAGTCACCTCGCGTTTACTTGACAATTCTCTTTTTATACTAAGTGTTTCACCAAAGACTTTTCACAATTTTTTAAAATAGGCTTTTTGAGTTAGAAGAGCGTTTCTTGTTTTTCAGAAAAGCACTGTCGGCGGTGTAGTGCATCAGAACATAGCTAAGACGTGCCAACTAAGAGGCTGGTTAACTTATATTTAATAGTTGACGTTCAACTATTACTGGTAGGCGCCTTTATTATTCTGAGGCGTGCAGCCCACCGTAAGTAATATCCATATGCGTTTCTAAAATTTCGAAAACATGGTTAGCCTCAGCGAAGTGGACCAACAAATTGTGGCTACTTCGACGAGTTAAGTGCACTGGAGAAGTTTTTTTGCCTGCAAGCTTCTCGAAAGCGCATGCATTTTGGCGCGATATAGCCAGAATTCGTTGGGCTACAGCGCCCAGTGTAACGGCGTTTTCGAAATTCTAAAAACTAATATGGATATTGCTTACTGTGGGGTACACGCCTCTCAATAATTGAGGAGCCTAACAGTAATAGTTAAAAAGTTAACTATTCAGTATTAGTTAACCAGCCTGCACCTCTTAACTGCATTCCGATGTACTAAACTATTGAGAATGCTGTGCCGAAAATGCTATGCGGTAAAAGCGGGCTTTTACCGCATGAGGTTGGCTTAAGGTTGCTTGACTACGGGACGAATCACTGGCCTGTCAACGCAACGGTTTGGTCCCAAGAATCTCACGCCACAAAATCCGTGCACCAGGCCGGGGGAAATCTTGTACCCATTAGAAAACCGGTGGGTACCCGGCGGCACTGCGGATTGAACCTAGTACCTCCCGAATGCGAGGCCAATGCTGTACCACAGGTCATCACATGTGAAACTAAAGCGACGATTAAAAAAATGTGCATAATTTCTTAGCTAATTAAGTAATTAAGCGGAATTTAAAAATACTATGAGGAGAGCCAAACTACGGGAAACAGTATGTCGTTGGTCTCACCCAACTCCGGTGCGCCGGTTTTTTTAAATCCTTGGTTCAAGTTACGTAAACACCCTGCATAATTTTCTCCCTGTGCTTTCATCATGTCCTCAAGTATAGTATATTTTTGACACAGCTGCAAATGTTCAGTGTTTAAGTAGAACGCGAATGGGGGTGAAAAAGGAAATATCCACTATTTGTTATTTCGTGCAGCTCCTTTTCTTTCGCTGGAACACCCTTTCTCTTTCCGAAAAATAGGCAGTAATAGATGGACCATATCAGCATTATGAGTGACACATCCGCAGTTAAGGAATCAGCTATGTTATTTGTGCTTCTGCTTTTATGCAATGCATTTCACAGTACAGTGACCAAGGGTGTACAAACACTCAAGGGTGAGTATTGTGAGGTAGCGCTTACGAAGAGAGACACGTCGCGCATTTCTTTATAGATTTCTAGCCTCTTTCTTTCTCGAGCCCGCAGAGAGCTGTTCTTACATTCATATATGCCTACATGATGAGCTGGAAACTTGCATATGTGATTATGCGCACAACCTGGAAAAAACACCGCGCGGGTCGACACGCGAAGTTCAGTGGCAAGAACTTATTAATGCCACAGCATTTAAGTTCTTGAAAAATTTTCGGCTTCTCTGTCGCGTAATTCCTTGATTAGTAGAGAGAGCTCACGTGACCTTATGACGTCATATCAACCTGCAAGCCATCCGCCTAGCGGAAGCAGCCGCGACGAGTTTACTTCTCTTTGCCTGCTTCTAACCGCGGTGGTCCCGGACCCGTCACCCAGACCTGCATGCCGGGGACGGGGGGTAGAGGGCCTCCTTATCTGGTGGAAAATAAAGTTGGTATCATCATCATCATCATTCCACCAGATTGTGAGCAAACTGCCCACGGTTGCCGTATTCAATGCAATGGACACCTGCCCACCGTGGCGCTGCGCATGAGCCTTGCGGAAGTTCGGTAAGAGCTACCTGGGTCTCACAAGCCCTCTGGTCTCACTGTGATTAAAACAGCCACCTGACGGGGCAGTGGCGCATAGCTTGACCACTTCACTACTGCGTAGTGGTATAGGGACTCCCCGCGATCTAAATGAAATTGAAAATTGGTATTTGGGGAAACTAAATGGCGCAGCATCTGTCTCGCATCTCGGCCGACACCTGAACCGCGCCGTAAGGGAAGGGATAAAGAGGGAATGAAAGAAGAAAGGAAGAAATAGGTGCCGTAGTGGAGGGCTCCGGAATAATTTTGACCACCTCGGGATCTTTAACGTGCACTGTCAACGCACAGTACATGGGCGCCGTTGCGTTTCGCCTCCATCGAAACGCTACCGCCGCGGTCTGGTTTGAACCCGGGAACTCCGGATGAGTAGCCGAGCGCTCCAACCACAGCCACCGCGGGCGATCTAAATGAAAATTGGTTTTTAGAGAAAGGCAATGGCGCAGTATCTGTCTCACATCTCGGCGGACACCTGTTACCCCGCGATCTATGAATGTGATTTAAAAGGTTGTGACGTCATATACACCACGTGACCACCAGTGGACCAATCATACGGCACCGCCAAATTCGAAAATCTGACAACTGTTTATCCCTTTTATTACGGCGCGGTTGAGGTGTCCACCTGTGCGTCCTAAACTCCCCTGTATGTAATAAAGTTTACACCACCACCACCGCCGATATATGAGACTGAAACTGCGCCATTTCCTTTCCCCAGCAACCAATTTCCAATTTCTTATCCCGAAAATTTTTAAGTTGGCCCGCCCTCCAAAATGTTGGACATATAGACCCATCTCAGAAAATAGATTTATGTGGATGAGTAGAGACTGGTGAAAGAATTAGTATAATCCCTTATGATAATCCAGTGGAAGATACTAGAACATTCTAGAATGTGGTGACTCATGCATGTTATATAGGGGCAATGGAACCAGTTCCAACCGGACTTTTAATGCAAAAATCGCTGGAACTGCATTATACATGCACTTACCGTAAACACCATAGCAAACAACCTAAATGTTATTGCATTTAATTTTTTAAGAACTATTTAAGAAGACGCTGAAGTTTTTTGACCACCCTATACCGAGCTCGCAATTCGAACAATAAACGAATCTTTCTCGCTGGAAAATGAAGGCGCGCATTTAGTTAGTGCTGTGCTGCTAGCAGAAGCTTTGATTACATCTGGTGCTCAGGAAAATCCAAACGACTGCTGCTTGCTGCTAAGGTATCGCATAACTAAATGTGGCACGGTTAAGCCCGTGAATGTGTCCCCGTGCCAATAACACATCAAATGTTCCTTCGTCAACAGCCCTCTACTATATAGTTCACCATTACCTCAGAGTAGCCTACTATCTTTCAGCAACTGCCCTGTGGACGTTGAGCATTCAGGCAGAGTACTTTTTCATGTAATCCGCGCTTCTCACTTATCGCTATCTTTAGTCCTTTCAAGCTGAGCTCCAAATCTGTGTCAAAATGTCGCTGCGATGCGTTTAGCGTGCCTTTGGCGCTGGAAGGTATACCGTCGAACATGGCGGCGTCGTTTGATACCTGCTTCTACGGTGAACGTATCGGCACCGAACTTGCAGAGTGAGAGAGAGAAAAGGGGAAGGAGTCGAAGGAAAGGGTGAGAAAGGTTGAGACAGGGGGAGGGAAAAGACAGCAGCATCGTGACGTCGGAGGAGACTAAAGTAAACGACTCCAGGGCGGCCGCCAAATGCAGAACATAAAAAGACGAAAACAGGTGAGAGGGGACGGCCGAGAACGCACGTGAGGAGCTCCGCCAAGGAAAGGTGGTAGGTGAGAGAGAG
Source organism: Amblyomma americanum (assembly GCF_052857255.1). NCBI lineage: Eukaryota > Metazoa > Arthropoda > Arachnida > Ixodida > Ixodidae > Amblyomma > Amblyomma americanum. Next base: position 75,391,044 of record NC_135502.1, on the reverse strand, counting down.
AGTGAGTGAGCGGACGAAGAGGCGAAAGAAAGAGACGCCCGGAGAAAGCAGAGGATAGAGGGAGTGAGAGCTGGAGGAATTGCCCCTGAGGAATGCTTGCCCAGGTGAGCTTCATTGATTTTCTCAGAGCGGTAGGATCGAGAGAGCAAAAGGATGAAGAGAGAGAGGGTGGGAAGGGGGCGGGGGGGCAGTGTGTTGGGGCGGTAAGGAGTGCGAGTGGTGAACGGCGGAGCGCATCGGGAGAAGCCGAGGGGCTGCGAGCGATCGATGGGCACCGCTCCCTGCCGCCCCATCCTAACCTTGGTCCCTCTCTCTCTCTTCCTCTTTCCTCCCTTCGCTTTCTTCAGCCTCCTTTCCCCAGCGCCACGCAGTCTGTGTTTTTCCTTCCTTCCCCGCCTCCCTCCTCTCTTCTTCCCCTCGCGCCTCCGCAGCGCTTCCTTCTCCAATCCCCGAGGCTCTCTCGGCACGCGTCTTTCTGACGTCTTTGTTCCCTCGCCACCTTTCGACGACACGCGTCGGTGGCGGGAGGAAGAGGTGTGTGCTCGAGGGGAGACGTCGGCCGTTGCCTTCGCTCTTTTCTTCCCGACTCCCCTTTTTTTTTCGCTCCCCAGCGTTCGCCTTCTTCCCGAAGGTTGGGGGGAGAAAGGCGTGCGCGAGGACGTAGGACGTATTTGGAGCCGCCTTTAGGCCTACGCGAGCATAAACGCCAGAGCGGAGGTGACGCCGGTGGCGGCGTTAGCAAACTGGCCTCTGCGCTGGCAAACGATCGAGGAGGAGTCGGGGAGGGTAGCCCGGTTATACCGCCCGGGGACGTCGAACCCCTCGCGAAGGTGGTCGGCCGTGCCCGCGTGTTAATGCGTTTCTGCGCAGGCACTGATCCGCTCTGCCGCTGTCCCCTCAGAGTGCCTCATTCTTTGTCCCTGTCCCCCGGTCGGTGCAAACACTGATAAAAAGATGCTGCAATCGCACGCGCACAATAGCTCCGATCTGCGCCATTGGGTGGTTCTTTTGTCAGCGTGTGTCCGCGTGTCATCACACCGCTGCTAGAGGCTTCAAAGTGTGGTGATGACGCAGGTTGACAAGGATAAGCTTGGGCAGTGCTTTTACGTGATCATTTCGCACGTGTCGCGGTTGGCACTTAAGAATCACTTCAGTGGTCGGGCTCTAAGACACAAGAGGGAGGTGAGCTAACTGCGAAACATCGCGCGTTCGACACACATCTAACAAGTAATTAGGTCCGGTGTCTTGCCTAAGCAAAAAAATATACATCTTACGTAAAAGCTAACGCTTGCTGCTCTGATAGCACACTTCACCCGCACCCACAAAAATTAATTTCGAGCCCCGCAACATTCGACGTGCTCCGTGCAGGCCCAGGTAGTGTGCAAGCGAGTGCTAGCACGTCTTCTTTTTGTAAAGTTCGTACCACAACCGCCACGTAGAATACTGGTTCTTGTTTACTTTTTTAGCTCCCTCTAACTTTAATTCTTTGCAAATTTTCTTTCAGATCTCTATACTTTGTATTCTATGCTCTACACTCCAACTTACGTGCCTTGTGCAATGCCAGAGAGTACCGTCAGCACTTTAAATTTTCCTGCGAATCTATATCTGCTGCCTCAGCCGACGTTTTCTTGGTCAAGCCGCAGTAGGCACCGCTGTACTTATAATACGGTGAGCGCTCGAGATTAAAAGCAATTTTTCATGCCAGTTGGCGGAAATATATCGGCGAAAATTCTCCTGTTCATTCCTTGCCTCACAGCGTTGGAACAAAGTGGAAGTCAGTGAACTGTGCCTGTTCGAGGACATATCGAGCTTAACGAATGTCGTCGGACATCGTCGAAATCGCTGGGTCAGAGTTTTTATTGAAGATGTTTCGACTGCGCCAATTTTTGATTCCTGTCCTCCTCGCATGGCCAACCTTGCAGGTGATGAGCTTTTTTCGCCAGTCCACCTGCTCCTTCCTACTCCTTTGAATTACATAAAGCGACGTCTTTGAGGGCATCCTCTTTTTCATGCCGAAGACACTCGGCAACAGGGGCCCATATTCTTGTTCCTTTGAAGCCGCTCTGCCTCGTCGGATGCGAGCGCCGAACGATATTTAGAGTCATTTGCGCGTGAAATTACATCCGGTGCAGCTTTCATTTAGAACGGCTCTAATTGAAGATCTTTTTCGTGAAACTGTAGTGCTTTCCCCGCGAATCGTTAGCCGCGCGAAATGAACCGCTCTACGTGGCTGCTAAGTCGTGCAGAAGAATTGAGGAGAGAAAGAAACAAATTAAGGGAATACCTTCACTGTGGCTTCACAATGACCTTATCAGTCAGTGTGGTAAGCGCGCCGACCAAAAGTACCCCATTCTATCTTGAGTCTTTCTCTAGGAGCCTCCTGGCGCTGTGGTTGCGGGGCCTTCTCTTTTCATTAGCAGTGGCGGTGTGCAAAGGAGGACAGAAATAGCTTATTATCTGGGTTTGACATGCTATTGCAATCTCAGTGAGCTTACGAAGGCTATACGCGTTATGACAACTGGAAAACAACCGGATCGCTGTTCAGTTTTGTCATTATATCATTCAGGGTCTGAGAAGGAGTGAGCCAACATCTGAAGACGCAGTTCTTCAATGGCGACCCTATTGAAAAATTTGCTTTCTTCGGACAAATGAATAATACGCTTTTAGAGATCGCGACATTTCAGCAGCACACCACGTTCGCAGTATGCAAGCCTGCTTAACGAATCTTGTGGTTGTAGTGTTTTTCTAGTAGCCGAAAATACTGAAACAAGTGGCTGCGTTACGTTAGCTCTTGTTTCCACTGCGCTGCTTCATTGCTGAAATGGGCCGAGGTGGGGTGGAAAAACATGGGAAGCAAGGGTTGCCGATCTAAGTGACGTTTATGTAAATGGTTCTCTTTTTCCTATTTTCAGTTACAAATACTAGCACGTGATCGCGGAGCTTACGACGACAATTTCTTACTCAGGCGAATAAGTGCGTAATACTTTGGAAGCAGCAAGTGTAACAGCGATCAGAGTTGCAGCACGTGCTGCGCATTTAACCCTGCATCCGGTCAGATTTCCGTTATCATATGCTTTCTGAAATAATGTGGTGACTGATGCCACCGCTTTGTGGCAGATTCACAGATCCGTGTCTTGGCATCGCTTTGGCTGTGGAAATGCTGAGCGCACTGTCACTGTCAGATTTTAGTAGCGCAACATCGCGGTAGCATCATCAATATGGCACATATACACCGCCCAGTCACGCGACATTTTCCTTGTCGAAAGGTGGGAAAAATTGGTGTATTTAAGTAGTTTGAGACTGCTGATGACGGTGTTGTGACCTGTGGTGCCTCAACGTCCGAAATCATTTTCACAAAGCGTCTAGGAGAATGGCTGTTCACCGCACCTGCTGGGTTGCAGAGGAGATGCTCGCCCGTAAACGCACCCATGTTTACGCAAACAAGGCACACAACCGTGAACACCGCGCCTCCAACTAAGCAGCTGCCATCGTACAGATTTCACTTCATTTTTTTCAGGCTGATCATGCTGAAGCGCTGTAACAGGTGCGTTTGTCGGGCCCGTAAGAGAAGTATCTGGCAGCGCAAATAAACCTACGGCTGTCCCATTTCATCAAATTCTACCCCCCCCCCCCCCTCTCCGTCTCCTTCCTGCCGCCGCGGTGGCTCAGTGGTTACGGCGCTCGGATGCTGACCCGAAAGACCAGGGTTCGATCCCGGCCGTGGCGGACGAATTTCGATGGAGGGGGAATTCTAGAGGCCCGTGAACTGTGCGACGTCAGTTCACGTTAAAGAACCCTAGGCGGTCGAAATTTCCGGAGCCCTTCCCTACGGCGGCGCTCATAGCGTGAGCCGCTTTGGGACGTTAAACCCCATAAACCAAAGGTATCAGCGGCTTCGTGACTTGATGGCAGAAAAGGTATGTAGTAAATGCGTCACGCAGTTGTTGATTTGAAAAAAAAAAGAGATATCGTGCGCTAAAAAGACGAATACAGGAAGAAACACACAACAGGACAGAGACATATTCGTCTCTTTACCGCACATCTTTTTAGCGCGTACGTCAAAATGGTGTACCAGCTAACCCGCCAAAAAATTCTATTGCAGTTATTGATCGCCACAAGCCTTCTGAAAATGTTCGTGCTTATTTATGAAACCGCAATAATGTGTACTGTGAGATCAGTAAGTCCTGGTTCGAACACGAAAAACCTTCATTTTGACAATGCAAGGGAGTGTACCTGAACAAAAGTATTCTGTCCTTTCGTATTTCGGTAAATTAATATTTAAATTATTTCACATCGCTCCCGGCAGGTACCACTTAACTGCATCCGTAACAATAGATGCGAGCAGAAACCTTACCCCTTTGATCTTTTCTTTCGTTCGAAACTGGTGGAAGTAAATGCGGGATATGAGCCCGAACTTATGGACCCCCATGTTAGTGCAGCGCGGCTTCTTCTATACGCGTCGCAAAAACAACTAGCACTCCGTAAAGCAGAGGCAACGAGGGTTTTCTTCAATTTGCGCCGAACGCTCATTTCCCGGATGAAAACGCAGCGGTGAAGAAACAACGCCGAGTCCCAGCTTCAGAAAAATCCTTGGTGCGTCATTCTAGATACACATTATTCGCACGCGGTGGTTCGCGCTGCCTGTTTCCGCGTGCCGGCTCCGTTTGTGTATGCAGAGAAAATGGACGGGAATAACTGAAGAGGAAGAACAGTAGAGAGAGGGGGAAGGTTAGTTCGGGGAAAGGGGGAAAGCTGGCGCTGGCGCAGGGAGCGGCAGGGGTTGTTATACATCGCTCAAAAGGGCGCCGCGCGCGGAGCAACAGGAGAGTGCGCGTGCGGCTGTGAACAAAAGCCTCTCGATCTTTGTCAGGCCCCGGGCACGCGGCCATATTTGTATTGCGCCGGGCTTCCGCATTTTCCTGTGGTTCCCGGTCGCCGAAATCACGTGCGCGACAGCCCGCTACCGGGGCTTGATTCAAAAAGGGAGATTTCTCTTCTTCTTTCCTCGCGGTTTTATTTCCTTCTTTATATTTCCTGCGCTCTGTCGTTCCCGGCGCTGTTAACTCGAGGATAATACTGAAGGGAAGAAAAGGCTCTTGGGTCCATACCTGCGTACCTGTGCGCCCTGCTCTCTCCGCCTACCTCGAAACGGGCAGCGTGTTTCGAGGCCCTGATTTATTGCTTTTGCCAACGGGGCACCGGATACAGGCAGCGCGGTCGGAGTTGATGGTAAAAAGGGGAGAACACGCAAAATGTTGTCCCCCTGCCGAAAGAACGCAGAGAAGAGGATTATTATTTGTTATTGTGTCTTTTTTTGTGACTTTACCGTGCTTGCCTCTTCGTGTGACTGTTATAATGCAGTGTGTGCGCTCAAGAACAGGAAAAATAAATGTTGGGAGGGAAAGTACAAAACGCTGAACCATTTTAGTGCGACATGAAAGCGAAGGAGAAATAGCATTTGCGTCTTTAAAGAAATAGTGAGAAAGAGAAAGGGAGAGCGAAACAGCCGTCTGGATGACTTTTGTAGAGCAGCGAAAAAAAGTTTTCGTCATTTTCCTGCTTGCTTTTTTGTTCTTCTTGGTCTACATTCCCCTTTAGCCTTACGCGTTTCGAAACCGCTCCCTTACTTTTCCCCCGTAACAAATAGCGTAACCTGGTAGCGAAGGTTATCAAGGCCTCTCTTCCCAACGGCAGACAGCGTGTCATTACCGGCGGGAGTGTCGCCACTTTTCCGTGCAGGAAGAGCGAAAAAAAATGGAGAAAAAAAGAGAAACAAGAAAGCAGCAGCGAGGCTAAACAGCTTGGGAGAAAAATTCTCCTCTCACGTGCCCCGGGGCAGCGTTACAAATATCCTCCTTTCTCTCTTTTCATTTCTTTCCGCAACGCCCGGCCGGTAGCGCTCACCGCCCGAGGAGCAACGCGGCCTTCTCTCCCCTCCCTCATAGCAAGAGCGGGACCCGTAAAAGGTGCCGTTACAAATGTCCCCTTCGTAGGGAGCGCTGCGCAGCGTCCCGAGGAGTCCGCCGCCGAGACGCCAAGAGAAGCCGTGGCCACAGGGTGAAAGTGCTGTAGCCGACGAGTGTTCTCAGCGCGCGAGGACATCTTCCCGTTCTGCCTCCTTTGCGCCACGCCACCGTTCTCGACAGCGCGCTGTTTCTACGCTCCATGTCGCCACTGAAAAATAACGTCCCACGACTGCAAAGTGGCGGCGGCGATCCCGGTCCCCTTCCTTTCACTTTATTTTTCTTGACATTTTTTTGTCTTTTTTTTTTCGGTACACCACCATGCTCGTTTGCAGAGTAGAGATCACGCTAAGAGCACACTCCGCCTTACCGGTGCTGAGTAAAGCAAACCGCAGTCGGAAAACACAAAAACAAAGAGAGAGGGGGGTGAATAAAGGAAAGAACAGCAACCACACCGCAGTGCCAGCAGACGTGGAAACAAGAAGCAAGCCCAAAGAATGGCGCGATGTAAAGGTCCCGGGGTCTCGGGCTATGTGGATCTGCCGTCGTGTGTAGCCGCCTCTCGAGGTGACGCAGTGTGATACGAGCAAGGGAGGTCGCCTTGTACTTACGGCTAACGTCGTACATGCGTCAGCGCTCTTAGGTCGGCCCAGCACGGCCGCGCGCCCTTCATCCGCTTTCGTTGCGCGTTTTTCCACGCGCGCTTTTTTTTTTCTCTTCGCGTGTGTGTGTGCCTCCGCTGTTGTTTAGCCCCCTGATAGCGGAGGCTAACACGCGACCGCTGAGTGCCGGCCGAGGTGATAAACGCGGCGCCGGATGCGACCTGGCCGGAAGTGGCCTGCATCATCTCTCAATGGAAGCCGGCCGGGCTTTCTCTTGCGGCCGACCGCTGTCCGCTCCAGTCGCCTCTCTGGACGGGATTCCAGCACTCCACCGAATCTTGGCCAAGATGGAAGAGCGGACCCACGAGGAAAAGCTTTTGCAGAGAGGAGTTCATGCGGGGCACGTTTTTTTTTTGTTTTTTTACCGGGATGGGGTGAGGGGGCTTTGCGCAATTAGTGACTCGCGATGAAAAAGTAACTCTGGGTGGTGACTACATAATATACCGCGAAAAAATATAACGACGAGTGAACCGGGCGCCTACCCCATTCTTCTATAATGTTCTCATAGAAAACGCAGGTTGAATAGAGGGGCCTCTTGGGCTTCTTTTGAATGCATGCAGGCGAACCGACAGTTTTCCTCGTTCCTGCAATGCTTCGTTAAATCAGGCTTCACTGCGGTACGTTCTTGATGTAGGTGAAGCACCTTCTTGCTTGCCTCAAAGGAAGTAGGGTAAGGTGGCTTGCTTGTAACGCGCATTTCATGCACATGGCAGTCTTCAGAACGCTTATGAATGAAATAATGGCGGGTGATTTAACGTTGCTAGGCCAAATGCGAATTAGGAGCGCTAGCATTTCCGTTTTCACTTCGGTTTTGGTTCGAGGCTTGGTTTTCAAGGTCAAGCAGGCTTCAGAAAAAGATCGCGAAACCGGACTTAAACTCCGCCTTAAGGAGTACAAGTCTGAGTTTATATGTGGAACTGGTCTCTCTAGTTTACATTCACAAATCGCTTGGGAGATCCTTGTACCACACCTGACGCAGTGGTGCAGCGGTAAAGCGATGCGCCACTGCCCTGGGATGGCAGGTGCTGCCACCGGTAGGGTTTGTGAGACCCAGGTTGTTATTCCCGAACAACCTCAAGGCCACAGAGAGAGGCTCCGGACAGACAAATATGGGCGAAATTTGATATTTGGAATTTTAGATCTCGCAGACTAAAACGCCCATGGTTTACACAAGCGCGCATTATAGCTTTGGGTCCAGTACAAGCTTAGCACGGAGAGTACCGTGCACGGTAGTGCCATCGATGGCGCTTAACAAGGAATGAAAAAAAAAGATCATAACTTTTCTTTGTTATTCTTGCTCTAGAGTAATTTGTGCGCCAACGGCCAGACATAGAAATCATAATCAGTTATAGGAAGAACGACGCTACGAGCTTCCGCATTGGAGGTTTTATACACGATAACGAACGTGCTAGTACGTTACTGCGCTCGAATTTTAGGCCGACAGCACAGTCGAGGGAGTTTCTGAAAAACAGTTAGTTACAAAATGTTGTTGTCGGTGTTCTTCTCTTCATGCTACTTCACTAACGTGAGCAGAGCGCAGCCCTGTGTAACTGCGCTTTTGTACTTTTCAGCGCTTTAGCATGGTGAGTGCGTTTTTATAATCCCGATATGCGTTTTGTAACGACGAAAGAATGCGTGCGCAATAAGTTCGGTCGACTCATTTAAATTTCTTCCCTAATTACGGCTGGTCTTTCGCTATTCGTCATTACTTTACGCGCGCCTGTTCACTAATAACTTCCTGCCGAGCACCGAGGAAGAGAAGACACATTCTAGTTGTTATTTTCTTCACAATTTCATAGGCCCTTAGATGGGAGCTAATGAGCACGACTCCAGCGTTGCGTGCGACTCGTTGAAATCAGTGCGGGCATAAAAGTGAGAAAGGGAAGATCGAGATTACATTTTAAAAAAAGGCACCTGGGCGGCCAACAAATAGCTCAGGACCCTCTGATCTTTATCCGGGTCTTGACTGACCCAGCGCAGCGTTAAGAGACCGAGCTGCGGGCGCGGGCACAGCGATCTCCGCGAGCCTGCCTAGAATTCGAGAGGGGAAAAAGTGAAAAAGAAAGAAAGGGAGAGAGATAGATAGAGAGAAGAGACTTGGACACCGTGCCAGCCAGCTTCCAGAAAAGCACGTTCAGTCCACACACAAGTGGTCCGGCTCGAATAACGTTCTTGGTTACTTTCTTTCTCCTTGGTTTCGCTTGCTCATGAGCTTCGCGGCTTTGGCTCGGTTTATCGTTCTTGTCCTCCTCTATATTTGTGCTCCTTCTTTTCACTGTTGTTCAACTTCCCCGCCTTCCTTCCTGCTTTCGTTTTTTTTTTCTTTTCGTGCGTATGGTTTTTAATGTCTCACGAAGAGAGGGCTTGTTTCTCGTGTTCCACTACATTGTAGGTTGGCAGGACTTGCTTCGTTTTCTTAAGTCCGCTTTGTTTCGTTTTTGGGAATGTGATTGTCGCTAGAGAAAACTCTGATACTTGATCGTGAGTGTATCGTCTGAGTTTCACCGTGCCGAAGAACATAAGCTGGATTCAAAAGTACCACTCAGGTTGGGCTTCCGTTAGGCTATTCTTGTCTCGCTCGCAGTCTAAGCTGTACGCTGTGTTAGAAAGGAAGGTAATTAGAGGTAAGAAAAGTTTCCAAGGGGGCGAGCCAAACTGGAGGAAAGTAATAAAGAAACTTACTGCAGACTTTAAAACGCCACCAACCTCAATCCTCAGCACCGACATCCCCTTCAAAGAACAAGTTTCGATCGTGCTTTGGCAATCTACTTGTTTGTTCTGTTATTCGAGTGCATTTGCTGGCAACTTCAACCATAGATGGCTTTGTCACAGACTAGTGGCAATCTGGTCGCAATTATGCTGCACATTGAAGGCTCTGCTTCTACTTGTTTTTTTTTAAGTACCAATGCACTTGAAACCAGTACTAACTTTGGCCAGCTGAAGTTTGAGGAACATATTTCTCGCATTTATTTCGACCTGTCCATTGGTGTGACCGCATTGAGATGCAGTGCTTGGTTTTCTGCGTTTTCGCACTGATCTAATGGTCAATGTGCCACGCTATGCGCATACATAGTGGCGTTCTCTGTTGACAGTGACGAAGTTTCTTCAATATGCGTTTCATTGCTATCACGTCCTTCACGTTTGAAGATGATGATCTTTCTTTTTTATGGCGCAACGGCAGCTTTGGCTATACAGCGCCATGGAACAATGTATTTCTACCTACACAGGCTGGTGTGAAAGGCCCACTTCCCATGCATTTCACCCCAGAAAAAGCCGAGCACCAGGCCAGAAGGGGGGGGGGGGGGGGGGCAGGGGGGGGGGGGGGGCATCACCTGTGTGTGTCCGGCGGCACCGTGGATCGAACCCCGCACCTACCGAATGCGTATAGGATGCTCAAACTACAGGGCCACCGATACGGCGTCTTTTGCGTTTTGCTGCTGATGGCACTCTTTCTGCATTTTCATGATTGCTTTCTGGCTTCGTTTCGCAAGTTTTCTTTTGCGCTAGTGCAATGCAGAAAAAGGAGGAAACGATGCTTACGGACTGCTGCACGAACTGACTGAACTGTTATTAAAAGCTCTGTATAATTTCTTGAAGCCATTAAACTTCTCCCGTCAGAAGTGCATGATTATTTGAATACCGAATTAATTACGCACGTTCAGCCGCGACATTCTTGCTGGTAAGCAGTTGGCGCTACCGTTCTAGGCAAATATGTCGGACAAGATAAAAAAACGCATCTTGCACTAATTCCATAACTATTTGCGAAGTTCACTGTAAATCATGAAAAAGAAAAGTATTCCCAGAATGGCACTGTAGAGACAGCCCAAAATGGCCGTCTCACATCGAAAGGAGCGCACAAAACTGGGCATACATTTACGCTTTATTAATGTTATAACCGAATAAGCTAGAACCGCGTGGCATAATTTATAAGCGTGCACCAAGGATGGTTTACTAAGATAAATAGCCCGGAACTCTCCACATCCTATCAACTATAGTTAATAACAATAAGAAGAAAAAACAGCTCCCAAGGCACGGTTTGCTAGCGTTCTAACGTCCGCGTCAAAAAACTCGAGGCACAGCGTGTCCCGCGTGGTTAGTGCGCTTAAACAACTGGGATTGCGTGGATAAAAGAACAGCACTGCGTAAAGAGAATTGTAGTGGCGGCAGGTACTGGTTGCTGAACAAACGTTATGCACGCCGATAAAGAATTCAGTTCGTGTTTATTTAAAAACGACACAAACTTTTCAGTTGTTTCATCGTCGTTGTTGTTTAGCTAGGCGCAAATTCAGCAACGCACTTTCTTGCATCATACACTTGATTTTAGGTTTTGGCTGTTGCGCACCAAAATTTATTATTATACTGCTCATGAGTTTAGTTAAACGTATTTTCTCTCATTAACTATTAAGGCATGTCCAGATAAATATTTCCTAACTCCAGCAACGAGCGCAGTTTGCCCCGTGATGCACTTGCTAGACGGAAACAAATAAAAGAGTACTAAACAATGCTCATGATTTCTGTAAATAATACTGCTCATATATAATAATGCAGTAATTTCCGCAAGCTTCTCTTCTCAGAGACCGCATTGAGCTATAGCACCGGATGTTTCAGCGAACACTTTCAAAAAATTTCAAAAATAGGCTTTTTAGGGTAAAATTATACCTTATGCGGCATAGTATTACCAGCGTTGGCGGACACCAGAAAACTGGTGAATCTTCTTAAATAGTGAGCTGGTTTTCTAATTTCTAATAAATGACTTTTCAACTAGCAGAGTTAGGCACTTAGTTGCAATTAGAAATTTGTAGCCGGTCGTCAGTAATAGCCATATCAGTTTTCAGCATTCCTAAAACGCGATTACCCTCGTCGCTGTGGATCGACAAAATTAGACTGCATCACGAGAAAATACATGCGCTTTCGAAAGCATGCAGGCAAAGCAACCCCTCCAGTGCAAGTAACTACACGAAAAGGCCAAATTTTGTCGAGCCACAGCGCCAAAGGTAATTGCATTTTCGAAGCTCAAAAACTGATATGGCTATTACTAGCGATCGGCTACAAATCTCTAATTGCAACTAGGCGTCTAACTCTATTAGTTAAAATGTTAATTATTAAAATTAGTTAACCAGCTTACTACTTAAGACAACTCACCGGATTTCTGCTGTCCGCCAACACTGGAAATACTATGCCGCAAAATCCATATTTTTGCCTCAAAAAGTTTATTTTGGAACAATTTTGAAAGTGTTTGCTGGAACACCCGGTACTATGTTGAATTTTAGTGTCGCCGAGCGATTTTAATGGCTTCTTATTCGAATGTGTTCTCTCTTGCCCCATTTCAGAAGTCACTTGTTGATTTACCAGGTAGAACGAAGGTCGAGCAGCGGATATTTCTCTCCTACACAGCTACAAGTCTACCGCGTATACTGTTGCCAAGCTCACCGACCGTCATATAAGTTTGTAGAATGCGACTTTGCTGGAGAAATTTCAATTTATTTGCATCCGGAAAGCGTAGCTTGATATTGAATGACTCAGTCTGTAATAGCAAAACTCAAATACTTTTCTATTCTATTCTATTCGTATATCTTTTCCTATCTCTGTGCCGAGAAGACGATTAAATCAAGTTTTTTCTTTAATATTGCATTTCCTAAACTTTTTTTACAGCCGGTGCAGGTTGCTTTACACATGTCACGAATGTCAGTGGAAGACTACATGGAATGCCGAAGCGCATCGCAGGCTTTTTATTTTAAACACATGTAATCGCTCTTTCTTGCTGTGCAAAAGGTTCGGTAAATGCGAAATTTTCAAAAAGTTTTGTCTATTCCGATAAACAACTGTGAGCTACTGGTCTCTTTGAGGAGCGCAAGAAAAACACAATTAGGCTAATAAATTACGAGTGAAAATTTTCTTTTTTCACTTAAATTTGAAAATGTTTTCATTTTTATAACTGCTGGCACCTTCTTTCAAAGCGTATAGAGCATCATTACGCGTTTTGAGCAAGCAAGCAACTGAGAAGCGCATGCCACTTGGTATTCTTTTTGACAGTATTAGCCTTGAAAAAGTTGTACTATATTGTGCATTTGAAAGCACCTTGCCTGCCCTCTTGTTTCAAGTCAATGTAAAGGTGAACTTTTGACACTCATGAGAAGGTGAGGCTCGTCGTCATTCGTAGTCCCCTTAACCAAACACGCTAACCCAGAGATGTCTCGGGCGCGCGTTTACCGATGCGAAAGCGGGACGCTGAATGTTACAAAGCACCCCAGGAATCAGCATAAATCACAGCTTCCAGACATGCGCGTTTTTTCTTCTCTCCCTCTCTCTCTTTCATTCTGTTCTTTTAGCGCTCAAGGAGGCTTCTTTTCTGGCGCATACATTTCCGGTGAGGCAGCGTTAGGCAAAGCGAATGCCGAATACGTGCAAGAAATCAACGATAACGAAAGAAAGAAGACAGAGAGGGAGATAAAAGGAAAGAAAGAAAACAAAAGGAGCAAATTGAGGAGCTTTGCGCGCAAACACTATAGCGTGTGTGCGGCAACTCGGTAATTTCCCCGCGGAATTTCCTTGCGGTTTGTTTACACGGCCACCAGGCATCCAGCAGCGGCCGACGTTTCTTGGGCGGTGCTGTTCCGATGAGAGGAACTTTCGGTGTAACTGGCTGGATGCTCCTGCGCGCCGCGTCTCTTCTCCCTGCAGCTCCGGCGCATCCTTGCTCCTCATCCTCCTCCTCGCACGAATCCGGCTGATGGCAATGTAAACGTGCCACACTACATTCGCCGCTCAGCTCACCTCCTGTAAATATTTTAGCGGCGGCTGGGTCGGGGAGTCAATGCCGGCTGGAAGAAGAGGCGGCGGCCTTTCTTGGCTATTCCGCCGTTGGCGGGCTGAGTTAGTCGCACCTGCTCGCTGGTGGTCGAGTTTGCCGTGATCATTGTGGGAGCGGTGTCAATATTAGCCGGCGCAGGCATTGCGAAGCGACGTGCAACGCGCGCCAACGCAAACCGCTCCCAGGTTTTATTTATCGCCGGCGGAGGAGAAGAGGGGGAGTGAAATTGGGCATTGCGGCCCTTGGGTGGAGGCAGGCGCGTATGCTCAGATTGGGTATACTTTCGCAATTTAACGCGGCACGCGAGTAGTCCTAGCAATTATTTTGGTCAGCACGGAGACACCCAGGGATTTAGTTTTTATTTGCATTGCCCAGTGGTTGGCCGCTCCCGTGTACAGAAGCAGGAGGAGGAGGTATGGGAGAGAGGAGAGGCTGTGCTACTCGAGGAAAACGCCACTGGTATATAGCGGTGGTGCTCTTCAGTGAAGGGAAAGAGGTACGAATGTTTGTCGCGAAACCACAATATAGAGCAAAAAAAAAAACCTCTAGTGCACAGATCTCTGTGAGCGAAGAGCAAATGCACTGAAACCAAAGTGTCAGAGTCTCCGGTGATTTGTTGCTTGCTCAACACGTGGTTTAGTAAGAAATATCTCTTTGAGTACGTTCTACCAGCCAGGTAAGGAAAGGACAAGAAACGGAGTCGCACGCGACGACTGGACGTCCGTCTCTTAGACTGGTTTCGTTTTCAAGTATGCACCAACTGGCCCAAATTTAGACTCTCGCGCAATGCTGCTAATTATTCATAATTTATAGTACGTCGCCGGAAGGAAAGACGTGCGTACAGCAGGTTTTTGGTAGTAACTCACGCAATTAAATTACGTTCCTGTGGTTGTATTTAAACTACAGTACATTTGTCACCCAGCTTTCGCTTGAACTCTCACACTAGGCGTTGAGCACTTGCCACTGTTGTAAAGCGCATTTTTTTGCGCATTTTTTCTAAATGCAGCATGTAAAAACAACAATCATCTCACCCCGAAGTTATGAAAACGGTGAGAATTAAAAAAAAAACAGCAGCTAACAAGTACAGCATGATGTCCAGCTTGAATTTAACTACGCTTCTTGCCTGTCGAGTTTAGCCATCGATGCATTTCATTAGCGGAGGAAGCCTGGCCTGTAGCTTTATTTGCTAATAATAAATGATGTACAACGAAATCATTGTTCATTTAACGCCAGTATGTTTTGAAAGTTGACCGTGAGCTCCTCCGAGTTGCTTGTTCGGAGGAGTTCTTACGACACGCGTGCGAGTTGTTTCACTTAGCTGCCGCCTGTTCTGTTATCTGTGCCTCGTGGTCCACGGTCGGTCTCAGCAGTTCTGCGCAATTAATTTATAGATGATGCTGAGGCGCCTGTTTGCTCACTTACAGGACGCATCCAACGTAATTGGTTGTTCAGTTGGTTCGTGTCAGCTTGACCCGAGCGTCCTCGGTGTTGATTTAGAGGCACATTTTTTTTTTGAGGTGTTTCTTTGCAGAGGTTTGTGAGCTTCATGGGTTTATGGGTAAGAAAAAAAAAGAGGATTGTTATCGTACCATTTGTTTTGCTCTCGTATCGTGTGTTTTCAAGACGCTCGGATCTCCGCAAGCACGGGAGGATGACAAAGTGAATTTTACCATGACGGCGTTCAGTTGTTTTTGTCTTGTCCTAGCAAAGTAATGGATATATTGATAGCCTCCGGCGACATCAGTAGCGCGCGTAACTGCATAGTGTGAGAGGATGTCCTCCGGTTCTTGTATAATGATGTCTTCTCCTGTCTGCCTTCTCAGGAGACAAAAAGAATGTAGCAACTTGGTGAACTTCCGCCCTCCTCTACGAGTATGTGTGCGAGAAATGGAGTTTAAGCCCTAAGCATGACGATATAGAATTCTACTAAAATTGAAGATCTTTCATAAATTTGAATGGACATCACACTTTTCGCTGCAACATATCTTTGACGCTGGGGGCTATGCCATTACTCGCTAAACCATTCCTTGACTTGCGTCCGAATGCAATATATCAGGAACACCGAAGCAATCCCAAGCACCCCTCTCTGCCGCGCCTATCTATAGCACGGCGTCGCCCTAGAAACCAGACAGCATTCGTCGTAGCAAGCGCACGTGCATAATACACGACGCCTCGAAAAACTGTTCATGACTCTTGAAAAATTGTCGACACCGCAGTTCGCATTCACAGATCTCAAAAATGATGTATTCCAAAGCTAGCGCTGAAGTCATTTCTTTCGGTACACACCGTACTTTTTTTGTGGGCATTATCATCAAAGCACTGTGGGGAATACACGCGCATGTACACATGATAGCATGGAATATCAATTTACTCCGGCCTTTCGTATAGCAGAGACTTTGCATCAGAAATATTAAAGACACAACCTTCACCTGATTAGCTTAGCATCGCTTGCGACAATATATATGCGGTACTTAACAGGCTACGTTATCTTCACTTTGCGTCAGCAGTGATGTTGACAGTTTTTAGCCCTCTGATTAAGCTCCTTTGAACTCTTTAAAGGAACCCATGCCTCGGTACTCCACACACTGCGCATACAAGAAGCCAATTATACGTAATCCCTTAGTCTACAACTTCACACATGTTACTGAAAGAAGCGTAGCCCGCCGGCAGTCTACTCGCTCTCGCTCTTCAAGCTGAGCACTTTGCGCACTCTCAGAGAGAAAAAAAAAGCGTCTCTGAGATTTCTCGCCACTGTGACGGCACCGAGCAGGTAGGCCTTCGCGTTCGTGTTTTTCGACAGAAAACTCGTTTGACCTGCTCTCCTTGCAACCGGACCTGCAACCGAACTCGAGATATACCTGACTGTTGTGCAGAATGAAACGCGGTTATTAAAATCTAAGCCTATATTGTGTATGTACGCCTCCTGGCAACCCACGTACGTTCGCCGACGCAGATGCTCCATCCTCTTTGGAGGCCCGGAACTCTCCTCGGCTGCCCTCTGTGCCTGCTATTATTAGGCGGCGCAGTGCACTCTCCGTTTGACTGTGTCCTTATGACTAACGTCTAAAAGAAGTAGCGCTGATGTTGTCACGGTTTAATTCGCTTCATCCGTCTCCCCTCTCTCTCTATTAAATGATTTTTTCTCTCATACTTAAACTGAGATCCAACAAACAAAAAATGTTTAAGGCTGCGTAGTCTCTTCCGAACAGATGGCTGTCCATGTCATGTTGCCTTGTTCTGTGCAGTAAATTCGTATCTGCACGATTTCTACCGCTTATGCAGCGTTGAGCTTGTGCGCAACGCACAGAAGCCTTAATCTACAACTCATGAGCTCCTCAACATTATTGATCGAATATCTTTAACGAACTACGACATAAGATTTAAGCACTACCCTAACTTTACTGCTGAAGTTGTCGAGCAATGCCGCACGTGGCGCCCACAATAACTGCAGCTGTTTTAGTGCATCATTTCTCAATCTAAATTTGCCACACCCCTCACAAAACACCGAAACGACATGACGGTGACATTCACATTCTACACTTCCGTGTACCCGCACCTTATTGCGTACGGAGTCTTCCTTTCCAGTCTCCGTGCCTCCGACATCGCTGCCTAGGCCAGGAAGAGCCGAGAGTCGGGGGTGTATGGGGGGGGGGGGGGGGGGGGGGGGGGGGGAGGGCTACGGGGGTGAGGCGAGGGGTGGATAGTCCTCTTCAAGAGTGGAGGCACGCCATGCGAATCTCTGCTGCTCGCGGGCTGCACGACCGCCCGCGCGCTGAGCCGGGGGTGGAGGCGAGAGGATTCTACGAGGCACGAAAATAGTACACCTCGCGCTTTGTTTTCTTGGCTTCTCCCCCTCCTCCTCCCCTCACCGTCGTCTCCATCTGCCTCCCGCGAGCGCCAGAACACAAAGGCATCTTTCAGGGCACGATTCATCACCCCTTGCTGTCCGTCTGTGCCCGCGCGCGAGGCTTCCAACTCGACTCGGTCACCCCGCCAAGGAGGTCGAGGCGGCGAGACGCGCTCAGTGTGAGTGCGGCGTCAGCCAGCCTCCTGACGCGCCGAATAGACGGTCTGGTTCTGTCAGCGGGCCACTTACTAGTTTGGCAGGGAGGCTAACTAACGCGCCTCCTCTACGCAGTCAGCTCATTAGGCGCTATCTTAATGCTCACTCGTGAGGAAGTCCCAATCTTCTTCGTCTGCCTTTCTGAATTCGCGCCGAAGCTGTCGACGTTTTTTGTTGTCGTCTGTCGCAGTCTTCTTTACATACAACAGCTTAGTCAATAACAACATCGACCGTTGCCAGCTGCGCCGGAAACGCAGTTACAGAACGCGAGCGCGAGTATTTTGCTTTCGCTGGTGAGTGTACCTCAGCTCTCGTGAGGCGCTGTTCTTCTAATTTAAAAGGAACACACGGACAAGCGCTTGCTCTGGGCATGCTCAGTCGTCGTCATACAAAGCAGGGTTTGGAAGCGCGTGGGGAGGTATGTTCGAAAAGAAAAATACAGAAATAAAAACCGACACGCAGTTCGAAGCGAAGTGCATAAACGAGAACTTCCTCCGCGCTGGTCTGGTTTAGTCTCTTCATAACTTAATTCTTTCCATGTTGAGTGCTTACGTTATCTTGCTGTCTGTGAAATATTTCTTGCTTTAGTATCCGTTGCCAAGGACCGCATCCTGGCGTAGCTTTAAAGCTTTTCAAGGGGTCTGACATAACCACTTATCTTGTCATTTACTCCGCAGTAGTCATCGATGCTTTTGTAAATATTACGCAGATGTCATGGGGCCAGCGAAGACGCCATGGTCCTCTTTTCGCGCCCGATGGGCAAGTCGCCAAGATTTTTTATTACGTTTCGCTCCAGAAACTGGCCAGAACGCGGAATGGGCTTCGTCGTTGCTTTCAGTCCACTTTTGTGGCACATTGTGCACACAAAAAAGCTTAAATAGCTGCATTATAGCTTTATCTTTTAACCTATCTCTCTCTTAAAAATGGCTCACAACAGAAGCAGGGACACCGGTGCCCCAGAAATTTTCCAAAGAGATCACCATTCATAAAATTCGGGCAACTCGGAAGCGTTATTGAGGGCGCCTGTCTGATTTTTTAAGATGCTGCAGGCTAGTATGAAGCTCCATGTATGCTGGAGTGGACTTCACGCGCGAAACACCAGCTTGGCACAATCCTAATGTATAATTTGTTAAAATAATTAATTCAAGCACAGACGCAGGGACCGTACCATCGCTCTCTAGTGGACTTCATCAAATCAGCTAGCCTTTTTCCATTACCTTAATCATTACTACATCTGTCATCACAGCTTCACCCATCATTGATGCCCTCAGGCAATAAATTTTGCTTCAGAAAATCACTGTGGCAAGTAAACATCGTATTTAAATAAAGGGGGGGGGGGGCTGAACCAGCGGAAGCAAATTTCCGGCCATAATTGATTCACGAGGTGAATCGTACTATCCTGCTGTTGTTCTTTTTGACATCCATCCCATAAGGACATTGCGGGCAGTACATTACATGACGTAGGGGGCCTATCAAAACACAACTGCAATGCTTAAAATTTTGACAGTCATTTGCAAATGTTAACGTCAGTATTAGAGCTTATACGCAGGGTAGCGTACAACAAAATTCCAACGCAACTACTTAGAAATCGGAGCATAAAACGCATATAATCAGCGGAATCAGCAATGTTTTTGTTCATAACGCTACCGGCATGAAATAGCCTAGTAGTACAAATGAGGTCGCTGTTTATGTTGTTTATTAGATTCGAAACAATATTAGTGCGAGAACGAAGCTTTGTAGCACATCTCGTTTCGCCTGTCAGAAAAAATGCTAATTTGTGAAGTGTACAAGTAACATCTATAACTGGAAAATTGATATTCCAATCTTTTTATTCCCTTATCAGGTTAAAGAGAGTTAGCTTTATTGTTAGGCGAATATGCGCAGCCTTATGAAAGGCTTCTGCAAAATTAAGAAACATCGCGTATTTTTCGTTATATGGCATATTTGTTGAGATGAGCGAGAGGTTGCTCGGGATGAGCAACATGGGTCGCACAATCCCTATACCGGTGGCTGTGATAGCAAAAGCCAACAGCCAGTGCAGTGACGCCATTGCGCTGGTAGTGGTACCAAGACTCATCGTCATCTATGAATGTTCAGCAGAGAATGCCCAGTTCTGCATATAAGGGCATTAACTCACTAAAGATATCACGTGACACCCTTAAGGCGGAGCTTGTTCAGTTTAAGATAGAACACCTGCTTTCGCATGTCTCCTCGTTTTAACTACGTTAAACCCCTACCAATTTTAATTACCTCCTTCTGAGGTTCACATTCGTTCGATTCTTTCCAACACATCAGGTCACGTCCTAACTCGAGCTCTGAGCTAAAGAAGTGCGCTGCTGAAATTCATTCGTGCTCTGCTTCCGCGTTTTCATCACTTTTGGCTTCTCAATGTACTTACATGTACTCGCTCTGCGTTACTACTCGTTAATCTCATTTATTTTTTTCCACAGTACCGAGCTGGATTCACTTCCGGTTTACGTCGGGACGTTTTCTAAATCTTTAATTGTTACAGACTTCTCGGCTAACTGTTGCCAGACGCAAGCCGTATAGGCGCAGGGGCCGCTTTACGCTGAGCTGCGAAAGCGAACACTGGACATTTTTTTTTTCTAACTGGTCAGCCCGTGCGGTGCTAACGCGTGCCGGTGCTTCGGCTAGAGCAAAAGAAACTCGGGAATCGAGATTACCTAACAACATCTAATTATCTACACGCAACAACAAAACAAGGTAAAAAACTGCAAAGGAATCTACACAGTTCAAAACAAGGAAAAGCGAAAAGAACGAGGAGGATACTGCGAGCGAACTACCACAACTATGCGATAAACACAAATTGTACGAAACAGAAACGTTTACAGTGTTATAAAATAAAAGACTGCACATACGATGTCGAGGCGGTGTCTTCGGAGCGCCCCACCACAGCCGCCCACCACAACTTGGCCCCTCTGTGTCCTCACGGGATTACTCCCGAACTTCGATGAAGGGGCCTCCTTCCCGGGTCGGTCAGTGACCGAGGGGAAGGGGAAGTGGAAGAAAATGACCACAACCCTCTCACGTTCGGACAAGTCCCAGAAAGACACGGTCTTTGGCAATCTTAGAGCTTTCATTTTTATTTTATTTATTCGTGCCCAGTTTCTGTGCAGAAAATTATTCTATCGGTGTAGGCTACTGGAGAACTCCACTGAGGCTCCCACTCTTCGGTGGTGGATAATAATTGGTTTTTGGGGGAAAGGAAATGGCGCAGTATCTGTCTCATATATCGTTGGACACCTGAACCGCGCCGTAAGGGAAGGGATAAAGGAGGGAGTGAAAGAAGAAAGGAAGAAGAGGTGCCGTAGTGGAGGGCTCCGGAATAATTTCGACCACTTGGGGATCTTTAATGTGCACTGACATCGCACAGCACACGGGCGCCTTAGCGTTTTTCCTCCATAAAAACGCAGCCGCCGCGGTCGGGTTCGAACCCGGGAACTCCGGATCAGTAGTCGAGCGCCCTAACCACTGAGCCACCGCGGCGGGGCATCGGTGGCGGACCAGCTACCTTTTGAAGACAGTTTTCTCCCTCCTCCTACTCGAATGTGTCTTGTTTTCTTTGTTTTTTTTTTCTCAGCTCTTGTCCGTTTATCTCTTTCTCGCATTGTGCTATAGCAAGCCGGATTCAATTCTGGTTTTTCCATAGCCTTACAAATATTTTACTCTTCAGTGTAAAATATGCGTCTCCCGTTTTCATTTCGAGAATGATCCTTGCTTCGTACCCTTCGTTGTCTTTTTCATAAAGCGTGGCTTGCAGATACTAACTCATCCGCTGCGGTGTATGTGGCCTGTACGATATATTCCACGTGACGCAATTTCTCAGAAAGAGCGGTGAAGAATAGTGCACTCATCTGCTAACCAAAACTATTCCGTCTAAGAGAAATTGCGCACCTGCTAGGCTAACAAACTACAGCGGCGTTCTCTTCCACCTACCGTCCCAAGATTCAGCTAATGCACAGACAGTTGGTGCGTTTTGCAAACCCTTCTTTGAAGCGAGAAATCACTTACATTAATGCTGAACCCAGGTCCTTGGTTGCATCAGAGCAGCCACATTCTGAATTTAAGGCTAACATGGGAGGGTTGTGTGCTGGGAGAAAGTAGTCAACCAGTGGATTTGGTCACCATGTGCTCGCGGCAACGAGCATACCTCGCGCGCGACGGCTGTTCCCACAGGGCTGCTTGGGAGTTGCCAACATTGCCGTCGAGCCGTTAGCGCGAAATACTTTTCTACGCTTCGCGGAGTGACCAGGACGTGAAAGACATTGGGATCGTGGAAAATGAATTTGTGCATCTTTCTTGCTGCCTAAAGTTACTGGCATGCATCGTGTCGAGCGTGAAGATGGGACGATTCTCGCATAGACAGTTCAACGTGAAAGATAACAAGTGACAATGGATGGACAAGTAGAGGTGTGGTCTTTTCTGTAAGCTCAGCAATATGTTCACATCGCCGATAAGACGTAGTGATAACAGCAGCCGATTCTGCCAGCGCCTGTACGGATCCAGTGTTGAGGTTCTTTCACTGTGAAGGGGACTGATCACCAACCGCCCTTGTGATCTCTACGTAATCGCGGATACTTTGGGGAGCGCCAAGACTTCGCTGAATGCACTCGTTCTTCGAACTTTAAACAAACATGCATACAAATAAACATGCATGCAAATAATCCACTTCTGACCCGCACAGCTCAGATCTGTATGATTTATGCGACGTAAAGCGAGCGAAGGTAAGTTAATAATAATAATTGTTTTTTGAGGAAAGAAATGGCGCAGTATCTGTCTCCTATAGCGTTGGACACCTGAACCGTGCCGTAAGGGAAGAGATCAAGGAGGGAGTAAAGGAGGGAGTGAATGAAGAAAGAGGTGTCGTAGTGGAGAGCTCCGGAATAATTTCGACCACCTGGGGATCTTTAACGTGCACTGACATCGCACAGCACACGGGCGCCTTAGCGTTTTTCCTGCATAAAAACGCAGCCGCTGCGGTCGGATTCGAACCTGGGAACTGCGGCGGATCAGTATTCGAGTGCCCTAGCGAAGGTAAGTGCTGGCTGCGTTTTTACGGAGGCAAAACGCTAAGGCGCTCGTGTGTTGTGCGATGTCAGTGCACGTTAAAGATCCCCAGGTGGTCGAAATTATTCCGGAGCCCTCAACTACGGGTACCTCTTTCTTCCTTTGTTCTTTCAGTCCCTCCTTTATCCCTTCTCTTACGGTGCGGTTCAGGTGTCCAATGATATATGTGACAGATACTGCGCCGTTTCCTTTCCCTAAAAACCAATTATTATTTTATTAAGTGCTTGCTTTTTTTCTGATTCTCTTTTACTCTAGCTCTAACAGTACGTTAGCCACATTCTGGAATCTGCATAATAAAAATTGGTTATCGCGAATAGAAAAGTACACCATCTGCCTCGCTCGCAGTAGCCACCTCAGCCACACTAATCGCACCGCACAGGGGAGGAAATGATGAAGGAGAAAAGCAGAAGGCGCCCGATGTGCCTTGAATGTAACGGCGTCTACTGCATGTTTGCCCTCGTGGACGACCGCGGCCGTGTACCCATCCTTTTTGGTCCGGGACAGTTATTACGCATATTCTTTCCCCCAAAGCAAATTTTTTAGTGGGTTTTGTGGAAATGGAATGGCGCAGCAACTATCTCAATACTGATTGGACACCTCAACCGCGCTGTGAGGGAAGGAAGGAAAGGGGGAGTTAAAGAGGGAAAAGAGAGAGCTGCCTTAGTGGAAGGCTCCGGAATAATTTCGACCACCTGGAGATTTTTAACGTGCCCTGACATCGCACAGCACACGGGTGCCTTTTGTGTTTCGCCTCCATCGAAAGCCGGCCGCCGCGGTCGCGTTTGAGCCCAGGTGCCCAAAGCCACAAATTCAATAGTGTGGAGAGAAGACGAGAGCAAAAGAGGTGAAGGAAACCATAGACAAGGATGAAGCACCACCAAAACAACGGGGCAGGGTGTACGCGGCGGTGCGTATGTGCCTTGTAAAAATGAAAATAAAATTTGGTTCTTGGGGAAAGGAAATGGTGCATTATCTGTCTCACATATCGGCGGACACCTGAACCGCGCCGTAAGGAAAGGGATAAAGGAGGGGGTGAAAAAAGAAAGAGGTGCCGTAGTGGAGTTCTGCGGAATAATTCCGACCACCTGGGGATCTTAAAGGTGCACTGACATCGCACGGGACACAGCCGCCTTGCACTACCTTCGGCGTGTTCAGTGTCAGCGCCCACCCGCGACCAGGTAACCACCTCGCGCACAAATCTAGTTCCTTGCGCCTCGTTCAGCCTTCGTTGTCATCAACTGGGACATGCGGTCGTAGGATGTTGGCAAGCACTTCAACATGCTTCGAAGCGCCTCTCGGATGCTGCACGTAGGTCGGAGACCGGAGCCTGCAAATAGGCGGCGGATAAAACCAATGCCCTCTGCAGAACTTCAGGAGCACGCGTTCATGGCGCTGCCCGCATACGTGTGACTCTACAGCAGCCGAGAGTCTGTGCCCACACATTGCAGAGACAAAAATTAAGAACCAAGAAGAATGCGGGAAGCAGCAGTATCAGTATCACATGTCCGGCTTGATGACGCTTCAGATTTTATTGTAGCCGTGTCAGTACAACAAACTTCTCACGCTTCTGACCGGAGTTTTAAAGACCCCTAATGACATCAGCGTTTTGCACTACCCCAGCTGTCATTGATATTGGCATCACCACAGGAGTAAACGTCCGGCGAATTTCGTTTTATTTTCGTAACTTTGAAGTTAAAATTTACGAGCTCAACTTAAGTAAAGCTTTATTTAGGGTTGAAAATGGCCTGTTAACGAAGAGTGTGTACAGTTGTTGACAAGCCACTGCGGTGGCTCAGTGGTTATGAGGCTCGGCTGCTGACCTGAAGGCGCTGGTTCGATCCCGGCGGCGGCGGTCGCATTTCGATAGAGGCGAAGTGCTGGAGGCCCGTGCACTGTGCGAATGCGCGAACTGTGCGAATGAAGAGCCCCAGGTGGTCGAAATTATCCGGAGTCCTCCACTACGGCGCTCCTCGTAGCCTGAGTCGCTTTGGGACGTTAAACCCCGTAAACCAGACCTAACTTCTTCAGTCCGACTCAGGGAAAAGAAAAAAGCGTGGAGTTGAACATTTTTGCACAGATACCTCATAGTTTGGTGTTAATGTCTCTTCAAATCGCTGATTGTGTTCTTTGAGCGCGCTGAGGCGCTAACCTCGAATTGCTTTCGTCATGTTCCGTATCTGGTTTTATGCCTTCAACGGACCTGTAACGCCGCTATCTCCAATTCCAAAGAGTATCTACGGGGGCCAACGTCAGGAGGTGGTACTGTCGCCCAGGTGAGCCACTGCGAGCTGCCAGAAGGACATGAGAGCCAAGTTTCGAATCTGAGCTCGGGGAAGCACGAAACAATTATCGTGCCTGGCTGGCACTCTGCTCGTGTACAGCAAGCGCAGCCGCCGAGCACGATTAAGCTGTTCTTTCTGCACTTTGATGTTGCGTCCACGTGCTTTCGTCATAGGCGGCTTGTCAGAACCTGGCGCAGTACTGAATACATGATTAAAGGTTCGCTCTAGAATAACTGCGCTCTCGACGAATGTCACGCGCCTGCTCTCTGTGTGTGATTCTCATCTGGCTCATCTGTTCCCGTCGAATGAAAAATTAAGCACAACCCTCCCCCACAATTGCACAGTGCTGCAAGAACTGGTACCTTCTTTTCCTGACGTCATGTTTAACGCCTGGGCCGTTAATGACGGTGCGTGTGGCTCTTTTACCTTTGCGACTTCTAGGAAAATGTGGTGAGGAAAACTCTGGCAGCGAAAAACGTGCGTATTACACAGGACGTCCGTTGTAACTTGAACCTACTCTCAGCTGCGACAGGAATAGAAAACTCTGTGTGTATAATGCAATGGTAAAGAAACAAGGGGTGTCACTGTTGATGGTTGTCTCATGTTGGTAACATAGGTTTCAAATAGCAAGTTTGTGTTTTGCATTGTATAAAATTTCCTCTCAGAAAGATGTCGAATATCAAAAATTCATCTAATATGCAGCTTCGAAAATATTCCATGTTGAGGATGGTGTTCTCGATAGACTACTTTTTTTTTGTAACAGGGGAGTAATTACTCCCTTCTTATAAATTCTACTCCATCTCCGGAGATTTTCTTAAAATATTTGACCAACACTGTTCTCTTAATAATCAGTTCACTCTCGCCCTGCTATACTCTAAACGTCCCGGTTAGCTCAGTTCATAGAGCGACTGCTCCGGTGAAGGTGTGGTTCCGGGTTCGAACCTCGGACCAGGAAGAATTCTTCTTTCGAAACTTTCAGAGAAACTTCGAAGTTTCTGTGGAAGTTGTATAGCCTTCCTTTGTACCCGTATGGCTGCGCTTGGGTGGATGACAATGACTAATAGCTTCCTTATTACCAATTCTACTCAACCTGGGAAATTCCCCTAAAAGATTTGACCTTCTTTTTTTGTTTTGTTTTGTTTTCTTGCATGGCGACTACGGCATCATAAGCTGACCAGCCAACGCTCTTTCTTGACGCCGAAAGTTTGGTTAAGATGGGGGTGTCCGGCGCGTCCCACGGACAACCATAAACAAACGCAGATATACGAGTGTAGCATAACATCAGCGTAGACTCGTCTGCCAAAGCCCTTATACCCAGCTGAGGACACCATCTTTATCCTCAAAATGCGAAGTGAAGCTCCCCCAATTCCCCCAATTCCTCCGATTCCTCGACATCAACGGGGAAAGTGGGGATCTTGTGTTACCTACGTGACAACACCTTAGGATGTTTTCCTTCTTTAGTCACCGTTGGCGCAGTGAGGAGAGAGTGAGTGAGGGGGGGGGGGGGCGGCTTTTAGGTCAAACTAAGACTAGACAGGTGGTCGGAAATGACCACCTACGCTAACCAAACCCGTAAACCCGTTGGGAGGTAAAAATAAAAGTGGTCCAGCGTTACGACGTGAAGGTCCGTTTGCTGCGCCTAACAAGCTGTCTAAGCTTTGCAGAATCACAGCTCCGGAGGCTATCCAGCAACGTGACAGCGGCAAGAAGCACAGACGGCCTTTTGTTGAATGCGCAGAAGGTGTAGTCTATCAAGTGCCGTTAAGTTGTGGAAAAACGTATCTTGGACTGGCTGGTAGATGCGTAAACGAGGGGTTAGAGAACACGCAAAGAACGTAATAAATGCTCGTGAAGGAAAATATTTTGAAGGTTTTCTCGCTAGTCACTGCCTCACTTGCAATAATTGTTCCCCTAATCTTGAGAGCACAGTTATTACCAGTAATAGGAAAGAGTGTAAAACCAGGGAGAACGCGGAATCAATCAAAACAGATTTTTAATCTCGGGACAGCCTGTGTCAGTAGCGCTTCTGTCGCCCTATCCCCCAAAGAGCGGACTTATCTGCGCATGTGTTGCTGATTACTGCGGGTTGTTCAGTTCGTATATATTCGTGGATTGGCCCACAATGAAGTTGTTGTAATTTCAACACAGTCCGCGTCGCTTCGTTTCAGTTTTTGCGTTTACTCCGCTGCCTTTTTTCAATCAGTCAATGTTCTCGCACCGAACGTGCCCTGATACGATTATATGCGACTTGTAGCCCGTGTGAGTGGACTGCACATCCGGAAGAGAAGGGACTTCCACGCAAAAAAACGCAAAAGAGCCGGTCGCAGCACAAAACACCTCTGTTTATTCGCGTCTCTAAACGCGCGCGGCAGCAAAACGGTTCATAAACATGACCGCCGTAGCAGCGATCTCGCTGACGTGACGTCACGTGCAAGCTATGTAAAACGCGCTAGAGTGGCGAAGGTTTTCAGCTGTATGCGTCAGAAGATGTGTTCTTGTTCATTTGAATGTATGTGCGCGGGAAAAGTCGCGTGAGGGAAGTGTATGCAGTGATTTCCAGAGTTGTTTCCAGCGTTTTTGGAGGTGATTGTTGAAATGTGTCTCACCCGGCGAGAAAGGCCAGGAGATCACCCGCGTCGGGCTACTAATCTTGGGGGACAAGCTGACAAACAGGCTGATTGTCGGTGGTCCCTGCGTGGTCTGGCATCCACACCACTGCGTCCAAGGCAGGGGAGAGGAGGAAAAGAGACTCAGGTCGTCATAAAGCAGGTATATATGTACAGTCTATGTCAAAAGTATCCAGCCCAAGGGGTCTGATTCTGAGCACTGCAGCGCGGCTCCTCTTGCATACTCAGGGACCCGTTATCTCACGAACGCGGGAGGAACTTTAGTCCTCAGCCCTCCCAAACTTAGGACTGTCGAATGTGCTTAAAGGGAAGCTGAAATGGAGATTTTGAGGTTATTGAAGACCGCGGCGGCTGCGTTTTTATGGAGGAAAAACGCTAAGGCGCCCGTGTGCTGTGCGATGTCAGTGCACGTTAAAGATCCCCAGGTGGTCGGAATTATTCCGGAGCCCTCCACTACGGCACCTCCTTCTTCCTTTCTTCTTTCACTCCCTCCCTTATCCCTTCCCTTACGGCACGGTTCGGGTGTCCAACGATATATGAGACAGATACTGCGCCATTTCCTTTCCCCAAAAACCAATTATTATTATTATTATTATTATTATTATTATTATTATTATTATTATTATTATTATTATTATTATTATTATTATTATTATTATTATTATTATTATTATTATTGAAGAATTCGAACCTACGGAGCTTCTAGGGCAAGCATGCAAAGTATTTTTTGCACTAGCATAAAAATTCTGACGTAAGCATCGATTAAAACCGGGGTGATGTCCAAGCTTCTCACTGCGTCGGGAAGTGCGAAGAAATTAGAAACATCAGAGGTCCACTGCCTTCACCTGTAGGCTGCTGTGCGGCGTCCGATGCCGCCAAACAATGCTTTGGGAGCTTCACCTTCGATGGCGTCGGTTTTCTTTCATGAAACAACTGTTTCTTCGCTGGAAACATAGCGCCGTCGTACGTGACGTCACTAACGGTGCCTCTGCCCGTCGCTGTGCACTCTGCAGAGAAGCCTCGACGCCGTTTCAAATTCCAGAGTAAAACTTTTTCGCAGGTTTTAACTGCATGTTTCACACCATTACGCCCTTTTAAACTCATCAAATTGTAAAACATCTTCAGTCGCCCTTTAAGAGCCCCACTACACAAATTGGAAGGAAGCTCCTTGGGTTCTATATTTTTGACGAAGACTGTATGGACCCTTAGTAATGAAATCCTGGAAATTCATATTTTTTGACCAACGGTTTCCTCTCCTGAGCATTACGGGGTAATCCGACAACGTCGCACGCCAGTTTACTTCGAACTCAGGCCCGCGTTCTTTTTATTTCTGACGTGTACTGGCCGCCGTGGCGCGACTTGTTTGGATAGAGACGACTGGCCGCCGCACTATCAGCGTGGGCGGGCTGCAGCAATCTCGTGCCCCGCTGGCGATTCGCGCGTTTTATTTTTGGAGCGTGGAAAGAGTTTTCGCTGCGGCGACACCTTCTGGGAACTCCTCCACGCCACGCGTACGCACGCACGGGCGCTGTCTCTCTTCGGTGCTCGCCACTTGTTTGGTGCTTTTCTTTTCTTTTCTCAGTTTTCCTGTTAACTGTGAGCAACGCGTTGGTCCACACTGGCTTTTACTTCGTGCGTGTAAATTTCAAGACGTATAACTTCCAGATTAATTGAAATAAGGCACAATAGAGACGAGACAGAATTGCGCCTTATTCCATTTAACCATGCTTTACCAGACAGCAGGGCAACATACCTTACAGCATAGCTTCCTGTTTGCCTACTTTCATGGGTCCCGTTTGAACAAAAGGTTGGTTTGTATTCGGCGTGTTTCATGTTATTCAGTGCAGTTAAATTCATTGCAGGTAATGGTTGACATAACACATCATTTCTTGCCAGAACAAATTTAATACAAATTTTTTCTTGCGTCCTCCCCACTCCCCCGGAGAAATATTCTCTCCCTGAGGACCATTAAGGGTAATTTGAGTAACCTATAAATACAATTTTATTTATTTAACTTTTTCACGCATACCTTCAGTGCGTGCAGGCACTGTTAGCGGGGGGGACATAGAAGGTACATGTTTGCGTGAGGCCAGTGCAACAAAGGAAACTGAAAAAAAAGAGAGAAAAATTACTCGTAAATGACCAACTTATACGGAAAAAGTATGCTCGAATAAGATATTCGCCAGCCAGGACAATCCAATCTCAACAAGTGTGCTGCGTAGTCATCATAGCATGGTTGTGGAAAAAAATGTGTTCAATAAAGTGAAACATCTCTTGAAGGGCTTGCTAAATATTGTGATAAGGAGATAAGAAGAAAACCATGAGGCACTAATCAACCTTCAAGAACACGACGTTTTCGTTTAAGTTTTGCGCATGGTTAAAGTGGCGCAATTACTTAACCTTTGTCTTGATTTGAGAGGGACAACAAACATGACAGGCAGCTATTTTCATTATGTTACTCCGCCCCTTTTGCCAGCTGAGCAGGTGAAAAGGTAAAACAGAGGTGAAATTTGGGTTCTTTTTTTTTTTGGCTGAATTCACAAGAGCTCAAAATTTGTGCTACCCCTGAATTCATCCACCCGCCAGTTATTTAAAGCCTTCATTACCGACCTTTGCGAGCGTAATGGACGATGGAGATGACGTAATCAATACTGCTGCATTGTCACGTAGGTTGTCCGTGCGAACTCGAGCCAGGGTCTAAATAAAACGCGTCGCTCTGAAAAAAAAGCAATGAAGATATATTCTCTAAACAATTAAAAACATTACAAGTAGTAAGAGGGAGTGAACAGCAGGTAAAATCATGGTGATCCAGAAGCCAAAGAAAAGTAAAAAAAATCAGTAATACGAAAAGTAGATGCGGAGTGCGATGCGGTTTTCGCACAAATACTCAGAAAAAAAAATATTTTTTTTTTAATAACGAGAAACTTTATAGCCACATTTGTCACCAAAAGGTGGCGCCGTAGCGCCACTGTACAAACTGTTGACACAATTGAAAAGCTAAATCGTCACCTATTGGTGACAAGTGTAACAACATGTGCAAACAATTTTTCGTTATAAAAAAATTCTTCTAGTTTTTCTGTGCATTTCTGTGAAAGCCGCATCGCGCTACTCCTTTACCTTTCGCATTACTGAATTTTAACTTTTTTTGTGACTTTTGAATATCCCTACATGCCTGTGAACCTTGCGGAATAGGGTGGAAAATTTTTAGCGGGCAAACTTGAAACCGACACCAGCCTGCATACACAACGGTTATGGCTTCATGTGCAACAATACATGACAAAATGCTAGCGATGCTAACACGTAGGAAAGGGCACGGTCATCGCTTCACAAACTGTAGGTGCATAAAAGTCATGAGCAGTCACTCATGGCATCGCTAGATTGTAATCAACTCAGCCAATAGGCTCTTTGCAAAAAGGAGTACTCAACAGCAAATCACATTCGTGTTATGATTCGTGCTGTAGAAATGCATAATGTAGTGAGTGCGTATGTGACTTTCCTGGATTTCGAAAAAAACACTTCATTCAGTGGAAACATCACCAGTACCCGCTGCGGTGGCCTAGTCGTTTGAGCATGCGAATCGTATGCGGGAGGTGTTGGGTTCGATCCGCAGTACCACCGGGTACCCGCCGGTGATACAATGGGTACAAACTTTCCTTCGCCTGGTTCTCGGCTCCTTGCTTAGGAAATGGGTCTTTGACCCCACCATGAGTAGAAGAACCTTGTGCCGTGGCGCAAGGGCACAGATATGCCGTTACGCCATAAAAATATCATCAAGCCTCACCGGTTGTGCACGTATGGCTGACCACCACGTAAATAGGTTACAAGATGTCGGCTCGGACTGCACAGGGCGGTAATCTTCAGAAATATGACTTAAAAGATGAGAGTATAAAAAGTCTGAGGCAAGCATGCACAGTATATGCGCCGTTATTCACTGCATGCCCACGCGAACCATTCCGAGTCAGCGCTTGAGAAGTATCGAAGAAATTGAAGTAGCTCGGAGTATCCGAGCAAATGGGAGTAGTAGTGGAAATAGGCAGGAACATCTTACAGCAAGATATTATCAGCTTATAGATCTCCACAGGGAGCAACATGAGCATCTGATTTGGTTACGCAGTCACACTGATCCGAAACACGAGAGGGGAATTAGTGAAATTGTAAGGATTTTTCTTACAAAAATTTGTTTAGTCAGTCTATAGACTGTCCATAGACTTCTGTCTCTAAAGTCTATAGACTCTCTATAGATAAACCCTAGAGAACAGTATATCGGCAATGCAAATCCTATAGACAGTCTATATATTTATGGTCATACACTTTTTTTGTAGAGTTTTGTCTATAGAAAGTATATAGACTATGTATAGACAAAGAAATATGTATAGGAAGGCAATGGAGCCTACAAGAAGTCTATAGACTGTCTATAGACCATTTTTATACGGGTTGCTTGAGCACGTATGGCAAATTTCCCAGGTTATGATAAACTTGCCGGTATCTTTAAAAACGAAAGTATATAACCGATGTATCCTGCCACTAATCAGTTCACCATGGAAGATGAAAACGCACAAATTATCGGAAATAGGCTCAGGACAGTGCAACGGGAAATGCTGTCAACAGAGAGAGAGACAGCGGCATGGATTAAAGAACAGCAAGCTGATGATGCACCAGCTGGCACGGAGGGGAGGAAATATGCTTGGACAGGGCACGCATTTCGTGGAACAGACAGCTCAGATGGGTGTATTAGGGTGAGGGAGTGGACAGAACGGGGTCGGGGGCGACTGGAGCTTAGATGGAGTGACTAATAGACTTGACTGGCGCAAGGTGGAGAGATTCCATGACTACAGCGCGACGGACAGAACAGGGTGAAAGGAACAGCACAACACAGCGCTGAAAGCCGTTGCGTGTTCCTTTCTCCTTGTCCTGATCGTCACGCTGTAGTCATGGAATACCGTCACTAACTTGTCCAACAACTTACCTTAGATAGAGAGCTTAATGTCAGGGATGGTGGAGAGGCCTGTCGGAGGAGGACTCCTCTGGTATCCTCCTTCACAGTCTGGAAGGGAAGAAGGACGAAAGGGGAGAGAGTGTCGTAATAATTTAGTGAGCTGCATATGGTGTCCAAGACATAATGCACACGTTCATGCGTGTAGCAGCTTGTACACGTATGTCACACAATACTAATGTACATCAGAAACACGTAATCAGGCCGGTCTGGCACGCATCGCATGACGCACGTATGCCTCAGATGCAGACATCCAGACCTGTTCCACAATGCGGAAGGCAAGGTTCCAGATCAACAGGCCTCCGTCCTGTGCCTTGCAATAAGCTTAGCCAGGCTGATATTAATCAGTGATCAATCACTAGCTTACTATGGCTACTTGGGTTCATGTAATTGGGTAAGGCACGGAATTTAATTCACATTTAGGGTTTGCTACGCCGTAACCAGACTGCGAGACGATAATCATGACAAATTATGCACAATCATAGGCAAATCCACATGGTCCGCGTCGTTCTCGGACGGGATTGGCGCCATGGGGTGAAGAAGAATTTGGCCGGGGGAACGCAATTACACACTGGTAACGAGTTATTACAAGTCCCCAGCGCCGAGCGGCTGTGTACCGAGGGAGCATTCCGTTCCAGCAGCGATACAGCGCGTCGCCTTGTCGACCCCCACGCCTGGGCTGGCTCGAGGGGAGCGGCGGCGGGTTCCCCTTGCGCCATGCTCTTTGGATGCGCGCCCAGAACTGCGCCGAGGGGCCGCTCCGCGCTGCTGCCAAGGCACCTGCCGCTGTGAGGGCGAAACCCGACCCCTTCTCGCTCGCTGCCGGAGGGGGCAGAGTTTAGAGCCGCGCGAGTCCCTCGCCCTGCTCTCGTTGTTCCCACTGTTGAGCGCGCCGTTGTGTCGACGGGACGGGGAATGCTATGCACGGATGGCACGACAGCTCTGTGACGCGGAGCGCGCCTCTCAGTGCTGTCTACGGGCGCGACTTCAGCACCGTTTACCTGCAGTAACCGTCCGCTTTCGCTTGTATAACACGTACTATACCGAACTTGAATTAACGTGGAAGATACACCATACGTAGAGTCGTGATTAGTCGATGACTGGCTGCAGTGGGAGAGTAGCGATGTAGCCGGGAATCGGTAGTCCATTATGAAACAGCGCATAAAATGAGGACAAGATACGAATGAAAGACACCATCAGGGCGGAATTTCTAGTGAGGTTTTATCACAGACCCCCATTATTTACCTAGCTGTGTGTCCGTAATAAACCCTCAGTTCATATTACAACACTAGCGGTACCCTCCAATTGGTATTTTGTTCGAATTTTTTCGAACAATTTTTTTGCCCCTCGCCGTTCGCCTGCGAGGGGCGCAGAGGGGTTTACGGAGCCTCTCCCAAGCGGACACCCCTAAAGAAAGCCGGGCGCCAGGCCGGGGACGCTTGTACCCATTTTTACCGGTGGGTAACCGGCGGTGGGTTTCGAACCGACCACCTCCCGCAGCCGAGACGGGCGCCCAAACCACTAGGCCATGGCTGCGGTCTCTTACGATTCGTCGATTCGATCCTACCTGACGGCTGCAAGTGAGAAAGCACGTCCAACACTCGGTCTTCTCGCGTATGTCTCGCAGTCGCCGAAGGCAGCGACGTGTCCCGCCTGTCCCTTCTTTGTCTAGTGCTGCGCGGTTCCTGCCACAAGATCATGCGCCAGCCAGCCCAACTTATCACCTTGCTAACAGTAGAGGCGAATTCGTGGTAATCATCTCGCAGACTGGCTGTCTAATTTCCTGCGAGGCGGAACTGGCAAGAATGCACTCCGAGTTCTAAGCCAAGGCGGCGCGAGCGAAGAAAAAACATTGCATCGTGTGGACACCGGGACACGCCGGCCTGGCCGGGAACCACGCAGCAAACGCCATCGCTCGAGGACATACTAAACGAGTGACGGCTGATGCGTTGGAACACGAGCCAGTTACCTAGACGTACGGCGACATACTGGAGCACTTTAAGGGACTAAGGATCTCTCTATCCCCTACGCCATAGCCAACTCACTCAACATCAGGCTGTAAGTTGGAGACAGCTGCAAGCAAACATATATCCATGCTTATTTTTCTAAATAAGATACATCCCACTACATAAAGACCCACATGCCCATGGTGCGGACTCTGCGGAGAGACAGACACACTATACCAGACCACATGGGGATGCCAACACAACCCGGCAGTCCCAGTCATACACAATGCCACGCCGGAGCAGTGGGAGGTAGCGCTGCCCAGCTGGGAATTCGGGGATCAGGTTTGACTGGTCGAACGGGCCCACGCTTCCGCAGCCACCGCAGGAGTCCTGGACTAGGGACTCCACCCATGAAGACTCCGAAGACGCTATGAGCAATCTATAAACGTTTTATCTCTGTTTCTCTCTCTCGTGTATGTTATTCTATGAAAGTATCTTGACTCGAAAGTGCACGAACGTAGTTCGACGGGCGCTGCAAAAAAAATAAATAAATAAAAAGCTTAAAGGAACCTTGAGAAGAAATAGAAGCTGGTCTGTATCGATAGAACACCGTGGTCTAATGAAAGAGGCCACTCTCATTTAAAACGGAGCTTTTATACCTGTGTCGCCGTCACCGGCCAATTTCACATGTCAAACACGTACTGTACGTCGACACTGTTTTTTGTCGCGTATCCCAGAGGCTACACTAGAACGTCATTCACTTTAAAACGGTGCCAAGTCGTCCTTTTAGGCGAGGAGGTCTAGATTTTTTACTCGAATGGCGGGAAAATTATTTAAATCCAACTCTCTTGCCGGTTACTGCATCTCTCGTTCCCACGGCAACAAAGCGAGAAAACACCAGAGAATGATATTCTTATTGTCCCTTTAAAACATGCTCTTATAATAGCCGTACATCACTGGCATCATCATTGCGGTTTTAGGCGCTTGAGGGTCTAATCTGGGATCAGCTGTCTGAGCTTCGCTTGATCCGGAGTTCCCGGGTTCGAACCCGACCGCGGCGGCTGCGTTTTTATGGAGGAAAAACGATAAGGCGCCCGTGTGCTGTGCGATGCCAGTGCACGTTAAAGATCCCCAGGTGGTCGAAATTATTCCGGAGCCCTCCACTACGGCACCTTTCTCTTCCTTTCTCCTTTCACTCCCTCCTTTATCCCTTCCCTTACGGCGCGGTTCAGGTGTCCAACGATGTATGAGACAGATACTGTGCCATTTCCTTTCCCCAAAAACCAATTATTATTATTATTGTCTGAGCTTCGGAACGCCCTGTCAAGCGTCTGCTTAACCGTTTTCATGTTTCGCTATATGATCTTTATTTCAAAGTTGCTTTCTTATCATTCTCCACTTACGGTACCCATGCATGGTTCGAATGCGCAGTAGGTATAAATCGAAATTCAAAGGCGTTTGTAAACATTGCGGCAGTCGGCCCATCATTTCATTTTATTATTGCATGCAAGTGCATTAGCGAGCGAAAGTAAAGTAAACCCCATTAAGCCAGAATGAAAAATAAACAAGCAACTGCAAAATCGATTGATCGGTAACGCAATAAGAGCTCAGAAAGGGATTCACGGAAATGACAGTGGTCTGTGATACCTACAACGTCAAAGGACAAGCGATGCCACTCAGCGGGGCGTGTTATCAACGAATAAAAATACTTGCTAATGTTACCTTTGGCTGTACGAATTTCATATTCATGGTCCTTGCTCGATAAAACATACACCAAATAACAAGGAACGTGTGCTTGGTTCAACGCGTGATGACGCTACATTATCTCAAACAAAGCGGAACCATTTTTTTTCGGACTTCCGGGGGCAGAAAGAGAGGTAGGCTTTTCATATCTGAAGTGCCGCTCATGCAATCCTAATAAGAAACAAAGAAGCGCGCAGAACTATTTTACACCATATTTATTGCAATTACTCCGGTGTAAAGTTTCCAAGGCCCCGGGCAGACGAAGCACATCCCAATTTCTAATGAGCGTCTCGGATTGAGTGGGCGTGCCTTAGTCAAGCACCGAGACCTACTGGCGGCTTTGCCAAAAAGAAAAGTGGTGACGAATCCGCGGAAGTTATTCTTAGATGACTCGTCGGGCTGAGTTGCGTATTGTTCTACATCGCGGTAATTTCCTATGTAAAATGGTTGGGAGATGCACTCCCTCTCAAAGGAAACGAGAGGCCTAGCACCTACTTACTCCTGGTCTTTGCAGGCGGCTTTTGAAACCTCTCTCTCTCTATCCGTGTGTGTGTGTGTGTTTGTGTGTCTGTGTGTGTGTGTGTGTGTGCGTGCGTGTGTGTGTGTGTGTGTGTGTGTGTGTGTGTGTGTGTGTGTGTGTGTGTGTGTGTGTGTGTGTGTGTGTGTGTGTGTGTGTGTGTGTGTGTGTGTGTGTGTGTGTGTGTGTGTGTGTGTGTGTGTGTGTGTGTGTGTGTGTGTGTGTGTGTGTGTGTGTGTGTGTGAGAGAGAGAGACAGAGATAAAATGACGTAGTCTGCATACGTGGACAACCTCCGCAAGCTGGTTATCTGTCACAATAGACGCCGCATTGAAGAAGGGCTCCAGATTAATATCGACTCCCCGGGATTCTTCACATCATGCACTGACACTGCATAGCATACGCGCGTGTGTGCATTTCGCCTCCATCGAAATGCGGCTCGGTTTGGATCACGCCTGACCTTTGGCTAAGCAACAGAAAGCTACAGTCACTGAGCCGCCCCAGCGCTTATGTACAAAGGTCTTCACACAGTTTCTGCGACAAGAAAACAACTTAGCACTGTTTTATCTGCCTAATCGATGGCACCTTGGTTGGAGTAAGCGAGACCTGTGTTTGTCATGTTTGCTTATATTGTTTTACGGAGGCAGATTGATGGTTATTTTTCACTCTTCGCCTTTTTTAACTGTTAAATAGCAACAGCAAAACTAATCCTCACTTTTGTGCTGAATATTACTTTGTTCGACATTTTCACTTCATAAGCGCGCTTAATCATTGCTGACTTGACTGGAAAGTGCAATTAGCATGTTTATGTCTTGAAGTTCATAAGAAAATAAATACGGAGTGAGGAAAACAGCCTACTGATGGCACCCGTGACTATTACCTATTTTCTCGAGATTGCATCCTCTATTTTTTTTTCGAATACCCGGCAACGTCGCACGGAACGGCCCATAACTCGACTCCACCGACTCCGGTCCGAAGCCACGCGAATAGGCTCACTGCACGCACTGAAGGCACGCCACACTGACGGAACTGCGCACGCAATCTTTACCTTTCTTGCCGAAGCAGGAATCGGGAAGAAACGAATAGCGATGCCAGTTCAGCAGTTCTTCAATCCGGCTTCAGCCTTCCTGCGGCCGTTTCCCTTTTGCGAGAGCAGAAGAGAAAGGGAGAGGAAATGAAGGAAGTAGCCTCGCTCTGTGCTGCTCTATGGAATTTAATGTAGACCTGCTCCCGCCCGTGCCCTCGATGGAATAGGCTGCTTGGGTTCCTTAGCGGGGAAAAACGTCGGGTGGAAGGCGTAATAGCAGCAACAAAAGGACGCGCTGCGTTGATAACGCGGTGAGAGCGGCCCAGGTGGGCTAAGCTCCAGTTTCTTCTTCTGCTGGAGACGC
The DNA here is from genome assembly GCF_052857255.1 of Amblyomma americanum. NCBI lineage: Eukaryota > Metazoa > Arthropoda > Arachnida > Ixodida > Ixodidae > Amblyomma > Amblyomma americanum. The sequence goes on along the minus strand of NC_135502.1, from coordinate 75,352,959 downwards.
GGGAGGCTATATGGAGGACCCGCTCAATTTTCCTTCGCTTCTGTTTTCCTTCACAGGTTCGTATCTTTTTTCCACTGCGCGCGCACAGATGCGCTAAGCTTCACCCGAGTGGGATGCAAGAGTGTACACGGATTCTCTGGCGTGGGAGCTCTGTGCGTATATGTGTACTCTGCGTGCACTGCGATAGCCAAACAAGAGCTCCCGCCTGAAAGAAATGTTCCCGGGAACTATACCCCAACTTTCATGTGGCTCAAACGAAAGAAGAGCTACGGACTTAAAAGCTTGAAAGATGACGAAAACAGCGGAATTTACCCGGAATGAGCTTTGTGCACGCGTGTTTATATGGCGTTGTTAAAAGCGCGCGGTTTTTCGCTGTCGGGACTTACTCAGCTCCGTCATGCGCTCTTTATATTTTTTAACCGGAAACAAAAACAACAGCAGCCTTTCTGGCGACTGGATGCCATGAAAAGAAAACACACCTAGAAAGATGCCGCTGTTTGTATATTTCCTTCTGGTTGTTAGACGTAAAACAGAAGTGAACTCTGAGTTTACTGCCAACCTGGGAACTGCCCAGGTGTATTGTAACAAGAAGGCGACGCAGGTTGTTAAACTTGCTTCCCTACTTACCGTCAACAAATCGTTCATATTCCGTGCTGATTGCTGTAACAAGACAGCACGACAGCTCGCATATATGGTTAAGATGCATGCCTCTCAGGTGTAGCACAGCACATAAATAAATTAGCGTTTCATTGTTTCTAACTGATTTTCTAAATTTCGTAGACACTCCTAATTCCTCAAACTCTCGACGACGTACTTTGAAGCCTAACACCAAAAAATTTCTTGGCACTCACTTGTGTACAGTTACGTATACGTTTCTTAGAACAGGTTATTTCACTTAACTAAGCGTAAAGTCAAAGCGCGCACACACACAAACACGCACACACACACGCACACACACAAGCACGCGCGCGCACGCACGCACGCAGATGCACACAGGCCGGTATCTTAATTTTCATTCCGTCAACCCGGCGTGTCACAAGTGTCATCACGCCCATCAGAAGTGGTTGGCACCACCTGCACAGCCCGTGCCGCCTACCCTTATTTACCTGGCGTGAGCGAAATTTTGTAGCGTGAGCTACACTGGCCGAGGTTGAGCAGTTTCGCGTGGCTCCTGGAGAGCCGTGCTGCGCATGCGTGAGGAGCAGTGACGTCACACGGCGCACAGCTGGCGCTCCGCCGCCGCCGCGCGCGCCTCGCCGGTCTGCACGTTGCAGAGAAGAGACTTCATAGCCGCGGCGCGTGCCCAGCTGTGCGCCTCTGTTGCGCAGTAGCCAAGTCTGACGCTGCGCTGGAGCCGCTTGATAACGCCTCTTATTTTGTGCTCATGCGCAGAGGTATCAGTGGAGGTATACATATAGCGGGGCGTTTGCCAGTGTGGTATAACCATGGAGAAGGAGAGAGAAATTGCTGCTCAGCGGCAATTGATGCTCAGCGGCTCAGCGTAGCTCACGCTACGTATATCCTGGCATAGCCGAGCTAAGCCACTGCTAATTTTGGCATGTGTTCTTCGCGAATACAATGTGCATGTGTTTCGTTTATACAGGTCAGAGCGAGAACTTCGTAACAAAACCGGGGGAGCACAACAACGTTGTCAAAAATACGAAGGCCGCATCTAAAGATGGATTCAGACGACGTACCGGATTGATGCTTGTCGAGCGGACCGGATCGTGCACGATCCGATCTTGGCGATTGTTAAAGTAGTGTAGATACCTAATTTTGGTTACATGCTTTCCTCTCTAGAGTGATGCGGGAGACACTACTACGCATGAATCACCATGTGGTGCTCACCTACGACTGCTAAATAATGTAAGGTCGAATTTTTTTCTGTCATGCTTTTCTGGTTGCGGTTTCAACAGCCGAAGGGTGGCTGTGGCGCCAAAGAGTGCTTTTGTGTCACTTGAGGCATGTAAAAACGTCCATATAATCGTTGCTTCATCGTTTTAATTCACCACAGTGCTGAAGTCATTCTTCCACATGAGCCGGAATGACAATAAATGTGGAAGCAAAGATTATATTGCAGTTTTTTCATGTCTCACGTGATCTGTAAGCACACGTTGACGTCGCAGTCCTCATTCGGCACGAAAGAAAAGAGAGAAAAGCTATTCGACAAGGCTCCAACTACTGTGAAAGAAGTTGGAAGTTTTCTTGTGAAGCTTAACAGCAAGTTGGAAGCCTTGGGAAGTAACCTGAACCATGAGCTTGGCACCCTGCGGGGATCAGTCGAATTTATGAATGAAAGTTTTGAAGAATTTAAGAAAGAACTGGCCGAGGCACGTCGGGAGATAAGCGAGCTTAAGGAAGAGCAGAAGTATCTAAAGCATGAAAACAGTGAACTTTCGAAACAGCTGCAGCGTACTAGAGCAGATCTAACTGAACTTCAGCAGTACAGTCGCAGAAATAACCTTGAGTTAAAAGGCATCCCTACTACTGACAGCGAGTCACTGACAGGCATTGTCTCCGCTCTTGCCACGAAGGTGGGAGCGGAAATAACGGTGAACGATATTGACCTCGTGCATCGAGTGCCAACAAAAGACAGGAACAAATCGAATATCATCGTTAAGTTCAGGTCAAGTGATGCCCGTGATAAACTGCTCGAATCGGCAAAAAAAACTCGCTTAATCACATCGGACCTTGGCATTTCTGGATCAACATCCGTGTTCGTAAACGAACATCTTTGCCCAGAGTATAAAGTGTTGCTTGCTAGGGCTATAGCGGCGAAGAAACTTCACAACTGGAAGTATGCATGGGTATCTCGTGGCCGGATCTTGGCGCGAAAAGCAGACAACTCGGACGTGATCCGAATTTCTACAGAGGCCGACCTCAGCCTTATAGTCTAGTTCATTCAAAATGCTGACTGTACGAACCACTCATAAATTTCTCACGTTAAATGAATCACGCACCATACTGCATTGCAATGTAAGGAGCATAGCTAGAAATTTTGACGGCCTTTGTACGTTTCTAGCAGAGCACAGCTTTCTTTACGATGTTATAGCCATTACAGAAACCTGGCTGATGCCCGGTGAAAGCTATAACATTCCCAATTATGTATTTCTGTCCCGTCCCCGCATTTCGAACAATCGAGGAGGAGGGGTAGGTTTGTACATTAAAAAGACCCTTGTACACTGCGACTATCCGTATCTTAACGCATCCGTCAGTAGCAGTTCGGAATTTCTATTTGTTGAACTTGAGGGTGTCATGGTTGGTGTTGTTTATAGAGCCCCCCACGCAGATCGTAGTAAGTTTGTGAATGATCTTGAATCTGTTTTTATACACGTAACCGATAAGAACAAAAAAGCAATCATCGTCGGCGATACTAATATTGATACTTTAGGTGCCAACCACAGCGAATACACTGACCTGTTATTTTCATATGGATTTACGAATCTTATCTCTACTCCGACCCGAATCGCAGGTTCCAGCTCGACATGCCTCGACCATGTGATATGCAATTTCGTGCCACCTTGTTATTTGGCTGGGGCATATGATACAGCAGTGGCAGATCACTTCGCGATTGCCTTCTTATACCGCGTAGACGATAGAGATAGCCGTAGAACTTCTGACAGCACATGCGAGCTTAGGAAGAAAATTGACTATCAAAAATGCGCACTCAGGCTCTCTGAAATGAGCTTTGCAGACCTCGCCGATATGAATGCCAATGAACACTGCTGCAGCCTTGTCGATAGAATCAAAGCTGTGATAAATGATTGTAGTTTTACGCAGAAAAAAACGTACTATACACATCCAGTGTGCCCTTGGATGACAGCAGCTGTGCTAAATATGATAAAAACGCGCGACCACTGGCACACCAAAATGAAACAAAACAGAGGGAACGCATATTATAGTGCTCAGTATAAGATTCATAGAAATAAAGCTGTTGCTACCATGCGTGTACAGAAGAAGCTATATTTTAGTAACCAAATAAACGCATGCGCCGGCAATTCTAAGAAACTCTGGGCTACAGTGAACTCGATAATTCAGCCTACTCCATCAAACCGAATACTTCCTGACCTGGCCCTTTCCCCAGATAAACACCTGCTATCAGATCAGTTTAACGATCATTTCTGCTCAGTGGGTGCTGATTTACGTTTAAGTATGGGTCTCACAGACGAACCTTCTCTGCCTGAGTATCTTGAAAAGACCTTCGGTTTTATAGAAATAAGCAGTGACGAAGTAATGAGTGCACTTAATTCAATGGATGCTACTAAGGCCACGGGTCTCGATGGTATTCCGGTTTCCATAATTAAAAACAACAGTGGCGTCCTAGCTGCCACCTTAGCATCTTTATTTAATAAAGCGTTTCTGTCCGGCATCTATCCTGATATTTTGAAGCTCGCCAAGGTAGTCCCTATCTACAAAAGTGGGAATCCTAATGAACTCGGAAACTATAGGCCGATCTCAATCCTTAGCTGTATAAACACTCTGTTTGAAAAACTATTGGCTAAAAGAATTACGCAATTCCTGACTAAAAATGCAATTCTGTCAACGTCCCAACATGGTTTTCAGAAATTTAGATCGACCACCACGGCTGTGCTTTCTATAACTGACTCAATCAATGAAGCACTCAATAATAACAATATTTCTGTTGGTGTATTCCTGGACATTAAGAAGGCATTCGACACTGTGGATCTCGATATTTTATGCAAGAAACTAGAACGATATGGGTTCAGAGGTGTATCACTCGATTTCTTTAGAAGCTATTTAACTGGGCGACGGCAGTGTGTTATTATTGACGAACACGCGTCAAGTTCGCGTTCTATTTCCGTAGGTGTTCCGCAGGGCTCAGTACTGGGGCCTATACTTTTTACACTTTACACAAACAACTTACCCGATTGCCTAATAAATACCCGTGCCATTATGTACGCCGACGACACCTCATTGTTGGTGACCGCTAATTCCGTTGAAACAGCCAAGCATACTTTAAACTCAGAACTTCAGAGAGTCAATAAATGGTTTTTAACAAATAGACTCACTTTGAACATAGGCAAGACTAAATATATTATATTTGCATCCCCTTATAAAAAATACCAGAATACCTGCTCCGCAATAACGATAGGAGATAAAGAAATTGAAGAAGTTAAGACTATTCAGTACTTGGGTGTAACCTTAGACGCTGCATTAAACTGGAAACCGCATATCGAAAAATTGCGTAGCAAACTATCTTATGCATGTTTCGTTCTGGCCAAAGCTCGGCGACATTTCGAAATACACACACTAAAAACAATATACTTTAGCTTCTTTCAGTCCCAATTAACTTACTGTATAGAATCATGGGGGTTCACTTACATCACTTACATTGAACCTGTTTTACGCCTGCAGAAGCGGGCACTGAGAATAATGACTTGCACAACACCATATACGCCTTCTCGCCCTTTGTTTTTTAGACTCCAAATAATGCCGGCATTGCAGCTTCGAGATTTTCGCGTTGCACTACTCGTACTAAGAGTCCTCTCCGGCACCTCCCCCTTTCCTTTGAACACATTCCATAGAGCCCCAACTAACAGCCGTTCAGCAGCACAGGGAAGATTTCTGGTTCCTACATCTCGCAATGACTATGGCCAGCGCCGCTTCGAGTATCAAGGGGTAAAAACCTGGAATAAAGTCCCCTGTGCAGTCTTTGCAACGTCCAATCCTTATATTTCACTAAAGACCTTTTTTCTGTCACAAATAATTACCTGATTTACAATGCAAATCGCTTAGTGATTGTCTCTTATTATTCTCTGTAGTGTCTATGTTGGGTTTGCCATTCATATGTCATTGAATAATCACTTCTAAGGCAACTGCGTTTGTTTTGTATAAAAAATGCTGTTCCTGTCTTCATATGTTTTTTTGTCATGAGCCCTCTTGTATTTCTGTAATTTGAACCATCTTGCTTGTACGCTTTGCATTTTTCCACCATTCTTATGTGTATTATTTTGGCATGCAGAAGAAATCATTTGTCCTCACTAATCTCTTTGCTTTTATTGCATGGATCCATAACTAGCCTTTGGCTAAGGATCCAGACAGTGATGATATGTACCGTACTGAAGAAATGATAATAAAAAGAATTGAATTGAATTGAATTGAAAAAACCGAAACAGCACGGGAAAGAAATGAGATTATAAATTATTTACCACAAGACCAGGCGAGATGTCGTCAAACTTTGTAGATTTCTGCTTGTGAATATCTCCATTTTTGTGTGATGTTATGATTCGTAACGGCTACCTTAGGCCTGCCAAGGAGTCTATTCACAGCTTTTAGCCGAGATAGCTGAGCGGAACATTTGGGGAAATAAAAGTCACCTGAGTTGAAAGGACATCCCTCTGTGCTCCATGATCAGCTTGGTTCTGCGGTTGGCGCGCTTCTCATATCTGCCTAATTCCTAATTTCACTCTATGCCGCCCCGGCATATCTTTCCTCCATTTGAGCCTGTTTTTTCTCCGCATCGAATTTTGCATTTCGCCTCCATCAGAACGCAAAAAGGCTCCCGTGTGCTCTGCGACGTAGTGTTGGTGAAAAACGATTTTAATGCTAAAAAAGAGAGTCTGGGAATCATAAGACCCCGCTACACGGTCGGTATCCTTAGTCCGGGACACCGCACGACGAGGCCCCGTCTCGCGCCCGCTTTACCAGAGCCCTTTGGGACTCCAGTGTGTCAGTGCATGTGCACGTTAAATATCTCCAGGTTGTCGAAATTTTCCCAGAGTCCTGCACTACAGCACCCTTCTATCTATTTCTTCTGAGCGCAGTATCATGCGCTCAGCTGGACTCACCGTTTCTGTAATTGCACGTTTGTAAGTACGGTTGTTGTGTTAGTTCCACATGTAAGAGCCACTGGCCCTGAACGGAGTGCCAGATTTACAGGGTGTACATGAATCGGAGAAAATGTTATCCGTGCGTGCGCAGTGAGCATGTCGTGTCTGTGTGGCCCATCCTGGTTTGCGGTTTTCTTGTTTCCTGCAGCTTTGTTTCTGCCGCTTGGATTTGCTCGCCTGATATTAATGCCTCGTAACGATTTAAGCGCTTAATTCTAATCAAACATGTCTAACCCTACACTGTGCGTTGTGCCCCGTAAGCTGCTGCTACCAATAATTTGGGCCATGCACTGGTGTCAATCTGTGTGAAAAGAAAATTGAAAATTGGTTTTAGGAAAGAAACTGTCTCACATATCTCGGTGGACACCCGAACCGCGCCGTAAGGGAAGGGATAAAAGAGGGAGTGAAAGAAGAGAGGAAGAAATATGTGCTGTAGTGGAAGTCTCCGGATTAATTTCGACCACCTGGATATTTTAAACATGTCCTGACATCGCAGAGCACACGGGCGCCTTTTGCGTTTCGCCTCCATCGATACGCGGCCACCGCGATCGGGTTCGAATCCGAATACTCCGGCTCAGTAGACGAGCGCCTTAACCATTGAATCACCGCGGCGGGTGCAGTGAATGTGTAGCTTTCTGTTTTCTGTAATATACCAAAATTAACGCTCCACGCAAAGGCGCCACACTATACGCACCTACGAACATTCATAACAAACAGCTATTACGTTTTTCTTGGTAAGTACAATGACATTTATTTAAAATAGTATGGATGTACTGGTAACTAGGAATTACTAGAAGAATTAGCATCGGTTTCTGCTCAAAAGGTAGTGGTCATTGAAAGGCTCTGCTGATTAGGTTAGTTTCGGGTACTAGCTTTGACTTAGCAATGGTTATTACGACCTCGTTTACTACCTGCAGTTGCTAAGAACATAGCAACATATGTGACAGGTTGATACTGTGTGCCTTAGTAAGCGTCACGGCCTCTTTGAAAGAGTGTGCACGCATAACATGCTGGACCACAGGTACGAACTTCGTCTTCAGTGCGCTAAAAGCCACCAGCATTCATCACCCAGCGGGTAATACAATGCATATAACGGAATAACAGGCGCACCATAACACGCAAAACTTATTTATGAGATCAGTACTGCGCAGTCTCAAAGGGAGCTCTGTAGCTGCTGCTTCCTTGTGCAGCTAATAGCAAATTTTCTTTCGCACGAATTCCTTTACCAGCTCAAGCCCGTTTCAAAAACCAGAGTAAATTAAATTAGGCTTAGTTTTATGATTAGCAGAAGGTAGATCGTCGTGCAGACTGCATGAAATCATCACTCTTCTTGTTTGTATCTGACAGGTATGTCTGGAAGCGGAAGCTCTTTTACACTTCAGTCCCTTTGATGTTCGGGCTCTAGCTTCAGCACATACTTTGATTCTACAGATTCCCAAATCTGCAGTTTCCGATTGGTCCTTTGTGACGACTAAGTGAATTCAGTTCTTTTATTCATGCCGCATACTCTCCGTACACGCTGTCTCCTCTCTTTTTCAGTGTTATTATTTCTCTTCCCTGGCTGCAGGCCGAGCGCGGCCAGCTGTATTTTGCTTAATGCGGGCTCTTTCTGTTGTCCATTCTTCTTCTCTTCTTGTTCCTATTCTTTTTACTGCGTTAGTAGTTTAGTCCTCTTCGGGAGAGAAGGCCGTGATCTGTGCGTTGTATATGAAGCATCAAATATAAATAAATAAATAAATAATTGGTTTTTGGGGAAAGGAAATGGCGCAGTACCTGTCTCATATATCGTTGGACACCTGAACCACGCCGTAAGGGAAGGAATAAAAAAGTGAGTGAAAGAAAGGAAGAAAGGGGTGCCGTAGTTGAGGGCTCCGGAATAATTTCGACCACTTGGGGATCTTTAACGTGCACTGACATCGCACAGCACACGGGCGCCTTAGCGTTTCGCCTCCATCGAAACGCAGCCGCCGCGGTCGGGTTCGAATCCGGGAACTCCGGATCAGTAGTCGAGCGCCCTAAACACTGCGCAAGCATCAAAGCCCAGCGCCAGCGGATCGGAGCCGATCGAGGCGCTTTCTAAGCACTCACCGAGCCTGGAAGGTGCCTCCTCTGGAGCTCCCACAAAATGCGTCTGAAGGCGATCAATGTGAAAGTGAAAAAATGCACAACCAGTGCTGCTAACACAGATCTGTCGCATTACGTCGTGTGATCGCCGGTGTATTCCTATTTATCCCGTTTCTCTTCCTATTTATCGCCTCGTGGGATTCACACATTTGCTCGCACGGTTTTGTAGCCTTTCTCGCAAGTGTGCGTCGTGTCGATGAGGAACGACTCATTTGCATTTGAATCGTGAGGAGCTGCATTATTCGCTTATCCGCGTCACCGAATGCAGTTGCACTTCACTGACTGCTGGGGCAAAAGCGCGACGGAGCCTACAAATGTCCAGTGGCTTCGTCCACGTTATTAGCGAATGACGCAATGCATGTGAGGGTCTGTTTAACTGCAATGCAACCAAAAAATTACTTTTCTGCTTGCCACAAGTTGCTCCTGTTCTATGTTTCTTCTTTCACTTCCTCCTTTATCCCCTCCCTTACGGCACGGTTCAGGTGTCCAACGATATATGAGACAGATACTGCTCCATTTGCTTCCCGAAAAAACAATTATTATTATTATTACTCTATGTGGAATGACGCAGGGAAATTTATCGAATGAGTTTAGGTGACCTTGAGTTTCTTTTTTTTAATGACGCGCATCAAAACGTGTGTACAGGTGCCGTGAAAAGAAAATGAAAAGTAATCTTAGCAAAAAAATTTAATTTCATCGCCCTCATTTTATGCATGAATGAATAAATATATTTCAGCCAAATTTTGATTATGTGAATTACACAGTGCTAAATAATCTCGACCGTTATGCTTTGGATGCAGAGAAATTAAATTTTTGTGACAATCGCCTTCCAATTACTTTCCATGGCGGGTGTGCATGAATTTTCTATTTCATCTTTTATTTTTGTTTTGTTTTTTATAAGAAAAGAGGCCCTCGAGTTTCTGCTAGGACTACAAGGGTGCAACTACTGAGTCACCCCGCTAGGGCAGTCATATATATACGGCACTACAGCAGCAAGAAAAGTTTCCGTACATATTCCTGCGACGTCGGGGTAGTCGCTTAATAGAATCCTATTGCACCGTTGTCATCACAGCAGTGTGGTCGAAATTTATTGATTGCGTACCCCACAGTTTACACGCAGGGGAAGGGCATGTCATTTTTAGAGGAAATCAAGTTTATTCTCTCGGTCTCTGTTCATTATCCGCTCCCGCTTTTATACCCTTGCGTTGTATCCCGACATGCCCCGGGTGCGTGTCAGGACTGCTGACTTAACGATGTTGCCGTATTGTACCAGCGGGCTTCACGGCGGTTTGCGCCTGTCATGGCACGTCTCGGTCTGTTTCAGATACTCGCAAAGCGGCGAGATAGGTTGCGCTGAGCTGGTTAGTCCTGCACCTGGCTTCAACAGGCAGCAGCCAAAGGAACTTTCGTTGTAAGACTTTCGTTGTATCTACTAAGATCGATTGACGGTGAAATGTCAGCGTCAGTGTGTCGTTAGTAATATGGTCGGCAGCAACAACGCCAAAGGCGAAGGAGGCAACGACGCTGCGTTGTGGCGCGAGCACGTGCGAGCACTGGCCAGCGCACCTCTTCTCCTAAAGAAAGAAATAAAGGGAGAAAAACAACAAGTGAAAACACTGTAACAACAAAGCACCGTCCAATGAGCGTGTTCCACGGCGCTCTGACGAAAAGCGACGTTTGTTCGAAACGCGAGACGGAATGACGAGCAGACACATGATCGGCAGGACACGATCGGACTTAGAGCAGAAGGAAAGCGGTCGGGATTCGGGCTGGAGCTCGAATTATCCCACTGAATCTTCATCTACTCACTACCTCTCGCTTGTGACCTCAGCTGCACCTTTTTTTTTCTCCGGACCTTGCCTCACGGAGTTGACCCATGGGCGATCTAGACTTGACGCTTTGTTGCTCTTCCACATCCATGACGACCCCTCGACGGTACAGTGGCACCTCCCGACTAGCCATCCACCGCACGTCGGCAGCGCAGCGCCTCACTTCATATCTACGGTACAGTGCCCTCTTCGTGTGCTTTCTAGCACCGTATTGGCTAAAAAAAATCAAGCCCGTATAAAGCCAGTAACAGTATCTCTTGTTATCAACGGTTATAGATTGTGTTTCTTTGGCCGCCGCGGTGGCTCAGTGGTTATGGAGCTTGGCTGCTGACCCGAAGGACGCGGGTTTGATCCCGGCCGCGGAGGTCAATTTCGATGGAGGCGAAATTCTAGAGGACAGTGTACTGTACGATATCAATGCACGTTAAATATCCCCAGGTGTTCGAAATTATCCCAAACCCTTCACTATGGCGTCCCTCATATCCCGAGTCTCTTTGGTATGTTAAACCCCCATACACCATTAAAAACGTGTTTCTGTTTCTATAAACCTTGCTTGTTACTTGCTTGCAATCCTTTGTTAAGCTCTTGACCGGTAATTAGTAAAAGCTGCACTTACTAGAATTTGACTGCCTCGATCTGATTGAACTTGTTAGTAACCGTTTGTATCACTCCTGAAAATGATTTTCAGGAGTTCCCGGGTTCGAACCCGACCGCTGCGGCTGCGTTTTTATGGCGGAAAAACGCCAAGGCGCCCGTGTGCTGTACGATGTCAGTGCACGTTAAAGATCCCCAGGTGGTCGAAATTATTCCGGAGCCCTCCACTACGGCACCTCCTTCTTCCTTTCTTCTTTCACTCCCTCCCTTATCCCTTCCCTTACGGCGCGGTTCGGGTGTCCAACGATATATGAGACAGATACTGCGCCATTTCCTTTCCCCAAAAACCAATTATTATTATTAATATCAATGACACAGACTGTAGTGTCAAAAACCTTTTTTTCAGATTCATTAGCTTAGCTCTATTTAGCATTTCTGCAATTTTAAGATGTTAATTAATGCAGACGTGCCTTAGCTGGCTCTGAACTGTATGAAAGTAGATACACGAGGTATATAAATTCATAAGGACTATTTCGTGTATATTTAATGAGCGCACTGTGGTTGCGTTGCCCTTTCCGCTTTGTCGTTTTCGTGTTTCTTGTAACTTTTTGTATTTCGTGTATAGTTTTCTTGCTCAGTGTTGCCGTTTCGTTTGCTTTTGTTATCCTTTTTCCTATTATATCTGCGCCTTAGTATTTGTGTTGTGGCTACAGTACCGTTAGTAGCTGTCATTAGTGCCACAGATTGATCACGTTGAATTGAGCTTTTGCATTTTTGAATTAACCCCAAACAGATCACACCGTGATATACGACCTCCAAATACTAAAAATTGCGGCTGAACGATAGGCGTGAATAACTAGGTCGTGCAAAAAAAAAGTGTGACACGTCCAAGATAATGATCAATTAGATTTTTACAATGAGAGCTATGAGTGCTTCAAGGTTGGGTGTCAAGAAAGGAGAGGCGTAGTAACTGTCCCACTTCTCCGTGGATACCTTAATCGCGCCGTGAAACGAGGGGATGAAGCAAAGAGTCAAGGAAAGCAAGAAGGTGTCATAGTGAATAATAATAATAATAATAATAATAATAATAATAATAATAATAATAATAATAATAATAATAATAATAATTGTTTTTTTGGGGGGGGGAAGAAATGGCGCAGTATCTGTCTCATATATCGTTGGACATAGTGAAGGGCTCTGGGGTAATTTCTACATCGTTCAGCAAACGGTCGCCTTTTTTAGTTTCGCCTCCGTCGAAACGTGACCCCCATCGTCGGGTTCGGAGTACCCGGGTTCGAACCGGACCGCGGCAGCCGCGTTTCGATGGAGCCGAAACGCAAAAGGCGTCCGTATGTTGTGCGATGTCAGTGAACGTCAAAGGTCGAAGTTATTACGGAGCCCTCCACTACGGCACCTCTTTCTTCCTTTTTCTTTCACTTCCACCTTCCTCCCTTCCCTTACAGCGCGGTTGTGGTGTCCACCGAGAAGTAAGACAGTTACAGCGCCATTTCTTTTCCTCAAAAACCACTAATGAGCCGTCTTGGCGGGTACGCTATGAGAGAATGAGTGGTTTCGAGGAAAGGAAATGTAACTAAGGCACATAGTACATGTCCAGTTGTAGAAGTTAGTAGTAAGTGGTTTATTAAAAATAATAATAAAAAGGAAGGAAAAGATTGCCAGCCCCGGCATCTGCCATCGATACTGAAACACCTGAGCTGGGGCAGCGATAATAAATAATAGCAGGCAGAAAGGAGAAATGGGAGATGAAAGAGGTGAGGGGATAGAAAGGATAGGGGGCTTCAATTGTTCTTAAGGTTATATGTTGTGTTTGTAGACTGCAAACGGCTTTCTCGCTTCTCATAACAATAGAACAGGCAGAAGAACATATGGTCTCTAAACATAAGAGAACATACTACCCCGATTATTAAACGATTTGCATACTAAAATACCCAACTGGAATCGATCACTTTTATAAAGAGCTCACAAAAATTTTTGTTCTTTTAACGATGTGCATTATTTCCTTAGTTTTAATTCATGCAGGACAGAGTACGGACTAGTGTTCTAAAAAATGTTTGGCTGATTTTTTTTTTCTACCCTTGTGAATACCGTCATGTTGTTTGGTAATTTATGTTAATTTTAGAGTGAAATTTTTTTGATTGTATCCATTACACTGGGAATGTGAACCTGCCATTGCTATCGTTTTAGGGGCCTGCGGCCTTGTCAACTTTTCATTACTACAACTTTATGTGTTGTGCTCCCTTATCTTATGTACGAATGGGTGTAAATAAATATTACTACTGTTATTATAACCGAGTTCCGGAGGCAAAATGTCCCTGCCTTGATTTCTACCGCTTTTCCCCTGCCGTGTCTACATCAGCACGAGCGAAATCGCAAACGGAAATAAAGGTTTTCGGAATGGAATGGAGCGCAAACGGAAGGCAGCGTGGATAGCCTTGGTTGGGGCCTAGATTTCGGGAACTCCACATGGCTGCAGTCATCGGGCGGCGGCGCTGTGTGCTGTGCCTCGAAATAGAAGTGCTCGGCTCCCTTCTCTCCTCTAATCGCGGCCCCTTTTCCTCCCCGATAACTCAGCCGTTCCTCAACAGGCGCGGGCCGGCGGAAGCCGCGCCGCTCGGATCCCTCTCGTCGCGCCCCCTGCGCTTCTCTTTCGTCACCAGGAGGTGCTGCCAACAGTTTTTCATATGCATGAGGCCCGCGGCGACAGCGGATTACGGTGCCGAGTAGGCGAGGAAGACGTGAAAAAAAAAAGCACAGGCAAAGTAAAGTGGCAGCAGAGAAGAAGGCGAGGTCGGCCAGGATGGGCTGCGTCGCGACGCAGGGACCGTCGCCGAAGTTTCTTCTGGCCTGCTTCCCGACGTAATAGGTCCTAATACCAGGGACGGAAGCTTGCCGCGGTGGGTTCCCGTGATGCGGCCGCCGCGGAACACGGTGCAACGTTTTGACGACGAGGAGTGGGAAATAATGGCCCTGCCCACTCGCTTTTCGCGGTCTTCAAGGGTTTTTCAGCGCTGTTGCTTGGCTGTTGTGTCTTGCAGGCACCCAGCGTTATTAGGCAGAGAGCACCGTCGCCGGAATGCGCGCGTTGAATTACATTCGTTCGTTTGTTCTTTTTTCTTCTGTCCGGTGATGAAGCAGATGTAGGTGCAACAGTGTGTCTCTCCGCGGTGGCATGTATTCACATGCACTCTGATTGTCCTACCACGCGGTCTAGTTTAAGGGCAAATGGTCACCTGAGCCAACTTGCCGCCAAGAGAAGAATAAATGTGGGCATGCACACGTGCGCAGCTATTCTGTACGGTTCGCGCGCCTCTTGCAGCCTTGGCCACTGGTCGTTGCTGCTTCATGGGGTTGCACCAAGCTATATTTTAAAAAGAAGGTGTTTCACCTGTTTCCTTCTGTTTTAATTCGAAAGCATTAATATTCCCATTACATTAAAATACGGAGGAGCGCGCGCGCGCGCGCGCGCGCGTGTGTGTGTGTGTGTGTGTGTGTGTGTGTGTGTGTGTGTGTGTGTGTGTGTGTGTGTGTGTGTGTGTGTGTGTGTGTGTGTGTGTGTGTGTGTGTGTGTGTGTGTGTGTGTGTGTGTGTGTGTGTGTGTGTGTGTGTGTGTGTGTGTGTGTGTGTGTGTGTGTGTGTGTGTGTGTGTGTGCGTGCGTGCGTGCGTGTGTGTGTACTGAAATCGCACGTGTGTACTGTACTGACGTGTGTGTGTACTGACGTGCACTGACATCGCACAGCACACGGGCGCCTTAGCGTTTTGCCTCCATAAAAACACAGCAGCCGGAGTCGGGTTCGAACCCAGAAACTCCGGATAAGTAGCCGAGTGCCCTAACCACTGAGCCACCGCGGTGGTTTTATTGTACGAAATGCATTCTCCTGTTACATTTCGACTTTACGTGTCCAAACAGCCGATGCCCGACCTTTCCTGTCCGTCCGTCCGTCCGTCCGTCCGTCCGTCTGTTAGCATAAGTTGGGTACCTGTGCAAAGATCAACCTACACCTGCTCTGCGCCTGTGATGAACTCTAACGTCGTGAAACTGCCAACGTCCCTTGTACAGCCAGGTCTCTAATTAACGAGCTTCAGTGGGAGTTATACAGCCCAAATATAACCAATGCAGGACTAAGCTCACCTGGACAACAGAGGACGACGCATGTATTTATGAGCGTATATGACAGCCTCGAAGAATACATGCGCCGCTCTGGGACCTCCATTTGGAGAAGCGCAAAGTTGAGGTGACTGCTGCACAAAGGAATACGCTACTGCATTTCGTACAGCATAGGGTCATCAATGCACAGCACTAGTAAGCCTGCAGGCATTTCTCTTTGTTACTTTTAATCGTAACACATACGGGTCTCTCAAGTAGCCTGGAAAAAAAAGTAGTAAAAATAAAGCTGTGGTGTTCATGCAGGCCACACTAAGAATAAGAAGTGGCACGCAGTAGGGCTGTCGTCACACAGCCTGCTATGTTCTTGCTTTCGTGCAGTCGTGCGCCATAAGCAACTTCTTATGCCGGCTGAAATCTTCTTTGTATCCTTTGAGTGGCTCACCGGAGACGTCACAGCGCGCCTGCTTTAGATCATTAGTTGTGAGCACAGTTAGCAGCAAAGAGCACCCGCATGCTTTGACTCTAGTAGCAGGAACGCCAGCCGCTACTCTCACCGCCTTCGAATTGCCCCTGCAGGCTCTTGAAACACACCGCACGCAGAGCTCCATTTCCATATCACAGACACACAAAGAAATCATGCCTCGTGTTACCAAAGGTAGCTTCTTTTTGTTTATTGTGCTCCGGATGAGATAAGAATGGTGGTGGTGCGTTGCGTATTAGGAAAAGACAGATGATATTATGAGCGACTGAAGTGGTTGAAGCAAAAATGGAATATTTCCTCTCTGGTCCAATTAGACTCGTAACAAGGCCGCCACGACAACCAGCTGGGGCAATTTAAAAAAAAAAGAATTTTGAAAGCAGCTGAAAAAAATATTTGTCTTTTATGCTTCAGTGCAGGGTGAACCGGCACTGACGCCGCAGTTATTTCAAGCTGCTTCCGCCTTTTTGACTACTTCGAGACGCCGGAACGCAGAATTGCTGCAGGCGGAGTTCTTTAATCATGCCAGGTGCAAGAAAACCCGAATCAGAATCTGGTGCAAGAAAACCCGAATCAGAATCTGGGCTAGACCCGCCGCGGTGGCTCAGTGGTTAGGGCGCTCGACTACTGATCCGGAGTTCCCGGGTTCTAACCCGACCGCGGCGGCTGCGTTTTTATGGAGGAAAAACGCTAAGGCGCCCGTGTGCTGTGCGATGTCAGTGCACGTTAAAGATCCCCAGGTGGTCGAAATTATTCCGGAGCCCTCCACTACGGCACCTCTTCTTCCTTTCTTCTTTCACTCCCTCCTTTATCCCTTCCCTTACGGCGCGGTTCAGGTGTCCAACGATGTATGAGACAGATACTGTGCCATTTTCTTTCCCCCCAAAAACCAATTATTAATATTATTATTATTAATCTGGGCTAGACCTTGGGTCAGTTTCTGGGTCTCAGCAGACTGAGGAGCCGCGTTTTGGCCGGGAAGTCACCTCTTTTTGCTGCCGCGCAACGCTATTGAAGCGAAAAGCTTCACTACGCCAGGTAAAGCAGTCTTCTGGTAGGCAGTACAACGGCCTTGAACGACCTTCAGACCAACCAAGGATAGCCGTGTATGACGGTATTTGGTACAGTTATGGTGTCGAACCCTTGACCCCTGACCTTGACCTATGACGTTTAGATGACCTTTGATCTTTGACATTTGGTGACCTTTGACATTACGAACATCCGATGGGGGGATGTGAAGCAACGGGATGACATCCGATGGGGGTGTCGTAAGACCATGTGACACCACGTCGTAGCCACGTGGTCGTGTGGGTATATATAGAACGGCGGCCGCGAGCGTGTAGCTGAGCTGCCATGGACGAGCCTCAGACGCTTGGCAAGCGTGCATGCTTTTCGCTGAATTCCAGGGTTAGCCAAGTTAAGCCACTGCCAATTTTTTCTTCCTCACTGAAGCCGTGCTTTGGTCAGCTCTTAGCAGTCCTTTATGCTTCTTTTTAGCCTCTATGTTTCGGCCCATAACTTTCCTTTTCACCCAGACACGTAGATGCTATCACTACATAAGCGAAAATGAAGGCGAAATTCTATAATCCGTTTCAAACATCATGTGTAACGCTGTCAAAGCTAGCGCTCTTCTTTGCGCAGCCTGCATCCGCGACCAAAAAGTAGTGCGTTATGTGAACGAAACACAGCAAATACATTGCTTGTAGGCTTACCACATGACACATTTGTCATGATCTTGATTAATTGCACTGTTATTGCTGACCACACGCTGTCGCTTTCTCGTGGCATAGACCACTCGGGCACAGAACAAGCGCGGAGTAACACGCCTTCCTTTATTTTCCCGTCCGGACTACTTCCGTGCCTTTCGCAGCGTTGCACCTGATGTATGAAACGGAGTATAGAGGGCCGTGTGCTGTGCGATGTCCGTGCATGTTACAGAACTCCGGGTGGTCGAAATTTCCGGAGCCCTTAACTACGGCGTCCCTCATAGCCGAGTCGCTTTGGGACGTTAATCCCCAATAAACCATAAACCAACTACATAAGCGAAAAAAAAGAGAGAATATTGTCAAAGATAGGTTGCAGAAACAAAAATGGCTAGGTACAGGCTGCAAGCAGTCAAGCTGCGAGAGCACGCGCGTCTCACTTCTCTGCCCTCAAGGCGCCGCCCGGGGACGCCTGGCGGCAATATGTAAAACTCAATGCCAGTCCTCTTTCCTCTGCTCACACCCCTTATACCGCCGAACTACCCAACGGTCGACACATTTATTACGGGAGCACTACGCACTACGCAGCACTAAGCTGTGGGACTGCAGCCGCAGCTGACTTTTCATCCTTGCATGACGTGCCCATGCTTTTCCGGGTGTGTGTATGGGACAGGGGCAGCGCCGGCAGCGTACCGCAAATGCGCCGATGCCCCCGAGGCATGCGGGCCTCGTTCGCGCCGCTGCTCTGTTCGTCTTCGGCGGAGCGTCTCCGTTTGTCGTCCGAAAAGCGAACCAACGACGCCGTTTAAACAGGGCCTCTCGAGCGCTGCCGGCCCTTCAAACACCACTGCCGCCGCCGGACTCTCGGCGGCGTTGCATGCGGCGCAAGGGCCGCTGCCACCGCGGGATCATACCCCCCTGTGCGGTGAGCAGTCGTCTCGGCTCGTCCCTTTATTTGCTCATCGCGTCTGTGTTGAAAGGGTGGAGTGTCTGCGACGAGCCTGCAGAGACAATGGGGGCGCCTTGAGCTGCGCCGCTCCGCGCTGCGGACGCTTCGAGGGAGCGTTTATTCCCCCCCCCCCACACCCTCCCCACCTGCCCCTCCCCGCCACACAAACACCCCCCACACCCTACACCGCCATTGACGGCGAGCCCTACATGGCTTCTGCAGCCACGCGGCGCGCCTCTTTTTTACAACCCGTGCGCTCTACGGCGAGCTTCTGCTCGTTGAAGGTGGTGAGGTAGTGGAGAGGGACGAGAGGACGAGTGGGTTTATGACGTAACGCGTGTTTTTGCGAGCCGAACCAAAAGGCGTTGGGCAGGCTAGTCGTGCAGGAAAACGGCGTTGTTAAATGCGCCAATATTTGCC
This sequence comes from Amblyomma americanum, assembly GCF_052857255.1. Classification (NCBI taxonomy): domain Eukaryota; kingdom Metazoa; phylum Arthropoda; class Arachnida; order Ixodida; family Ixodidae; genus Amblyomma; species Amblyomma americanum. The sequence continues at coordinate 75,333,884 of NC_135502.1, read as the reverse complement.
GCTTCGGTCCCCTTTGATGCAGCGAGGAATGTGTGTTTCCCGTTCTATCTCTGTATAAGACGCTTTTCCGACTGCCTCTGAAAGCTGCAACTGCGCTTTAAAGGCGGAGAATTGTTACGCAATTAACTGCTGCTTGCGAGAAAAAAAAAAGGGGGGGGGGGAGTTAAGGGCATCTCTTTGTTTTTGCAAGATTTATATGCAAGGTTTATCTAAACTCACCAGGCCAGAGAGCCCGCATATGAGCCGCCTAGCGGGACATACACAATACTCTCGAAGCTGAAGCTCTCCTTTGAATGTGAGGACGAGTCTCATAATCCCATCTGGCCACCTTGAAAGCTTCAGAGGTGCGGGTATTCTGCTTAAAAGTGCACCTTCTGCATGGCCTGACAGGTTCTGACCAACCCTGTACCCGCTCATTCATCTAAATTCTTTGTGCATCAGTCTAGGCAACGTCCACTGCATATCTTGTCAACTGAGAGGCTAAAGAATCGCTTCTACTTGGCACTGCCAGTATTTGTAGTATTTGTTAGTTTAGGGCATATAAGCCTTTTTTTCCCCTTAAACGGTTGGTATAGCAGGAGAGCACATTCACATTCACGAAGAGCGAAGCTTCGTAATAAGATAAGGCCGTGGTACGCAGCACATTTCCCAACGGCAACTGCAGTAACAAAGCATAGAAAAAAGTGCGCATGGCTCTAATTGGATACTTGCCTGTCACCGATGTGACACACTCATGTATTGATAAACACCGGAGGGAGGTACTTTCGGTGGTAATACCACCTAACAAAAAACTCGCGTGTGATTGCAATTCAGTTTTAAACTACAAATAATAAAAAGAAATCAATTTTTCTTTCAAAGGACTTAGTCACAATACGAATTGGAACCATGTGCTCAGCGCAGCTCTGACTGATTTTAATCTTATGTACAAACACAAAAGCATATCTGCTCGCAAAGGCTGTCGACTTGTCAATGCGTCGCGCTCTTGCTTGACATGCGGTTGTCTGCCAATGATAATCCGCGATGCATCCATCTTCTCGCTTACGAGAGGCCTCCTTCGCAGTCTGCGCCCGGTATACGCTGCACGTGGCGCCGTGCAGTATAGTGAACGCTGCGCAGTGGGTGCTGTCCATCCCTTTCAGTTTCGCCAGTCGGAGTCCCTGCCTCATACAGTCGTGCCTCGTTAATATGGACACTTGGGTTTTCCGGGCAAAAGTGTCCATAAAGCGACACGTCCATAATAACGAATCGTGCAGAAAAATAAACATGAATGTTCAAAAAATATATGGTTTATAAGTACCGATTGCTTCTGTGCATAGTAACAGGCAGTGAAGTTTAAATCGGGCAGTCTTTGAAGCTCGAGGTGTATTACTGCCATTGCATGATCATTAAAGTCGTGCGGTGCTATTTGAAGCAGGTTTGAAGAGGCTAGTGGTCCATAAGGCGCCTGATCGGGCGCCTCTTGGTGCGATGAAGTATCTGCTTTGATTCCAGCTATTCACGCCCAATCAGGCATGCTTTGTTTTCAGTCGCCAGACAGGCTCCGTGACGTACTTGTCACAGTTTTTCGCTAATGGAAGACAGATGTTGCCTTCGTATTTACGCTAATTGTTTACAAATATACCATACAGGCTCATCACACGTCAACTGGCTTCAAGGGGTGCCTGTGTATAGGTTCAGAAACTTCACATGATACTGGCAGCGCTGTTAATATAGTTGCAGTACTTTACGGACACTTCAGATATAGTTGTCTGCTCGACGGCGTGTTATTTGTTGGAGAGACCGTGAAAAGAGGGCGCGCGCAGTAAAAAGAGGTGTGCTTGGGAAAGCGTTGTTCTCGTCTAAACATAGTGGGGCCTGTGCATTGTTATTACGCCCACGCGTGCTATCCTCGATACGCCGGCTGCTTGTTCAGCGCCTCGGCTTTAATTATCTCTTTCACCCGTCTCTCTTCAAATCACGGCGCAGCTACTTGATGATTAAGCGGAAAATTCCGTCATGCTATAAAAAGAAGTCAACGCTGCCCTCTGCAGACGGAAACATTTTTCCGCTTATCGCAAGGATCTTTGCCCGTCAAGCTTCGACGGAAAAGCTCGAAAGCAAATAAGAAAATAAAATTGGCTCTTATTTTGTTTGCACGTGTCACAATTTCTGTGCCCAAGACTTCCTTTTTTCCTTTCTCTCACCTTGGCATTTATGCTTCAATGTTTCTCGAAGCTCGTTTTTCGGTGATCGAAATTCGCCCCGCTGCGGTGGCTCAGTGGTTAGGGCGCTCGACTACTGATCCGGAGTTCCCGGGTTCGAATCCGACCGCGGCGGTTGCGTTTTTATGGAGGCAAAACGCTAAGGCCCCCGTGTGCTGTGCGATGTCAGTGCACGTTAAAAGATCCCCAGGTGGTAGAAATTATTCCGGAGCCCTCCACTACGGCACCTATTCTTCCTTTCTTATTTCACTCCCTCCTTTATCCCTTCCCTTGCGGTGCGGTTCAGGTGTCCAAAGATATATGAGACAGATACTGCGCCATTTCCTTTCCCCAAAAAACCAATTATTATTATCGAAATTAATCCGTCGCACTCCACTAAGGGTTCTCTCAGCACCTTCCCGTGGCTTTGTTACACTGAACCGCACGCACCATACCATACTATATCATACCCTACCATACCATACCAAACTGTACCGTACCGTACCGTAGCTACAGTACCGTACCATGCCATGTCATGCTATGCCATACTATACTATACTATACCATACCATACCATACCATACCATACCATACCATACCATACCATACCATACCGAACCGAACCGTACCGTACCACTCCACCCCATACCATACCATAAAATACAATACAATACAATACAATACCGTTTTGGAAAAAGGCAGTACAGCAATGGAGTATCACGCTTCACAAGCTTTTTTGCTCTTCTCAAGTGCGCAAGTATATCTCTTTTGGTGTCAAAGCAGCTAGCTACCTCTACATTCTTCAACGCCTTCATCTCTTTTTCCTGCATCTTTCCTTACCGCATACGCATTGTCATCGGATAAGGTAACGTCAAGAGAAACGTAGATTTCATTAGTACCAGACTCAGAGCGAAGCTGAGAAACGACAGAAAGATAGAGAGAGGGGGGGGGGGGGGGGGGGGGGGGGGGCTGTGCGTGAAAGCGTGAAATTAACGAAAAACATTGAAGTCATGTAGGGCAACCATATTTTGAAGGCAACAAGTCTTGCACGGTAAGACAAACAAGGATCTGCAGCAAGGAGAGAGGTGAGGCATAGAAACAGCGATACCCCCCCAGTGCTTTTTTCTCTCAACACTCGCTTTCCGTGGTGAAGGCTGTCTCATGACGCGCGTTCTGCGACGCTTCCTTCTTCCAGTCCACGTTACACGCAACGTGCCCATGCGCGCGCACCTGTCACTGCCATCGCGTCTTTTCTCTCCTCTCCGTTTGTGCCCGCGTGCGTTAAGCAAACGTCTCCACAATATGACGCAGCAGTGTTGTGAAAGGTGTCGGCCCCTCCCCCAGCCCCAACCTGCCCCTTTTTTCTCGTCGGAACCCTGCCTCGAGCAGCGAGCCGGTTTGACGCAAATTAATAGCGCGCGCTGTGCTCGATACTGCTGACACTATACAGGCCGGCTCGGCTTTTGCGCCGGCAGTACGCACACGGTGCGAAACAGAGAATGCGAAACTTGTCACTCAAGGCGCCCTCGCCTGCCGCTCGGCTGTGACGTCAGGGCGCCTTTATCTTCCAGCATAAACAGAGGTGGAAACGATTTTTAAAAGAAAACTACAATAGGGAACGAAATTTCGAGACGTTCTTTTAGAGCAGCTTCGGCGATGCTTTTTTGCGTCACCCACTGCTGCAGTCTGAGAAGCTGAAATGTGTCGGAGAGCTGCTGTCGAAATATCGTGCTACGGTAGAGGGCGCTCGGCGTCTGTGCGTGACACCCCGCTGTGGCGTTATTAAATCCGCCCTTAATTGTCACGACGACGGTGCTTCCGGTGTGTACGCCGTGATTTTAATACCCCGTCGCAGGGAGTCGCACAGCGGCGTACACGGAAAGGAAAGAAGAGGACGCTGTCGTCGTTACCATCCAATCGGGCACGATCATTTTGACACTTTTTGTTGTTTTTTATTTATCGGCGGATGAGCTATCGACTTCTGACAGCGGGCGACGAAATCATTCGATTTCGTCGCTTCCGTGTTTGTCCGCGGTTCGTACGAATATAGCACATTTTGAGGACGAACGCAATACATAAAATGAACGACATTTAGATTGCAGAGAGTGTAGAGGAGCGAGAACGATACAGCGTGTATAAGAACTAGATGTATATAAGGACAAGAAAAATTGTTAACTTGGTAGGTCATAAACTCGCTAGCCGTTCTTCTTGGTTTTCGGAACCAAGTGCTAGTTTCTTTTTGTCCAGATATACGATCAGAAACTTGTATTTGTAGAAAGCAGGAGTGCGTATGGCACAGCAATTTCAGCCGCCCAGAGTGGTTCCAACAGCGTGCCCTCGTATCTTGGATGCGCCGCGGGGTACTATCGTTGAATTCGTGAAGTTTTTTTTTTTTAGTTTTAGCTGTCTGGTCTGGCACCAGTAGCAAACAGCTAGCCATCAGGTATTTGCGCACCTCCATGAAAACGCGATAATACCACAGCAGATAGGGGATTTTGTTCCTTTCTTTATTTTTTTATTCATATTATCAGCCCGAGCCAGGACAGGAGTTGCAGGATGTATACAATAACAATTATTAAACATTTGAAGAAGAAAAAAAAACATCAACGAACCTATATAATCCACACATACTCGCAGTGAAATACACACAGGATACACAATACACGCTACTTTACAAGAAAATAAATATACACTTATAGTTAGCGTAGAGCAGAAACAAATCATAATTGAACAAGTGCGTGGGATAAGTAGCGTTAGTTGCAGCATACCAGGAGTTTATTATACCTTTAGCAAGTACTTTGTCAAAGCATTTTCAAGCTGCACAGGTTCTCTAAGGACGATAACTTAAATTGGGAGCTTGTTCCACTCGTCTGTTGACTGAACTAAAAAAGAACATACTTTGTCAGCTCTTTTGTCTTAAAGAAACCGAGGGCACACAATTCGTCAAAAGAAAAATAAAGCACACCGGCGAAAAAAGACGTAAGGAACGTCGTATGGGCTACGTTCCTACATACACACTGGCGACGTTAGCACTGGCTGGTATTGCTGAGTGTGTGTATATATATATATATATATATATATATATATATATATATATATATATATATATATATATATATATATATATATATATATATATATATATATATATATATATATATATATATATATATATATATATATATATATATATATATATATATAGGTTAAGTGAAGCAGGCACTTCTACAAAGACAAAATAAATGTGTCTTTGTAGAAGTGCCTGCTTCACTTAACCTTCTCCCTGGGCAAGCCAACGGAACCTACTTTCGTAACTAAATATATATTTCAAGTTCTCCGTGACGTCTCCCGGGCAACTTAATACACTGCAACGCGCTTATGTCCCTTCCTGTAAAAGTGCACCGCCCATCCTGACGCTATAACGTGAAGCTAAAGGCTCGAAGGGTTCCGGACGCCGACAAGCAAGGCGGATTCGGCCTTGGGGGCCGAACTCTCAGCCGTGGAAAATTCAGCAAGAAGACGAAATGGACGTGAAGGAGGTGAGGGGGGGGGGGGGGAGGAATTGCTTTCTCCTTTGCCGAAGAAAGCTCTTTTTCGCGCGGCACTGCAGAGCGAGGAAGGAGTCCGTCCATCTCGCGCCGCCGTAATTCGCGGCCCCCCGGAGCCACGTGAGAACACCGGGCTGAGATTCGCTGTAGCGGCGGCGGTGCCGTACCGCACAAGTTCGCCCGCAGGGGGTTTTAAAACGACGCAGGCGGCGGCGGGTGGCCCCGTGCATTTGCCGACGTTTCCCCGCCCGGATTCCGCTCCCCTGGGCTCCTCCTAAATGATCCCAGAGCACGCCACCACACCACCCGGGCGGCGACTCCCACCCCCACCTTCTTTCTCTTGCTCTTCGTCTTCCGCCATCTCGCCCGTCGTGTCGTCTCTCCCCTTTTTTCTTCCCTCCCTTCTTTGTTTCCCCGTCATCTTCTTGTCGTTGTCTCTTCTTATCCTCGCTCATCTCCGTTGCTCCCGAACCTCCCTCCGCAGCTGCCGTGAAGCCCGTGCGATGGAAAGCGCTTTGGCGTCGCTCCTCTAGTTCCTATGGCGGTGGACTGCTGGGATGAAGTACTGCTGCTGCTGCTTTCCACCACTGACGGCTGCAGTGCACAGTGTACGGCACATTTCGAGCCGCTGCTCTCTCGCCTGCCGCCGGAGAATGAGGCGCGCGCCAACGCCACGCACCGAAGGTCTGGCTCCGCACCGTTTTCCGAATGGCCATGAGTCGTCTTCTTCCTCCTCCCTTTCCTCCACCCACCTCCATTCTCCAGTTTCGCTTTATTTTTGTTTTCCTTTTCGCTCGTTCTCAGACGTGTCTCGGAAATATCCCTGCATCCATTGCACCCCCTTCCCCTTCCCACTCGTTGTTTTCTTCCCTCAGTTTTCTTGTTCCTTCTGTCGCTCGTCTTCGCGCCTCCCTTGTTGTTGCTCCTTGCCTTTGCTGCTGCTTCTTGCGCTACGGAAGAGCGACGTCTTCTGGGTGATGCGCCTTGTTCCGTCTTCATTTCGTAGTTTAGGACGATTCATTCGCCAAACCTCCCGGTATTCGTGTTTGGTTTTTATATGCGTGCCGCGTGCACCTGCTCGCCAGCCGCCCGGTCTGGATCTGTTTGTCAAACGCTGGGCGTGCCTTGCATGCTAGATCGAAATGGGCTTTTGTTTTGGGCTAAGTGCGCCAAAACGTGCGTTTTTACAACGGGATGCGCGCTGGGACAGACTGACTGGTTGTGTGCGACATCGAAAACGTTTTCTTTCGAAGAAACTGTGTTCTCTTTCTCTCCGTGCTTTATATAGTTGTAATTGTTGTCCTCTAAATATATGCGTACTTTATCCTTGTAGCCTTAGCCTTCGTCTTCTTTTTCTTCCACGGCGATAAGTTTCTGCGAGAATCGTCGCTGGAAGCTGTTTGGGTATGCCGGCGAGCGCGACTGTTTCCATTCGAACCACATATAGTTGCACCAGTGTGTGCATTTTCAAGACTGACTGCATGTTTTCAGCTAACATGGATTATAGCGAAATACGATCCGATTTAAAGCCGTGATCGTTTGGCTAACCATTGTTTGCCGACTGACACACGACAGTTTTCCAATTTTTGGCAAGACGTCGCTGGCAGACGTTTAACCAAACGGCTGGCTTCCGACCGCGGGACGACGTTGGCGAGTTATCGGGCGACCGAGAAAACTAGGCTGTCAGCAGTGCCCAGTTGTTTGCGGACTGGCGGCCTTCGGACATTTTTGATTAGGTATTGGTAGATTGGGTTACACGTTCCAAGGAAGTGTATGGACTTTGAGGAAGCCGTACGGGAGGGCTTCGCATTAATTTCGAGCACTTGGGATTCTTTAATGTGTACTGACATCGCACAGTGTACGAGCGTTTTTCATTTCGCCTCCATCGAAACGCGACCGGCGCGGCGTGATGGGTTGAATCCTCGCCCTCGGGCTCAGCAGCCTAGCACCCTAACTGCTGAGCCACCCCGGTGGGTGAATTTTTCATTAGAATTTCACACACAAATACCTAATTAAGGTAAGATCAAAAACGATTTCCTAAGCATTTAACCCTAGATAAGCTGAGCGCCAGGCCAAGGGAAGGATTGTATCCACTTTATCACCGGTGTGTACTAAGCCGCACTAGAGAACGAACCCGTGGCACACCGAGATCTGCCTTGTGCGGTAAAGCCCAATGTGCCCTATATTTTTTTCTCTCGCAAAGTCAAACTGCCGGAAAAACCGGACTTGCCCAAGGCCGCAGTGATACTTAAGTTTTCGTTTAGAAACCTCGCAAGATCGCTTACAGTGGCAGTTCAACCTGTACGTCTATTGTAAGCCGGATCTTCAAGTCTGATTTTTGTAATACGTCTCGCAGTGCTTCTATAAAATACTCTCTAACTGGCCGTGCGTCAAGATCTCCGTGAGGCACCGCCATCCTGCTCCTCCATATATGTACTATGCAATCCCAAAGTCATGAGATTGTAAGGCACACAATCCTCGTCTTCAATAAGAAAGTATATCTAATGCCATGGGAGTCAAGCGCAAAATCCTTCTTCAGAGTTGTTTGGAGTGCATCTCAGAAAAAAAAAAAAAAAACGTGTCCCGGCAGTCGAAGAAAACATGCCCAAACGTTTCATCCTTTTTCCACTGAAAGCTGTGGACTCCCAGAGCACAAATAATCGCCTCTCTTGCAGCCAAGTTTTTACAGGCAAAATGCCGCTGTGTAAACGAAAAAGAAAGGCTCCGGCTGCAAGAGAATCATAACTTTCTTAACCCTTTTTAAAGCGACTTGCCCTGAACCTGCACCGCATACAAACATCCCGCCTGTATAACTTCCAGTCATTGTTGTTGTTGTTGGACTCTGGTGGAATGGCACATACCCACAGTGGGGGATTGGCAAGGGTGCCTTACACATTCAAACATTAGGAGCACATCGACGCCTTTAAGAATGGTTCCAAACCCAGAAACCGAAGTGAAAATCGTGCGTCATTTCTTTATTCCTGATATTTATTTAACGCTTTTGTGTACAAACTGAGTCTACTTAGAGTGGGTATTCAAGACCGTCAGTTCCCTTGTAGACATCCTTGAGCTGGAGTATCGTGTTGATAGAATCCGTAAACGCAATTCTTTTCGGCCATTGCCGCAAAGCCTCGCGCTATGGATTCTAATTTGTGTGTAGCACTTTCTAGAAAAATATATCGTCATCGTCATCCTTTACCTCTTCATTCTGCGATCCCAAATGCTCGACAGCAGTAGTGCTGCAGCCGTGGAATCGTGCATGCAGTGAGGCTGGATGAGCCAGTGGATGAGGATGTTCACCAGTATGGCCAACGGCAGCTTTGTGTAGCTGCACGTGAAGGTGAGAAGTCTACCAAGGTGGCCGAACGCTTCGCTCAGGCCGAAAAAGTGCGAACGAGCGCTAAGGTGAGCTAAGCAGCGCAGGTATGTGCCATGTTTACAGAGGTCAACAACAACAACAAAAATGAAAGCACTGAGAAGCGCTGAGCGCACTGCCCGACATGAAAAAGAGAGGCAGTGTAGAACGTGTCTGCGCACAATGCACCAAGAGTGGGAAGCCATGCACGCCGTCGATAAGAGACGCGGAGGAGCGGCTGATCGCGGCGGGTTCCCAAGCAGCGAAGGCAGCCAAGAAGAAACACCAAGCGGGCGGCTGCCCAGATCGAAGAGCAGCAGCCGCTGAAGGCAGCGACACGTCCAGCAGCCAAGGCCGGCAACCAAGCGCGGCTACCACCATCTATGAGCCGTCCTGGGCTATACGCCTTTAATCCAAATGTAGTTGCACTTGACGAACAGCACGGGGAGAAGTCTTCCTATACGTTTCGACATTTTCCTTGCATTGCCAACCCCGTAACCATTTGTGTGCGAAGTTTTCATCCCCCTGCCTTATCGCGCCCGCTATTACGTAGCACTCGAAGATGAGTGGATGTCACGCTCGTGTGGCCTGTTCCGTATTCGCTCGGATTCTGAAGGCGCCACAGCCGAGACTCGGCGACAGCTCATCGGGGGGCGGAACCACGGAGGGTTGGTGTCGAAATCAAGAACCTGGAAGAGTGGACACACAGCAGGCGCGCACTCGACGACGGGGCCCAGAGCTCAAGGAGCTCGCGGCGTAACACGGCCGATGTGGTGAAGTGGTGAGGGAGGGAGGTACGGATGGAAATCGCGCCGCCAGTTGACGCAGCTCCTTAGGTGCGCGCTTCATTTGCAGGTGCCATCAATTTGCATAATGAGTCGATGCACGGTGGTTGCGCGGGGCCGGCTTCAGCGCATGGCCGCCGACCATGGGAGAGACCCGTACTCTCGCGCAGACCGGGAAGGGAGGACGTGCTGGTGGTCCGCGAAGAGGCCCGGCCTTCTCCGCCGTTCCCCGCAGTGTGCGCATAGTTGGATGCACCTCTGTGGATTCGCCGGGGGCTCATCATTGCGTAAAACAGACAGCGAAGGCGCGTCGCGTGTGCTGTCCCCGCGTGCATCCGCTTTTGAGCGGTGCTCGAGCGGCTTATATGGAGAGCGCGCTGATTGCGTATGGCGTGGGTCCCTCATTATGAGGCCGGCACGGGAGAGCACTGGTCACGCTTCGTCTTTGTCGAAGTCTGTTTAAGAATGCAGTGTCAGGATTCACTTCTCACGGGTTCGACGGCGTTCTCCGAACAACGCGTTGGTTACGACAAACGCCTCAGCGAGTGGCTGCAAGGATGCGGGCGAGAGAGGGAAAGAGAGCCTGCGCATTGCTTTTTGCTCACCAGGCACTGCTTCCAAACGTCACAGTTTCTCTCCCTCTGTGTGTCCTTCTCTCCATTTTCCTTTTTGGCGTTGTGACCGCCACTTAGAAATATGGCCCGCTTCCACTGCGTAGTACGTGCGTCAGTGAGGTCAACGTATTGAACGTGAACATTATGAGTTTTCGCGCGCTTTACAGGTGTTAAATCGAACAGGGGTTGCGTGACCTCTACGGCACGTACCGAAGTCAAGGCGCGAGTGACCTCGGTGTTTCGCTCCAAATGAAGCAACCATACCGACCACCAGCATTGTTGAGGCACAGTGCCTCCAGCATTGTTGGAGGTTCATGTGGAAGGGACACGCCCCCTCGGTCCTGAGCACGCTGCACGAAACACTGGCGCCACGGCAGCGGAGTTTGCAGCGCGGGGCGCGCGCCGTGGTTGTGCACGCTTCGTTAGACACCGGCGTTGCGGTCGGCCCGCGAACGCAGCGAACGAGGAATCGCTGATTGGGGCGCTAGCCAACTGCCGCGGCGTTCGCCGCTGCTCACCTGGCGCTGCTCCGCTGAGTCGGCGCCGAAAACGCGCGCACTGTACTGCGCCGTGTGTTCTTCGCTCTACATTACGCGTCCCTGACGGGGGAGGACATCGCATTCACTGCGGTTGGAACTGTCCCCAAATACCCAACTCTTCGAGTTAAGTTGATACTTTCGAAACACGACCCAGTTTCGGCGACTCAGACGTGTCATTTCTCACTTCGGACGTCGCAGTTTCGCAACTCCAGCTGTGGAGATCGTACGGTTTAGAAGTTATGGCGCTGAGTTTCTGAAGACGTGCAGAGACGCATAGATTGGAAAGGCACGAGGCAAGCTGGATGTGTTCGACGGGATTGTGGGCACCTGGTCTGCTCGCGATAATTTACTCGGAGTTTTCGTTGCGAGCACGCTGCACGTCGCACTCACAAAACACTCGTCGGTTGTCACGCAGCCGATACTGTAATCGCCGAGGTAATTGCAAACAAGCCGACAGCAAACTTGTCCGCATGTTCTTGCCCTCCCCGCGACGAGGGTGTGGCCATAGCCAACCATTGCAGCGCCAGTGCAACCCCCCCGCCCCCCTTCGCGATATCTTTGACATTGTGTGGGCATGTAATCCTCCCCTTCCCCCTACCCCTACCGGAGAGGCATGGGAGACTGCCCTCCTCAACTGCTCCACACTCCGAGTCCCAAAGGGCTCTGGTAAAGCAGGCGCGAGACGCGTGGGGCCTCGTCGTGCAGTGGTGTCTTCTGACTTCCAAACTCTCTTTTTGAGCATTAAAGAAGTTTTTCACCACCATCACCACCCCCTTCTCTAGCACACTGCCACACAGTACACACCCTTCCCGGACGCATAGACATTAATACTAAATCGCATGCGAGACAATAAATGACAGTTTTCATCAGCCGACATATGAAGACTGCGCTGCTCAATTTGCACTGTTCTAATCATGATCACGTGGCCCAAGATTGGTGACGTCATCGAGTCTTCAGGCACGACATACATTTTACTGCTGCTACAATGCCCTTGGAGAACATTCTTGGCTCAGATAGCATCGCTTAGCTTCGTTATATTTGTTTGATAAATAAAAAAAAAAACAAATAGCAGCATAAATTAAGACTACTAAAGTTTCTTTATTACTTGATAATAATTTGCTCGTTATCACAGACAGCTTTCTGCAGCTCTTAGATTCATGTGAGATGCGACGAAACGCCCCAGAGCTCTCCTCGCCGGCGAGCGAACTTCGCCATTAATCAGAGCCTCCTCCACAGCGCAGGCAAAGCCGTCGGCTGTACATGCGCTAGACCGCGCCGAAAAACTCTTCCGGGCGTATACAACAACATGCCCGGTGACCGCGTTGGCCCTACGTCCTGGCTGGATAAACTCGAAGGAAATGCTTAATGAAGGAGGCCCACGCCATCGGCGCCTCGCTGCCGTGGCGCTGACAGCAATAAAAAAAAAACCTGCAAGAATGGGCGGCGCCGCCTAACGAACGACGTCGTCGCAGGGGCGCGTTTGTTTTGTCACGGCTCAGCGGGCGCCCACTATGCGATCGGTCAGAGCGCACCACACGGTCCCTGCCTCTGTGCGACTGCTTTGAGCACGTGTGAGTTGGGGCGTCGAGTTGCCTCCGTCAGTGCGGGACCGGCGGGAGAACGTGACACGCGAGCGCACCGCCGCACTACCTCCTTCCTCCTCCCTCCTACCGCCTTGTTCCTTCTCACCCGAACTTCCTCTCGGAGCTCGGATGCACTGCTGTCGCTACAAAGGCAGTCAACTGATATGCGCGTCATGCGAATGGTCTGTGCAGTGAGTAGGCTGTCGCTTTGCTTACGTCGTCACTGCACCGTTGCGCCGGCAGTAGTTGTGCGCTGCTTGCGAGAGCGTGCTTGTGCGAGAAAATACACGGTAGTTTCACTATGCCAGGGTCTAAAGTCGACGTCAAAATGAATGAAAAAGTCGAACGCGACCCGCGACTGGTATTTGCCTTGAAAAACACAGACTGCACATAAGATGCAGTTCTAAAAGCAATGAAAGCGCAAGATTATAAATCGTGGAAGGCAAACCTCATCCTTCCTCCTTCTCATTCTTTTTCTGTTCCGTTGTCTCAAGCGCTATTCTCTTCACCATGACTTCAAACTGATTCGTCCAAATGCCGATTCTACGCACCTTCTGAAATCTTTATGTCCCCCCCCCCCCCCCCCCCCCCCCCCCGACAAGGTGTCTTGTGCCATGCATAAAACGCAGTTCCTGGACGTAGCAGGCTTAGTATTAAATACTTGCAAACACCGTGCTATATTTTTGCTGCAGTATCGCCGTCAGAGACTTCATCCGGGGCGTGTGGTGTCCGCTGTCACCACGTTATACCATAATTAAAAAAATCTACTGCCCTTTCTGGCCTACCAATGCAATGATCCATTAGCCGAATTTCATAACGTCAATCTTCGGGATTAATTCATTCGGCATTGGCTAGAGCCGCCTTCAATGTCGGAACCAGTGAATGACATTCGTTGTTCAGCTGTCAGTCATGACGTCAAGAGTCGGAGCAACCAATGGTAGAAAAGCATGGCTATGGGATCATATGGGGCGGAGAGTGGGACCAACAACTGTCATTTGTGGTCATGTGACTCCGGATGACCTGATAGTGGAGACCATTATGACGGCAGAGAGAGAGAGAGGTCTAGGTACAGCAGTACTACTTCCACTTCGTCACTCAGTGGAAGGGCAGAAAGTCTGGGAATTCTTTCAACAAAGAACTACATTCAAAAGTGCCGAGCTCCGCCCCCGCCCCCCATCACTCATTCCTCGTTCTCGTTGAGTTACAGTAATTCTGGACCTCTGTCCTGTTCATTAACGCCATCTGGTACTGTGTGTGCAAGTTCATGGGAGCCCATCTTCGATGGCTTGAGCGAAATAAGTTTCGGATTCGTTTCCATGTTGAACATAACGGATTCTCCTCGCGATTTCACCATGCTGTCTGCAACGTGTGGAAAGCATTAGCTGCTTCATATGAGTTCTAGCTGTACTTCTGTACTGCGGGGTTTGAGGCTTATTTTCGCATTTATATTCTCGTTTTATCGCTGAACTGCACTGTTGGCCTCGTGTGAAAGAAAACGGTTGTTCTTAAGCGGCGTAATAAACAACAGCCGCGCCGCGGGTAGCGGGTTTGCTATTTACAGTGATGGACGAAAGTTTGCGATATGCATGTTCGCGGAAAAAAATTATTCTGTGTTGCCTCGCTAGCCACTCAGCTGGTATTCTTCCACAGGGTGTAGCACACTTGTCCCCTGGGGACTGTATGCTTTTCATTTGCCCTCTTTGACTGACAGCGCCAAAATATTTTTTTTGCACGAACTGTGCATGTGCTGTGCATGACTGCACTGTACATGGCTACGCAATTCGAAGGGAAGCTGGCGAACCGGATACTCACCTACTTTTCTGCGGTGATGCCTCATCGCGAATCCATTTTCCTCCGCGTTTGCGTCGGAACATAAGCAACATCCGCTGCGGGTGCATTGCGACACGAAATTCTGAGCGTACACTCGGCAATGATTTCTCTCTAGCTGGATATTCACTCACAAAATAAACAGGAGATACCGTCTTATTGTTCCCAGCACGGCCGGCAAATGGCTAAGACCGCAAAGTTTCATCATGCTCCGCTTTAATGCGCCGCTTTTTATTTAGTCTTCTATTTTTATGGTATCGTAAAGTTTTTGACTCAATCGTCGTGCCATTACGAATCGGCAGGTGTTCCCTGCCACTCGTGTTTGGGTTGCCAAGGAAATAGCTTGATTACTACGTATCGCTCTTGAGAATTCAAAATAGTGCTGCATATTGTTGCGGCCCTATTCACGGCACTTTTCCAAGTCTTGACTGGATAGCAATGATAGCCCGGATGGGCGTGGGGTTCATCGGTAAATTAATGAGGCACGCCCTTATAAAAATGGTCGGTATACAGTCTATGGATTTCTTATAGACTCTGCTGCCTTCCTATAGATATTTCTTTTTGTCTACTCATAGTCCATAGACTATCTATAGACAAAAGTCTACTTTAATTGTATGGTCATAAATCTATAGATTGTCTATAGACTAGCTGTCTGTATATAGGGTTTGTATTGCCTATAGACTTCTCTAGAGTTCGTCTATAGAGAGTCTATAGACTTTATAGACAGAAGCTTATAGACAGTCTACAGACTGTTTAAAGAAGTTTTTTGTAAGGAGGTGCTCTAAGCGGACAAAGTAAGTGTATTTAACGCTGTGTGTTGTTTGCTGAGTAGTTTCACTGGATAATTCTGGCAGTGTTCCGGCACTCAGCTTTGCCGAGCGCATAATTTACCGAAGGCCAAGCGCTCGCATTATCGCGTTTCTTATACGTTTATATTTTCATGCGGTGGAACGTGTCATCGGCATGAGTGCATCTAGTACTATACCGAAGTGGCTGATGCCATGGCGGAATTGCGGCAGGGTTACGCCTTCTAACGATTTTGCGAATTGTACTGGTGAAGCGATATCTAATAGAGTGGTCCCCGCAATGTGCTGTGGCGGGAGACGCCATATATGTCGTATCGGGTCGAGGCGCGACATTATGCGCACATGAAAGACACTTGCAGTGCCGAGGAGAGGTTAATTGAGAGAGAGGAAAAGGAAAACAGCGAATTCGACTGTAGACTAACCAGTTGGTGAAGCAAACCTAGTGTAACTGCTGTCTACATCGCATAGCTGCCTATGCGCTCGACTGTGGGTGCACCAGGCGCGTTGAACGGACGGCAGCCAGAAGAAACGAATAACTGCAGCCGTGAACGTCGGCCATATACTCGTGGAGACAGACGGATGAACGACGGTAGGTATCGCTAGGTGGCGGCGAACGGGAAGAATCAATTAGTTTTTTTTTTATAATCTTACTGCTTGAGGGGGTATGTGGTCTATCGTGAACAGTCATGAACTGCTGTCTGAGCAGCTGCTGCATTTATGTACGAATAGTTGTCCGCATACGCGTCCCTGAACGATTCATGTCGGTAATACTAAACATCTGCCTTTCTGTTCCTTTTGAAGAGTCGTTTTATTTTAGTGCATGAACGTGGTGCCCAAGATGTTTGCTCTGGAGGGGGTCTAGTAGTCGGGGACTGAAATGGGACCTCCTGTAAATAATGGGCACAACAGTGTTCGAAACAAGGCGTAGCATTGATGAAAGGTGAACCAAGCACACAGCGGCATTTAGAAACCCGCGGTAAAAAACAAGAATAAAGTTCCACATTTGTAACAACATGTCGGCAGGATTTCAAAAAAAGTTTTTTTATGTATAAATGACCGTAAATAAAGAAAAATGGTAAGCATGAAGCTTCGCTGAGACACTCTACCATTTCTCAATTCATTGTAGCGGAGAAAGCGAGAGAGAAAGAGACGAGATAAAAGAAAGACTGAAATACAGATTCAGACTTACTAAGAATTGTGGCTGATTTTACGAATGAGTACTTTGCATACTGACGCGCTCCTTATTCCATGCAAGGCGCTTTACAGAAGTTTGGTGGTCGTAATGATTCCCATGCATGAACAGAAACAACAATAATGCATATAATAAGAAAAACGTATAAGTGATTACTATAAAGCGCACGGAATAATTTTCGTTCCATAGCATAATGTGGACAACATAAAGTTTGTCGCCGAAGCCCAGGTATAGCCATTGATGTCTTTAACAGGAACTCCTTAAGTAACGCGACCAAGCCACAATACCATGCTCACAAAGAGCGATCGTCTAACTGTAGATAGTCCCGTTAATCAAACAATGCATGTGTCTATACCCCAGGAACGTATACAGGCCGCGTAGCTTTCGTCGACTCAGTGCCAGTGGAGTTGCTGATCACGCACAACGGCGTCTTGTTCAGTCGCTCACACTTGAGTCCATGATCAGCTAATCTTTGGATATGCAGCTGCGGGCGACAGTGTTATGGTAGCCTCCTCATCCATCTCTGCAAGCGCTGTCATAGCGGCGCAGAAGCAACTTTTGCGTGTAGTAATTAACCGAGTGAAGGTTCGTTGTGTGAAGGCTTGAAATATTATCCAAAGGTCGCCAAACAAGTGGGGCTGTCATACATCAACGTGGAGCTACGTTCACAAAGCGCGGCTCTCAACACTGTACCAAAGGTAACACCGATAAGAAAAAGAGAACTGAGAAAGGAAAATTGTTTTTAAGCAAACGAAAGACGCAGTATCTGTCTCATATATCGTTGGACACCTCAAACGCGCCCTGGGGAAAGAGAGGAAGGAGGGTGTGAAAGAAGAAAGGGGGAAAGAGGTGCCGTAGTGGAAGTGTCCGGAATAATTTCGACCGCCTGGGGCCATTTAACATGTATCAACATCGCACAGCACACGGGCACCTTTTGCGTTTCGCCTCCATAGAAACGCGGCCTTCGCGGCCGCGTTTGAGCCCGGGTCCTGCGGCTCAGAAGCCGATCGCTCTAATTACTTTGTCACCGCGGCGGGTAAACAGAATTAGAAGAAACCATCGAAAATGTGCAGGACAAACCGAGTGACGCACATTTCACACGACGCTGTGCAGTGTATGTCGTCTGTTCGCCATGTGCGCATGCCGTCTGTACACGTGGAAAGGGCGTAAACAATGCGCTTTTAAGAAAAGATAAGATGGCAGCGGGTAATGCATTATACAGATCGGTATAATGCGTACAGTCCTGAGAGGATTGTAACAGGGAATAATCAACAAACGCAGAACCATCTCGAACAGATATATCAACCCGCCGCGGTGGCTCAGTGGTTAGGGCGCTCGACTACTGATCCGTAGTTCCCGGGTTCGAACCCGACCGCGGCGGCTGCGTTTTTATGGAGGAAAAACGCTAAGGCGCCCGTGTGCTGTGCGATGTCAGTGCACGTTAAAGATCCCCAGGTGGTCGAAATTATTCCGGAGCCCTCCACTACGGCACCTCTTTCTTCCTTTCTTCTTTCACTCCCTCCTTTATCCCTTTCCTTACGGCGCGGTTCAGGTGTCCAACGGTATATGAGACAGATACTGCGCCATTTCCTTTCCCCAAGAAGCCAATTATTATTAATATTATTACATATCACTCTCGAGTCACATTCGACGTGTACAGGTATCACACTGCTACTTTCAGTTTTATACAAGTTTGTTAGATAAGCGTACAATTGCTGATGAACTAGCCTCCTCTTGTTTTACCCTATCGCATTTCTCTTTCTTTCCCCTTCACTCTCTTCTACCTGTTCTTTTACTTACGCTGGCAGCAGCTCAGGTGCTTCAGGTATCGATGGCAGATGCCGCGGCTAGCAATACCTTTTTTATTTCCGTTTTAATTTTATTAAATATGCCAATAATAATAATAAAATTGGAGGAGACACTCAAGTTCCGCCTTTAGGGTATGACGCTATAGACTAATGGGTTAGTTCAGTCAGTCTAGTTGCAGATAAGGTTGTTTATGGCTATCGCTGTCGCCCGGCTCCTCACCACTCTCTTAAATGAAGTCATCTTCGGTGACATCTATTGCCTTCCAAATTCCTGCACGTTTAAAACATTAGCAACAATGTCGGGGGACACCGCGCGCCACGAATTCAAAATCTAGGAACAGACTAGGTGAAGTAATTCTCTTAGCAGTCCTATCGGTGTCATTGTTTCATGAATACTACTACTGAAACGTTCTACCTCTAACCCTTATGATGAGTTTTTGTATCGAGCGTTCATTGAGAGTTAAGCAGATTAAATTCCCTCGTAAGCGAATGACCTCCTGTTGACTCAAACTCAGATTAGACTAAATTAACCTGCAAGCAATTGGCTTTCTGTTGACGCCACGGACGCTAAAAGCTGGCACTGTGGAGTTCCACCTATTCTGGTCCCACCCTTCAGTTGCATCTCCCCTATCCGCGGCATCTACGCGAAACGATCCCGCCAAGGCGAAAACTCCATGCAAGCTTCCGCAGGTTATGTGCAAGATGCAGTTATGATTGGTGGCGCTCAATCTCGGCACTTAACGATTGCAACGGGCGTGTGAAATGCGAGCTCGTCTTGTCTTTGTATTTTTTACACTCGAAGTGGAATAACTTTTGTATGCGTGCTTCGAGTTCAATAACCCTTTCTGTACAGGTATCTGGACTGCATGAGAAATCCTTTCAAACAGATACTGCGGTTTCCTCGAAAACATGTGCGCGAATTGTTGATCTGGTTTTTTTCTTTAGTTATGTTTTTGTTTACTTATGTTGACTCCAGTTTAGCATTCCTGTATTTTTCTTTATTATCGAACTGCCTTGTATGTAAACCTCTAAATTTATTCATTTTCTAACAGGACGTCCCCAGGACAGTGTATACTCCGGGAGCTCCTTCCGTAACATTGACATATCCAAATATCAAGGTCTACTTCACATTGAAATAAATATGATATGAATGATACGCTGACATTTTAAAATGGCGGCCTTTTTTCGGTAGCATCCTGCGCATGGGAATAACCTCTCCGCCAATATTTTCGTAGTGTTCAAAAATATCATCAAATTCGCTGCGTAACGTGTTCATCTGAAATGAGAACATGCGGTCTATAGTCCTCAAATGTCCTTGAGTCAGGTGAGCGGACGAGATTAAGAGGTATGCGGGAATAGGTTGGCCGCAGCTGGCAAAGGACAGGGTTAATTGGTGACGTATAGATGAGTCCTGCAGTGGGCGTAATCAAGTTGATGATGATGATGCATTCCTTTTTCGAGGGCAGATCGGTGCGCTATTGGCTGGAAGGCTCATTCCAGCAGTTTTCGTTTCCATGGAAGCATGCATTCGATTTAAAAAGAACATGTCTCCAGAAATATTTATTGCCTCCACGTTCGTGCTGACTGGGCTATACATCACTCATTACCATACTAGGTATTTAGAAGCCGTTCTCCGCTATTGCAAAACCATCTGACGCAGCCATTTAGTATGTCACCGGTGGAGCTGTGGCTTACCTGGTGAGCGGAATATGCGGTTGCTGACAGCGTGTGCGACATGAGCCCTGCACCATGGCTTAGAAGCAAACTCCTTGCGCTGTGTATTTTTGACAAAGGCTGTACGAAGGCGGTGGGGCAACGCGCGACACTTTCAGTGTAAGTCTCGAATGTAACAATGGGTGATTTTGCATATCACGGCATTGACGACACGTTGTTTACAGCAGGGAGGGGGTACGGCGCGCTAGCCGCGAGGAATGCAACGTTGAGACGGTGGTTGTTTTGAAACGTCTCGTGTCTGTGCCAGGCGAATGCGTTCCCATAAGCACAAAGGTACCAATCGCATCAAGGTGCTGGCTATATACCCACCTTACTATTCATTTTCCGGAAATTTCGGCCCATAGCATTCGTATAACAATAGATTCATATAGAAGTGTGCCCATTTCACCTCTATACTTGTAGTTTACCGGTTTTCATAAAACTGGCTACATCACACAATGTGCGCGAAAGTTGGGCCTGACAATGCTCTTTCTGCCAGTCTCAAGCTTGTATTCTGCAAATCATTCCTTGGATCCGAACTCTACTGCGCATGCGCTATCTCCTGCTGCGGTCACCTTATAGCGTCTGCCCTTCAGGCTGCAGAAGAAGCCTGGACCAGTTCATTTTCTTTTCAACTCGTGCTGTTGATAAAGCTCACAGGGAATGTTGTCGAAGACCATGGAGGAAGGAAAGACTTTGGGAAGGGCCGTTGCGTCACATTTTTTGAAGCCGGAAGTGAAGGCTCCGCCATGCCAGTTGGCTCGTCGCGCTCGTCATCTTGCCGGGCTTGCGCATGCGCCACTTGCACCCCAATGACAGGCGAGCAGACGATTTCGCATCGGGCCGGTTAGGCACACGACGCCGCTGCACGATGAACCAAAGCATCAGAGTAGTCCTTGCGAAAACACGGGACTTCTGGCACAGTTTTTGTCATGCAGCTCGCATATGCGCGGGCCTCTCCTAGGCTTACTTTCCTACACGTCTAGCACCAAAACATTTTATTTTGGCTCGGGAGTCGCTCGGAAGTGACGCACTTCCGACATGTAACAACTTATTCGTGGCCGTTGATGTTTAGTGGGACAGATTTATTTGCCTTGGTTCCACATTGGAGGACTTTGCTGTTTTGTCGCAAAACCATAAAAACTGTACGCGCGAGGTTGTGCTTTTACGCATCATAAACGGAGTCCCGCTCTATGCAGGAATATCTCGATGGTTTTCCACTGCATCATCAAAGCGTCATGTGATGGTTACCGTGAATCGTTTGATAAAAATGTTTCTTTCGCTCCCGCTGCGGCAGGTGGTTAAAAGAACTATAGAAACAGAAATAAATAGCCAAGCAGGCATTTTTTATTGCCTAGCCAGCGTAACAGAACACAAAAAGGAGACCCAAGAACATCATGCAGTCTTTCTCAATCAGGCGTTCTCTAGATTGTCAGCCTTTCACGATCACTGAAAATTAATTCTGCGAGCGACGCAGCAGAACTTCTTGCCCGAATTTGTGATTCTGCAGCCAGGTGGCTACTTTGACGTGCTGATATGCAAGTGCCACTGGAAAAGTTTACAAAAAATTCTATTGACTCTAGCCTTTGCTTGATATTGTCCGCGCATGTAGAGAACGCGTGAAAAGCGCAAAAATCGGAACGCGATGCCTCTAATGCAAGCTTCCCTTCGAAATGGTATACTCATATTAACGCGACAGCGTTAAGAAGCTCGTGTCGCAGAAAACCCGGAGTCGTCGGCGTCTTTGGCCGTGAGCGAAAAATGGCGCATCTCGGTGGACACCTGAACCGCGCCGTAAGGGAAGGGATTTTTCCTTACGGCGCGGTACGGGCGTCCAGCGAGAATTATGAGACAGGCGTCATTTGCTTTCCTTAAAACCAATTTTCATTTCAATTTCGTTCGCTTACAACCGGGTTAGGGTGTCTACAGAGATACCTGAGACAGGCGTCCTTTCTTAAAAAAAAATTATATTCATTTTCCTTGCCTTACGGCGCGGTTCGGGTGTCCACCAAGATATGTTTCCTTTCCTTAAATTGTCCGGGCAAAGGGTTGCACAGAAGGACGATGGCGTTCCGTGGAATCCTTGGCAATGCTGCAACATGCTGTCGCGTCCTGCTGTTAAAGGCAAAGCTTAATACTCATTTTCTCTCCAATGAGGCACCTGCCGCGGTGGCTCAGTGGTTAGGGCGCCCGACTACTGATCCGGAGTTCCCGGGCTCGAACCCGACCGCGGCGCTGAAAAACGCTTAGGCGCCCGTGTGCTGTGCGATGTCAGTGCACGTTAAAGATCCCCAGGTGGTCGAAATTATTCCGGAGCCCTCCACTACGGCACCTCTTCTTCCTTTCGTCTTTCACTCCCTCCTTTATCCCTTCCCCTACGGCGCGGTTCAGGTGTCCAACGATATGTGAGACAGATACTGCGCCATTTCCTTTCCCCCAAAACCAATTATTATTACTCTAATGAGTCGCCAACATTCATACATAGACCTACCAAACTATAATATCACCTTTCTATTTTTGTCGGAACCGTATTTGACCAGCCAAACGACAGGCAGAAATTCTCACTTTCAGGAAAAAAGGGGACAGAATAGTAAATTAGTTAAAATGTTATTACTGAGTCCATTGAAAAGAATATTAAACACGATATGATTACGAGAGCCTCAATCGTAGTAGTTTGGCCCCGAACGTAACTGAAATAGCACGAGGAGTACGGAACGTAATCCACATGCCTTCCGATACACACGTGTTTCACAGCTGCGTACAGTGCTTTCCCCCTGCAGAGTGAGTGAGTGAGTGAGTGAGAGAGTGAGGGAGTGAGTGAAAAGCTTGGATGGATGGAAGCAACTTTTATTAGAAAAAAAGGAAAGAAAAAAAATCTTCCAGGGGGGTCTCCTACTGGTCCAGGAGTCCACAGGCTTGTGCCTCACGTAAGGCCCGATCCACCAGCCATTTCTGGCCGGCGGCTGGCTGATCGGTCCTTAAAGCAGCCTCCCAGGAAGAATGAGTGGGATTGGGGATGGGGGGTACTGCCTGTGGGGAAGGACATTCCCAAAGGTAGTGGGACAGTGTGGATCTGGGCACGCCACAGGTGTTACAATGAGGATGAAAGGTGGGATGAAAGCATGAGAAACAGTAGGGTGATATAAAGCAGCCCGTCTGTAATTGTCGCCATGTGGCGCTGGTTAAGGGCGACAAAGTACTGTGAGGTGGTGGTAATGTCATGCAGCCGAGTTTGTAGAATGCGGTGATTTGATTATATGTATAAAGGACTGATTGGGCCTCTTGCACAGGGTTGGATGCCTGATCGTCCGGGGTCCGGGAGGAGAGTTCTCGGGCCAGCCCATGAACGCGCTCATTACCGGGGATCGAGGCATGACCAGGGATCCACGACAGAGTAAACTTTATTGAAAAATTTTATTGAGCTCTAGATACGCTGGTCTCCTGCCGTCTTCAGATGGCTTCGTCCATCTTGCACAACGGTCGGTTGCCCTTAGTCCAGGGCTCCGCTGATGCTGCTGCCAGTTGTGCTCGCCGAATGAGACCTTCTTGGTCGACCCGGCGATCGCTGGAGAGCACTCCCTCCCATTGTCCCGCACTCGGGTTTGGTATAACGGGTACCACGTCTATCTTCTGGCATGCCCACGTTACGTGGTACACCGCGGGTGTTTCGTGGCACCGGGAATATTTGTCATCGTATTGTGTGGGATACATTTTGCAGAGTACGTTTAGATTCGGGTACGAGCCCGTTTGTAGCTGCCTCCACGCGACAAAGTCCTCTCTGCTAAGGGAGTTGTGCGGTGGTGGATACCGCTTTCTGCAGCCCTTGTAGTAATTTAGTATCGCCGAATAGTCTTGGGGTACAGGTTCGGTCCCCTCGAGGCCGCCTACGTTGGACGCTCGGTAATAAGTGTACCCTCGAGCTATCCTGTCCACCTCTTGGTTCCCTGTCACTCCCGTGTGTCCCGGCGTCCATACTATCGTATGCCTAATTGGTTCTTCTTTTGGTTGTCGTCGTGTTATGTGGTCTCCGGAGCGGAGTATGCGGAGCGCTCCGTGCCCTATTCTGCCGCGTAGGTAGTTGCGGCACGCCGTTTGTGAGTCTGTAAGGATTGTTAGAGACCGTTTAGGCCGATAGCTCTCCGCTGCCGCAAGAGCGACGGCCGCTTCTTCAGCCTCGACTATCGTACAGTCTTCTAGTGATGCGCTGGTGATCTCGCGTAGGTTCGAATCAATCATCGTTGCTACCGCGTTGCCCCGCCGCGGTGGCTGAGTGGTTAGGGCGCTCGCTGATCCGGAGTTCCCGGGTTCGAACCCGACCGCGGCGGCTGCGTTTTTATGGAGGAAAAACGCTAAGGCGCCCGTGTGCTGTGCGATGTCAGTGCACGTTAAAGATCCCCAGGTGGTCGAAATTATTCCGGAGCCCTCCACTACGGCACCTTTTCCTTCTTTTCTTCTTTCACTCCATCCTTTATCCCTTCCCTTGCGGCGCTGTTCAGGTGTCCAACGATATATGAGACATACTGCGCCATTTCCTTTCCCCCAAATACCAATTATTATTATTATTATTATTATTATTATTATTATTATTATTATTATTATTATTATTATTATTATTATTATTGCTACCGCGTTGCTGCTGCTCTGCCCCTCTGCTCTGGGGTATGTGGCTGCGTCCACGTATACCGTGTTGTGCTCGCGCTCCCTTCCTGCTGGCTGTTGACTTCGGCGAATTTGTACATGGGGATGATTCCCTGAAAACCACCGCGAAGGTGAATGAGCCCTCTGGAAGAAACGTGGCTGCAGGAACGTCGGATGCAGCGACGATAATAGCGTCCCCACGTGTTCGAACATGCCGTCGGGTCTACGAAGTACAAGATCAGTGTTGCCATCTTCAGTCACGATGGGGTTGAACAATTGCCCGAGTGCCGCGCCTTCGACAGAGGTTCCGCGTTCCGGTCATCGGTGCAAGATCTTTCAAGCCCTGCTGGGAGACAGCCCGCATTCCTGTGTCACGCAGGCGCCTTCCTGTTCCACATGGGCGCAGTCCGGACCCACGTGCGCGCCCACCTGGAGGCCGCGTAGATGACAACGTGACCGGGTCCTGTTCTCTTTCCCTCGACCGAGCTGCGAGAGAACATCAGGACCGCCCTGCGGTGGGTGGTACCATCAGTGCCATCGTGTGATTGGACATCATTCTTCGAACTGTATTCCCCAGCTAGGGATTTGGGGAATACGAATAGTATTTAACGAGCTGCTGGTTTGGTACCAGAAGAGAGATACCCTTGAGAGATACCCTGTTGAGAGATACCCTTTGCTGGGAGAGACCCCCACTGCTAAGAAGCTCTCTTTCCTGAGAAGCAGTCTCAGTTGCCCTTACTTGTACATTATGTAAATAGTCTTTGTATAAATTTTTCCGAGTTTTCTTCCTCCGATCGTCCTCGTCTCTTCTCCGGCCCAGTCACGCTACCTGAATCCCAACAACCATCGTTTCTTGGGGTGCTAGTGTCTTTTGTAGGTATTCAGCCCTCGCCTCTCTGCGTGCTTTGTGTAGGTTGGGATCCATGTTCCTGGGTATGGGTGCTACATTTAGCGTGTTGCGATACTCGTCCGGAATTGTTTTGGTCCTCTGTATCTCTTGAAGTTGATCGGCGCAGCCTAGTTTCTTCAGGAACTCCCTGCCAGATGGGGTCTGCTGTAGTCTGCGCAGTTGGGAGACTAGTTGCGCCTCTCTCAATTCCTCGAAGGTGTTGTTTAGTCCTAAGGCTAGGAGCTTTTCGGTTGAGGTGTTGTGGGGAAAGTGGAGTGCGGTTTTGTAGGCTCTGCGTATAATCTCGTCCGCCTGTTGTACCTCATTCTTGATGGGATTGTAGTAGGGGAGGCTGTATGCCACTCGGCTGACCACCAGGCTTCTGACCAGCTTGAGTGGGTCCTCCTCTCGCATGTCGTGGCGTCTGTGTGAGATGCGCGTGATCATGCGGGCCACTTGTAGGGTGGATACCTTGAGTAGGGCGAGGGTGTGGGTGCAGCGTTGGTTTGATTGTATCCACATCCCCAGGATTCTGATGAGCGTTTTTTCCGGTATCGCCTTCCCCTCGAAGTAGACGTTGAGTTTTAACTCGTCGCTGGTGGGGACTGTGCGGTTTTGCTTTCCTCTCCAAACTCTCGGGAGCTCGGACTTCTCAGTGGAGCACGCTAGCCCTCTTGCTCTGACGTATTCCTCTACGCAGGTGGCTGCCTCTTGTAACTTCTTTCTCTCTGAGCGAGCCTGTGTTGATTCCGATGGTGATGTCTGCATAGATGGCATGGTGTATGCCGTCGATTTCTTTTAACTGTTTTGTCAAGCCAATCATGGCTATGTTGTAATGCGTGGGGGAGATCACCGACCCTTGAGGCGTCCCTTTGTTTGGAGTAAGGAACTTCTCTGATCGGAGCTCTCCCAGGCCAATCGTTACCGTTCTGTTTGAAAGGAAGGCTTTGAAGTAGCCGTAGACTCTCCTCCCGCAGTTCAAGTCGTTCATGTCCGTGAGGATAGCCTCGTAGCTTACAATGCCCCCTTGATGTCCATTGCCATTATTACATTCTCCCCGCTCCTGGGGCCGTTCCGGAGTACTTCTTTGATTTGAAGAAGTATGTATTGTGTCGATAATTTCGCTCTGAAGCCGAACATGCTGTGGGGATACAGTTCGTTGTCCTCCGTGTACTGTTGTAGTCTCAGCCTCACCACTCGTTCGTACAGTTTTCCCAGGCACGATGTGAGGGAGATCTGCCTGAGGTTCTCAATTTGCAGTTTCTTGCCCGGTTTAGGATTCATTACTACCTCCGCATGCTTCCACTCCTCGGGGACGGTCTTCGCTTCCCAGTGTTAGTTGAGAGAGTAGGTTAATTCTGCGACTAACTCATTCCTGAGGTGGATGAGTGCGTTATTGATCTTGTCTGCACCCGCGGCCGTGTTTCTGGTTGTTTCGAATCGCTGCGCATAGACCTCTTCTACCGTGATGGGTCCCCCTGCAGAAATAAATTCCCATAGGGCCTTGTTATGCGGAGCCCTTAAGGCAGCAAGGCAGCGAGCTCGCGGCATAAGTGCGGGGATAAAAACTGGTTAGTTTTTGTAGTATGTATGGTTAGTTTTTGTAGAAGCGATGTAATCTCTGTATACTTGCGATTTCAAGTAAAATGCACTTAACTTCATGCTCTTTATGGGTGATACAGCGCGGAACAGACGAAAGACAAAAGCAGAAGACGACACAGATCCATCCTTCTCACGAAGTTTCCTTTCAGCAAATCTTGAGCAATAATAATATCAGAAATGCCCAACAACGGAGTCAGACCACCATATTTTTTACCTGCTACCCAACAAATTGAATATTCCTTGATGGATGAAAATAGCTCTAAAAACCGACACGAAAAAGGGACACGGACAGAATGGGTACTATCGCGTCGTCTCTTTTTGTGACGTTTTTGAGTAGATGACCTCTCAATCTACCTGGTTGAAAATTGTTTTTTGGGGAAAGGAAGTGGCCCCGCCGCGGTGGCTCAGTGGTTAGGGCGCTCGACTACTGATCCGGAGTTCCCGGGTTCGAACCCGACCGCGGCGGCTGCGTTTTTATGGAGGAAAAACGCTAAGGCGCCCGTGTGCTGTGCGATGTCAGTGCACGTTAAAGATCCCCAGGTGGTCGAAATTATTCCGGAGCCCTCCACTACGGCACCTCTTCTTCCTTCTTTAGCTCCCTCCTTGATCCCTTCCCTTACGGCGCGGTTCAGGTGTCCAACGATATATGAGACAGATACTGCGCCGTTTCCTTTCCCCCAAAAAACCAATTATTATTATTAAAGGAAGTGTCGCAGTATTTGTCTCACATCCGCGGACACCTGAACCGCGCGGTAAGGGAAGGGATAAAGGGGGAGTGAAAGAAGAAAGGAAGAAAGATGTGCCGTAGTGGAGGGCTCCGGAATAATTTTGACCACCTGGGGACCTTTAACGTGCACTGACATCGCACAGCTTACGGGCGCCTTAGCGTATCGCCTCCATCGAAACGCAGCCGCCGCGGTCGGGTTCGAACCCGCGAACTCCGGATCAGTAGCCGAGCGCTCTAAGCACTGAGCCACCGCGGCGGGTATCTGCCTCGTTAAGGCTTAGTGTTAACACCACCTATGTGCGTAATTTGTAAATTCCTACTCATCATGCCTGATGAAATTAGCTGCGTTTACATGAATGCTAGAGAAGTCGACTAGACCCCTTTTTGAGGGAAAGATAGGTTTCGAGAAGGAAAGGCGTGGGCCGTCCTTTACTCTTTGCCTCGACGTTTTCGCACTTTCCCTTAATAAAGGGGACTGGAATCGACTTCTGTCGCATTCATGTAAGCGCGGCAATTGACGGACTAATGTTTTCCTTAGGAGATAGATTCAGCGGGAGTCAACAGGACAGCACCTTTCTTGATTACCGGAAATCGATCGAAACATTTGTTGGTACAAGTTTAACTAACTCTATACAAATCTTTCTCCCTGCAGGAGTTCTTCAAGCTGTGCCCGGTGAGAAGAGAGAGGGTCACGTCAGATACGGCCGGCGAGACAGGGACGAGCCGAAATCGGGCGGACCATCGGCGCGGCGTCATTCCGAGCATGCGCGTACGCGTCCCCCACCGTGTGTTTGCTCCCGGGCCCCGGCGGCGAACAGGGGCCGCATGAATAATGCCGTCCGAGCGGCTTTGTTTACAGAGCTGGCCGGAACCACTTGGACCGCCTGAATGTTTCATCCGCAGCTTTCTAATGGAAACCTAATGCAAAATCGAAGCTAAGCAAACGAGAATTGATTTCCGCACCACGCACACCCAGTGTAGTCTTGCAGCGCATCGCACGTTGGGGACACGGGGATGACCGGTTAAGGGGCGCGCGCAGAGTGCTGGCATACTCCGAACGCGGCGCGCGAAGTGAATGTATGCGTACTTCGAATGGGTATGCATTGCGAATTTATGTCTTATGTAAATGCAAAGGCAGCTCCAGTATGAAAGGGAACTGTCAAAATTTCACGCAATAACGAAGTTCTCATTTCTACACTAAAACTGAATATGTCTTCCTGATACTATATGTTCAGGAAAAAAAAAAAAACTCCCCAGAAAGCAGGAAAAGTATGCTTTTCAGTTACACGTATCTACTAATCATTATTCGAATGTTCACGCTATGTTCCCTTTTATATTCGAGCTAACTGTATGAACATTTCAAAACTTACGATGACGAGTGCGTGACCATTTTTAACGCGAGAGCGTTAAGGAGCTCGTGTCGCAGAAAAGCCGGTGTTGTCGGCGTCTTTGGCCGTGAGCGAAAAATGGCGCATCTCGGTGGACACCTGAACCGCGCCGTAAAGGAAGGGATTTTTTTCCCTTACGGCGCGGTACGGCTGTCCAGCAAGAATTGTGAGACAGGCGTCATTTGCTTTCCTTAAAACAAATTTTCATTTCAATTTCCTTCCCTTGGAGCCCGATTCGGGTGTCCACCGAGATATGTGAGACAGGCGTCCTTTCCTTTCGTTAAAAAAATTTTCATTTTCCTTGCCTTACGGCGCGGTTCGGGTGTCCACCAAGATATGTTTCCTTTCCTTATATTGTCCTGGCAAGGGGCCACACCTAAAGACGATGGCGTTCCGTAGATTCTTTGGCAATACTGCAACACGCTGTCGCGTCCTGCTCTTAAAGGGGAAGCTTAAGCGTCCTCCAAATTTTTCTTGCCTCAATGTACGCCGCCAGAGTTCGTACATACAGCACTTCGAGTAATGGTGCTTACTGTTACGGTGAAAAACGTAGCGCAAAGAAACGAGGACACAGAAAGACGGACAACATACAAAGCGCCGTGTGTTGTCCGTCTTTCTGTGTCCTCGTTTCTTTGCGCTACGTTTTTCATCTTGAAGTTATGAACCAACAAGCCCAAGCATATACCCTTCTTACTGTTACCTTTTTACTTTTATTTTATTCTGCGCGAAAAAATGCTTGCATTCACATCGCGTAATAACGGCGCTTACCCGAAAACTCGCTGAATTTTAAGAAACTTCGAGTGATGGGAGCACCCTTATTTCTTGAGAGAGAAGAGCATTTCGCAGTAAACGCAGGTGCACGGGCCACATTTGAACCATCGTCGGCTCGCAGAAATATACTAATTATGTTCCGTGCGAATAAATCATCTAGCGAATAGAAATGTAGCAAGCGGCGTCGCGAAATTCAGGAGCTGTTTATTAAAAAAAAGAGCAGAAAAGAAGTTCAATTGTGACATTCGCGAAAAAATGTGAGCGAGCGGAATAAGTATTCCGCGCGTTTTTCAGTGTGTCGAATACAAACATGCGATGTTTTCACCTCAGAGCCGTTTTTCAGTGTATTCTAGACGCAACGAAGCTCCGCACTGCTTTAAATTACTTGCGCACAAAGCAGCGCAACCGCTCATGCAGCTCGAAGAGCGGCGCAGAGCATCCCGAGTCCTCCCCTCCAAAACGAAACAAGCGGCGAGCGTGCGC
This sequence comes from Amblyomma americanum, assembly GCF_052857255.1. Lineage (NCBI taxonomy): Eukaryota > Metazoa > Arthropoda > Arachnida > Ixodida > Ixodidae > Amblyomma > Amblyomma americanum. Next base: position 75,303,436 of record NC_135502.1, on the reverse strand, counting down.
CGCCACAGCATAATTTTTCGATCAGAAAGCTTCCCGAAGCGGCCGCGAGAGCGCGATTGTTTCTTCCGTACACGCCCGGACGCGGCGCAGGGATACAACTCGGGCTTGCGGCGTAGAGGTAATGCTTTTGCATTATACAAAGCAAACGGGTCAGCAATGCCCTTGAAATTGTTGTATTTACTTCCCCGTGTTCTCTAGAGCTTTGCTTCGGCGAACGGACAGTGTCCGCGGCGGAGCGTTGTGCGCACTATTTTCTTTCTCCGGGCCGCCGGCCGAGCGGCGGATGCCGACTGCTGCACTCCGACGCTTAGCGTGCAGGTCGACGCTCACCATCACCTCCTGTCCTTTCTTGTTTGAAACCCCTGCTCTCCCTGTTAGTTTCCCTGGTCCTGCCATTCCCACATAGCCCTTCTTGACCGTAACCAAGGTATGTCCCGAGTTTCCATGACCACGTCTTGGTTCGTTGTTTCCCTTTCGGTTGACGCTTTCTTGATTTCTGTCTCACTCACGTATGCCGATCTCTCTTCAGTGTGCCGGCTACTTGGCTGCGTATTTCCCTTCCGGTGACTTTGTTTCTCTGAAACCCCTTCTTTTGCTTCGCCGATCGTGCCTGTGCGTGTGTACCCGCTGTCGTGCGGCTCGCTTCTCTGCCTCTCTCTCTGCGCATAATTGTGTTTGTCGCCTCACCTTGATTTTTCTCTGCGAGCACTATCTCCCGTGTCTCTCCTCCCCACCCCCCCTCCTCCACCCTCCCCGAAAGCCGACGAGCGGAAGCGCCGGTTCGTGTGGCTTTTTTTTTTCACTCCCATCTCTTGACCAATCCCCCCTCCCACCAACGCTGCGCGCTAAGCAGTCCGTATCTCGAGAGCAAAGTTGTGCTGAACGAGAGCCGCGGCCCAGCGGCCGTGACGTGGATAAGCCTGGCCGCGCCGCCGACGTCGGATTAGGCCTCCGGCGTCCCCCCCGACGACTTCCCTGAAGGCGCGTCGCCGACGGTTCTGCTCCGCCGCCGCGCATGCGCGCTGTCGGCTCTCCGGGCGAGGGAGGAGGAGGAGGATGAAGGGAGAGAGACTGTTGAAGGAGGAGGAGGGCTGGCTACACAAATGGCCGTGGCTGCCGCCGCGGTGGCTTTTGTTTGCGGGAGGCTTTCCCCCCTCTCACCTGGGCTGTTTCCAGGGTGCACATACCTCTCGGGGACTGGATTAGCGCACCAAACACCCCTCACGGCACTGCACCAGCACTCGCACACAAGTTGAATGCGCCCCCTCTGTATTCCTGAAAAAGTCTCGGCGAAAGAAGCTGCTGCTTTTTTCTCGGATGCGGCGTTAGCAGAATTGGCTTGTGTTTCGGGGCCGGGCGGTCGCTGGCGGTGCGAGTGCTTGTGTGGGCGTGCACGACATGCGAGACGTTATTGTTCACGTTGTTATATTGTGTTCTATTTATTTGTTTAGGAATTTTTGAGTTGGTGCTGTAGACGTACCTATATTATTTGGTTACTGTGCCGTAGTGTGCCTGCATTTTTTTAGGCTGCATGTGCATGCTGTGCATTTTCATCGTACTACGTGTAGTTGGTGCTCGCGTTACTGTGCAGATTAATTAATGTTGTGCCTCGGACTTGTGAGCAGGTTTAGATAACGCGTTTTTGCGCAGATCTGGCACTCTTGCGCGGCACGTGGCGAGCATGTAATGTCGCGCGCTGAGGAAACACTGTGGGCGATGTCACTGACCGGAGTTTGGCGAGTAAAGGAACTAGGCAGTTGTGCATAACGATAACGTGCTTAAAAAGCTTGGCACACAGTGCTTACGCGTTGTGTGCGTTCGGTTTTGTTTTTCGTTTGATCACCGTGTTCGCCTGAGTGTCGCGAATGCAAGCATGATAAAAATCTTGTTCGTGTAAGCGACCTAATGGTTTCCAATAAATTCTGGGTGTGTGTGTGTGTAACATTTCTTTTATTTTTCTTTCTGGAAGCTTCTTGCGTGGTGCATTGTCATTACTCAACACTGTACATGCTTCTACACATGCTGGCTCACGTATAACAGGTACAGTCCCGAGCGAACCTACACAAGGTGTAGTCGTATATGGTTTACTAAACAAGAAAAAAAAAGTCTCGTTGTCGACTCCGCCGCCTGTTAGTGTTCTAAGTGACACAGTACAGCTCCCTGCAATTTTAGTTCTTTGGTTGTTTTACTCTTAGTAGATATATTTGTTCTACGGCATCGGAAGCCATTGAGATAACTCCATTTATAAAATGATTTTTTTTTATTCCTGTCACTCGATTCAAATTAATGAATACTCGATGGTCGCTGATTGCAAGTGAATGACTGTCTCACGTAGCCTCCGAGATGCGTAACAAGAAAAACGTGTGTATTATTTGTGTAACAGACATGCCATTGTCTAATTTCTTGGAAGTTTCTAGCTTATACAAGCTCCATTTTTTGTGAAAACGGTCTCATGGTCGTTAGAAATGCAGTCAGCAGTCTGTCCGTACAGACTAACTTAATTTTATCCGCTGTGTCCCTTTCAGGCTTCCCGCGCATTTGATAAGAGCAAGTGTTTGACTAGGTATAGGTGTCACGTCATGTTTTAGGTGCGGATATTGCGTAATATTCCAATAGGCTTCCACTTTGGTATATCTCATCATAAGCTCCTGTTTGGTACCGAGATTCGTTTAATGGTGATTTATGCTGACAGGGTTACATTCTTTTCTGTCGCACCGCCGTTTTCAAATACACGGCTGAGGCGTTTAATTCCTAGTGCCTAATTGCAGCGTGCTCTTAGTAAAAAAGAATTGTAAACTGGGTTTTAGCGTACGGAATCGACGCATGGGCCATGAGGGATGTTATAATAGTGGAGGGCGCCGGATGAATTTAGACCACGTGGGGTTCATTAACGTGCACTGCAATCGCGCTGCACACTGGTGCTTTTTGCGCTTTCCCTGCAGCAAATCGCGGCCGGTTCTGAACCCGGGTCCTCCGGCTTGGTAGCCGAGCGCCCTAACCACTGATGCACCACGGTGGGTAACAGCACGTCCTTAGTTTATTCTATTATTTTGCGTACTTTCAGTACCTTGGAGCGTCGCTTGCACGGCGTACTGCACTACACCGATGTGCAGTGACGTCCGGTTGAATTTGAAAGCCAGCTCTAAATTATGTTTCTAATGACTATGCATAAGCCGTAATACGTTCTTACTGGAGGTAACAGACAAGAATATATAGCGTCGGTCACCTTCGTGCGAACGAGGGCAAAATTACGTAAACCGGTTCTGCGTTCACATTTTTCTAATTTCATCTTTAGAGCACCGTTTTCGTTACATTCGTTGAGAGCTTCGCGTCGAAAAAAAAAATGCAAAAATGATAGTCGTTGCTTCAAGATGAAAATATAGAACTGCGAAAAGGACATGTGATGGTCGGACGACGTGTTTCCCATGTATCCGCAATAACGAAACTAATACGATATGTTTTCTCATGTAACGAAGTCTGCCGGTCTTTGGTGGTGCTGAAGCGAAAAAGCTGTTTGCAGTCTGTCGCCATGAAACGCGTACTTCGTGCTCGACGATACAAGTTGCAAGCAGCGTGTGTGGGCAAAAATAAGAAAAGCGCCCGTCTCTGAGGCGCTGACCTGGCGCTGCAACGATAGGGCCAGGAGCCAAGCGGAAGCACAAGGGGCGTAGTAGTAATAGTGGCCCAGAGTTGGAGGGGGGGGGGCGGCGGCTTTCCGAGGAAGATCGCTAAGGTGTCGATCGTAAACGCGATAATCGCGACGGCGCAGTCGTCTAGGCAGTCCAAGCGGGCCCGCAGTGACATGCTTCTAAGAACTGCTTGCCGGGTCTGGGGCCCCCTGTGATGCGCTCGTCATGATAAGACCGTCGAGCGCTGTCAGCGCTGCCACCCTCTTTGAGTGTGGCAGCGGTAGCTGGACAGTTTAACGGCATGCTTGCAGAGGTGTATGCAGCAGAGGTGGCTATTAGAACCAGTTCACAAAATAGGACGTTGGTTGTTACTACAGAAGTTGAAAGGGCATGCATGGCTAGCACGGCTCTGTGCCGAAGGACACGGTGTATTTTTGCGTCGCAGTCAGTTGTGTTCTATAGTGTCAGCAGTCTATAGTCCGTTGCATACAGAGCAGGCAACGCTGCCAAAGCTAGCCTGCCTGTTCGCACAGGCTAAGTCCGCGACAAAAAAAAAAAAATAGTCTGCCTTACAACCAAAGTATACTGAAGCGTATTTCGTTGCGACAGATCTTGAGTGCGTTAATGGCAAGTAGTAAGTGGTGTTATTAAATTAATAATAAAAAGGAAGGAAAAGATTTTTGCTAGCCCCCGCATCTGCCATCGATACTGAAGCACCTGAGCTGGGACAGCGGAAATAAAGGATAGCAGGCAGAATGCAGCATTGAAAGAGGTGAGGGGGCAGGAAGAGGGGATAGGGGGAGAGGTAGTATACACAAACTATTTACACAATAGGAAATGTGTACAGGTTGAATGGCAGTCTCCTCGAGTTCATTTTACCTCTTGGCACATTTGGGTCGTCCAACTCGTCGAGACTTCCGGAAGTAGAAATGTCATTGGAGGTCTGGTAGCCCGAATCGGCCTTACTCCATCCGCGCCTAAAAAAAATATTTCACACAGCGAAAATTACAGCCAGAGTGCCGAGCGCCTCGCAGCTTTGAGCGTAATTTTCAGTGTTGCCACTTCGTTTTATACCGCTCTTTGTTTTCGTCAAAAAACTCGCCGAGGCTTCGAGAAGGACAAACGATACGTGGCGGAATAATAGACGTTTTTAGCATACCGCAGACATATACCGGTTTACCGGACCCCTCTTGCGCATGCGCAGTGGCATTGTTGCGGTGAGGGGGAGCCATTGCGCGTGCGCAGCCGACTTCCGGTAAACCGGGATACGTCTCCGGTATGCTAAAAACGTCTATTATGGCTTCATGGATGCGCTACTTCAGCAGCCTATGCAGCGTAGCCTGCTGTGTATACAAAAGAGTATAGTGAAATAGCCGCACATCTGTGACATGAATTCATGGTCACTAGCGGGTCATTGCCTTCATTGGCTGCTGTACGATGAATTAAGCGGATATTGCGACTCCAGGAAGGACCTTTAGCGCGAGCTCCTTGATAGATCTGTTGTTCTGCTAATTTTCCGGTAAGCCTCCGTGGTGGCTGAGTGGTTATGGCGCTCGGCTGCTGGCCCGAAAGACGCGGGTTCGATCCCGGCCGCGGCGGTCGAATTTCGATGGAGGCGAAATTCTAGAGGCCCGTGTACTGTGCGATGTCAGTGCACGTTAAAGAACCCCAGGTGGTCGAAATTTCCGGAGCCCTTCACTACGGCGTCTCTCATAGCCTGAGTCGCTTTGGGACGTTAAACCCCATGAACCAAGAACCAATTTTCCGGTAAAGATTCTTCCGAGACACAGCTGGGATGCAGGAAGACGTTATCTTCTATTTGTAGTGGACGCTGCTTACATCCTCTCTGTCAGTTTGGTAGGGGCAAGGAACTCCAGTGTGATTTGAAAGCGTGATAAGCGTTGCGTAATCTTTTACGCCGAATTTAAGCGTCGGAAAACCGAAAGAGCCGAGCGAAGTTCAGGTTCGCCGGTGTCGAACATACACTCGACACGAATAAGCCTGTGTGGAAGTAAAAGAGGAGTAATCTGTCCTGTAGCACCCACTTTTAAGTGTAGATATACTGGCCAAGTTTAGGAGTAGGTTTCGATCACTAAATCTATGGAATGCTTACTCTTCTTGGCAACGGAGGTATATTCCTACTGCAAAACAGAGTAACTTGATGCAGTTAGCATTGGGAGGATGCTTTTAAATGCTGCACCGGAGGCCCCGAGGTTAGCAAATAGAGAAGATTGAAACCGCAATTAAAATCATTGTAACTGCTAGAACTTTGTACATTTTGAAGATGTAATTCGTTTCCGTTGGAAACCGTAAGTATTCCGCATTTTTAGTGACGAAACTTGGACAGCATATCCCGCCCCATAAAAGGAGCGCACTACAGGACAGCTTACTCCCTGCTCACTCCTTGCTGTTTAGAGTAGCTCGTCGAGGTTTACTGTCCTGAGGGAGTGGAGCTGAACTTGGAGGTGTGCGGCAATATTCTTTATTCCTGCTGAATGAACCGTAGTTATACGGAAATAAAAAGTCATGAAATGTAAGCGGCTATAGCTGACCTCCTTTACACCGTTGCAAAGCAGCAGAAGTGCTAGGTAGGTCCTCGGGGCCATTCGTTCCGCTTAAATGTGCAGTTTGTTTTGCGTTATGTATCGTTTGACGCAAAAGGACGTCAGTTCGCATCGAGTCGTGAAGTGGAAATATTGCCCCGAAATGAAGAATTTGCTTCGCTGAAGTAAAATGTGGCTTGAACATTAACATTAGGGCGGGCTATTAGCCATTGGAATAAGTAAGGGGGCAGGGAAGGGGAATCTAGGAATGCACTTTGCACATGCTTTTTGCTACTGCCCCTAAACTCACCCTATAGGGCGCTTTAATCTGGCGCCGCCATACGAGGGACGACGTTCAGTGATATTTCTGCCTAAGCAAGAACGAAGGTGTTTAACGAGTGAAAACAATTCTGCGCATGTCAGGTCGTGTCTCGAGGTGTACTATACGAAGCCGCAACTGTTTGCGATTGTAGCTGTCAAGAGTGACGGCATGTCAAGTGAACCTGCGCGTGAGGTTTGAAAGAAACTGCTTTATCTGGAGCAAAGATCAGATCAAAAGTTTCTTTAAGTAAGAAGAGAAGCCAAAGGTGATTTTAACGTACGTTGACAGTTTATGGGCACTCCGCCGCCTCTTACCGCGAAGTAAAATTTTAGTGGCGAAGAAAGTCTACCTGGACGCCCTGCAAAAGCGTCTGCTGGAAAGATGTGTTGCAGTGGGAAGTCTGATAAGGTCTGATTCTGGCAGGCAGGGGAATGCTGATGTTGCGATTAGCATAGCAGGCGGGCACCTCACCAGGAATAGTTTGGACCATTATTCATGAAAAGCCGGACGTACCGAAAATCGGCGCAAGATGGGTCCCAAGAACGCTGAGTCTTTTTTAGAAAAGCCACTCGTCTCTAGTAGTGGAAAGTGTATTTGGAGCTGACCATGAAGGATTCAGGACACTTTTTCCAACATTTGGTGACTGCAGACGGACTTGATTGAACCACACAGACCCTGAGTCCAAAATGGCGCCCCTATAGCGGAAGCAGACGACTTCCCCTATTCGTAAAACGCTCAGGGTTCAAGAATGCGATGCAAAAGTCATGGCAACAGTTTTTTGTAACGGGAATGGACTTTTTGTTCTAGAATGCCGCAGAAGACTACTATGACCAGAGAGACCTATGCTAAGTTGCTGCTGTGGGGGAAGTCCATCAAAAAGAGGCGACGAAAGCTATCGGCAGGCGTGCTGTTCCTTCATGACAACCCACCAGTGGACATTTCTCCAAACTCTCAAGCTGCTATTTTTCCCCCTTAAGTTTCAACAGCTAAATCATCCACCCAACAGTCCAGACCTAGCTCCTCAGGACTATTTTCTACTCGGACATTTAAAAAAAAATTTCTTCCGAGGCCAACTCATTATCAAACGATGCAGATGTGGGGGGCAGTGACAACCTGCTTTGAATAGCAGTGAGGTGACTTTTCTTTTCCCAGTGGGATAAATTCCGGGAAGCAAAAATGTATCAAGAAATGGAAATTGTCCGGGGACTGTATCAACAAAAAACTACGTATTTTGAAAAGTAGTTTAGTTCTTGCTCAGGCAAATAAATTATTGACCGCCTAGCGAAGATTACGATGTCGTGATCGCGTCGCCTGCTGTTTTTGTTTGCAACGTGGCTGTTAGGGCTCGAGACCCCAGCCTACGAAAACACGCCATAATGTGTTTGCGACGCAATTATGGCCAACGCCAGCTTCCCTGTACAGTTTTTTTTTTTGTAACGATAGCTACATTACTGTAGCATTTCGAGCCCTCAGCGTGGCGGCGCCGCCACGCTGTCACGTGGTTGGTCACGGGGTGCGGAGCAGCTGCCGGCGGTGCGGCGCCGTGGCTGATCACGTGGTTCGTCACGTGGTTGGTCTCGTGACTAAGTTCCACTCAGCCAGCTGTAGCTATCGCGTCACTCCAGGTTTAACCATGGCTAAACCACCGCCATTTTTTTTTTCCTACATCTGTCCAGATTTCGACGCAGTGCATCATCTACCGGCTAGGCGCTCAATTTAAAACTACCTGAAGGCTATTTGCTCGGTTATCATACGAGCACATTGTGAAGCGATAAACCGAGGTGCGCAGGTGACGTTGACATTGTCGCTGCCAGATTCCGGCCGGTCGGCAAGGTGGTTTGGACAGCACGCAGGCAAAACGAAACGTGCTTCATTTAGTGTGGTCACGACAGGAAGCGATACAGCTGCTCCTTCGCGAGACAATCCTCCTATGTTTTTGTTTTCAGCCTCGCACTCCCGTGTGGGCGGGTGCTGTCGTGTGCCTGTCTCGCGGCGTCAGCGCTGCGCAAATCCGCTTAGTATTGACCAATAACGTGAACGATAGCTTGCCCGCAATATGCTTGCCTAAGCAGCTGCGCATCTAATGGCTGCGTCCGAAGGGTTGTCCGGGAGGTCACATCGGGTGCCTGGACAGCTCGGGAAGCGTGCCGCGCGCTAAGCCAGGCGCCCCCTGCGAAGCTCGCGGAAGCGTTTTCGGTCTCGTTATTCTGCGCGCACTCTTTCCCCGGCGACGAGTCGCGAAATGTGTTGCGACACGCCACGCATAGATTGCGCGGGGAAGCATTGCGCGTCGCCATGCGCGTACGGGCGCCGACAGGAATTGAGTATTTGCCAGGTAGGGCGTGGGCGACGAGTCGGTATGGGATGGTCGGGCGCGTGAGGTGTGAACGTCGCGCCGTCTGGACGCCATTTGAAGGTTATCATTAGACCAGATATGAACGTTTCCTGCTGTGATGGTCACTTACTCTTCTTTAAAGGAGTACATATGCACCGAAGGACTAGGTTGAATGGCGAGTAATGGGAGAGGCCTTTACCCTACAGTGGGCATAGGCTGCTGCTCCCACTGATGATGATATATGCCAGATTTTGGTTGCGTGTTTTGCAGGAGGTGAACTGCTAATCATGGTCGATGAGTTAGACGGACAGAGCAGTACGATGGGTCTAAAAATTAACATGCAGAAAAGCAAAGCAATGTTCAACAGTCTAACAAGGGAACTGCAGTTCACACTTGGCAGCGAAATGCCGGAAGTGGTAAAGGAATACGTCTGCATAGGGCAGGTAGTGACAGCTGATTCGGATCATGAGAGGGAACTAATTAGAAGGATAGGGATGGGGTGGAGCGCATATGGCAGGTTATCTCAGATTATAAATGGCAGTTTACCAATATCCCTCAAGAGTAAAGTGTACCACAGCTGTATCTTACCGGTACTCGCCTACGGGGCAGAAACGTGGAGGCTAACGAAAAGGGTTCAGCTCAAGTTGAGGACAACGCAGCGAGCCATGGAAAGAAAAATGATAGCTGTAATGTCAAGAGACCAGAAGCGGGCAGAGTGGGTGAGGTAACAAACGCAGGTTAATGACATCCTAGTCGAAATCAAGAGGAAGAAATGGGCTTGGGCGTGGCATGTATTGCGAAGGCTGGTCCTTAAGGGTAACGGAGTGGATTCCAAGAGAAGGCAAGCGTAGCAGGGGGCGGCAGAAGGTTACGTGGGCGGATGAGATTAGGAAGCTTGCGGGGATACAGTGGGCGCAGCTGGCAAAGGACAGGGTTAATTGGAGAGACATGGGAGAGGCCTTTGCCCTGCAGTGGGCGTAGTCAAGCTGGGGATGATGATGATACATCCGTAAACGTGGATCACAGCGCAGTATTCGCCCTACGGCCTCTGAAAAATTTTTAACTAATTTTTGTCTCACATCTTTGGATTTAGATTTCAACAGCCGAACGATAAATATGACGTCAGAGGTCAGTACGGGTCACGTGAGCCATGAAGAAAACTACAGTGTAATCGCAGCTGCTTCAGTCGTGATCCCGGCTCTTGAAGGATTCTGGCTCTATCGTTGTAGGGAATTAAAACGGCTAAGCAGCGACTATGTAACTCTTTTATGCTTCAAGTGGCCTCTACTGAACCTTGAGGTCTTAGCCATCGGCTGTTGAAGAGGAGACAGTTGTGAGAAAAAATTCAATTAAAGAGTAGCGGTCATAGACGAATACCTTGTGGTTATCCGTGTTTACTAACGTCTTACGCATCTTTGCAAAAAAGGGAACACGGAACCAAAAATTTGATGTCGCTTCTTTTTTATTAAATGGGGTGGTACGCGAAAAATGAATCAAGGAATCAAGCGGCGAGCTAAGCTCGTGTACTTCGTTCAGCCTTCTTAAAAACTCTGCGTTTCCTAGTAAGTTAAGCTAATATGGTGCACCTCGGTGTGTGCTCAGTTTTTTTTCGTTTTAGGCGTTCAGAAATCATCTCAATTTACCAATTCATGTCCAGATTTTGGGGACATTCAGCAACTGGTGTCGATCTGATGGCCGCCTGTTTCGAAAACCGAAGATTAGAAATTACCGCCAAGCGGCATTTGGTGGCAGCCGTGCAAACTAGAAAGTGTTTGTCCAGACTTCCTGGGTTTGTGTAATTATTCATTCAGATCGTTTTTCTCAGTTAATGTAATAGTTTTTTTTTGTCTTATCACCGCTATGCAGTGGCCGGTAATGAATTAGTTTAGAACTTTTGTGCTACACTTTCACTGCGTGCGAATATGGACCGAGCGCGCTGCATGAATCGACAGCTTCTCTCGGGCTGTGCAGCACATGTAGATGATTTCACCTTTCAGTCCCGTTAGGTTTTCTGTTGGCTCGAGGTATTTGTGTGTGTGCGCGCGTGTGTTTGTGTGTGTGTGTGTGTGGGGTGGGGGGTGGGGGAGGAATCCAGCGCCAAGTTTTTACAAGCGACTGCGCTGAGCCCCGACGGCTATTCCGAATGATTCATTAAAGCGTGTTTAAGTGTAACGCATGGGACTAAACAGTTGCATAGCAAGAAACAAGATTGCCGTTCGCGTGACGGGCATGCCATGAAATGATTTGTAGTAGTTGACGTTTGCAATAACGACTCGACCGTAGGTTTTTGGGCGTCGTTGCAGGCCGACTTTTCGGTTTTCATCAAGCTTAGCGGGGTGCTGCAGGTCGTCTCATTACACGGTTATCTAAGTGCTAACTAGTTCACAGGCTGTGCAAGTATGTACGAATTTTTTTATCGCTGTTTCGCCAGTAATGGTGAAGCGGTCTTGCGTTCTACCATAGTACTGTAGCTTCATATTCCTAGTTTAGGCAACCCAAGTTTGAACTTAGATTCGTGCACATACTTTCCTCTGCTTCTAAACCTAGGTACAACTCCTGCCCTCTGGTGTAGTGAAGGGGCTGACATCACTGTCTGCCTCCAACGAGTGCAGCCCCCGATGAGCCATTCAACGGTGTCTGTGAAAAATACTTCGAATGAAATCAACCTTTTCTTTGCTCAGCTGCAGGGCACACTTTTCAATGCAGTTGCAGGATCGCGTAAAACATCAGATGTCGCCGCGGTATCTCAGCGGCTTCATATGGCCTAACGTTCGTAAGAAACTGCTATGGAACACAGGTTCAAGTTAAGCGTTATGCGAACGTACAGTTTGTTAGGGACTGTGACTAATAATGCGGATACTGTAATAATTACGCCTAGACAGACGGCGGCACACATATGTTTAGACGATCAAGAAAACGTTTGCTTGCCGCGATTTCGTCTCGCTTTTTTCACGGGAGTTCTAAACCTCGTGCTAGAAAATGAGCCGTCCGTGCATCTTTTGTTTCCCTCTCGTCTCACGACATGGGTGTTGATCCATTGGTGCGAAGGGTGCAGAAGGCACGGCCAGATGAGTTTACCGCACGAGCACGGGTCTCTGGCGCCGTTAATTTCAATGCATAATAACCAAACAGCCCGAGTTAAAAACACCATGCTAAATCGGCATTGCATAAGTGAATCGAAAACACGTTATGAGTATGAGTACGGCCGGGATCAGGGAACAACATATAGTTATCACGACGTCCTAGCGGTCAGGCTAAATTCCCAAAGAAACGAGAAAGTAGCCAGTAGTGGCAGATTATGGCTTGGAGATGAGGGAATCAGGAAATTTCAAGGGAATAGCTAGGGTAGCCATGTGGCTGGCGCATTTCGGGACTAATGGGAAGCCATCAGTAATGGCGATGCTTTGTGGTACATTGGCTGCATGGACCATGTTTGGTCATACCGTGTCGCACATTTGAAATTCAGATTTTGTTGTTGAATCGTGTCCTCCTCGAAGTGTTTTAAGTCGGAAAAGTAGCCTGAGGAATCGAAAGAAACAGAGCACAAAAATGTATCCAGGATAGCGCTTTGTTCAATCAGGGACTGTTTAGGAGGTCAGTGGCCTTTGCTCTTAAGTGGAAATAACCTGGCTGAGAGCGATAACGATGACGCCGATTTTCAATAATGTGTTGAAACGTTTAAAGGGCATGGCCCACGATGTGCGTGCAATGCCAACCTGCGGCAACTTAAGCGACATTACGGATAGCTCTCTTCGTCTTCCTTTCTGACGACGCTGTGCGGAATACGTTCTCCTCTCGCGTTTCTCTGTCGTGCAGGCAAGTTGGCCGACGGTGGCACTTTATTTCCTTTTAAGGTGTACACGCGACACACTGCTGCCCTGCGCGATAGCGAGGGCTTGAAAGCAGAGCAGTAACGAGCTGACAGAAGTGGGTTATGGGGCTGCTACTTTGACAGCGGGACCGGCGTTTGAGATACGCGAACCGACAGTAGCAAAAGTTAAACGAAACGTCTTTGTTTATTTTTTTTTCTTGTCAACTTTGAGTGCGTCTAGTCTTGGCCGCGGTTTGACAGGATTAGTCGACGGCGGCGATTCGACACAGCCGCGTAGCTTTGTCCATCATTTATGAGGGTCGCCTGGAGCTCTTCCTCGTCCGTTTTCCCACACCTCCGCTGTGGAATCGACCCGCCGTCTTCAGCTGCACAGTAACGCTCAGGCTGACAAAAAAAAAAAAACGACGAGAGAAGCTTTTCCTTGCTTGAATGTGCGCCTATAGTGGTCTTCATGTGATACAGGTGAGCAGGCCCCTGTGGTTATTGCAGAGTTGGTCACTTTTAGCTTAGGTCCCTGGGCGGACAAGTTGTTGTTGCTGCTTCAAAGGCGATGGCATATACCCACGGTGGGGTATCGGCCAGGGTTTGGTGCATGTCTGGCGGAGCGTTGTCTACTTTTTCTTTCTCACGATCTCGAGGAAACGAGATGCGCAACTAACTTCCGCTGGTAGCGATACCGGTGGGCTCGCAGTGCCTCCATCGCTGGCCGACGGCGGCAGCACCTCCTCGAGCGCGTCGGCAGAGGAGCGCCTGTTTTCCACCTTGCGCGCTCTGCCGTTCGGGCTGATCGGCCCCAGCTGCGGCGGGAGGAGCAGCTGCGGTGCCCGGCGCACGACCCGCCGCGGGATGGCCTCCGCCGGCGTGAGCGGCGCGTTTTCAACAGGCTCTTCTCTGCTGCTGCTGCTGGTGCGGCTGGCTGCATGCCTGCTGCTGGCTTGGCCATCTTTTATTTCTATTATTATCGGCGTGGGCGACGACTTCGAGCGCCGGTGCACGCGCGTATGCGGGTGGCTGAACGCCGCGCGGTGCGTGCATCTACGGCTGGCTTTTACTTGCCGTCACGTTATTAAAGTTTTGAGGGGAATCGAGGCAGGCTTTCGTTTTTGCAATGGAAGGAGCTGTCCCCGGGGAAGAAATCTGCGCTGAAAGCAGTGGAATACGATTGGCGTTGTTGCCCTACTTTGTTGCTACTTTGGTGCTACTTTGTTGCCATCGGGTTGATGGCGTGGTATTTGCATTTGATTTTATTTTTTTTTTTCTAGTAGGTAGGCAACGCAGCCGGGGTGGCTGGTTTTGTTTCAGTAGATTTAGCTTCGCTTTCGCAATGGAGACTTTGAACTGTATCTTTTCTTCGGGATGGTTCCTTAGCATTTTGCTTGCGAGGTGCACTCTTTTACACCACGATTCCTGATTCAGGGAGTTTGTTGAGACTGCGCGTGAGCGTAGTAGTAGCTCCTTGTCGCAGGATCTCCGGAGTGCATTGTTCCTCTTTCAGAAGTGATCGTTGCAATGCGTTGCTCGCTTTCCAACGGAGGAAGATTGCAAATACAGCCTGACCGGTTGCATGGAAGGCGGACTTGTAGCTGTGTTACCTCGTTCAGTAAACATTAAACGTGAAAACATGCGTGAGTATACCTACGCTGCCTGCCTACAGTCTGCTTTGCAGCGTAGATGGCATGGAGCGATCAGCAGAAGCGAAATCGGTCGTTTTTATCGCTATTTTACAGCTGGCAAGCAAACTGCCGTTTCCAAATGTCCACTGACCACTTCGCTCGTGCGATATGGGTTCGAAACTCAAGCTTGTTGTGGCTCTGTCCGTCTGTAACGGTCCCCATGTCGGTCAGGCGTTTATTAATTCATTAGAAATGTTGGCGGAGTTCGGTTTTATTGCCATATTCTCAATGCGTGCCGGATGAAACTGTCTCTGAGTTGTCCTTGCTCTCTCTATCACGGCTCCATTCCTTACAAGGCCGCGACAGCTCGCCTTCTGGCACCTGCCTGGGAAGCCTAGCAAAACTTTTGTATTCGGACTTTGCCGGCGCTTCAGGAAATGTCCCGCAGCTTCTGGAATCAAAGGGAGCTATATATGGAAGCAGGGCGGTGTGACAGCAGGGGAAGCGGGGACAATTTAGTGAGGGAGAAAGAATCCGTATGTGCGCCTGCACTGTTGACATCTCGGAGGAGCCGAGCGGGGCCTTCGGGCAATACATAACGACGAAGACAATGGTACGCGGCCAAGGTATACGCGGCGCCCTTGAGATACGGCCAGGATGGAGCTTAAACTGAATCCATACTCTCGGAACCCTTTCTTATAGACGTGCTTGCACTGCGAGCCCGACAGGTGCACTCGCGGCGTCGCCCAGACGACGACCCGACGCATCGGACAGGCCAAGGCTTTGGGACACGCCTACACCGACGCTGTGCCTGCACTCTGTACGTTGCAGCTTCGCGTAGCTGTAGTCACTTCGCAAGTAGCTGCAGGGCCTCGTGCACAAAGTGCTTTCCTGCTTTGTACAAGGAAGAGAAAAGTAGGAGGCGGAAAAAAATGTACGACTTCGGCTCGCTACCTCTTAATCGCCATTTGTTGCCACTGTCGGCGTGTGAAAATTATTTTAAAAAAATGTTGCACATGGGTGTTGCTCATTTACTTACTGGAGTGTTGCGCGCACGCCGTATGTATGAGCACCGACGATAACTTAGTATTTATGAACTGCTCGTTCATTTTTTTTAAAATTTTCAGCGGGAGACAAGCACAGTGCCCAAAACTTACTGTTGTGTTAGTTTTGAAGTGCATTCTAGTCCTTACGAACGAGATTTATATGCTTTTATCCGCCCATTATTTGCTTCGTTTGTACCAGGTAATATGATGCCAGCTCGAAATGTCATGCGCTCGCTTTATGAACACTGGCCACGAACACTGCCTGGATTTCAAGGCAGGGAAAGTCGCTGTGGAACGGTAGAACATTTTGTAACCAGATTCATGGGACGCCGGCATATAACGCGTTGAAAGCCTTCTCCCGAAATGTACCACACCCGTAGGTACTGCAGGTGCTGCTTTCCGCTCTTAGACTCCACTTGAAAGCGAGCAACGTTCCCTTGAAATAAATAAAAAGGCAACAAGGCAAGAGTGCCTTGCTCCCTCACGGCGTATGGAAGCACATTAAGGGCAGATGTCGAACAAAATGCGCCATTAGCTACGAGCGGCGGAAAACTATGCGACTCAGCGACTTTGTGTATTAAGGGAAGTTTTTACTCCATCCGGTTTCCAAAAGTGCTATTTAACAAAATATATCTCGTGTTAATAGGTGTCATCTGGCACATTTGATGTAATTTTTGTTCTTTAACCTGGCATGAAACGAGCCAAATAGATTGGAAGGAAGGAAGGATGGGTGGCGAGGGGGGGGGGGGGGGGGGGGGGTGTCGGAGAGCAGAATCGGCGCGTCTTCTGTTCGCATAGCGTTGCGCCCGCGTAGATGCGGTAAGTGTGGCTGCGCCTAAATAGCCAATCTTCCTGCCTCTTTCCCGATCCTAGGAAACAGTTTGTGTCGCTCCTTCGCACTCGGTAGTTAGTCCGCTGAAGGTATATAGCACGGCTCGCTGTGCAAATGTATCAGCGGCAGACCCAAGCTGCTAGTTCTCCACGCTTCGGTGTGCACGATGTGCGTTAGCGACAACGTAATGATGGGAAGGAATGCAGTGACCCGTGTCTGTCTGCAGACTTCTCGCGTGTACACGGGTTGATTTGTTGCATAGCGGGATACCCATCGTTACGTTCCGCTTGGAATCCTCGCCACCCTTCCGCGTTGCTGGAGATTGTCGTGCGCCGTCTTCTTTCAGTCGCCCCGCCATAGCACGGCTTCTTGGAATCAGGCACGCCTCGATGACCTGCACTTTTGCGCGTCTCTTCCGGCGTGCATCTTGTCTACTTCCGGTGCGGTCTTGCGCTGCTAGTGCGGTGTCTCTTGGCGCATTCGCTTTGTTTGCATCGTGGTCTACACGATAGCGGCCGGCTCTTGGATCTTTGCACTCTGCAAGAAACGTATGGCAGGTCGGTTGGTTGATGTGAGGGGGGGGGGGGGGGGGGGTTAACGTCCCAAAGTGACTGAGGCTATGAGGGACGCCGTAGTGGAGGGCTCCGGAAGTTTCGACCACCTGGGGTTCTTTAACGTGCACTGACATCGCACAGTACACGGGCGTCTAGAATTTCGCCTCCGTCTAAATTCGACCGCCGCTCCCGAGATCGAACCCGCGTCTTTCGGGTCAGCAGCCGAGAAACGTAACCACCTAGCCACCGCGGTGGACTCAAGAAACATATGGTCAGGACGTAAAGTGTAAAGACGGCAGAGAACACTAACGCGCAAACTCACAACTAGTAACGATAGTTGAGTACTGTGACAGCGAACACGTGGTTTTCTTCCAAGATGGAAAGAAGGCGAGTTCCCGACGATATCTTGCCGTACCAAGGAGGCGCCTCCCTTCGCATTTTGTGCTCTCGCGTTCTGCGTCGGATGGCCCGTGTGCTGGCCTACTTGCCCAGAAGGGTCGGGAGTTCTTCCCTAGCCGCATTTGCCTTTTGTGGTTGTTTTCTCTTCTTATCTCTCGTAGATAGCGATGGCGCGATAACTGATTGAGTGTCGGAAGGCCGGCAGCCGATCGAGCCAGCTCCCAGTAGTGTTTCCCGGCTGCTGCTGATGGAGCCCCAAACGGCTTCTCTCTTCGAAGCTGCCCGCGGCCTGCGTTACCTAACGAGGCGGCGGCAGACGCGGGTCCGTCTCCTCCTCCCTGACGTGTCGAGGAAGGAAAAACGGTTGCGGGGTTTTGCGGTCACGGAAGGAAAACAGTGGCCCTGCCGACCTTGGCGCAGCGGGAGGAGGAGCCCTTTCGGAGAGGCCCCCCGTGCGCGCTGGCGACGGTGGCTCTCGGCTTGCTTCCTTTAGCCGCGAAAATGCTGCAGCAAAACTGCCTGGCTCGGAGTTTGGTCGCTGTCCTATATTGCCAGCCTTCTTGCTAAGTCCACGAGCGTGTCGTGTGTGTTGTACGTGAGCTCCAATAGGAATTGCGTTTTACGACGGCACGCCTCAGGACTGTTACGCGTGCGTATTGAACGTAACACACCAAGCAGTTTTTGTTACGGTCTCTGCATAGAGGAGGGTAGAAGAGAGAGAGAGAGAGGAATGAATGGCCATGGTGATGGAAGCAAAGATGACTTCACTTTATTGTGCGTCTGTTTAATATCATCACGGAGTTACATCCTGCTGTCTCTTGGAGCCACAAGTATAGCAGTTCATCCTACATCGGAATTAATGGAAGCGTATGGATCCAAATAAAGCTGGATTCGAACATCCTGACCTATGTAATAGTTTTGAAGGCAGTTTTGGTGCAGAACGTAAGGATTTACGGCTGATTTATTTATCCCCTTTCTGGCGGTATCTATACAATTGCATACACAAAGAACTCGAAGGTTTTTCTGAGAGTGTCCCATAGCGGTGATTTCTTTTATGCGGACGTATTCGGCAGTCTTCCTATAGCAGCCGGGCTATTGCTTTTCTTTTTTTTTCGTGTAGATAGCAAGGACGGTAACTTCTATATTTCTGAAAAAATTTCCTATGCTTGCTCGTTGTTAGACGCGGTGTTATTCTATTCAGGCTGTCTAGAGTCATTTACAGTTTCGAAAAGAAAAAGCGACCGCCTGTTACCTCGAGTGCTTGTTTGGCGAAGACCGATGGTTTAGATGTTAGTTTCCAATCACCGTGGTGCTTTGTAGAAATTTTAACAAGAGTTCGGGCATCATACTGCAAAACTCATTCTGTTTCTTTAGGCCTGCATGGACTCTTTAGGCGAGATATGTTGTTTTTTTTTTTAAGTAGGTTTGCTGGTGGCATCTGACAGGGTTAATTTACTCTCTGGACAATATAATTTCCTGACTTGGAAACCTTAAACGACGACTGACTTCGTGCTTAATGAAATTAAATAGGCACCCATGATTTCTGGCTCTGGTGGATTTCTTCGACACAGCGGCAAGCCTTCTGAATACCGGTAACCGCGTTTACTAACAGTTGATCGTAATTTTGGCAAGACAATAAGGGAGTTTGCTGACTTAGTTGTCTGGATTAGCATGTAAAAGGGATTTGTATTGGCGCTTTGCATCGCCAACACAGCTTCGCACACGAACGATGTATCATGCGACGACTGAATCGACTCGAAACAAGAAGCCACAAGGACACATTTGAAGCCAACTCTGTCAAGGTTTCATGCACTGTCTTTGCCAACAGTAACCTGGCAACGGTAATTTATTTTCAGATAGTGTAGCCCTTACAACATCCCTAAAGTCAAGCCCCGTTGAATGGTTGCTTTTGGCAATGCTGGTAAGTTAAATCACTCTCTGGCCGGGATTCCAGTGTCAGGTAGCCCTCTCTAGTATTACACAGTAGCTCACAAAACTGATCACGTCCGATGGTTGTATTGCGGTACGTATGGATAGTGCGGACGCGTCTTTCTGTTCGGCATCCAAGAGGAGGACTGCAGAACGGCGTTTTTCGCTGCCGGACCTCTTAAATGCTCACGATTTTATGTACTTCCCCCCTCGATTGATCAGCTATCGGCGTTTGTTCGCGCCAATTTCGTCAAGGTGAAAACTTGCTTTGGCAGTTTCGCCAAACCCCTGGCGAGGCCATTTCACCTTGCTTGGCATGGAAGCTTGCCTGCCAGTGCCTCCTTCCGGTTTTATTGCGAGGAATAGTGTTGGAGCATTTTTCTTGTCTTCACGCTGTTTCCCAAGCAACACGCTTGCTTGCACTTTCATTTATGTTGTGTTTTATGTTAGCGCTGTTGTCAGTCCCGGAGTAGGTTTTCGTTTTGCTTTCGCCTTTTGCTTTGGAACGGACTTCCTAACAAATGAAGTTGCGCGAATCATTGCTTCTTGATTGGTTTTCGTCCTTCAAGAACAATACTCCGGCTCGGCCGTAGTGTAGGATGTACGAATTCGATCAGTTTACTCTTGATCAGTGGGAATAAAATGGCGTTCCGAAGTTTATTGCGCAAGAAGGGAGAAAAAAAAAGAGCGTAGCTGGTCCCGTTATTCCTCTGTCCTATACCGTCATTTTTATTGGAGTGCAAGCGATTGTCACCTGAGTCCAGAAAGGACTATTCGTTTTCTTTGGCTGAGATGTATCAACTCTCATACCGTTTGTGACTGCCATTATCGATTAGCAGCGCTTTTCTGCGTGTCGGAAACGTGCGACTCTTTGTCGGAGCTGCTCTCGTCTCGTGGGTTGGTTCGCACTCGGACTGCGTGGCAGGCTGCTTGTTGCCTAACAAACACGCCTTCCATCCCGCACACGTGGGAGGCATGCGCCGGCGCCCGTAGCGCTTCCCATGCATCCGCAGCGACGCTGCTGAATCCGCCGACGTTGCAAAGGCTTCGACACCTGCCTCTGCCAAGCATTCCAGAGCCTGTGCACCGCATGCGCGCGCCGCGCGTGCTGGCAGGTGGCTGGCGGCATTACGCATGCGTAGAGTCGGGGGGTGGCTTCTCTACATTTCTGCTGACGCGCGCGCGCGCGCGTTTTTTTTTTTTTTTGCCAGCGCAGCTTTCAAATTTACAAGCGGTCGTGTTTGCGCACTGGTCTCGTTTCAGCCCAGCTTCCCAGCGGCTTATTTGCTTCGTTTTTTTTTCCTTTTTTTTCTTTCTCTCTACCGCTTTTTCATATGACCTTTATCATTTTTTTCTCCTTGCTTGGCAAGCTTTCAGGCGTGGAAAAAAATAAAATGCCCCGGGGAAGCGCTGACACTGCGCTTCCAGGTATTTCAAAGGGTCGAAAACTTTGATAAACATTTTCTGATGACGGTTCGCGACGGTAGGCGGCGTTTGGGACTGTTTGCGTTGTTCGCGGAGAAGGTTGCGGGGGCTCTTAAGGATTAACGCTTTGCCTTGGTCACTCAGCGAATTCGCTAAGCTAATCGCCTTGTTTATTAATTATTTTTGTTTCTGGCCTCCTCCCGTCGCCGCCTAATCCGTTGGCACCGTGCTCCTTCCGGCGCCTTCATTAACGGTATTGCTGAGGATGGCGCCTTTACTGCGCTGTTTTTATATATATATATATATATATATATATATATATATATATATATATATATATATATATATATATATATATATATATATATATATATATATATATATATATATATATATATATATATATGCCGGTCTTGCTTGTTACAGTGTACGTGCTCGGAGGTGCGCGCTGTGCGCCGTCCTTCTCTCTCTCTCTCTCGCGATCTTCCTCTGCCCCGGCCGTGGCTTCCGTCCTCCGCCCCTCTTTCTCCTGCCGTATTATTATTATTGTTCTTCGGCGCGCCGTCCTTCCGTGATTCGTTTTCGATAACGCGTGCCCGAACCGAGCGATTCGGCCTGTTCGCTCGCAGCGAGGAGGTCTTCCCTTTCGGCGGCCCTGATTTGGCCTTATAGGCACGTTTGGGCGCCGATGCATTATTCATTCGGCGCTGAGGCCTCCCTGTGCCACCGGAGGTGCGAGTACGCGAGAGAGTACGCGCCCGCGCGCCGACGGGAAAAAGAAATCGCCCTGCACATGCCCCGCGGCGCGGGCGACCTTGCCCCCCGTACGCGCTCTTGGAAGAGCTGGTGCCGGGAGCGCTGCGGGTGTTTGGGCCGAGCGCGAATTTGCCGCGCTTTGCTTGGGAGGCGTTAGGTGAGGAAGTGTGTAGTGCCAGCTTATAGCGGTGCCCGTGAGGGCCTAGCCGAAACATCTCGGCTATTGCCCAGAATAATAAAAAAAATAGTAACGAAACGGAAGAAAAGGTACAGAGAAAGGCAGGTGTGCCCGCAGGGTATTCGCGTTGCCGAACTTGCTTCGGTTTGGCTGCGGGAAACTGTGTGTGCAGTGCGAGACTCGCGGGAAGCGCGCTACATTATCGAAAGACCCCGAAAGTTTCCTCATTCCTGCGTGGAGCTTAAGAAAGCGCCAGAGGGCTGGTTTCCCAACGCCGGTGCAGCGTGTGTGACGTCACTGCGTCGGGTTTGACCTCACGTCCTCGGAGAGATCTCCGGTTGAATACTGATGGGTGCGTCGCGTCCTGCTGAACAGCGCGATGCGTCATTGAGGCGAGAGGTGCGAGCTTCGCGTATATATCTTTGGAGGTCGACGGTGTGCGGTGACTTAGAGCGGCGCGAAATTCAACAGTTGGCTAGCTCTGTGCCACATGGTTAATAGATTTCCCGGAATCGCGTCTGAGCATTAGGCTTGCTGGCTGGCTTGTCAGTTCTTGGCTAAAGCGATGAAGGCTGTTTTGTAAGTGTCGCTTCTGACCGCTTTTTCCGTGGACCTGAAGAAACAGAGGTGGACTACGCGGTACTCTAAAGGGGCCAGGGTTCGGAATGACCTTGACCACGTGTCTTGCTAACGTCTTCGTTGATGTGCAACCTTGAAGGTCGGTGTGGAATCGGACCGCCCTGGCATGCAGGTAGAATTGAAGCGTCGAGGGAACGGTTGAACGCCTTCTTAGAAGGCGGGCTTGCTTCTTCCAAAACCTTTGTGTAGGGTTTCGTACCGTACAGTTCATTATCAACATCTTTTGGGACCTATTACTAGGGTGTCGTTGTCGTTCGGCTGAACTCCATTGTGGTGCGTTTTTAAGCGCGGGCGCAGCGGTGACTATCGTCGACTTGCAACGACGAATCAGCGACGAACCGCTGGTGCCTGTAGACATCGAGTGGAAAGCGAAGGCGGAACGATCGGTATCGCCTCTTTCCAATTTGCTCCAGGTAAATCGAACTTCGCTCCGGGCTCGATCGAGTTCGTTTCCTTGCCATTAATTATCCCGCCCTGCAGGTCGGGTTAGGTTTAACGCGGCTTTCGAAACGTCCGGGTGCAGACGAAGAAGCGCGCTTCGTGGTTCGCGTGATTTGTCGAGGCTCCTTCAGTGCGCCGTATAGATTATCGGGATGGCGCAAAGTCTTCCCTACCGCGCTTTTACGTAGTTTCGGCATGCGTGTCCGTCCACGTTCGATTTCGCTCGTCGCTCGTAACTCGGTTTTGTAATCCAGCATCGATTGTCACTTCACTCACGTATGTGCTGAGCCCGTTGTTTTCGGGTAGAACTTGATTTATCTGGAGTATTGAACTCCGAGCTAAGTTTACAAAAATGGGGATAAAGCCGACCTAGCTCTGCCGGCGGGAAAGCTGCCTCCCCGAAAATCCAGCCTTCAGGCGCAATTTTCTTGAAGCTGCCTTGTTGAGGCTGGCACATTAGAACGATTTCAGTGCGACGCGTTCACTCAATTCGAACTTGGGGCGTGCATGTGGCGCCAGTTTTTCCGAAAGCAGGATCGATTGAAATGAAATGCGCGTACGGTATGCGGCTTTGCGGCTAGCGTGTTAGCGACAGAGGGTGTACTATTCCCACCTTTTATGTTTACCTGATGAGGTTGCTGCGTTACATGCTGCCTGTCTCGTGCGCACACGTGCAGTCTTTGCCAAAAGTAACCAGGCTGTGTGGTTTGCTTCTCACGCGTGTAGTCGAGCACTTAAGTAGTATTCCCTAAAGATCAAAATGTCTTGAAAGGTTTGGACAGGAGTCCTGCTTACCTAACAGGAACCCATAGCTTGAGTGGTGGCACAAGTGCTCCACAATACGAGTGAGAGGCTAAACATGCAGCCTGGTTACTTTCAGCAAAGAGTGTACGTTACGTCGTTCTCCAAGCGCGGGAAACCGTACTGCCACAAGGTCCTGTTATGCGTAATTCTTCAGACGCTGCTCTTGTCTCCGGCTGGGCACGGCCTTTGTCATTTTCTGTTCGCTACACGGAGCGAGTTATTGGGTGTGCGTTCGTTTGATGCGACGACACTTTGTCCCACAACTTCCTCGCATTATAATGGAAGCATTATAATGGAAGGGAAGGACTTCCATATTCGGCGTGGTTGGCTCGCGAGCGCGTAAAGATGGCGCACGCGCGGAAGCCGTTTGTTTTGCTTGTAGGGTTTTAAAATTTCAAGATAGCTGTACTCTCCTACAGAACCTCTGGATTAACAACCGCCCTTCTCTGTCCATTGACAGTACGCTTCATGTACATGTGTTTTAGGATAATCTGACAAAATTTGGTGGGGGGATATCGCCTTGAGCACTTTTTTTTTTATGAAGAATGGTGACAAAGTTTATGGCGCATTGGACCGCGTTTGCAGCCGCCCCCTCAAGGACTCGCCCATCAATCCACCCTTATCCAGACTTCAGGAACATTAATCCGACGAGCCCATTCGGGACTAGTGCTCACGGCATACTTAAACACTACATAGCGGAATCAGCAGGGTCCTCGAAATGCGCACATTGCGGCGGCTATTCCAAAAACAAAAACATGCTCCGCAGACATAGGTAGACTAAATTACAAGGCCACCTCAACGCCATCGCTGCCCTTTCGATGGTCCTCGTCGAGCACACAGGCCACGCTCCTAAAAGAGGAAATATGTGAACGTCAGTCTGCACAAGGAGTGGCCGGAATAGACATATCTCCACGAGTAATGTTATCTCGCTCTCTATCTATTTAGGCACTCCGCACGAAAGTTGTGATACGGAGTATAGTGCATTTGCGAAAGATCACGCTCACGCGCGTCCATTGCTGCGATCTTCAGGGCTGCTCGCGACGATACGGGCGGGCTATCTGCGGTGTCACTTTTAAGCAACGCGGCCGATAGTCTGGGGCATTCAAGCGACGTCGAGCGCTGAGTGCCCTTGTCGCTATCTCCGCCGCCGCCGCGATCATTTGTTTCTTCATTGCCCACTTGCAGTTCGAAAGCACTTCACATGGTCAAACTCAATCGAGAACCCTGTGGCGTCCCTGACCTTGAGGGTGCAGAAATAAAATAAATGCTGCCGCGACTGAGTTTCGAACCCGCGGCGGCGCGAACAGATCAGCTTCGCTGGCCTCAGCACGAGAGCACTATATATATGCTATCGCCGCTGCCGATCACAGCGCTGTGTGTGTCTTTTACTCTTTCTGTCCCTTGTTTTGTATATTGACCATGCAGAACCAACTAGCCCGTCAACTCGCTCTTGCAACACACTCTCACGTTGCACATCATCATCGTCTGCAACTTCCACCTGCGGCGCGTGTTGGTGACGCAGAAAAAGGGAAACCATAAGCCAACGAGGCTAAACACATGATTTCGCACGTCTGCTTGGTTTAACTACGTTAAAAACCTATCGCCTTTCTCGTCCAGCAGACAGCTCGCTTTTTAGTGCGTCCGCTGTGTCTTCCCGCGCGATTTTTGCCACTGGCTCGAGACAAACAACGTAATGCGCGCGAGAAAGGAAAGTGGTTTATGGTTTATAGGGGTTTAACGTTCCAAAGTGATTCAGGCTGAGGGGGAGGCACCACCCGGGGTTCTTTGGCGTGCACTGATATCGCACAGTACACGGGCCACTAGCATTTCGCCTCCATCGAAATGCGACCACTAAGCCACTGCGCCGGCTAGGGAAAGAACAGTGAGGCGTTTGCAGAAACTACGAAGGACGCTGCGATTCATCGCAGTAGTGTTGGGCGCGTGCTTTGGCAAATGTAAAGCGGCATATGTCAGTGTTTCTATATGCTATACAGCATATAGAGGAACACCAGTACAGGCTGCCAAGCAGCTCCACGCAGCGACTACAACTGTGTGTCACGTTTTGCAGCCTTATGGCGGAAACTGTTTTGCAGAGGCCTTGTGACAGCAAGGCCCAAGAACAACTTGGGTAGATCATGAAGTGCCCCCTGTATTTTTGGCAAAGGTCACACATACGGCTTGTGTGAGCAGCGCCAACCGCACCGACGGTGGCTTTTCGACGACTTGACTCGCCCAAGGTCGATAACTATATTCGTCTATTGAATGGCGCTCACATGTTCTGGGGGAGCAACAATTTACATCGATCGTTGAGTCGTGCAACAGAGCGAATGATTTGGTGGACAAAACTTCACCTTCTGGCACTCGGCAGGCACTCTCGCGCATTTCTTTCGTTTTATTGTTCCCTTCCGTTTGTCTTGCTATGCAAGACAAACATAGCAAGACCTATATTAGGTTGGGGCAACCTAATATATGCCTTGCTATGCACTCACCGCGTCGTCCCGTTTGTACAGCTCTTTGAAAACTCTAGCAAACTGTCCAGGGTCATAGATGACAGAAATACAAAGTTATGTCTGTTCTGTATATGCGGCGGAAAGCATCGTCCCATTGGTAATAATGTATTTCACGCACCTTCTCTAAGTGCGGGATTTCGTGCACATTTAGTGATAAGAACACATTGTGTGTATAGCAGAACAGACAGGTAAGCAGGAAATGTCGCGTTCCCCATACTTTGGCCGGGGACTCGTTTGTTTTTGCCCGTAAAATAATAAAAAAAGCAGTAGTAAATAACATAACGTTCATAGCGATTATATGAACAATCCTAGTTTTATTCTGAGAGGCTGAAAAGGTATGTTATTCGTTTTACGTCGATAATTTACTTGTCCCAGGAAGAAAAATCGCTGAAGTTGTAAGTCGACCTTTTCATATTTGAGATGGGGCATAGACCGGAAACCCAAATGTACCACGCTAAGGTTTCTAAAGGTCCTGCGAGTCACTTTACGGTTTTAATGCAGGACAGCTTAAAACTCTAGCGTGAAAATAAGTACGGCATGCGCGGGACGCCGTGATTAGCATATTCCGACAGTATGAACTTTTCCTGCGTGTCATTTTAGGTCCGCTTCCGTTCTCCATTTTCACCCGCCGCGGTGGCTCAGTGGTTAGGGCGCTCGACTACTGATCCGGAGTTCCCGGGTTCGAACCCGACCGCGGCGTCTGCGTTTTTATGGAGGAAAAACGCTAAGGCGCCCGTGTGCTGTGCGATGTCAGTGCACGTTAAAGATCCCCAGGTGGTCGAAATTATTCCGGAGCCCTCCACTACGGCACCTCTCTCTTCCTTTCTTCTTTCACTCCCTCCTTTATCCCTTCCCTTACGGCGCGGTTCAGGTGTCCAACGATATATGAGACAGATACTGCGCCATTTCCTTTCCTCCCAAAACCAATTATTATTATTATTATTATTATTATTATTATTATTATTATTATTATTATTATTATTATTATTATTATTATTATTAATAGCTGTCGATGTTCTCTTCGACAGGATTAAGCTGCGGTGAGTTGCGCTGCAGCTTTTGTTTCAGTGTGGATTACTCAGAAACCGAGCGACAAGGGTTTTTTTTTGTGTGTGTTAAGGGTTGTTGGGCAAGATGCCATCGACACCAGTAGCAACCCTGATTTCTACTATGGAGTTGACGCTTGCGCGCTCGTCGTAAAGACGTCACTCCGCTTTCGCCATTTCCCGCGACACTCCTTCCAACTTATGGCGCCGCGTTCCGTGCGTTGACCTTTGCGGATCATCCTGTCTTGCATGACCCCTGTGCGAGCCCGTGAGGACGCGTCGGGTCGCCTTGGCGCCAGAGTTCACCCTGGAAGTATTTCCAGAGCGTTATGCAACCGGCCGACGCAAGCGCCCTCTGCGTGTACGCCGAGAATAAACCCGAGCGACTGCAATCGCCTCCACTCCGGCTGCCTGTTTGGAAGCCTCGAAGTCGAGTAGATGGAAGAATAGCCGAGAAGGGAGGAGGAGTAATGCAGGGGTCACTGGCATTGGTATTACTGCGACCCCTTTTGTAGAGGCGCCTACAGCAGCCCCTTGGCTGCTTGTGCGATGCACGGCTTTATTACTTTTTACCCCCCCCCCCCCCCCCCACCCCCTACCAGCCATCGCAGAGTATGAATTAATGGTCGCATATTTCAAGACCGCCGTCCGAGTAAATCATTGATTCCCAAAGCCACTGGCATTCCTCGTGCGACACCCGGATACAGGGGCATGCGAGAAGCAAACAAACGAACAAGGAATTAAAAGAAATCAAATAAATAATTAAGTAAATAAATAATAATACTAAATAAACAAACAATAAAATAAAACAAATCAAATAAATAAATAAAATTTCTAAAAGATGTCGCCTGAAAGTGCGGCGAAGCAAAAGAGACGAGCAGTTATGTTTGCCAACTTTTCCAAATATTGCCGCTCTTGGGAACTACGTGGGCCAAGCACGTAGCCGGAATTTTTTTTTTCGGGAGCGCCCCAAGGCAATGTATTGTACCACGGGAAGGGGGGAGGGGGTGCATGCTTAACGAGAAACTTTTAGGAGAACTCTGGGGCGGAGGGTTGCGGTGGTGTGTTGAGCTCGATTTCGGGCGGGACCCCCCTTTGGATACTACGTGCTTGACGTGGTCGATTCACAGCACTGGCGAAGTGTGAAGCGGCTGGTTGAGCCGCCAGTGGCCAGCCGGCCTGGTGCATATTGCAGATGGTTGGTTGTAGTCGTTCCGGGAAACTTTCTATGTGGTTAGCTCTCTCAACGCTCTTATTTAATGCCCGTGCAATCCCAAGAACTGACGGTCATTTTAGCTGCACACGTCGTGCTCTTGCTTAGTGATCTCACCCAGTTTTGTGGCAAGAGTCGCGATTTCAGATTCGTGGACACAATTATAAAGCGACCCACTTTCATAGTTTCGTGTTCTTAGGCAGCGTTCAATCTCGCGTCGCTGTTTCTCCTGGCCGTTCTAATCGGTCTCTGTTCGGCTTGAGTGCGCCCTAACAGAGCTTTGTCCTCGCGTTACACCGAACTGGTATAGCGTCGCGCATACGAAAAACGTAGCACCTTCGGTTGACGATGTTCGTACGCGAAGGGAGCGAGAGCAAAACTTTATTGATATGTTATTTTTAATACTGGAAAACTCGGGCACCTTCCTGGGAGTAGTCCTTACTTAGACCGGGACACCTCTGGGCGTGCCTTTTTGCCGTGCTGTCGTGATCACCTACAGCCGGTCAGAAGAACTGATGGCCGAAAGAGCTGCTGCCCAGAAGAAAATAAAAAGGGGGGGGGGGGGGGGGGGGGGCGTACGCAAAGCGAACAGATAACGTAAAAAAATCGCATGGTTCGGTTTGTTTTTGTCTGCGTAATGGCGATTCCCCTAGCGCATAAAAAGAGCCGATACCGCGCAGCTGACCGCCTTGAATGCAACCGGCGGGGGCTATTTTTTATCGCAGGCGGGGAGCCGTGCAGGCTTTGTTTAGAGGTCGCGAGCGGCTCTCGTTGGGGAGGAAAAAAGGAAACGAAATATGACGGCAGCTGCTGAGTTCGAGTTAACGGGGCCGGGGTTAGTGTGGTCTGTGTGTTTACGCGGTTTCGCTTGCGCGGCGCGCTTATCGTCTTTCAAAACCAGAACCGTTGCGGTTTGCTTGCTTTTCTTAGGAACTCATCCGTTTAACCCTGTAACCCCAGGCAGTCAAGGCGTGGGTTAGGAGGTCTGGACTTCCAGCATTTCATTTCATTGCTTCCGAGCCTTTCACAGAAATGGAGGAAGCGATTGATTTCTTGAGAAAATAACTCTACTTTATAATCAAAAGCTAGTGCGTTAGATTCATTTCCCGACGTCCTTGAAATATTAAACCTTTGCAGACATACCCAGGCACACAAGTAAATTCAGTAGGGAAATCCTTATTTTTTTTAACGCTTCCTATTGCAGAAAACGAGTGTTGACAGCCTCTGTCAGCGTCCTAACAGGTTCTCCATAGCCCACGTGTTGCTTGGGGACGTTAATCTACAATTTGCACTTCAATAACTCTGTTAAGTTCTGTTTGTGTAGCACTGTGAGAGCTTGTAGTTTTTTTGTTTTTTTTTCGCGTTCAGAAATGAAAGCAATTGGTGTTAGAGTAGCCTGTATTGCACAGCATGAAGACCGCTACACGGTTGAACTACAGCGTTTTTTTTTTTTGAGCCCTAGTAGTCCTCGGTATATTTTCTGGTGCGAAGTGACTTAAAGGGGGAAAGGTCAAATAAAAAGAGAATGCAGATGCATGTTGAGAGACATACGTATTTGCCAAAGGAGGCTAACGTAACTGTCCAGAAACGCCTGGTCAGCCTAGTGTTATACGTGAACATGTGTTCAACTTGGTGCTTCGCTTAGTCTATTTTTATTTCGTGTTTCCTCAACAAAGCGGTATCAGTGCCAGTTATCAGGAGCGGTGCCATACTTCTTCACTTAAGATTGACGCTACAACGTCATAGCAAATCGTTTCTAGCGGAAGCAGCTTCGTGTAGAACACGCAGCAGTCTTTGCTGCCCTGCATGGCTTGTTACGTGTCGAAGTACAGGCGCCTGGGCACGGTCGGTGCCCTAGTTTCGCTGCAGATATAGCCATCGGATATAACTGCGCCTATCTGTTTTTGCTTGCTTCTTGGTTTAGGGCTTCCGGCCGTAACTCTTTTAAACGGTCCCCTGTTTACGCATTAAATACATTCCGGCTGTAACTTTTTTTACATGGTGTCCTGTTCACGCACTAAATACACTGGAGATCCTTTCCTTCGGTCGCTGTTAAGAAACACCAGTGCAAGCGGAGTGCCGTACAGCGCACGCGACTGCAGCGCCCCCACTAACGGCCGGCAGCTATACCCGGTCTCCCGCAGTTGCATTAAGCGGATGGCATACATCAACTCCTCATTTGACTACCCATAATTCTGATCCGCTATACCCTCACGTACAGTGCGCGCACCGCGTGAATAGATCCTGCCGGATGCACCGAGATAAGGGTCGGCGCGTTATGAACCACGAGCGCGTCTATTGAGAACGTGTTTTCGTTTCCGCCGCAGCGCCCGAACGCTTCCCTGGGTAAACAACGGGCGTCTCCGAGTAAACAGTCGAATGACCGCAGCGCTGTCTGGACAGCGCAGCTCCGTATTGTGTTGGTAAACGTTTCAAAAACGCTTCGCGCCAGTAGCGTTAAGCGCCTAATTGAAAGCGGCAGCCGCATCTCATCCCCCGCACGCGCTGGTGTTATATGACTTCCTCATTAGCCGGCCGCGCGTTAGTTGTTTCGGATAGGCAATCCCTCATGGCGCGCCTTGAGATGCAGGCTGCCGACTTTGCGGTGTTGGCGCACGCGAATGACAGCGCCGGGCGCGTGTCCCTCCTCTGACCGCTCGTGCTGAGGGTGAGGCCGCCTCGTGACAAATGGCAGCATCTGAAGAAGTCGTCGGGGCGGCTAATTGGCCCGCCTCGTTTCTCGAGCGTCCTCCTCGCCCAAACTCGCGTGTCGGCTTCGGACGGTCCAATGTGGATGAGGCTCATGGGCGCGTGGCAGTCTTGTATAGTGATGTTGCCGCTGATGTCGTCGCCATCGCTCGGGGAAGGCTCCTTTCGATTCTGTCGTCTCGCTCCTCCGTAATTGTTTTTTTTTCTGTGGGGGGGGGGGGGGGGGGGGCAGGAAAAGGCGCAGTATCTGTCTCATATATCGTTGGACACCTGTAGTAGTAGTAGTAGAAAACATTTATTGCAAAAAGGTAGGATAGAGAGGCGAAAATACAGATTTTGGGTGGAGTCCTTATTTCAGGACCCCAATGTCCACCGCAGTTGCTCTTGCTTGGGATATCAGCTTTCGCTGCGTCGCCAAGTCAGAGCTGAGCAGGGCAGACTCCCACTGTTCCTCGGATTGATGTTTGTCTAGTTCGGGGGGCTTGGGACCGGAGCAGCCCCACGTTACATGATATGTTGTTGGAATTCTGCCACACCAGGGGCAGTTGCTGTCATATCTGTCGGGGAAGATGATGTGGTACTTGTGCAGGTTAGGAAAGGTGTTCGTCTGTAGTTGTCGCCATTCCCTCGCCTCTGCCGCCGTTAGCTTACGGTGCGGTGGGGGATAGACTTGTTTTTGTGTTCGGAGAAGGAGGAGGCGCTCGCCGTACGTAGAGGGGAGAGGGGTGAGGTCGGGGAGGTTAGTCGCTCGCTTAGTATATCCGCGAGCCAGACTGTCCGCGGCCTCGTTTCCCTCGAGCCCCTCGTGCCCAGGAGTCCAAGAGATTTGGTGCTTGCATGTGGAATTTTGAACTTGTGGGGTGGTCAGAATGGGAGCGACGGAGTGTGGAAGTCTGCCAGAGAGGAAGAGGCGACACGCGGACTGGGAGTCGGTAATAATTTTTAACTCATTTCCCGTAGCATCGCCGTGCTGGATTGCGAGGGCAATTGCAACAGTTTCTGCTACAGTGGGAGAGCAGTTTCGTAGGGAGGCGCTGGCGATTTCCTTGAAATTGGTGTCCAAGACGACCGCCACCGCGTTTGTTGAATCGGGGTACATGGCTGCGTCGACGTATACAGCATTTTGTTCTTGTCGATGTGTGCGGCGCAGATAGTCCACTCGCGCCTTTCGTTGTCCCTTTTGTGAGTCCGAGTGCATGTTCTTCGGGAGTGGAGCTACATACACGCGAGTTCGCAGAGTTGAGGGTAGGTCTCGGTTGTCCTGGACGGCGCGTATGTCAGCCGGGGAACCCACTCTTTCCAAGATTGCGCGTCCAGCTTTGGTGGTGAGGAGGCGTTCCTTTTGCGGTGCTAGGGCGGCTTCTCGAATTTCTTCTATTGTGTTGGTCAGTCCCAGGTCCTCGAGGTGGCAGTTGGACACCTGAACCGCGCCGTAAGGGAGGGGGATAAAGGAGGGAGTGTACGAAGAAAGGAAAGAAGAGGTGCCGTAGTGGAGGGCTCCGGAATAATTTCGACCACCTGGGGATCTTTAACGTGCGCTGACATCGCACAGCACACGGGCGCCTTAGCGTTTTGCCTCCATAAAAACGCTCCGTAGCGGCGCTTTCGGTTTTCCGCCGGGGTTTGAGCGCGCCACACCATGCGGGAGCATTGTTTCGTGCTCCTCAGTTCATCGCGCTGCTTGCAGGAAGAATACCACGCCTACAGTGCCGCGGTTTCGCAGGAGGGTCTGTTCGGAGGGCTTTCTTTTTACGGGGGTAACTATTTCTCTTAAATAGCTCTTCGGGAGAGAGGCGTAGCTGAGGTGCAGCACAGGCTTCGCTGTCACTTCAGCGCCAGAAAGTAGGGCAATGAATAACCTTTAGGTTTCTTCTCTTCATGCGTTTTCAGCTTATCTGGCTAGTAGTTACATGAGATCGCTCTGCAATGTAACTGAACGATCGCGTGCTAAAACAGTGGGTTTGTTTCGTCATAGAGATTCAGCTTGGATGTGCAGCTCTTTTAGCATATAGTGAGACGTCGGGGGCAACTTCGTCATCTTACCGGAAAAGTGAAGCCGGGCACGTGGTGTGACGTCAGCGTGTGACGCAACAGCTGCCGCGTGACACGTGAGCGCGCCGTCTCTCAATCGCTCCGTATTTCGTTGCTCACGAGATGGGTTGCTTGCCCAATGCCATGAACGCGGGTGGAAACGACGACAACGTAAGAGACGTTGATTAGTGCGTGAGGAAAAGCGTCGACGGCGATAGGGACCCAACGTGCGAGCTCTGGATGCCGAGAAGATCGGACAACGGCGCCAGAATCAAGAAGCCCGTGCCCGCAAAGTCGAAGCCGCCGGGCGCAGGAGGCAGGGAAAGCAAAATGGTCCCACTTGAGCGTTTGAACGTCATTCAAAGGCAGCCTGCACGGAGTTGCTGCGAATTTCAGTAACACCGTAGGGAGGCGTTGTTGGCGGACCAGCTAACACTGAAAGTCGCAGCGTCTCTGATGGTCACCTGGTAATTTCTTCCCCCTCCGTTATGTTCGCTTGATTTATTTTTATTGCGTTTTCTTTATGGCATTCACCCAAACGTTGGTGGGCAGACGCTTCCAGGTCGCTGGAAAGACGAAGCGGTAAAAGCGAGAGGGAACAGAGACGACAGAAACGAGGTTTGACATTACGGCATAATTAGTGCGGTTAATTACCCGTCTACACGGGAAACATAAGTCGGGCAGAGAGAGAGAGAAAAAAAAGGAAAGCAAATAAACTAGGCGGAAGGTTTGTCTCCCTCGCCCGTAAATTAAACGGCACACTGGCGAGGTTCATTAGGCGCGGCTGGGGAAGCAGCAGCAGCAAATGGGGAAACTCGAAGAGCAGAGGAAAAAAAAAAGCGGGAAAGAAAGAAAATAAGCGACGAATAGAAAAAAAGATGAACATGCGCGCTTGTAACGGGAAGATTGGAGAATACAGCAGGGGCAGCAAAGAACGAGGGTGCGAAAAGGGGGAGGGGGAGAGAGGTTGATGTTAAGAGAAAAGAAGAGGTAAGAAGAAACTTGCGCGCTGCAAGTCTTGGGCCTGAGTGCGCGGCCTAGTGCTGAAGGTGCAGTACGTGCGACGCGCGGCTAAAAGCGTCAACAGGGCATACGTGACCGGACAGGGCTGATGCGACGGCTGCCCTCGAGCAAGCCGCGCGGCCGGGGCCTAATGGACCGACGGCCGGATGCCGCCGGCGCGCGCGCTCGCAGATAAAGGGGCCTCGGCAATTCAAAGCAACGCGCACTCGGGACGGAAGACTGCCGCACCAATTCCAGCCCATCTCCCCCCCTCCCCCCTCTCTCTAAGATTGTCTCATTCTTCGGCTGGCTCGTTTTCATTGTGGAAGACGATTACAGTTAACTCCTGGCCGTATAGCGGCGGTATGGCGACGCGTTGTATCCTTTGCCGGTTGCGACACAGGTGCATTGGCGTGAGATGAATTGGATGTGCTTTCGGGTGGCGGCTCAGGTAGTAAACGCACGTTGCGTGGTATATATATTGTTTTTCCGGAAATTCCGCTGAAGAAGGCCACGGCTAATTGTGCAAGGCTGGATGGTTTCTGCCGGTAGCCGTTTATAAGCGTATAGTGATGGTCACGCTCATGCATGCAGGAAATTCATTCGTTGCTTAAAACGCAGAGTGGACCGCGGCGGTGCGGGTGCATTGTGCTGCTTTCGGCGGTGGTGTCCATCCACTAACTTGGGTTAGCGCATTTGACCCAGTCAGAAAAGACATTGAGCGTCCTGAAAACCCTCATTGAAACCACGCCCCGAAGGAGTGAAACTGCTTTTTCTTCCAGCTTGTTGCAGTCAAGTTTTCTAAACTTGAAATGGCTGGGTTTTTTGTTTTATTTTGTTGGTTTAGCGATTCCCTCGTTGAAACCGCTCTGAACGCGCTTAATCATTTAGGGAGAAGAACGCGCGTTAATCTATTACCATCAGTGTTGTTTCGTCATAACCAGCACTCGCATACGTTGACATCAGTCAAGAAATTGAAATAATTTTCGTATTACAAAAGTCACTGTGCCTAGGGCTAAAGTTTTTCTCTGCTTCACAGGTGGCTGTCAGTGTTCTTTGTGCTCGTGAACCGATAAAATAAGTATGCAGACACAAGAAATTAGTTAGGCGGCCTGCAGTATACCGTACGTGTCCGTCGAACAGGCAGCGCTTAGTACTGTGGATGCGGTTTTTCATTCTTTTTGTAGCGATAGCTACATTACGGTAGCATTTCGAGCCTTCAGCGTGGGGGCGCCTCCACACCGTGGCTGCGCCGCCACGCTTTCACGTGGTTGGTCACGTGGTGTGAAGCAGCTGCCGGCGGCGCGGCGCCGTGGCTGATCACGTGGTTAGGCACGTGGTTGGTCACGTGACCAGCCACGTGATGCGGAGCACCTGCTGCTGCCGGCGGCGCGGCGCGCCGGCGAAACCGAGCTGCCGCAGCTGTGGGCATGCGCCGTGTCAAGTGGGACGAAGATGAAGCAGGAACGTCCAGCGAAACGCAGCGGCGAAAGACCGACTTTGCAGTTCATCTGAGCAAGTTCCACTCGGACAGCTGTGGCTATCGCGTCACTCCAGGTTTAACCAGAGCCAAACCACCGCCAATTTATTTCTTTTCTACACTTTCACTGGTTCATTCACCTTGCCCTTTCTTCCAGTCTAGAACGGCTCTGCTAGAACTAACGACGAGAAACATTTCGCGCAACTTCCTTCTTTTATCTCGCTGAGCAAGCTCTTAGTAAGTCTCACGCCTCGCAAGGTATAGGGGAGCATGCACCACAGTACCCTGGTCTAGTCGCGCTGCTGCGAGCTCCGTGCGCTCCCCCTAACGAACCGCCGCCTCCATGAGTCCGCTGCGCTCTGCACCGCTTGTAGTACCTGGCTCCGCGCGTGTCCAATGCGAGCGAAGGGGCGCCGGTACACGTGGACGGATGCACGGCAGCTGTGCGCTGATTGCACGCGCCGCCCGAGCCGCAGCGCGGGGCCAGATGTGCGTGCGTAGCGCTGCTGTGTTTGGACTCGAAGAGCGCGAAAATACGGCAGGCCTGAGCTGGCGGCCTTTTCTCCTATCTCTGTCTCTCTGCGCCTGTTCCTGCATTTCTTTCCTTCTTTTTTCTTCTTCCATCTTTTTTAGCAACGGAACTGCTGGCGCGTCTCACTCCGGGAACTGTGTCGCATGTGTCCGGAGGAGATTGACGCATCCTTTCAGCGCTTCCCCCCCCCCCCCCCCGCCCCACTTTTAGATTTTATTATTTTTTTCCCCGTTACTTAAAGCACAGGACAGGCCCTGGCCTGATAGCCCCGCTGCCGCTTTTACTGCTTGCGCTTTTTTTCCCCCGTTCCTCGTTGGCCTCCCTCCCTTGTTTTGTTTGGGCCGTCCAGAAGTTAACGGGGGTTGCAGCGCGGCCCTCGAATATTTTGTTTGCGTCAGGAAAGCGGCCTTGAAGTCCGCTCTGGAATGTCTTTGGACTCTCGCTTTGACGCTCAGCTGAGTGGCAGCTTGAAGGAAGCAGCTGCCACTAGTGTAGCGGCATGTTATGAAACCGGAAGTGTTTGTAGGTTTAGTGACGCCGGTACTCGCAGTCGCCCAATCAAGGGTGCAGTTAAGCGAAATTTCTGCCTGCAGTCACGTGACCTTACCACATTTTTCTTTTGCTAGCGTCCTGCTGTATGCTCCGGTTAGTGTCCTATATCAAGGTAGAAAGCAATCCGAATTCGTATTGCAGAAGCGCGTAGCAGTGATTTTGTCCATACTTCGAATGAACAAACCCTTCGCCCGGACATTTTAGTGTTTAGCGGTGAAGCCTCCTCGGTCTTGGGGAATGTGCAGCTTCAGTCAGGCAACCGTGCACGTGTAGCGTGATTTTAGCGTCGGCTTTATGCGAGACCTCGCTTTGAAATGGTGTTTCCAATGGGACACTGAGAACTGCATCCAGCATTTGTTCTCAGTAGAAATCAATTCTGTAGCCATATGTGGCTCTTGACCTTTTTTCCGACAGCAAAATACTCGTTTACTGGCGGTTAAGTTTCAGTTGAAAGTTTGTCCGCCACTCGACTCACTCGACGTCCATACCGAAAGGGGCTCCGTGATCACTGTTTGGAAGTGATTGGTGGTGTTGCCTAGCCTCAGGGATTCGCATTTTAAATCGGTGTCGACGCACCACGGTTAGCTTGCGAAGACGGCCGAGGGGGATCGCACCTGGTGGTTTGACCATCCGCGTATCATGCGGAAGGTTTTGGGTTCGATACCCGCAGGTTTGGGTACAAGCTTTCCCCCGGTCTTGGAGAAACGGCTTGCTCCTAGAGCCTTTTCAGTTGTTGCTGTTTTTTTTACTTTATCTTATGAAAGTTGCGCTCTGAGTGAAATTGGTGCCTTCGTCATCAGAACGCTGTAGACTACCTATGCAGGCCACCATCAATTTGTCCTTACTGTCCCTTTAACTGCGTTGTTTTCTCGTTCACGTTGACACCAACCGATGCAGGTCGACATTGCCGTCCACTGAACGAACTTTAATGACAGCGTGCTGCGAACAATGTTTTCGCGATGCCTCCCTCCGCTAAGCGTTTCGTTGTGAATGCCAGTGCAGCTTCTTATCGCTTTAGATGTCTGCACAGCGTAAGGCGGCAGCGTTTTAATTACACTACGTCCCCGCTGCTGTTCTCAGCGCCGCAACATAACCGGCATCGGAGAGGCTTTGGCGACCTTCGGCACGAGCATGCCAATTGCTTCCTGGGTTGGCTTTGTGCCCGTTCTCCGGCTCGTATTTTGACCGGGAGGAGGAAATTGAATCTCACGGGTCCGTATTTGTATATCTACTTTCATCCCCGGGTCACATCGGAAGTGCACTCCAGTGGGCATTCATTCGTCTCGTAATCTGGGCGTGTGCCACGTGGACTGCTTTCTGTAAGGGGTGCCGCTCGTTCGCTCATGAGGCTCTAGCGGCGTTTTAGAAACGCTAAAGCTATTTCGCCAGCCTGCGGGGGAAGCACGACCGGCAGCTGTGTTCAGAAACTCACCAACGGCAACAGCCGGCACGCTGCACAACTTTTGCGCTTCGAACAACATCGAGCGCCTCTCTGTTCGTTATAAACGCGGGAACCGGGGCAATATGGTGCCCGGGGGCGCCCACTGCTGCTTTCAGCGTGTCTATGGATATTTCGAGGGAAAGAGAAAACGAAAGAGAGAGAGAGAGGTGTCGTTGTTGTGCCCCGCAGTTGGCTCGCTCTCCCTGTTCAGGAGGCGCGTAGCACTACTTACGCTCGCGTTGTATGTGCGGCCCGTGGCCCGAGCGGAGGGCGCGCGCTGGGCGCGACCTCTGTGCGCCGCTAAACGCATTACAACAGCACCGCGCGCGCGTGTCCCCAATTAAATTAGGCCTGCAGGGATGGGGAGGAGAGGGCGCGCGCGCCTCAGCGTGTGCGGTGGCAGCAGCAGTGGCCGTCGCGCGTCCGCGGAGTAGTAGGGCCCTGGGCTGCGCGAGGAGTCGCTTGTTTGTCGGCAGAACACGAGTCACTTAGGATGGTAAATAGCCCTGGCTCCCTTCCCCCTCCGCTCCCTTCTTCGTGCTACGCATGTAACCCCCCTTTCCCGTTGTGTTGGTGAGAGAGGCGAGTTGGGAAGAAAAGGGAAGATCCTGGACATCTGTGGTGCGCGCCTCCGCGTCCCGGTTGGTTATCCAGGTTGGCAGCTCTTTGTCGGTGCGTGTGTGCGCGTGCACTCCGTAGTCTTGCCTACCCCCTCTCCCCCTTTTCCTTTCCGTGCCTTTTTTTGCCCCCGTGCCCTACGCGCATGCACGCATGGCCGAACAATTCTCCCCTGGGCTAGCGTGAGGCGACTCTTTTGTTCGTACTGGAGCCTTGGGTAATGAGAAGAGCGGCGCGGGCCTTAAAGATTGTTTAGAAGGGGAGGTCGATTTTTTCCCCTTTCATCTTCATCTAGGCCACCTGCATCTCCCCTCTGTTTTCTTACCGCTTTCTCTTCTTATATGAAATCCACTTAACGTTTCCGGTGGGAACGCCCCCGTAGACTTAACTAGGGAAACGCGGCTTCCCGACCTAAGTCTCACTGACGAGGTTAGGGCGCCAAGGCGCCCGGCGCTTGCGCTGGACAAAATCGGCGTCTCTCCGCTAGTGCCTGACTTCTGTTTCTTGCTTATTCTAATTAGCTGAAGGCAGCAACAAGTGGAGAGAAAAGGATGGACCGTGTGGCACACGGGGCTTTGTGGTCGCTCCAGCGTTGGAAGTTTTAGGGGGAAGGCACATGAATGGCATTTAACGAATCACTCGATGAGTAACGTGTTCTGGAATCGACTTTGGTAAGCCTGCCTGTGCCCCGCCGCGGTGGCTCAGTGGTTAGGGCACTCGACTACTGATCCGGAGTTCCCGGGTTCGAACCCGACCGCGGCGGCTGCGTTTTTATGGGGGCAAAACGCTAAGGCGCCCGTGTGCTGTGCGATGTAAGTGCACGTTAAAGATCCCCAGGGGGTCGAAATTATTCCGGAGCACTCCACTACGGCACCTCCTTCTCCTTTTCTTCTTTCACTCCCTCCCTTATCCCTTCCCTTACGGCGCGGTTCATGTGTCCAACGATATATGAGACAGATACTGCGCCATTTCCTTTCCGCCCAAAAACCAATTATTATTATTATTATTATTATTATTATTATTATTATTATTATTATTATTATTATTATTATTATTATTATTATTATTAAGCCTGCCTGCAATTGGGATGGAGGCTCGACAGCTAACGTGTTTTACTACGGCGGTATTGATTCCTGGCAGGGGTGGTGGCCTTCTTTCGATATGCGGGACGAATCGCAAATGGGCATAACCAGACGCTTCTTGACGGCTATTAAATTGTTGAATGTGAACTTCGTTCTTGAGAGCCCGCGGGGACTAGTTGAGAGGAGAGTCCGACCTCGTTTAATCTGATAGGGGTTCGTCAATAACGAAAGCTGTAACTACGGTAAGTTCGCGCCAAGCGTCTGTTCATCCACATAAAACAAAAGAGGTATTGGAGGAACCAGAATACCACGAAGGCAGTGTTGAGTGCGAGGCTTCTAAGGACCTTCTTGTTACGCCTCCGATGTGAAGAGGTCATCAACTTTCACAACGAGGCACATTACAGGTGCCACCAGTGCAGGCATACTGTACCTGCGAATGCAATCAGGCCGTGTATGACAGCCGAAGCTCTCCATTAAGGGTAGAGCATGGACGGATTTCGATACCTTCGGTGTCTGCCGTAGGATTTCCCTGAGTTGGTGCTAGCCGTCTGGCACGGTGCATAAATTGGTTGTAATGCAAATCTAATCATTAATCAGCGCAATAACGAGCTAATTAGCATATTTGGCGTGCTTCCCGAGAAGCCGCCAGTGAAGCAGTAGCCGTCACAGAGCTAGTCCATCGTCGTTTTTTTTTTTCGCTAGCGTTGTTCACTTAGTGAAATAAAGAATGCAGGAATCAAATAATGAAGGAAGGATTTTACGGCCTGCTGCGCTTTCGCATAGATTACAAGGGGAACGAACGAGAGGAGCCGAGCTAATTAGACCGTATGGCTCTTGCGAGTACAACTGACCACGGCCGTACTAGACGAGATCGCCCCTTCGTGCTCTGACGTAAATTTCTGCCTCTTTTCGATGTATTTCACTGCGAGGCCTGCAGCGGCTTCCTCGGTGTGAATGCGCCTACGTGTACGAACATAAGGATTGTACTGACTTTCGTAGTTGCGGATTGCGCAGGTTGCTTTGCATGTATATTGTGAGACCGAAGGCGCCCAGAGCAGGTGGCTTTGTTGCCACCCGCAGGAGGGGCGCTATATACAGGGTGTTTCACCTATGATTTGACACAATTAAAAAAAAATAGGCTTTTTAATTAAAAGTTAGAAGAGCACTTTTTTCGGCATAGCCGTATCAGCGGTGTAGTACATCAGAATAAAACGAAGGCGGGCTAACTAGCTGGCTGCTTAACTAATATTGAATAATTAACTGTTTAGCTATATTACTTTTAGACTCCTGAATTACTGAGAGGCGTGTACCCCAGCGTAAGTAATATCCATATCAGTTTTTAGAATTTCGTAAAAGGCGGTTACCCTCGGTGCTGTGGCACAACAAATTTCGGCTACATCGCGCCAAAATGCGTGCGTTTTCGAGAAGCTTGCATGCAAAGCAGCCTCTCCGGTGCACGTAACTTGTCGAAATAGCCACAATTTGTTGGGCCACAGCGCCGAATGTAACAGCCTTTTCGAAATTTTGAAGATTGATATGTATACAACTTACGGTGGGCTATGCGCCTCTCAGTAATTAAGGAGCCTAACAGTAATAGTTAAAAAGTTAGCTGCTCAATATGAGTTAACCAGCCTTCTAGTTAGCAGCGTTTCTAGTTAGCGCGTCTTAGCTTCATTCTGATGTACTACACCGCTGACAATTCTGTGCCGAAGAAAAGCACTCTTCTATCAGAAAAACCCTATTTTTAAAAATTGTGTAATGATTTTGGTGAAACACCCTGTGATCACACAGGGGATATACGTATATAAGCCCTTGCCTATTCCCTTTATTTTTAATTTTTGGAAACCCCCCCCAACGTCCGTTATGAAATTAAACATGTCTCATTGCGGCACCTTGGTAGTGAGACTGACCTATTTTCGTCATGCCATTGGCGGTAAGAGCCGCCTATATGATATGTGCTCGTATACCAATAAATACAAACATATAACCAGCACACAGTGCCAATCGTTGTGTAATGTCCTTTCGATGGCATCTAGCTCTCTGGACTACGCGGACAGAAACGTACGTTTTGACGGACCTGGATCTTGCTCTGAAGTTTCGTTTTCAGTGTCTGTTTCCTATCGTTTGTGGATTTTAATGCCTTGCACTCGCTTCCACTATCTTTCCTTTCCGTTCTTCCCCATTCTCTGTCGTAGTCGAAGATTGCTTTTTGTGTCTAAGACCGACCTCATGGAGCTTATAATCTGGGCTGTGCTATCGCTCGAACTATTTCAGCGGGGGAAGGTTTGAGGAAGGCATGGGTGCAGTGACTGCTTCGCTGCAGGTGCACACCTAAACCACGTGTTAGCAAAAAGGGATGAACTAGGCAAAAAAGGGAGCGCGGTTAAAATCGCGGTTAAAAAGGCGCGGTTAAAATCTACTCCCGCTCGGTATAGTGGTGTCGCAACTCAACCTGTGATTTCGCGATGCAGGAAACCCCGCTCCGTATTACCTTTACCGGGTAACACAGGTGTGAAAGAAGTGAAACGCCCGCGTTGTCGGCTTGTCGCACATTTGACTCGTCTTTTGTACTTGCCCTGTCAATGGGAGAAGAGGCCCGAAGCGACAGTATAGTTGGGATGGTCGTGATGCATTCTCAGCGACTTTCCACTAGGGAAGAAGGAAGGCGAGGCTGATTCGTTAGGGAGCCGCTATGACTTTGACGGCGTGACGCTGTTTACGTATTTATGAACCATACGTGGCAGCACACTAACTTGTCCACATCGCAAGAAGTCATTCAGGAAAGCTGTGAAACGCACGGACCCGGTTGTGGGTGTTTGAGGTTGTTTCAGGAGACGCTGTGTCCTTTATTAACCGAGGCCGTGAATCGCGTGGAGCTTCTGTCGGAAGACCACCACTTCGCCGAAGTATTGACCTCCCCGTGATGCTGTGATTCTTCATAGAGAGTGAACCGATTAAGTTGTATTCACTTTATGAACCGTGGCTAATATAGTGTTTACTCTGTGAATAACGCAGTATGCCTACTTAAAGAACTACTAGACTCATAACCGTGTATTCAATACCGCCATCAGGAGCGTTGGCAAAGAGATAAACGAATGCTTGCTAATTTGATCGCTCCTCGATAAGTTCTCTCCCTATCGATATCTTTGTCGAGACCACAGACGGACGTGACTTTGTGGCGCGGTGTACATTGATGGCTGCGTTATAAATGCTCGCGCATTGAAATAAAGCCCCCTACTCGAAAGTTTCCCGTTAAAGTCAGCTTGTAAACTGGCCAAGGTCGAGCTATTTATTCAGGCTTAGCGTGGCCCACTTTGTACAGAGCGCGCAGGTGTTTTCAGGCGTCCTGTTTCTGGTTGAGCGCTTCGTGGACGTCATTCAACGGTCGAGTGGTGTGTTGCCCATTCCGTCGTCCTCATCGAACAGTTGCTGCTGGCCGCTTTCTGTGGGCGCGCATTGAGCGAGCGTTAGCGCATACGCACACAAATGCGTGGTGCCCGCTTCGCAACAGCGCTAATGTATGCGTTCAGTGCCGGCGCACGCGTGTGCGGAGCTGTTCAGTGCTGGCGGGAATGAGAAAAACGAAACAAAAGGGAACCGACTTGTGAAGCGCGGGTGCAAAAGGGGAACGAAGGGAAAGGGGACTTTTTCGCGCGCGGCGTGGTGTGCGACGAACCGCGCGGACCCGCGTGGCGCGCTTTGCGGTTAGTTAGGCCAAGTTTGACTCGCTGCGTGGCTTCGTTCGGCTAATTATACCCGGCCTTCTTGCCGTCGCTTGTCCATGCAAATGACGCCGCCCGGGCTGCCCCCAAGTTTTGACGAGCACGGCGCGTTTGCGAGTTATGGAAAGCGAAAGAGAGGCATGGCACCGTGTCTCTGCTTTGCGCCGGATGAAACAGAGAGAGAGAAAGAAGAAAACGAAAGGGATGAGGAGGGTGGTAGGTGAGGGTGAGAGGAGTTTCTGCTCTGCGCGCGTTTCCGCGCTCGGGCGTTTCGGGGGTGGCAACCTTCTTTCCCCGGAAGACCCGTTATTAGACCGTCGCCCCGTTGCTGTCCTTTCGATGTTGTCGTTGTTGTTCTTGTTATCTTAGCGGCGCACTGGTCGGGCGACTCGCGCTGAAAGGTCGGGTCGATTCGCGGACGTCATTGCCGCTGCCGCGTGATGAAGCCTTTGCGAGCTTGAAAGGACGCGCTGTGCCGCGCGAGCGTCCCTGTTTGTTGCGATGAGCGTTGAACGCGCCGGTGGCGCTGCTGCAGTTCGCATCGCTCGGAGTCGGGCTGTGAATTTCATCTCGCGACCACGAGTTACCTGATCTCTCAGTTGCCCTCCGCTGTGCCTCGTTTTACGAAAGCGAGTTTTGCTGTTCGCGAAAACGGACGCGCACGCGTGGCTGGCCATACACCGTACTTGTGCGAGACAAGCATTGGGAAGCATCTTCCGCCTGCCTTGACGCGTGTCAACACTCGTTTGCGTAAGCTGGACGTGAAGCGGCGTGGAGTTGCTGCGCGAACTCGCGTGTTGCGGCCGGCGCTGAGGCTTGC
The DNA here is from genome assembly GCF_052857255.1 of Amblyomma americanum. Taxonomy (NCBI): domain Eukaryota; kingdom Metazoa; phylum Arthropoda; class Arachnida; order Ixodida; family Ixodidae; genus Amblyomma; species Amblyomma americanum. The sequence goes on along the minus strand of NC_135502.1, from coordinate 75,259,401 downwards.
AAATAAATGATGGCGTGAGGAGCCCGCAGGGATTTGCTTCCTTGTTGAGTTTGGCTCTCCTTCTTTGCCGTTCGCTACGCTATAGTTTAGTTGAGTTGGATTGATTGTGTGCATAGATGGTGACTGCGGGAGAGAATGTGTGCCATTATAAGAGACTGTGCGCATAGCGGGGTAGATTCGACAGTTTTTAGGACATTATTAACGTAGAAGGGACGCTACGGTGGAGCAGTTGCCGGCAGAATAAGCAAGGCTAACCTCACCAGTAGCATTCAACACCTCAACTCAGCTTGCTTTCTTGTGGAAAAGAGCGAGCTGCTTCACGCGTGTATTCGCTCTTCTGAATCGGCCCTGGCCTGGGTGAAGAGGAAGATGAAGGGACGGAGAGTAAGAGAGCAAAGTCCAAAGCGAGCTGCGTGCATTTTCGTGGACGGCCGTATGACGCTAATAACGCTACAGAGACGAGCCGTACCTCAGAGAAGGGTTTGAGGGAGCTGCGCAGTCGCGTCGCTGCGGCAGCTGGTCGTGTGTTAGCGCCACTACACTGCCGCAACTATTTTTGCGCAGCTGTGCGGTTCTCGCGTCTTTATTCTCTTGTTCTAGGGTCGGATGAATGCCATAATACCGGCGCGTCTCGTTCTTCTCTTTTTATTGCGGCACACGCGCATAAAATGTCTACGCCTTTTTCTGCGCGCACTCCCCGACGTCTCCGGTGTGGCGGGTGACGCAAGCGATCCCGCCGCAGGCAGCAGCAGCAACAGCAGCGTCTACGCGCGGGTCAGTCAGGTGGTCGGGAGGAGAAGACAGTACAGGCGACCTCCCGCGCGCCTCCTGATACGACCGGCGCTGCCGCTGCTCGCCGCCGCCGTAAAAGAACCAGGATGCCCTGTGTAGACGCGTTTCCTCACACTGCCCGCCGCGTCGCCCAGACGAGTCGCGGTCGTGTCGGTGCAACGGACGACGACGCCTTCTCGGTGTGCGCCTCTCTTTTTTTTCCTGCCCGTTTTCTATGCGTCGTGTTGCTATGTGCGGCGCGTGTGCGGGTCAGCCGACGTGCGTCAGTGCTCTCTCAACAGCGGCGGTGGTGTCGCCTCTTAAGTAATGCGTCTCCGTTGGATGCTCGTCTATGAAGCTTTGGCGGCAGCGTCCGCGGCTTTCGCGCGTCTCAGACCCGTCGGCGTGAATTGAATAGCCTGAGCGCGCGCTTTTGGCTTTCTGTTTTGTTCTCTGCCTGCCGCACTCGACGTGCGTGTATCTCGTCGTCGCTCTTTAGCATACTCGGCTCGCGTTCATGCTGTGTTTTTTTTCTTTTGCCTTGCTCTCTTTCGGCTCACGCGTCGAGGATTTTGTGCGTCGTCCATCACCACCCGGGCTGCGCTCGGAAGCCAGTTGAGTCGCGGCTCGCGACGCGGTCGCGGGCTTCTGGAGAAGTTTTCTTTTCCTTACTTCTCTTGTGTTTACGTCTCCCCTCCCGCTTCTTTTTTTCTTCTGTTTTGCGCAGCAATGCCCCCCCCCCCCCCCTCCCCCAGTGATATGTAGATTTCTGGCCTCCCCCTACGCCCGTTTTCAGACCCGTGCGTATGCATTACCGCCGCGCGCTTGAGACTGCTTGCCGCCGCCGTCCCGAGGCGTGGGGGGGGGGGGGGGGGGGGGGGGGGGGGTGAATGCGTCCACGTAAACCACGGCCTATGGACACCGAGCTACGCACACCGCTCGTTCGGCAGGGCTCCTGAAATTCTGAGCGCGCCGCTCCGTCTCTGTCCGGTGTTTTTGCGGACCTGAGTTTGCTTTTCTTCCGCTTGCCGGCGTCTCTCTTTCCGCGGGCGCGCGTTTATGCCGTGCGTTTTTTTTTCTTTTTGTTTTTTGTTCACACGCTCGGGGTTACCGCGAATGCCTCGTTTGCTGTTCTTACCCTCTTCTTGCCTCTTCAGAATTTTCTTTTTTTTTTTAACGGTGGCACGAATTGCACTGGCCGGCATCCAAGATGCATCCGCTCGTGCGCGATCCCACGAGCAGGTGGGAAAACGTGCGCGCTGCGGAGGGCGTAGTGAAAACGGTGGGAGAGGAGGAGGGAAGCTGGTTGGGGTTCCGAACGGACGGAGCCGCGCATCGCTTTGGTCTGCGCCTCTTTGCTGTTGCTGCGGGCGCGGAAACGGCTCGGTCGGTGCATGCGATCGCGTGCTTCTGTTGCTGCTTCGGGGATCGAATCCCTGCACCGCGGGAGTGGCGCGAACGCCGCTGTTGTGAGGAGTGCCCGCGATGGCTGCCGGAGGGGCTCGCTGCCCGCACGACGGGAGTCTTTGGAGTCGTCACCTTCAGCCCTGCTGTACCTAACTGCGAAGGGGGTGGCCTCGGACACGGAGTAAGATACGTGGTGCATCCTCGAAGTGCATTTCCCCTCGCGGCGCCTCTTTCGCGTCGAAGCCTTAAAATGGAATTACTTTTCTTTTTTGCAGCCTTCGCTATATCGAGTACGTTTATGGCGTCGCCTTTGTAGTGGCAGTAATAAACGTATCGTAACAGCGTTCAGGGACGTCATTACACGGGGACTTGCGCGGTCACCTTATGGTCGATGAATGCTGTCGTGATCGGAGTGGGCGCTATACTTTGAGGATTAAAACGAGAGGAGTAATCGGGAGGGGGGGGGGGGTGTAGAGAAGAAGAGGGATAGTGCTCCGCAGCTGTTGTGACTCGTTCACCCCGGTAAAAAAAAGGAGGAAGAGTTTACGGGTAACGTCGCGATACCTGTGTCATTTTAAGCGGATACCTAATCGATACCTCAACGGCACCCTGAGGAAAGAGGCAAATGGAGGGGGCTGGTTGTGGTGTCTGTCTACCCCCCCCCCCCCCCCCTCCACTCCCCCATTAAAGAGTGAGAACAAAACATGACAGCCTTTTGTCGGTCTTCGCAGTCTTCTCGGGGCGTCAGCGGTGACACGCAGCGGCGCCTTTGCAACAAATGGAAGGTCCCGAACTGTTTAGCACAGAAGCATTTTTGGGGAAAGGAAATGGCACAGTTTCTGTCTCATATATCGTTGGACACCTGGAAAGGATAAAGGAGGGAGTGAAAGAAGAAAGGAAAAGAGAGGTGCCGTAGTGGAGGGCTCCGGAAATTTCGACCACCTGGGGTTCTTTAACGTGCACTGATATCGCACAGTACACGGGCGTCTCGAATTTTGCCTCCATCAAAATTTCACCGTCGCGGCCATGGGTTTGAAGTTGGTACTCCGGAAAACATATTCATCCCTTCCCTTACGCCGCGGTTCAGGTGCCCAACGATATATGAGACAGATACTGCGCGATTTCCTTTCCCCAGAAACCAATTATTATTATTAGGCCGTCATGCGCTCTGTAGAATAGGAGCAAGGGCTGCCGCTGACAGTGGACGTCCATCCATCCCGTCTCGTGGAATTGTGGTTTTCTCGGGAGTTGTCCCGAGTGAGTGATGGACACTTCAACGACACTCCGAGGAAAGAGGCAAACGGAGGGGGCGGGTTGTAGTGGCTGCAGGAGCAGTTCCAAACGAGGCGTTTGGTCGTGGCGCGTTCTTGGCACGTTGTGCAACGTCCGCCGTTTGGGTCGTCTTAGGGAGGTAAACTGTCCAATCGCCCTCAGCTCGCCTGTGTCCAGGCCATGCGACGTGGCGGAAACGACGCGTTGCTCTGCCAGGGGCCGCAGCTTCCTGGCGGAGGTGTAGGACGGCATTGCATCGCTCCTAATTCAGTCTCGTTTTTATGTCTTTTTTTTGTCAGGATAGCTGAGTGTGGCTTCGTCGATGCGCTCTTCTCAGCACCTGGTGCAAAGTTGGAGGCGTATGCGTAAGTTGGGTCTCGTCTGCGCTGTCGTCGACTGGGACCCACCCGTTGTGAGAGACTGCACGAGACGAGGGGAGAGACAGAGAGGATAGTCAGACTTTGGACAGACGTGCCTGCATGCGGGTAATTTGTCAATCGCGCGCGCTCCCATCCAAGCTGTAAATCGCTCGGGGGACAGCGTGTGCTCGGGAAGCGAGGAATTGGGCCTCGGAGACAGACACCCGGCCATGCCCAGTATCGTCGTCCGCGCCATTTTCTTTCTTTCATTCTCCTTATTTTCGCGTTTCTCTTTTTTTTTCTTTTTTTTGTCAGAAAAGCGCCATGGGCAGCGTTCTTTCATCGCGCACCAAGCAGCATAGTTTTCGGAAGATCTGGGCTCTGCCGAAAGATGGCACAAGGGGGCGGGAAGCTATTGCGTAGCGGTCGTTTTTGTTTCCAACTTTTTTCTTTCGGTTCCTTTTTGTTGCTCCTTTGCTTGAGTGCCGGCTTCGGGCAGATATATGGAGTCGGCTCGAAAAATGCCCTGCATTCGGCCCGGGATCATCCCCCGGCTGTGAAGGCCCGTCCCTCGGCTCGAGTCCGTGCAACGGGCGGGTTATGCTGCTACGGAGGGAGGCCGGGCTTTGCTGTTGTCGACTTCGTCTTGTTGAGTGAGAACTGTTTTGTTTTGTGTGCCCGTTTCTCTTCTTTCGCTCTCTCTCTCTGTCACACTCTTCGTCCCTTGTCTCGCGGCGTGGTGCAGGTTTAGGTTTCCGCCACCTTTACCTTCGCTTTAGCGTAACCTACTTTAACCGAACCCAATCTTTCCTTCTCGCTCCTGTGGTCGAGATGAATGTCTAAATAAAACGCGCTGGAAAGCAAACGAAAACAGCCGGAAAGTAGCAAAGGAGAAAACCAGATGGGGGATTTCGGGCGCACTTTCGGGGTTGCGTTACTCTGCGAAGACGTTTTGGGTGTGAGTGCTGATAGTGGGACGAAAAGCACTGTATTCTCTCGATTGCATATAATCGCAGAGACGTTCCTTGTATCGATTGCTCCCCTCGGTCCTATCTCGCCGTGTGTTTGCTGATGTGTGAGTTTCTGTCGCATTTTCAGTGAGCGTATAGTGTTTTCACCCGTCGTTTACAGTATATTGGGCACCGTGATGTTTATTCTTGTTACCATATTTTATCTCTTTTTCATCGTTCTCGTTTTTTTTTCTATATCAATTTCTGTTGCACACGTTCCTTCCGGATAATGTGTTCAAAATTGGCTGGAAGTGCTTCATATTTGTGTATCGGAGCCCCTGCCTTCTGCAACGCGAAGAATTTCCGCCTGCCAAATGCCACTTCCCAGAGTTATATCGTGGGCTATACCCCCCTTAACAAAAGCCTCCCGATAAACTGACAGGGCAGATACGTTCCGGCCCGTTCATAGGAAAAAAAAAAGAAGGAAAGACTGAACCGCGTGGTGCGTAGATATAGGTTGACAAAAATGAACTAGAAAAACTGGCAGCATCTGGAACTGGGTGCGCGCTCGAGAAAACGCGGGGAAAAAAAAAAAAGCCCAGTGGACAATAAAATGTGCGCGGTCGACGTGCCGGCGCGATAATGATTGGTGGACTGCCGCGTACGCACGCACGCCTCCTTTCCCGCTTATCGTTCGTTCGTTCGCGCCGGTCGTCGCTGCTGTTTATTTGTATTTTTATCTATCTTTCCTGGCGCGCGCTCTCTCTGTCGCGCCTGCTTAAAAGCGCGCGCTCCGCCTGTTCTCGCCTGGCTTGTTATAATGAAATAATGGCCCGCTTAAACAACTTCCGAGGTCGTTATCTCGTCTTCTAGCTAGCCATGGGCCGTGGCGCGCGCGGCAACCCTTTATGTCAGCTCTGGCGCCTTTTCTTTATGTCGTCGCCGTGCCTGCCTCCTTTAATCGTCCCATTATATTCGACCAAGGCCTTCTTTCTTTGTGCGTCGCGTTTCGGTCCCATCGCTGCTGCTGCTGCTTTATTCCGTATTATCGTCGGTCCGGAGGCTTCGCGCTGTGGGGGCTGGTGTCCTCTACCTGTAGTCTCCGCATGGCTCCTCTGCGCGCGTTGCCCAACTGCGGATTCTGTAGATGCCGGATCTCAGCGGGACTTTTATGTAGATAAAGCTGGCCCATTGGTCGGCGCGTGTCAGGCTGGCTAATGGCTGGCTGCGGTGATTAATGTCCCGATGTATGGGCGCTCGCATCAGCCGCGCGTGTTGTCGCGCGTACGCTTTCAATACGTCTCCCGACGTTGTCGGGGCGCAGGTCCTTTCAGTGTGCGCGCGCGCTTGCCTTGTGACGCGACGGCGCCGGAGAGGTGTTTCGCAAAAGCGTACTGTGCGTGACAGTGCCTCTGCTTCTGGCTGCAAGCTGAAAGACCGCGTGAAACGAGAGTTCGCGCGAGCTTCGTTCCGATTCGTCTCTTTCGCGTGAGATGTCGGTCTGCAAACAGGTGTTTTGTGCCGCTGGAGAAGCCCGACAGGTGGAGTGACGGTAGTTGTTCTGCTTTTCGGTAGGAGGAAAAGGAGAAACGGTATTGACTGGGAGTGGTACACACTAAACAATTTCTCACCCTTTAGGGTGTAAACAGCTGTCCCCAGACGAACACCCTTTTCCAATTGTTCGGTGTTAAAAAACGGTGCAGAGATCAGCACCCTTAATGAAGGGTGCACTTAATAATACTTTAGAGGATGTAATGGTTGCACCCTCATTAAAGGGTACTATTTTTCCATAACACCTCTACGAATGCATGTTGGAAGGGTGCTCCACACTGACTCACCCATGAAGCAAAAGACTTGGATTGATGCGTGCCATCGAAACTTTCATGCTTTGCACCCTTCCTGAAGGGTGCTGATCTTTGCACCCTTTTTAGCACCCAAAGGGGTGTTCGTCTGAGGACTGTTGATTTGCACCCTTAAGGGTGAGAATTTCTTAAGTGTGTAATGCGGCGACAGATAAGCGATGGCGGTTAGTTAGAGTGACAGTGTGGATTCCTAGTGTGAGCTATGCGGTGAGGCCTCTGCGGCTTCCGAGGGTGTCCATACGTGAGTGCGAGCATCGCCGTGGACGATCGAGTCATATGCGGGGTGGTGGCTGCACTTTGAATTTCCTTGCTGCCTTATTGCGCACCCTAGAAATAAGAGAGCCACGCTGCGGTGTCGCCGCGTGCAGGCCTTAACCTATACTGCCTAGCATGCGGAAGGTGCGGGGTTCGATCCTCAATGCCGCCGGGTACCCACCGGTGATACAATGGGTACAAGCTTTCCCCTGGCCTGGTGCTCGGCTTTATCGGGGGTGAAATGCCTGGGAAGTGGGCCTTTCCTGTATCTTTGGCAGGGTCGTATTGTGTCCCGCCGCACGATCTCGCCGCTTGTGGTGTTGAGTTGCATGAGTGCCAAGTGTCTGCACGCGTTCGAATTCGACCGCGGTGGCTACGTTAAGAGCGTAGCAGCGTAACAGGGGAAGGAGAAAAAAAATGCTAGCAAAGAGAGAAAGCACAGCTGTTAATTAGTTGCATTGATGACCTTGTTAAATTTTGCTATTTTATTTTATGATGATGGTTACCGTTGAGAAGTGCTCAATGAGAGATGTGACTTGTGTAAGATGTCGGTGTACTGCTTGTTGAGTGATGTTTAAGAAGAGGGGGTGAGGGCGACACTGAGTCGGGCATTTGTTGGTCGTATTTACGTCTCCTATAGGCAACCTGCTGTTGGCTCGATTGAAATATTTTCGCTCGCTTTTCTGACATTTCGGTGCGTTTTAAAGCAGCCTTCCGCCATCATGGCACGCTTCACAGCCCGGATATATCTCTGGCCCGTATAAAACTAACAATTCTTTGAACGACGCATTATTCCTCACGCATGCGACGTACACAAAGCTGGCTTTATAGCTCCGGGTTATGCGCTTCTGGCCAGCGCTGTGCGGTGCTCTGGCTTTTACGGGACGTCGGAAGCCCGTTATTTTTTCTCGTTCGTTCCCGCTTAGCTGTTCCGGGATCAAGCGCCTTGATGTGCAGCCACGGGCGAATGTATTGCCCAACCTTTCCTTGGATGTCCCGCCGCGGTGGCTCAGTGGTTAGGGCGCTCGACTACTGATCCGGAGTTCCCGGGTTCGAACCCGACCTCGGCGGCGGCGTTTTTATGGAGGAAAAACGCTAAGGCGCGAGTGTGCTGTGCGATGTCAGTGCACGTTAAAGATCCCCTGGTGGTCGAAATTATTCCGGAGCCCTCCACTACGGCACCTCTTCCTTCCCGGTTTCTTCTTTCACTCCCTCATTTATCCCTTCCCTTACGGCGCGGTTCAGGTGTCCAGGATATATGAGACAGATACTGCGCCATTTCCTTTCCCCAAAAACGAATTAAAAAAAAAAAACCTTTCCTTGGATGCTGAATCGTTGCCCCTAGAACGGAGACTGTAGGTAGGATTGAAGAGGGCCGCCCATAACTGCAGACGCGATTAGCTGCTTTCTTTCTGGCTCCCGCAGTCCGTTCCAGTCTTGTCTGGTGCACACTTTTTCGCAACGTTTTCGCAACGTTTTCGTGCCGTCTCTCGTGTCTGCGGCCGTGTCCTTCGTTTCCCTCGCTTTGCGGCGGAGCGTGCAATAGGAATCAGTGGAGACGCACAGCGCTGTGAGCGGTGCGACGGACAATCTGATTCCGCGTCTGCGGCGCGGCTTTTTTTTTTTTATTCTACGGGTTGAGCAAGCACGCCGTATATTTTGATTGCGGGCGGGCTCCCACAGACATGTGCAGTTAAGTGACTGCGCGCACCAATGCGCCCGGTTCTTTATCTTCTTTTTGCCGTCGCAGAAGATGCTTATAGACTAAAGCTCGTGCTGTTTTCCCTACATCGCTGCCGTACACCGCCTGAAGGTTGTCGGCGTGCCTTTCCCATCGGGTATACTGTTGGTTGTTTAAGAGCCTCTCTGTCGGCGCATCTGATTTGGATTGCTTGCTTCCGAAGAAGTGTTTGCATAGGCGTTTTTTCCGCGGCGCATACTTTTGCAAAGCGCAGTGCGGGGTTGGTAGCTTATGGAAGCTTTTCTGCCGAATTATCTTCTTTTTTGTTCAGAATAGGGTGGAGGCACCCGTTCTTTGTCGGTGCGTTTGGGTCGGCTCTTCCCTAACGCTGGTTTTCTTGTGTACCGCCTCCAAAATGCTCCGATATTTCGTGGGCCGTGTTTAGGGACATAAGTATTTCGCATTCACCGTGTGTCAATGGCTCTTAGGGAGGAAAATTCATGTTTCCGAGCTCTCAGTGCGCTGAATCCGCTCTGCTCCCTTTGGTATGAAACGTCTTAGGAAAAGAAGGACTCCCTTTTGTGCTTTTTCCTCATTTAAGTTATTTTAATGGATTTCGGCGCGATGTTGCTTGGCGGGAGCGGTCTTTCTCTCTGCCTTCTTTTTTTCCCTTTCCGAGAGCATACAACTCCACAGGGGCAGTTATAGTAAGCGGGCTGGCGAAGGAGCGTGAGGCGCGGAAAACATGCCAGTCCGCCGTAGATGCATATGTGCGACGCGGTTTCGGCATCCGAGGCGAGCAGTTGAGTGCACCGGAGCCGGAACTTGCCACACGAATACGAATGTTCAAGCTGTCTTCTCAACTAGCAGTACACATTTCTGCACGCACCGATGCATACGTGTAGGAGACGAATTAAATGCAGCTGAGTCACCGGGCCCTTATACGTTTGACTCGTCTTCCAATCGCTGGGTTAGATTCGGCGCAGAGCTTCCGTCCGGCGTTTGCCTGCGCTGCGCTGAACTCTTCCTCCTCCTCCTTCCCATCTTTCACAACGGATGAGTTGTACGCGACTCGCGCACCAGCGCGAAAGAGAGGCGGGCGTTTTGCGGTGGCCTCCGCATCCCGCCGGGGGTTGAAGCAGCAGCAGCAGCGAAGGCGGCGCCGGTTCGGGGCGGAAGAGACGCGCGCGGATGGGGGTGGTGGAAATTAATTAACGGAACCGTCATTAATCTGGCGGCCTAATGAGCCTCCGGCTTTCGCCTCCCGCCGCCCCCTCACTGCTCTCTTATACTGTTCTCTTTATTTTGCGCGCCTTTTTTTTTTCCCGCGCTCCTGTGGCTCCTCCGTTCCGGCCACCGCCAGGAGGAAAGAGCGCGTATGGTGGTCATCTTTCCTCGCCGCGTGTTTGCAATGCACGTGCCCTTGCGCTGGCGAGCCTTTCTCCCCGCCTTCGGCGCAGGCGGGTGGGAACATGGGTGCCGGACGCAGAGCGCGAGCGTTATGCATTTTGGAGGGAAGGGGAAGGGGGGGGGGGGGGGGGAAACGAACCTCAACGGGCGAAGTGGAACGAGGCGCACTGGGTTTCGCGAGATTCGCTAAATGGGCTCGGGTTTTGAGCGGATAGTGTTCTGCGGTGCCCTGTTGTGTGTAGCGCGGCCGTCACAAGGGTTTATAGAAACTGCTGAAAGCGACTGAAGAGATTGGGAAAGAGGACTGCGAGCGAGCGTAAGCTGCTCAACGCTGTGTTGTGTGGGGCCGTCCTCGGGAGCCGATTACGGCCTCTGGATTAGCCGTGAGATGGGACGGGAAGACAAATAGCGCCCCAGCGTTTCTTTTTTTTTTTTGTTGGCTCTCCGGCGAGATGAGAAGTGTTCCGGCGCTTTGTTATCTCTTGCGCCGGGCTGGGATCCAGGGGGGATGCGTATACAGCCCGGTGGCTGCATCGGGAACATCCTGAAACGTTTCATACCAAAGCGAGCAGGGCGCCTTCATCGGCCTGAGCGCTCGGGAACGCGAGGGTGAGCTTGTTAAAACTCTTCTATCTTCTGCGGGGAAAGGTTGTGTTTGGCCTACGAGGCCCGGGAATCCATCTGAAGAACGCTTTCCGTTTCCTGTTGAGTATTATACATCCACATGGAAAGGGTCTTCAATCTGGTCGCTGCGTTTATTGTTGATGTTTTTTTTTTTCCCCTCTCTCTCTCACTCAACTGCGGGAGCAGATTTCTTGGTGAAAACGTTAACGTAACGAGCGGGTGGGAGCGAAGGCTGGCTAGCAAACACGGTTGTCTTGGCTCGGGGATTCTTGAAACTTTATTTGCGTAGTCTGGCTTCGCAACGCGCCCGAGTCGCGGCGTCCCAGACAACCTTGATCGCGGACTCTGCACGAACGAGCCCGTCGAGAGCTTTCGCGAGTCTTCCCTCTCGGTGACAGCGGCGACGCGGTGTGTCGGGCGGATGGGAGACGCGACGCCGGTGTTGAAAACTATCCGTCTCGCATGACTAGCCCGGAGCGATCCGCCGCACCAGCCCCTGTATGCGTGAGGCGTTTAGACACGCGGGGACGCGAGCGGCTGCGGACCTGCCTATCTGTGTTTGTGTACGTGTGTGCGTGCGGGCGCGGCGCGTGCAGACGACGGAGGAACGAACTTTGTTTTGTTCTTTATTTAAACCCCCCAAGCCCTCGCCGTGATCTCGGTGCGGGGAGGCGAGCCCGTTCTTGCCTCTGCTAGGCGGTTGGCGTAATCGGATTACTACGAGCAGGCGTGACCTTGGCTGTCGTGACGTGGTTCGCCGTGGCCTCGCCGCAGCCTGTTTCCTTGGCCGTCGTGCTTTTCTCCTTCTCCTCTTCTCGCTGCAATATACCCCCCTCTCTCTATTCTCCGAGAGCTGCCCCTCCCCCACGTTTTCCCCGTTCTTTTGTTCTTTGCATACCGGCCACGGTCGTTTCAAATTGCGGACCCGGCCGTTGTCCACTTTTGCTTTGTTTTTTTAGTTCCTTTGTGTTCGTTCGTGGCGTGTCTTTTTCTACTTCGTTTTCTGTACCGCGTGTTTCTCGTCGCGTGGCTGCCGACTGGGCGGCGCGGGAAAGCGAGAGTGTTCGCCGCACGTGGAGTGAAAGTATAAATGTGGGCGATTGCCGGCAGAGAGAGCTGGCAGCGCCGTATACGTTGGTCGCGGATATCCGCGTCTGATATATATATATTAGCCGCGACCGGGGCGAGGTCCCCCGCTGCGGGCTGCCGATGCGGACGGGCTTTCTCGTCTTTCCTTTTGCTTCTTATTTGCCTCGTCTTTATACCGGCACCTTCTCTTTTCTTCTCTCGTGCCAAGCGAAACCCGCCTTCCGCGTTTGCACCGCTGATTTGCTCGTCGTTCGTGTATCGCGGCCACCATTTGGCGGCGAAAAGAACGCATAAAGGTGGGGAGGGAAGTGGAGGCACCCCCCTTATGAGGAAAACAATGCAAGGAAATCGATTATTCACCGTCTCCTCCTCACCACCCCCCCCCCCCCCCCCACCCCCCCCCCACCCCCTGCCCTTACTCCGTTCCATGCAGCTCTTCATTAGCCGCAGACGGCGCGCTTGCGGCCCTTTGTTTTTCGTTTTCGCGTGGTGAAGACCGCCTATCGAGACGGTATTTAGAGTGGCAGTTTTATTCTTTTTTTTGTGTGTGTGTATTTAAAGGAGACGTAGAACATTGCCTGGAATGGGAGTCGTGAACTGAAGAAAATGTGGCCTGTTTGCTGCTTGCGAGGAACGGGGCCTCAAAGACGAAGCAGGTTGGTACAATGATGATGATGCAATCATTTTAATTGGAACTAAAATTGGTGATCGTGGTCCCCTATTCCGGGAGTCCATTCGATATTGTAGCTTAAGCGGTGACATCGGTTCGCTGTTTGCTGGCCACTCGCGCCAATCCCCCCTCTCCTCTTACCGTCAGTGGAGCTCTGAGTTTGAGTTTGTTGCTTCTACATGCCTCAGTACGTTGAGCGCTTCTGCCTTGTGTGGTCATATGCTGTACGCGTCGAACGGTATTTGTGCAAAGCCTGGCATTGCGGGAGGGGGCTCTGTTGGAGTAAAGCAGTAAAGCTTATAGTGAATTAACGCTTTTAGGCTCAGTCACGTCTTATGTGAACCTGTAGATGAAGCCTGTAGCGAACCTGATAAATCAGCGTCTGGTCTTGGCAACAATGTTATTCGTGCAAAGCTAGGGCGCAGAGTTTTCTACGTTTGTTGTGCCCCCTTCTCCTTGTCGCGCGTTTTGTCTTAGCTCGATATGAAGAACAAAAAGTACTGCAGCTCCTTCTCTTACCGAGGCAAAATTTGAATTGTTGTTATCTTGTGGCTGTCACTCACTTTGTTGTGTGGTCTATACAGAGTTCCCAGGCTTGCCCATTTGCTGCGGCATTACATTAGACAGTGCATCCCAGGTGCTTTGGAGCATTGTCCTCAACAGCGCGCTGTTGAAGCCGATAGAAATACTGATTTATGCCCATGAAGATCTGGCCTCCCTGCTTAGATAATGTCTCGTTACATCTGCCTGTTAACGTAGTGTCCACAGCCGTAACGTGAAACAGGTAGCCCGTTGAAGCGACGTAAGCGGGCAGAAACCGTTTGGTCGGCATGTGTTTTCATCGTCACCGGCAAATATCCGCTGCGTGGCGATGTAATGTGACCTGTACATTTGAACCTCGTTATAACGAAGTTGAAGGCGCCTGGCGATTACTTCGTTAAAGCCGTAGCTTCGTTATAGCTCGTGTTGGCCGTGCTTCCAATGGAATCGTCATTCCTTCGTTATATCCACGATTTCGTTATAGCTCGTGTTGGCCGTGCTTCCAATGGGAATCGCAATTCCTTCGTTATATCCACGATTTCGTTATAGCGAGGTTCGACTTCATTATCGTTAACGTTGGTCGTTGTGTTTATACGCATCGGAACTGTCACAAGCTGCCGCAAGAATGACGACGGCCCAGGCAGCCCGTGAGTACACGCCGAAGAAGGTGAGCGCTGATCCCCCTCGGACTCGGGTGTGTTTGCGGCGCCCTCAGTCTTCACTCATTCCGCCCGTTGGGCGTCCCGAAATTTCCAACAAAGTTTTGTGGTCCGCCTCTCCTCGTTTCCTTTGTCGTGGCAAGCCGCGGGCGTAGAGATGTCGTACGTGGTCCGTGGCAGGCTGCGCGGCGTTTTCAGCGAGGAACCGCGTCGGACGCGGGGCGAACAGGACTGTTCGGTGCGAGACCGAGGCGCGACACGACCCGGCAGCGGTTAACGATATGCGCGCCGCATAAGCGCGACACGCGAAACACGGTGTGGCGGCTGAGCGGTGACCTGTCGCCCCGTTTCTCGTCACCCCCTTGCCTTTTATTATTTCTGTTCACCTCTCCGTTTTTTTTTTGTATGTATCTCTCGCTCTCGTGGGTGACAGTTCGTGTCATGGGCGGGCTCGACACAAAGGTCATCTTGGCGCCAAGCGCGTGCAGCGGCGACCCTGTGCTGTTTCCTGGGCGATGAATTAACAACGATATCTCCCCCCCCCCCACCCCCCCCCTCTCTGCCTTCGTTACTTGTATTTTAAGCGACCCGTCTGTCCGCGTCTTTTGCGAGGTCTTCTGGTCCTCTTGAGACGTTCATCTGCGGTTCGCAGTTATGGGGCGAATAAACTCATTTGGCCACGGAGTTTCGCACGGCGAAGAATAAAAGCGGAAAAAGAAAGGTCTAAGCAGCAGTCGTGCTTTAAGGTGGAGGATTGACTGAAACAAGACAATTTCATTTTATTTATTTATTTTTGCTTGTGCCATACGAATTACCAAACACTGTACATAACCAGAGGCTAGTGTGGGGTTCAAAACAAAATACATGCTGGCAAAGACACAGTTTTTGCGTGAAAATGAGAACTACAAAAATATCGACGTAGGAACAAAACCGTTGTGTAAAGATGAAATACATTATGGCGCATGTTATATTAAACTCGACAAAATCCACCCAAAGCACACAGCGCAACAGACACGAACACAAATCAACCGCCACGTTGGCCAAAATAAGTTTCATGAGGTAAGTTTTTGATAACTTTACAAGTTTCATGTGATTGTTTCTCTGGCGGTATGAAGCGTATTCGTAGTACGTGACGCAGGCTTCTGGAACCCGCCTGTATAGACGAAATCTAAATGGAATTCCGCAACTGCAGCAACCACATGACAGTCATCCCCGTACTTTGGAGCCGAGAGCGGTGCTCGTGTTGCGGTGAATGCGCGTAGCGTTGACCGTACTGCACCTGTAGTTCGTGGCATGGACACTGTGTGAGTCACGCGCAGAGAAAGAGTAAATAAAGGAGGGAGTGAAAGAAGAAACGAAGAGAGCGGTGCCGTAGTGGAGGGCTCCGGAATAATTTCGACCACCTGGGATCTTTAACGTGCACTGACATCGCACAGCACACGGGCGCCTTAGCGTTTTTCCTCCATAAAAACGCAGCCGCCGCGGTCGGGTTCGAACCCGGGAACTCCGGATCAGTAGCCGAACGCCCTAAAAACCACTGAGCCACCGCGGCGGGGTAAGGAGCAAGAGTGAAAAGAAAAAAAAGCTGGATGGGCTATGTATTAAAAACGATATTTTAAGGAACGTGTGCACCACGCCGAATGCTGCGCATGTGAGTTCATTCATTAAGAGGACTATTCGGATGCTATACATTTCCCGCGTGTACACACGTCTTCAGAGTGCCGCCCGTGGTGGCTCAGTGGTTATGGCGCTACGCTGCTGACCCGAAAGCTGCGGGTTCGATCCCGGCCGCGGCGGTCTAATTTCCATGGAGGCGAAATTCTGGAGGCCAATGTGCTGTGCGATGTCAGAGCACGTTAAATATCCCCAGGTGGTCGAAAAATTTCCGGAGCACTTCACTACGGCGTCTCTCATAGCCTGAGTTTGCTTTGGGAACGTTAAACCCACAAACTATGAACACATCTTCAGTCACATAATGGAAAGCGTGGAAGGGACGTTAATTTAATGGAAATGAAACTAGGCCTAGTTTTAACTTAATGCTTGAAACGCTGACAAACACTGACTTGCACTGGGCTGCACGCAGAAATGGATTGAAACGGCATTTTAGCACTATTTTTTGCTGGTATTTAACAAATAAGACAGAGTAGTTTTCGTTCATACTAAAACCTTTTGAGGCGAATTAGGTTCACTACGCTAGGTTTTCAGGAGGGCAGCGTCATTGCAGTCACGTGACAAGTGTCACGTGGCGTCACGTGGCAGGCCGTGTGAACTACTGACGTCATCACAATCTGCCCACCGTGGCAGGTGGCAACTGCCCCATCGGGCATTTCATCGACGCTTTACAGACAATTAGTTCGGCAGTGTGTGTGGCCTATGTGAACGTATCCATGCAAAGGAAGCTTTCGCTTCTCACCAGGGTTAACCAAAGTTAAAACACAGCTAATTTATTTTTATTTTTATGTATTCGTCTGATGCGCAGGTAATGCGAATCTGTTTGCCGCACCGAATGACGGCGATTTGCTCGTGTGTTATTCCGACAGCGTGCAGCTCACATCGGTCCCGCACGGCTTTCTCGCGAGGTTAGGTGTTCGGAACACGGCACGAAGATGAACGGCCATGGCGCGTTATTACTGGCGCGACATCGCCCGGCCGTTATCAGGGACGGGAATATTCCATGCAGCTCCGACGATCTCCAATTCCGAATCCTACTCGCCGCGGTGGCCCAGTGGTTAGGGCGCTCGACTACTGATCCTGAGTTCCCGGGTTCGAACCCGACCGCGGCGGCTGCGTTTTTATGGAGGAAAAACGCTAAGGCGCCCGTGTGCTGTGCGATGTCAGTGCACGTTAAAGATCCCCAGGTGGTCGAAATTATTCCGGAGCCCTCCACTACGGCACCTCTCTCTTCCTTTCTTCTTTCACTCCCTCCTTTATCCTTTTTCTTGCGGCGCGGTTCAGGTGTCCGCCGATATATGAGACAGATACTGCGCCATTTCCTTTCCCCCAAAACCAATTATTATTACTATTATTCCGAATCCCGCGGCTTATTATAGGACAGTATCCGACGGATTCGTGCCTTACGGGCGGCGAAGGCAGTCGTCGTCCTGTTGTCGGGCCTCCGCGGAGTTGTTTTCCGTATCTATGACGACTCTGGGGGGCCTGATGTGGAAACAAACGGGCGTCCGGCTGCTGATTGGATTTTGACGTGTGCGAGACGCGGCACATGGTCACGCCTCTTTCGTGACTTTCGTTATTGATTTAGGGTACGCGACGCATGCGCCCTCGGTCCCCGCATGCGTTGCCGACGAGGCATGTGTGGACCCTGACCGAGAGGTTTGGTTCGAAAATAACTCTAATCTTCGGTGGCGAGAGTCTTCCGATAGAATTTGCTGTGCGCAGCGAGGCTCGCGGCCGGGCCAATGTTTTCTGCGTACACGCCGCATCGTGTCTCCCCTTGTTTGATTGCAGTCGCGGAGCGCTTTTCGCACGACGGCGAGCTTTGCACTCTAAACATATAGGAGTAAAAAGGGAGTAAGATGTCCTCTAGAGCACTCCCTTTTATAAAACGGGATGCGCTAGAGGACAGCTAACTTCTCTTTACTCCCGTATAGGCTTTTTGGAGTGTAGGCTGAACCTTACGTCGGACGTGATTTCCACTTCGACATTAGCACAACTTGCAAGTTTTTGCAGGAGGGGGAGGAGGAAGACTCCAGATGCAGGTGGTTCTATAGGTTTTAAAAATGAATGCTTGCTTTAGCTTCGCTCCTGTTACACCTTTTGGAGAGACCTCGTGAGGTGTATTGCGTGCATATTGGTCGGGTGTAAACCTTGGTGTTTGGATTAAGTTTCAGGAGTATGCTGTGTAAAATTCTGCGAGTACGTTGTCCCCTTTCTAAGCTGGGCGCAAAGCAGCAACACAATGGAGGATACCTGTTGTTTCTGACAGTCGTGTTTTATTAGTGCTTCTCTTTTGACGGCTCCGCAAAAAGCGGCGCGTTCGAAGTTGTATGACACAGCCGCGACGCGCCGTAATTTAACGCACTAATATTCTAGCATGCGAGCTGGATATTATGCTGCGCCTTGCGTGGACTGCGCGGTTCATCGTGTACGCTAACCGTTTCCTTCGGCCGTAGCTAGCGCACTGTCTTGGCGCACGTGAGTAGCGTCGCAAAAGCACGGCGTGTTACGGCTTTCCCGCGTGGAAAATAATCCATTTCTGGTCCGTGTGACGCCGCGTGACATGCGTTTATGGATGCTTGTCAGAAACTTTGCTCGGCACAGCGTGATTAATTGCCGCACTCGCGACATAAACTTTCGTCGACAGACACGCTCTCGCGTCCACACAGGCTGCCACAGCTGCCTATAAACATCCCGTGCCAGAAAACGTTTTCAGTCTGTCCTCAGCAGTTATGCTTGTGGCAGTTTGTTTATACAGTGTCTGCCCTGTGTCCGCAGGAATGCTTTGTTTTTGTTCTTGCCTCTGGTCATGTTCGAACGGCTGTGGAAAACAGCGTCGGTGAGCTCGTCGGGCGGAGCTCCCTGCTTCCCTGGCACCGAACGACGACGACGACTGCACGATGCTTCCGTTCGGCACGGTGCCACTTCCTGCGGAAGAGGAAGCAACGCATCCACATACACACACACGAGCTAGCCTGCGAGGTCACTCTGAGAGAGAGTGGGAGAGAGTGTAAAAGGGAAAGGAGGACTATCCGAGCCCCGCGGCGCCAACCGGCCTCCATCATCGACTCGCTGGTGTCATGTGCGCGCAGCAGCGGAGGAGTTGTCCCGGAATGGAAGTCCCCGGGGCGGCCGGCCGGACGGCCTCGCCGGGGCTGTATGGGATGCCGACGCTGTCCGCGCGCCGGTCCGGATCAAGTGGACAGCAGGGCGCGGGTCCCGGCTGCCATACGCACCCCAGCCCAGCCCACCCTCGAAACTCGAGTGTGTTACTACAACGGGGGCGGCTGCGCTGGCTCGCTCGATGCCAGTGTCGATCCTCCTTCTCCGCGCAACGCCGCTTTTAAGTGCGCCGCGCCTTCTCTTCGTGTGTGCGTGCAGTGAGCGAGCCCGAATTTCTCTGCGTGCGTCCGTCCGAATGCGCTCTGGAATCGTGATTCCGGGCTTGCCCGGCGCTCTTCGGGGGGCCTGCATGCTGCGGCGAGTGGTGCGCGACTGCCGACGACCGCTTTCCCATAGAGACTTGTGCTTCCCCCCTTTTTCTTCCCGCGTCCCGCACCACACAGCCGACTGGCTCCAATGCGTGCGCGTGCCGCGCCGGTTGTTTTCGACGTTTCGCCCGTCGCGCCTTTTGTTTGGCGACGACGCTAAAGGTGATGAAGCACCTCCCCTTCCTCCTCCCTCTTTCTGGCCGTTTTTCCTTTCGCGTGACTGGACGACACTAGTGATGGTGGGAGGGGGGAGCTCCGTTCGATAACCGTTTCATCACGCTGGTCGGGACAGCTCGCGCGCGGGCTCTCTTAGTAGAGCTGTTTTTGTGGCTGCCTCTGCCAACCTGCAGGTTGTGCTGCGCGCTCGTGTGCTCGCTCAGGTGCAGCTATTTGCCGAGCTGGGTGTTGACTGGCGCGCCGCTGCGCGCGAAACGGAAGCGTGAGTCGTTTTTCTGTAACGTTACACGGGCCTCTTCCCGGCTGGTATTTCCAACAGTTGCTGTTAGTGTCCGCGGCCGAGCAAAAGGCGCTACACCGTCCGGAGGGAGGAAACACGTATGCGCGCGCGAGCACAGCGGCTGATGCTCGATCGTGCCTCCAAATAAGGTGTGAAGCCACGCAGCTGAAGACGTCACACTGTTGGTCTGTGGAACTGCCCACGCCACGAACTAACTTCCTGAGAGACCCTATATTCGGGGTTATCTGGCCTCACTGAGCATTTGCCTAAACACGAGAGAAAGACCGCACTTCGTCACATGCACGAGTTCGCACGTCGCCTTAGCTCGGCTGTCTGTGTATCCGTGGTTGTTTAGTTTCATAGAGCTGTTAATCTTGAGGTGACTACCTCGCTTTGTTGCTGGCACGTAGCTGCCTGGCTTTCAAACGACTTTCTTCGTTTGCTTCTCCGGACCAGTCCAGGGCAAAGGCAAATGCGTTTTCGTGAGCCATTGTGATGAAGCTGCTGTATAAACGCTATGAGCAGGAAGACGCAGTGCACCTGCCTCCGAAGCAAATGAATGAAAGCTGACTGAACTGGGCGCATATTCACACGCGGCATACCAGCTGAAGCACGTTAAGTACTCTCTGCTTTCGTGTTCCCCCGCTTCTGCTGCTGCTTTTCGCGGCAGTCACGTCCTGCTGGCAGGGCGCGAGGCGATCGTCCGCCCCTCTCTCGACGCCCGCACGACAGCTGGGTGCGTATACTTCGTCTCGCAACTCGCTCTCGGGAGAGGGGAAGGCACGAACACCAAGGCGACGTAGGGCTTCCAGCCCTGTGGGCTCGGCTGGCGTGCGGGTGAGAGCAACAAGTATACACCAGTGTGGAGATCGGCGCCGCGGTGTGGCTCTGACGTTCTGCTCCTGAGACAGAGGTCGCGGGGTCGAATCCCGGCTACGGTGGCCGCATTTCGATGGAGGCGAATGAATGAGACGCCCCTGTGCTGCGCCGTTAGTTCTGTGCATGTTAGAGAGATAAGCCCCAGGTGGTATAAATAATACCGGAGCCCTCCACAATACGGACTGCTTTATAGTTCAAGTTTTGGGACGTTGAACCCCACGTAAAATACCATACCACACGTCACGCCATACCGTACCATACTATACCACACCATTATACCCACCGCTGGTCTAAATTAATTCGGATCCCTCCACTACAGCGTCCCTCGCAGCCCATACGTCGCTTCGGGACGTTAAACCCCACGTAAAATACCGTACCACACGTTACTCCATACCATACCATACTGTACCACACCATTATACCCACCGCTGGTCTAAATTAATTCGGATCCCTCCACTACAGCGTCCCTCGCAGCCCATACGTCGCTTCGGGACGTTAAACCCCACGTAAAATACCGTACCACACGTCACGCCATACCGTACCATACTATACCACACCATTATACCCACCGCTGGTCTAAATTAATTCGGATCCCTCCACTACAGAGTCCCTCGCAGCCCATACGTCGCTTCGGGACGTTAAACCCCACGTAAAATACCATACCACACGTCACGCCATACCGTACCATACTATACCACACCATTATACCCACCGCTGGTCTAAATTAATTCGGATCCCTCCGCTACAGAGTTCCTCGCAGCCCATACGTCGCTTCGGGACGTTAAACCCCACGTAAAATACCATACCACACGTCACGCCATACCGTACCATACTATACCACACCATTATACCCACCGCTGGTCTAAATTAATTCGGATCCCTCCACTACAGAGTCCCTCGCCGCCCATACGTCGCTTCGGGACGTTAAACCCCACGTAAAATACCGTACCACACGTCACGCCATACCGTACCATACTATACCACACCATTATACCCACCGCTGGTCTAAATTAATTCGGATCCCTCCACTACAGAGTCCCTCGCAGCCCATACGTCGCTTCGGGACGTTAAACCCCACGTAAAGTACCATACCACACGTCACGCCATACCGTACCATACTATACCACACCATTATACCCACCGCTGGTCTAAATTAATTCGGATCCCTCCACTACAGAGTCCCTCGCAGCCCATACGTCGCTTCGGGACGTTAAACCCCACGTAAAATACCGGACCACACGTCACGCCATACCGTACCATACTATACCACACCATTATACCCACCGCTGGTCTAAATTAATTCGGATCCCTCCACTACAGAGTCCCTCGCAGCCCATACGTCGCTTCGGGACGTTAAACCCCACGTAAAATACCATACCACACGTCACGCCATACCGTACCATACTATACCACACCATTATACCCACCGCTGGTCTAAATTAATTCGGATCCCTCCACTACAGAGTTCCTCGCAGCCCATACGTCGCTTCGGGACGTTAAACCCCACGTAAAATACCATACCACACGTCACGCCATACCGTACCATACTATACCACACCATTATACCCACCGCTGGTCTAAATTAATTCGGATCCCTCCACTACAGAGTCCCTCGCAGCCCATACGTCGCTTCGGGACGTTAAACCCCACGTAAAATACCATACCACACGTCACGCCATACCGTACCATACTATACCACACCATTATACCCACCGCTGGTCTAAATTAATTCGGATCCCTCCACTACAGAGTCCCTCGCAGCCCATACGTCGCTTCGGGACGTTAAACCCCACGTAAAATACCGTACCACACGTCACGCCATACCGTACCATACTATACCACACCATTATACCCACCGCTGGTCTAAATTAATTCGGATCCCTCCACTACAGAGTCCCTCGCAGTCCATACGTTGCTTCGGGACGTTAAACCCCACGTAAAATACCATACCACACGTCACGCCATACCGTACCATACTATACCACACCATTATACCCACCGCTGGTCTAAATTAATTCGGATCCCTCCACTACAGAGTCCCTCGCAGCCCATACGTCGCTTCGGGACGTTAAACCCCACGTAAAATACCGTACCACACGTCACGCCATACCGTACCATACTATACCACACCATTATACCCACCGCTGGTCAAAATTAATTCGGATCCCTCCACTACAGAGTCCCTCGCAGCCCATACGTCGCTTCGGGACGTTAAACCCCACGTAAAATACCATACCACACGTCACGCCATACCGTACCATACTATACCACACCATTATACCCACCGCTGGTCTAAATTAATTCGGATCCCTCCACTACAGAGTTCCTCGCAGCCCATATGTCGCTTCGGGACGTTAAACCCCACGTAAAATACCATACCACACGTCACGCCATACCGTACCATACTATACCACACCATTATACCCACCGCTGGTCTAAATTAATTCGGATCCCTCCACTACAGAGTCCCTCGCAGCCCATACGTCGCTTCGGGACGTTAAACCCCACGTAAAATACCGTACCACACGTTACTACATACCGTAACATACTGTACCACACCATTATACCCACCGCTGGTCTAAATTAATTCGGATCCCTCCACTACAGAGTTCCTCGCAGCCCATACGTCGCTTCGGGACGTTAAACCCCACGTAAAATACCGTACCACACGTCACGCCATACCGTACCATACTATACCACACAAATATACCCACCGCTGGTCTAAATTATTTCGGATCTCTCCACTACAGCGTCCCTCGCAGTCCATACGTCGATTCGGGACGTTAAACCCCACGTAAAATACCGTACCACACGTCACGTCATGCCGTACCGTACTATACCACACCAATATACCCACCGCTGGTATACATTATTTCGGATCTCTCCACTACAGCGTCCCTCGCAGCCCATACGTCGCTTCGGTGCGTTAAACCTCACGTAAAATACCGTACCACACGTCACGCCATACCGTACCATACTATACCACACCAATATACCCACCGCTGGTCTAAATTATTTCGGATCTCTCCACTACAGCGTCCCTCGCAGCCCATACGTCGCTTCGGGACGTTAAATCCCACAATTCCCAATACAGTACCATTAGAGAAGCCGTCGCCTCACGCTACCTAGCTCCCACTCGCACCACAGACAGGTTGTGCCACTAGGAGTACAGGTTAGGGCGGAAATGAGCCACGACTCGTTCGCTTCGCGTTCCCGGACGTACGTGTTTGGCCGGCTTCCCAATTTTCGCCTTGTCACTCGGCGGCGGGCGTTTTTATTGGCTTCCGAGATGTGCGCGTCGACGTCGTCTCCTCGGGACGAGGCTTTTTGACGCGACTAGCGCGGCGATAACTGGCGGCGGAATAGATTGTCGCGCCGCTCAGCCTCGTGTCGTGCGTCTCCGGAGGAGGCCAGCCTATTACGCCGCCAGCCCCCGGGAACATCTTTTGGGCGGCACGCAGTCAGAGGCGCCCGCACGGAAGGCATTGTGTCGTGCCTAGGCAAGCGGAAAGTACGACTCCGTCCTGGTCAGGCGGACGACACGAAAGCGAGAGGGTAGGATAGGTGTGGAAAGAGAGGGACAGGGCGGAGAAAGGAATAGAGAGAGAAAAAAACAATAAAAACACGGGAAGAAGGTACGGGCAGGAGAAAGCGAGTGGCTTCTCGCCAAGGTCGCGTTTTGATGTTAGCGTTGGCCTTGCCGGGCCCGTAATAGATGGCGCGAGCGGACACAAACAGTCGTTCTTCTCTCTCGTGCGCGGCGCCGCTAACTTCGGCGGGCACGTCCAGCCATTGCGGCGGGAAGTTGTTTTGTATTGGCGGCCGCGGGGAAGCGATCTTCTTCGTAATACCTCTCTCTCTCTCTCTCTTTGCACCGAAGACAATATGCAGAGGCGTTCTCAGGAACTTTCAAAGGCTAGTGGTGTTGTTTTTAGAGGCTTGTGTTGCTTAAGAAGTTTTTCGCAAGACGAATGCACCGGCAGTTCTGGCTTTGAAGGCTAGCGCCGTATTTACAGTCGTTCCATATGCAGGACAGGGTTAATATGGGAGATGCCTTTGCCGTGCAGTGGGCATAATAATAATAATAATAATAATAATAATAATAATAATAATAATAATAATAATAATATG
Organism: Amblyomma americanum; assembly: GCF_052857255.1. NCBI lineage: Eukaryota > Metazoa > Arthropoda > Arachnida > Ixodida > Ixodidae > Amblyomma > Amblyomma americanum. The sequence continues at coordinate 75,235,220 of NC_135502.1, read as the reverse complement.
CAGGAAACGTTTCGGTGTATGTAGCTCTAATCAGCCCAGCGACGGCTGGTACAAGGCTACCTGTTCATCTTTACAGATGCTCACGAAGCACAGGCGGGGCTGCAGTTAAGGCGACGCTTGATTGTGGACTGGAGCACGACCAACGAAGGGCGAGGTGACATACTGACTCTCTCTCCCTCTCTAGGCTGGAATGGTGGTGTCAGTATGGCTGGGGTACGATACCCGAAGCCTTCACTTTAGCGCTGGGTTGACGACGTTTGTCTCTGCATTTCCACACGTCAATCGCTTCTTCAGTACGGTTTTGAATTGGTGCTTGTTCGGGAAGCTGTTCCTGGAAAGCGGTCTTCGTTTCAAGGCCTTCGCAGCGGCGCTGCATACGGCCAGAGCGGTAAGGTGGAAAAAGCAGGGAGTCAGGATGCTAGTAACCTGCAGGGAGAAAAGCAGCGCATGTCAAAAATCAGTCTTCATTAATAAATAGCAATACAGACATTCTTACAGATATTATAAGCAGGAGGTCCCAATGAAAAACCTGATAAAGGGTGTCGCAACACTTCGCGCATTCAGAAGTCAGAGACTACCGGATAGTGTAGAGTTCAGCATAATTTCGACCACCTGGGGATCTTTAATGTGCGATGTCAGTGCACGTTAAAGATCCCCAGGTGGTCGAAATTATGCCGGAGCCCTCCACTACGGCACCTATTTCTCTTTCTTCTTTCACTCCCTCCTTCATCCCTTCCCTTACGGCGCGGTTCAGGTGTCCAACGATATATGAGACAGATACTGCGCCATTTCCTTTCCCCCCAAAAAAACCAAACCAATTCAGGCATAAGACGCCCGCGTGCTGTCCGGAACCCTCCACTACGGCGCCTCTTTCCCTCTTCCATCTTTCACTATTTTATTCATGCCTTTCCTTTCCTTCTTTCCTTTCTGTATTTCGTTTTCTCGCGTGCCCGACTGCCCCGCCGCGGTGGCTCAGTGGTTAGGGCGCTCGACTACTGATCCGGAGTTCCCGGGTTCGAACCCGACCGCGGCGGCTGCGTTTTTATGGGGCAAAACGCTAAGGCGCCCGTGTGCTGTGCGATGTCAGTGCACGTTAAAGATCCCCAGGTTGTCGAAATTATTCCGGAGCCCTCCACTACGGCACCTCTCTCTTCCTTTCTTCTTTCACTCCCTCCTTTACCCTTTCCTTACGGCGCGGTTCAGGTGTCCAACGATATATGAGACAGATACTGCGCCATTTCCTTTCCCCCCAAAACCAATTATTATTATTATTATTATTATTATTATTATTATTATTATTATTATTATTATTATTATTATTATTGACATGCACAGCATGGATGCTGGGAAGCTCGGTTATCAAGAGCTGCTACGCGGGCAACTCGCCGCCTTCTGTTCATAAAACGGACAAGAAGCGAATCTCAGCGCCCCTGTCCTTTCAAAGCGATCCGACTACCGTCGTGGAGTTATCCCCGTCGCACCATTAACGCTTCAACCATATGCGTTTGTCGCATGCAGCTTAGTGTTATTTTTTACCCCCTTATGACCCAAAACACTGGGGTGGTTGTTGTGCAGCTTTCCCTTAATACACTTCCTCGTTTACCTCTGCAGCGTATGTACTTGATAACCGCGCTTCGAGGCCACTCAGGCGTAGCCTTTGCCGCACATGCATGCTTTTCTGTGAACGTGTGGGCGCCGTTGTCGGTGGCGAATGTCTCTCCAGGAAGTGCCGTAAGGCGTGCATTGATTTTTTGGTTCGTCCTTTAGTGTCTCTCTCTCTCTCTCTCTGAGGGCTGGCCTGTTCTGCGTTCTGCGGATCCAAGACTTGAGCACCCATTGTGTTTCGGGCCCCTTATGGTCGGCTTCAGTTTTGTATAGTTATGCTTTCCAAGCCTTGGGGGAAAAGTTGGCTCGGCGCGTTATTCGTTTATTCATCCTCCGATAACGGATCGAAAGTGCGATGGAGCAAAAAAAAAATTAGACAGAACGGAGCGGGCATGGCCGTTCAGCGTCTTTCTCTTCCTTGTGTGGCAGAAAATGCGGCGTAAATGATTTTCTAGGGCTGTAGCTTTGGCGTTGGCGAGTCCGCACTTTGCACCTGCACTTTCCGAGTGCAGTCGGTAAATAGGAAGGTGGCGGGAGTGGTAGATGGTCGTACTGATTAAATTGTGGCAGTATTTTCTCCGTAGTCCCATTTCGTCTGTTCGCTCTGACCTTTTTTTTTTACTTCGTGTCCCCTTGACAAACCCCTTCGAAGCGAATTGATTGTCGAATTATTTGTTGCTGTTGAGTTGAGTGAGTACTGTTGAGAAAGTTGAGTTCAGGTTTGTAAGCTACTGGTGGGATTAGCCTTGCGGTTACTTGATACCTCATGTCTCGCTCTATGTGGTTGTTGATGAGCAGTAGCAGGAATGCAGCCGTTCGTGAGAGCGCGCATTCGTGCCTACCACCATGACACGCAACAACAATAGCTGTGAATTGACAGAGCGTAAAAGCTGTACGCGGGAGCGTTTGTTTTCTTTCGATGCATCGCATGCACCAGTGGTTAGCCCGCTCGGCTACTCATCCGGGGTACCCGGGTTCGAACCCGACCGCGGCGGCAGCGTTTCGATGGAGGCGAAACGCAAAGGCGCCCGTGTGCTGTGCGATGTCAGTGCACAGGTGGCCGAAATTATTCCGCAGCCCTCCACTACGGCACCTCTTCCTTCATTTCTTCTTTCAGTCCCTTCTTTATCCCTCCCCTTACGGCGCGGTTCAGGTGTCCGCCGAGATGTGACAGGTACTGCGCCGTTTCCTTTCCCCCCCAAAAAATTTAATTTTCATTTTTTCATACGCTATATTGGCAGTTCCTACGCTCCCACGGAGCGTAATTGTTGCGGTTGTAATAGGCGTCAAAATTGTTTATTGAATGGTTAGAAGGTTAATTATTAACAAGTGTGAGGTTAATTAGCTCATATTACGCATTAATTAACTGTCAACAGCCTCCGTTTCTATTTCCGTGCAGCGGTCTTCACGTCTAATTTAGGTGGGCAATCATCACTGGCTCCGATCGAATAGCTGTTTCGTAGTTGTTGCTTTATTATCGAAAACTTCAGTGCTCCTGCACAACTACTGCGCAGAAGTAGGCCCGCTTGTGTTAATTGACGCTGGCGTGTGCAACTACAGAACGCTGCGCAGCAGCCGGCTATTGTCTATTTCGTGTCACCAACATTTTTTGATCACCGATGTCCGTATATACTACTTCTCCGACCATTTTGCGTTCGCAAGTTGAACGCGCGTGAAATGCGAGCTGCAGATCTCGAGTGAAGTTTCCGGCTTTCAGAAAAGCTTGCGCAGGCCATTAAGCGTTGCAGCGGCGTACTCCGTGTCCTCGTCACAGCGATGAACAGAATGAAGATCTTCTTTCTTTTTTGTACCGCCGCTCAAAGGAACTGCTAGTTAGGTGAATGCGTGCTGGTGCACTATACATACATCCTCGCTGCTGCATCCGTTATTCCTGCGAGCACGTCGCGATTCCGTCAAGTGCTGAGCGTACGGGCTCACCCCTTTTTTTTCCGTGCCCTCTCTTTCCGCGTGCACGCCGGGAATTTCGAGCACCACTCGTAACTTTGCGCGTAAAGGGAGCCGATCATTTGTAGCGTAGCGACGGCGCGCACTTTCCGCCAGGCGCTTCGCGAGCTTTGTGTACACGCGCGCACTTCATCGTAGCGCGCGGCGCAGCGACCGAGTCGCGCACCTATGAGGCAGGTACTCGTCGTAATAAGGCAGCGCCGGTTTTCCTGCCGAGCTTGTCGTTCGCCAGACGAACTCTGGCACAAACAGGGTCTCGACGTGGACGAGATCCTCTTTACAAACGGGCCCCGCGGGCCGCTTACCGTCTGCAGTGCTGCGCGGCGGCAGGGGCCGCGGGTTTGTAGGTACGGCGTCAGCGGTTTTGATGCAACAGGATGGTACGATCTAGTTCTGCATGCCGAGACGGGTATCCAATTAGAACACGCTATAGGTCTTTGCCGCCGCCCCAGCGGTCGCTCTTTTGGCTTGGGCCGTCGGGGCTTCTCAATCCTCGAGTGCATCATATAGGACGGGCCGGAAAGCTATCCGCATGGAGCATGAAAGGTATATAGGATCTTGAACGCGCCCTTGCCTGGTTGTACTTACGTGGGATCACGTTTCTTGGAAAGGGTGTACCGCACAGCCGCTGGCCGTTGCTAGCGCTGAGGTTCAGGAGACGTCCCCATTCGCGGATTTATGGTGGGTGTGCGTCGAGGAAGCAATGCGATGGACGGGCTTCGTGTATTTTAGCGGCGGCGACGGTGTGTTCGAGTGATTTCGAAGCCGGAGGGTGAGCGCGTGCGCGGGAGAGCGCTCTTCTCTCTTTTTTTTTTTTTGCATGTCGAAGCGCGCTAGCGACTCGCAGGACCGTGTCGTCCCGGTTTCCGTATGACGTAAGGATCCACGCCCGTTGAGAGAGCGGAGGTCTTTGCTAAACCGTATTCCCCCTACCTCCCTCTCACTCACCACTCCCACCACCCTTTTTAATGATTTATTTATTTTCGTTCTATGGCGGAAAGGTTGTTCGTAGTTGGGGGCTCGCGGCGGTAGAGGCAAAGAGTCCTTTCATCGGTCGCGGCTAATTGGATGCCGCTGTGAACTCACTCGGCCTTTGATGAAATGCGGCTTGTTTGCTTTCTTTTTCTTTTTTTCTCGGGAGACTTTGAGAGACGTCGACTGTGGCGGATCAACTGCGTGCGAGGAGGCGTTCGGTGGTTCGCGGTTCGAGTGGCTCTCGCGCAGCCCCCTTCTGGTTTTATGGCCGGCTTTGTTCGGTGCAACCCTTTCAAGTTCCTGGCCGATCTGTGTAGACGCGCGCTCTAAAGTGGAGTGGCATCCGGCGGACGCGTTCACAGAGCGGCCGAGCTGAAGTGTTTTATGCGCGATGCAGGGCTGTACATGCACCTCTTTTAATATGCCACGCAGTTGCGAAATTCCGCTCCGTAACCCTGTTATTCCTCGTGGTCACTTCGGGAAGGCTAACTGACGCTGGCGCTCCCTGTTTCTCAGCTATGATCGTATTTTGAGCAGAGCTGAGCAGTTCGCTTGATCGCCGCAGGTGGCGTGACAGTCCACTGGTCTCCGAATTTGGCCGAATCAGAACGCCATGTTTCGATGCACAGATTACGAAGGGAAATTTTCAACGATCAGAGAAATCTGCGGGTAAACGCGAGTTATCGAAGAGCCGTTTCTTTAATGATGACGGATCACTTTGCAGGGCGACGCGAACAGCCTGAAGTTATGCTATTTTTATCAGTATTAATGCTTCACTATGGAACACTTCATGAAGACCACTACCTACGGACACAAGCTTTTGTATCGATACATTCTCAGAGTCTATCTGTTGCAAGTTAAGGGCGGGATACTAAGAAGGCACGTTTTTCCAGTGATCGCGATAAAAGCTAGTTTTGTCGCAATTAAGGAACAGAGATAACTCTTTTCCGAGCTGTGCGGAGTGGGCCTGCCAGCGCTAGTGTCGGTCTTTTGCGCAAACGCGTTCGCGCATCAGCCGGAGTCGACACCGACGGTCCAGGCGATCGTTTAAGCTTCCAACCGCAAGCCGCGGGGAAAAAGTCTCCGATCCTTCTGGTCCCCGAGGGTTCGTGTTAAATAAACGCGAGGAAAAGAAACAATTGATGCCTTGGAATCAGGGCGATTGATATTGATGACCTTTCGGTGCCAATTACTCGGCCCCGCTCCGCGTCCCTTCCTTGGCGGCGTCGAAGCATGTGACGCAAGGCGACCTTTGGAGGTCTGCCGCCTTTGGAGCAGTGCGCACGTTCCTTCCGGTCAGCGTCGTCAGGAACGCGGGCCGGTGCGTGCCCACCGGCTAACGGCATCCCGATCGTCCGATCGTTATTGAAGGCAGTGCCGGAGTTCTCCCCCAGCTTCCCATCTCGCGAAAGCGAGTCTGTGTCGGAGGGGGGGAGGGGGGGCATAGCCTTATACAGCGCGGGACATGGTTTTTCTATAAGAAGTGCGCGCGGCGCGAACGTAACGAGCGCGCCCGAGCGTGCCCGGATTTTCAACGGGCCGAGACGTGAGGGGCGTCGCGATTACCGGATGAGTGTCGATTTTCCACTCCCTTCTTTCCGGAGCACTCTCTCTCTCTTAACGTACGTGGCATTTTGTTGAACCGGCGCGCTGTGTGAACGCCGTGTGGAACGCTGTGGAACGCGGTGGCTGTCTTGGTCGTGGCTGGGAATGAATTAAGGCGCGCTATTACTGCATTCGTTATATGCGCTGACCGGAACGGCCTTGTGCGCATTACAGCATAGCTGAGCGAAAGTGAGGTTTCAACGTAATCGTAACTCCTGATCATTGACGGACGCGGTGCCGGGAAATTTTAACTTGCACTCACTGTACCTGCCACTTTTTAGGTTGCCTCAACCTAATATATGTACGTGCCGCGGTGGCTCTGTGGTTAGGGCGCCCGGCTACTGATCCAGAGTGGCCGCGTTTCAGTCGAGGCGAAACGCAAAAGGTGTCCGTGTGCTGTGCGATGTCAGTGCACGTTAAAGATCCCCAGGTGGTCGAAATTATTCCGGAGCCCTCCACTACGGCACCTTTCTTCCTTTCTTATTTCACTCCCTCCTTTATCCCTTCCATTACGGCGCGGTTCATGTGTCCAACGATATGTGAGGCAGATACTGCGCCATTTCATTTCTCCAAAAACCAGTTATTTTTTCGCTGTCGCCACTGCGCAAATACCACTAGAATGGCCCCCACCCCCCACCCCCTCTCTCCTTCCTCGCTTCCCCGTTTTTATCTGTCATGTAGTGTGAATAAATTGCGCTTAGTTGGTTTCAGAACTCTGCAAAAACGACTTTCCTCCCGCCCCTGTTAGTGCTGGCCTTACGCGTCCAACGACGCATGCGCGCAGTCCGTATAAGCGTTCGACAAATTAAAGCGCCGTCAGATCTCGGGTTGCTCGTTTGTCGTTGCGAGTGTTGCATCTGGTTGCGGACAGACCGCATGCGTGTGTCTGCGTTGAAAGTGAGTGTGGCTGCCTTTTTTGCCCGTGTTGCTGCGAAAGTTAACCGTTGGTCGTGGCTTCAGTTTTGATTGCGTCACGTATGCTTACATGATGCACTTGCTCGCATCTGTCTTGTGTTTTTTTAATTAGAAAAGAGAGCGAAAAGAAAAAAAATCACTTTTGAAGTTCTCGCCGATTTGCCGTCCTGGCCAACTATCTTACCGTCTTGTTCTTTCTCTCGTTCCAGCTTTTGCCGGGAGCAACATTATCAGGCGAACAGCTGCCTCAACAGCCGGTGAGAAAGCTGAGACTTTTTTTTCTTCCATTGCTATCTGGCGCGACAGTAGTGCGCGTCTTGTGGCCGTCCCGCGCACAGTGCTGGTTATGACTTCGTTAGTGGTAGATAACAACCTTAATATCAAAACGGCAGTAACTCTAAAAGGGGTTAAACTGGAGGAAGCCCAGGAGGTAGGGATTGTGCTAGCCATAGCGGATCCAAAAAAATGGCAGTGGCTTAAATTGGCGAAACCTGGAATGTGGCGAAAAAGCAAGGACGCTTGCTAAACGTCTGAGGCTCGTCCATGGAGGCTCCGCCACATGCTCGCGACAGCCGTTCTATATATACCCACACGACCACGAGGCTATGACGTGGTATCACATGGTCTTACGACATTCCGTAGGATGTCATCACGTGGCTTCACATCACCCCATCGGATGTTCTTAAGGTCGAAGGTCAACCAATGTCAAAGGTCAATTAAAGGTTAGGGGTCAAGGGTACGACACCATAACTGTATCACGTATGGTCACAAACGGCTAACGTGGTTGAGCTGAAGGTTGTTCAAGGTCATTCTGCGGCCTACGCGACGACTGCTTTACCTAGCGTAGTGAAGCTTTTCGCTTCAAAACTTAGGGGAGCCCCTAGATTTGGTTTATAGGGGTCTAACGTCCCAAAGCAATTCGGGCTTTGAGAGACGCCGTAGAGAAGGGCTCCGGAAATTTCGATAGCCTGGGGTTCTTAACGTGCACTGACATCGCACAGCCTCTAGGCACTATACGCTCCGTAATGTCTCCGCTTCATAAGTGCGTCATGGTTTCTGCGTTGTTCGGTATGCTCGTTGGCAGGGAATGTTGTGTGTGTGTGTGAGGGGTGGGGGATTTCGCTTAATTTAATTTCTCCCCGCAATCATGAAAAATTACCGATTCATATGCCTTGAACACCGTTTAGCGATTCTGCCGTTGCTGAGTCTGACGATGCGTGCATTTTTGTTTACTCACAGTAACAATGAATTGCCCTGTGTCCCGAAAGTTCATATGCATGCGTTGTGACCTAGTGAGGTGAGAGGCCACCGACCGCTCCGCGAGCATTTTTCCCGCCGCTTTATACGAGCGTCTCCCGCAGACGCCGTACTTGTTGGCATTGTAGCCGACCGGCGTCTCCCTGCCGTCTCCCCCCCTTCCACCGCTGAGCGTCGCCTTCTCAGCGGCGCCATCTTGGCGTTCTCGTTGTTGGCGCTCCTGAAGCTCCGCGACACGTTTCGACACTTTCGTCACCCAGTCCGAGCTTTGTAGTTCTGCCGGATCGACATCCGTACCCTCAACGCTTACTTTCATCGTCATGGTGACGCCGCAGTCTCTACGTCCTGACGCCGGGGGCCCTCGGCCCCCGCTTAGGCCGCCTCGGCACTAGGCCTAACGTTTGGCTGAGCGAGGCGTTCGGCGTGGTCGAACACACAAGACGCGATGAAATCCTCCAAAGTTCACTTACAATCTTGAGAATAGTATTCACAGGATCCTTATCTCACACACGCACACACACACACACACACACACACACACACACACACACACACACACACACACACACACACACACACACACACACACACACACACACACACACACACACACACACACACACACACACACACACACACACACACACACACACACACACACACACACACACACACACACACACTTTTTCAGCGGTCCATGCTCGTTTTCCGACATGAAATTTTCTGAGAAAATTGGATTGTTTCAAAAAAGGGAATGGCGCAGTAAATGTCTCACGTATATCGGTGGACACCCGAACCGCGCCGTAAGGAGGTTTGACCACTGGCTCACTTGAAGGTCAAAACCGCAAGCACCGCGAAATCGTTACGAGGTAGCGTAGCGAAGCTTTCACTTCAAAAATTAGTGGCTTTTTTTGAGAAAAGGAAATAACGTAGAAACTATCTCATTTCTTGGTGGGCATCTCAACCGCGGAGCAAGGGGAAGGACAAAGAAGGGATTTAAAGGAGAAAGGTGCCGTAGTGGAGAGCCCCGGAATAATTTGACCGTCTGGGGACCTCTAACGTGCTCTGACACCACACATCACACGGGCGTTTTTAGCGTTTCACCTCCACCGAAGCGCGGCCACTGTGACCATTGTGGCCGGTATTGAAACTGCGTCCTCGGGGTTAGTTAAACGCACAGCTCTGTGACCGGAAGGTTCCGCGAATCAATAGCATCAGTATTTTAAGCACACGTATTTTTTTTCCCATTCAGTCACTTAGGCATGTGACGCTACTGACCTTTTTGTTGCAGTTCTGCTCTCTCTCAAACCAGGGCAGTCGATCAGCTTCCACTAGGTGTCGCCGTGTCAATAACGACGACCAAATTGTGTATTGTCCCCTTCCCTCATGGCACGGTTCGGGTGTCCACAGAAATGTGTGAGACAATTACTGTGCCGTAGTACCCGGGTTCGAACCCGACCGCGGCCGCCGCATTTCGATGGAGGCGAAACACAAAGGCACCCACGTGCTGTGCGACGTCAGTGCACGTTAAGGATCCCCAGATGGTCGAAAATATTCCGGAGCCCTCCACTACGGTACCTCTTCCTTTATTTCAGTCCCTCCTTTATCCTTTCCCGTACGGCGCGGTTTAGGTTTCCGCCGATATATATATGTGAGACAGACACTGCTTCATTTCCTTCCCCAACAACCAATTTTCATTTTCAATTCCAATTTACGTTGACAAGAACTGCATAACAATCCAGTGGTAGTGAAGAATATAATAATAATCTTTATTTCGACCACCATGTACATGATGACAGGACGCGGAATAAAAACTGTCCTTTTGACAGCTTGACACAGCTGTTGAACTTTTATTCCGACCGTCCATACATTGTCATTAACACAAGAGGTCGAGATAGACATTGTTCATCACAATGAAAAATACCCCCCCCCCCCTCCCACCACACACACACACACACACACACACACACACACACACACACACACACACACACACACACACACACACACACACACACACACACACACACACACACACACACACACACACACACACACACACACACACACACACACACACCACACACACACACACACACACACACACACACACACACACACACACACACACACACACACACACACACACACACACACACACACACACACACACACACACACACACACACACACACACACACACACACACACACACACACACACACACACACACACACACACACACACACACACACACACACACACACACACACACACACACACACACACACACACACACACACACACACACACACACACACACACACACACACACACACACACACACACACACACACACACACACACACACACACACACACACACACACACACACACACACACACACACACACACACACACACACACACACACACACAGAGAGAGAGAGAGAGAGAGAGAGAGAGAGAGAGAGAGAGAGAGAGAGACAGACACAAAAGCAGGCGCGTGACAGCAAAGCTCCCTAAATTGTCCCCCATTCTTCTAGGTGTAGAGGTGGTGAGAGGCAGAGGCTGCTGCAACGAATTTGCCCTGAAGCCAGCGACTGTGGCTTGAAAAGGCGTTGCTAGAATTTCGCAAACGAGGCCTGAAAGGGGGATCAGTTGCGACCACGATCTGGCTTTGTGTTTAAATTTCAGCGTCACTCTTAAGCAGTAACGGGGGAACCTGTATGGCACCAGTTGCTACCGTTTTTCCCTGGAAGTTCTCCTTTTGACCGCAGCCTTTTCTCGGCGCTTCGCGCTCTCGTCATCGCTATCGTCGCGCCCTATGCCGTTGGCGGAGGCGCCGTAAACGCTGTCGCCACCGCCCGGACAAAAGCGGCGCGGATGAATTAGCTTCACACATGCAAATGAAGGGTTCCCCGGGAGCAGCCGGCTTAGACCGCACCTTGGCCGAGAAGAGCTAACAGCGCGGGAAAAAGTGACGGCGCATGGCGCGGGATGTTGTAGACCTTGGCGCGCGCAAACAGGGCGGCGCATGCATTAAGCGCCCGATAGCGGATGCCTCCGTAAGCCTGTTAAGTGGTTGTGTCTGTGCGCGTGCGTGCCTGCGTGCGCTTGGCCCGGTGACCCGGCACTACACCTTCCCGGCGCGGTGGCGGAGGTGCGTGTCTGCGCCCTGCCTCTCTTGTCTTTTGTAGCGGCGTTTCTTTTTCGCTTCCCACTTTTGTTTTTGTCTTTTGTGTTCCGTTCACCACCGCGTAGCTTGCCCTCTCCCTCCTTCACCCCCCCCCCCCACCCCTCCCCTGCCCACCTGCGTTCATTAGGCGCTTCTCGCTCAGAGACCGATGCGAATGCGCGATCACGCGCCATGCTTTAAGGACGACAGCGACGCCTTGGCGATGTGCTGCGGCCCAGGGGGCCGGATTTTGGTTTCGTGCTTGGGGCCTGGGTGGTTGTGCCAGCGGTGGCGGAGGGGGCGGAACAGAAGGGGGGTCGCGCACTGGTATGTATATACGCAGAGGAGGTTCTGCGCGCCGCGCCCGAATCCGGGGTGCGTGCGTGCCGCGCGTGCTCTGACAGCGTGCGTATTACATGCGCGCTTTCTCTCCCGGACTGTATTATGTTGTTCACTCTTAATGCTTTCCTTTCTTATTTTCTTCTTCTTCGCACTCGTGCAAATGTGCCCCTCTCACGCCCGTGTGTGTGCTCGTCAGGTGCTGTTGCGTTTGCCTCTGGGCGTTTTTGTGTGTTCTCGGGCATCCATTGTCCTAGCCGCGGCCGCCTCACCATCGTGACGCAACTGCACAACAGCAGCGCAGCAGTTCGTGCCGCAGGGTCGGGATGCGCGAGTTAACGAGCGAGCCGCCGGCGCGCCCGTATTAACACGCTTCGCCCTTCTTTCCATTCTCCTCTTCGTGCTTTTTTTTTTTCGGTTCTCATTTTGAGGCGATCGTTATTCGCCCTTTCCTCTGTCTAGATTGGTTTTCTCTTCAACACCCCCACCCACCCCGCTCTCTCCATGCACCGCGCACTCACTTCTTACACCCTTTCGCGTGTGGTATTGCTTTTAATACGCTTTCCAAGCACGCGTGTACACTCTTTTCTTGCGCGTTGCCATTGCGTAATGTTGCTCGCGGGAAATGAGCCGCCGTTCTTCTTATTTTCTCTTTTCATAACGCGGCTGTGCATGCACCATATGCCACGTGTTATAAACGGAATGCGGCGATTTTATTCTTGGATGTCAGCGCGGTCCCCTCACCTCTTTCATTTCATTTCTCCATTCTGCCTGCCATCCTTTATTTCCGCTGCCCCAGTTCGGGTGCTTCAGTATCGATGGCAGATGCCGGGGCTAGCAAAAATCTTTTCCTTCCTTTTTATTAATATTTTAATAGAACCACTTGCTACTGCTACATCTCAGGGCGCATTAAAGATCCCCAGGTGGTCGAAATTTATTACGGAGCCCTCCCTTCCCTTACGGCGCGGTTCAGGTCTCCACAGAGATGTGAGACAATTACTGCGTAATTCTTTTCCTCAAAAACCAATTTGCAGTTGCATTCTTGGCCAGTTCTCTCGGTCCTTCATACCTCTGTTCTGTTTTTGCTTGTCGTTTCAAGTGGGACGCAATGGCGAAAGTAAAATTATAATACGAGCAAAGAAAAATGTTACCGATGGGCGCGTTATTAAAGCCTCTTGAGAATCTTGTTTGGGCGGGCTAAGTATAGCTTGAAGGGTTTTGACTTGCGGGTGAAGGGTTAGAAAAAAAAAAAAAGGAAACACCGTGGCTGTTGCTCAGCCATGTTTAGTGGCGCGTTTTGCGCAGCCATTTGATCCGCTCGTCTCTGACAAAGGCGCTGCAGTCGGTGCGCAAGGCGCCAATGGAGAAAGCGAGAAGCTACGCGACGCCCATGGTGACGTTTTGTTATGTTAACGAACTTTGTCTGGTGCGTTGTTTACGGGCCACTTACAAACGTGGACGCTGCGGCGCGGTAAGCACGAATGGTTGAGAACTTCTCGCGATCCTGACGCATTTACGGAAACAGAGTTTTCTTCATTTTATGGCGTCCGTATTTCCTAGTGTTTATCCGTTTAGTGTTATGTGCACAGCTACGCTGTGTGAAAGTAACCGCCGCGAGAGGCCTTATGTGGCTTTTAACATTCGGCGGCGATGTGGCGGGCGACCCTAGCCCATATGATGTGGGCGTGCGTCCAATCCACCACTTAAGTTGGCAGAAAGAAGTCATGGGAGTCTTTGACACAGGGCCTGGAAGACCAGAAGAGCACCACCAGACAAGCCTTCAAAGCCGCCATGTCCCAAGGGATCTCTGCCGTCTGACAAGGACGGGAGGGCAAGTGCGCCCTCCTGACACTTTATCTGAACTTTTATAATAAAAGTTTTACTATTGTATGCTATGCTGTAGTATGCCGCAGCCGATCCGTCACGTGTTGGCACATCCGAAACTCTCTTTTGCAAACCACCACCCTTTCCCGCCTTGTTGCTTCGTGTGGCCTTTCCTTCTCTCTACCACTTCTCCGCATAAGCCATGCCAACTGACAAGAGCGGAGAAAGTTTCGAACTAAACGCATTTCTATCATATAGTGCACAACATTTCAGTTCGGCGCCGACAGATGGCGCTACCTGAAAGCAGCTCGTCGCTGCCGTCCGCGTTCTGCTCAGTCGCTGCGGGCGGAGTTTTACCCCTTTCGGCGCGGCTCCATCTGCTGCTCCCGTCGCATAAGTCTCGCGAAGCAGCCTTCCCCGACCGTACGTACGCGGAGGGATGATGAGTCCCGGACACGAGCATCGCGGCGGTGGCACGGAGAGGGCGCGACGGACGAGGGAGAGGGATGCAAAAACAAAAGGCTCGCGGATATAGCGGAGGAGGGGCCCGTGTATAAAGAGCTGCCCCCTTCCGATATCTCTCTCTGTTATTTTTTTTTCCATCCGTCTATTCCGTTCGGTGCGACGTCCTTTTCCCGGTATTATTTCTTTTTCGTTTTCTCCTCTCTTTTTCCCGCTGCCTGTTCGGCATTTCGTGTTTTCCTTCTCCTCCCACTGTTTCCCCGCTGGTGGCGAGTTTTCTATTGTTTTTATTATTCTCTCGCTCCGGGCCGGAATCTGCGCCCGCCTCTCGTTTATAATTTACGAGATACGGAGCGGCGATCGCTCACTTCGGACGGAGCACCGCGATCGAACCCGTTTATGGAGAAATTCCGTCTCGTGCGTGCCTTTTCTGCACCCCCCCCCCCCTTTCTTTTTCTCTCCAGCGGTTTCTTTCGCACATTTTCGCCTGCGCTGGTCTGTTTCCTTCGTTCCTTCCTTCCTTCTCTCTCTGCCTCTCTCTCTCTCTCACTCACTCGTCGTCTCGCCCGATGTCTTGTTTTCTTCCGGGACGCAAATTTGCCTATCCGTTGTAGCGTGCGTTTTTCTTTTTTTTTTCCCTTGCGGTACTTTGGCTTTTCCGCTCTCGCTGCTCTTATTTTCGAGCGCATATTCCCGGCGTAATCTGCTCGGCGCGATCCCGACAGGGCTCTTGAGGAATTCATCCCGCTCTTCCTCACTTTTCCCGTTGTTTGTTTCTTTGCTTTTTCTTCGTTCTCTGGGGTAGTTTTTCTCGCTTGAACCCTCACCTCCCACCGGCCGTCCTTGCCGCCCGTGCTGTCGCTTCGGCTGCTCCGGCGTTAATTTCTTCGCCGAGCCGCCTTTGTTCCTCTTCTCGACGAAACTAAACAAAATTCGTTTTTTTTTTCTTGCGTTTGTCGTTGCCCCCCCCGTTTATCTCGAGATTCTCGTGGCGCCACGGAGTCGAGACAAAGGCCGGATTAGCGGCGCAAGTGAGAGTCCCTCCTCCTCCTCCTCCTCCTCGCCTGGTTTCCCGTTCGATCCCCGCTTATTCGGCGGCCCGGCTAATTAAATGGAAGCCGGCTCGCATTATTTCCGCGGACTCTCCCGGCCGGTGTCGGTCGGCCGGTACCGGCGGTGGTGGTGAGGGAATAGTGTCTCTTCTTCTCCACGGCCACATATAGGAAACCGTTCGGAGGCTGCGCGGTGGCTGCGGTGGTGGCGAGTTCGGCGCCGGCCGAGAGGTTGCGCTAGTAGCGCCTTACATTCCGCGCGTGCTTTCGGGGGCAAGCTGGGCGGCGTGTGTCGGTTCGGCCAGCGCCGCCGCCTACTTGGGCTGTGGTCTGGCTCTCTGATTTTCCGTTCTCTCCTGTGCCGAAACGAGGGTTTATGCTGCTGCGAACCTGGACTAACCTTTGCGGCGCGCGTGGTGATAAGAGGGGCGGGGCACGTCGACTACTCCGCCGCCCACCGGCAACATGCCGTTACTAATTTTTTTTCTTCCCCGCCGGATAGTTCGCAATCGAAGGCTGCCGCGGAGAGAGAGAGAGAGAGAGAGGGGGGGGAGTCGAACGCGTTTGCGCTAGCACGCGAACGTGATGCAACCTGAGGTGTGTCTTGCGTCCAGTGTCGTTTGTGCATTCTTCGACTCAGTTACAGAGCACTAGTTCGCGTGTTCGATCCCGGCCACGGCTGCAACATTTCGATGGATGAGAAAGCGTAGAGAGGCGCGCTCTCCTGCTGAGATTTCGGCCTGCTGCTGGAAAGAATCGCATGGAAGGGGAAATGAACGATGGGCTACTCCCTCGGTCTTGGGACGTGAAAATTCGTGTTTTGTATTTCGCTCGTTTTTGTACTTCGAGTTGCCGTTACCGGGCTCTGTGGAACTCGAGCGGTCGACAGAGATTTCGCGCGCTGCGGACGAATCTGCATGGGTCTACGTCTAAATTGTCCTTTTCTCCCCGCGTACGTGTGAAGTCCCTGTACAAAATAAGTGAGTATTACGATTCGGCGCGAACGAAGGTGGTCAAGAAAAAAAAAAAAAGGCCTGGCCGCGCGGCGTGTTTGCGGCTTCGTCCGCCACCTTTCGTCGGCCGAACGAGGAAGACGGGAAATCTAGTCGCTCCCTTTCGAGGGCCGGCGGAGGTCAGTCGTACCCCCTCTTATTGAACGCTTTTAACAACCGCTCGACGACACAGCGCCCGAGTGTAATGGTCTTGCCCGATCTCCATCGCTCTCCTGCTCTTCCCGTCTCCTCTCCTTCTTTCGTCATTCCTTCTCTCGTTCTCCGCTGGTCGCTGTACTTCACCGTCCTTCACCCTTCGTTCGTCGCTCATTTCTCGAAGAGGCTCTCTCCTCTTCATTCAGCGGTCGCTTTTCTTCGCGTCCCTTTTTCCTTTCCTTCGCTCTTTCTCTCGATTCTGGTCATTTCTGCCGATTGGCGCCTTCTCTACTTTTCTTTTTTTTTTCTCCTTCCCTTATTCCCTGGTTCCCGTTTGGGCCTCTTTTTTTTTTACCTTTCACACTTAGCTGGAAACGTGGCTTCCGACATCTGGCCGAACACGATAAGCGCCGCCAGGCCCCAGACGAAAACCGCGGCTGCACATCCATTCCGCTGCTTGGCTTTTGTGCGGCGACCAAGAAAAGCGCGGGGCTAGGTTGGAAAGGGGGAGCGAGTGTGGGTGGGCACAGGTGGCGAGCAGAGAAGGTTACGAAAGAGAAGAGTGCGACACCAACTGCACGCGAGCCGGAAGGTGGAGGGAAGGGTGGAGGGGGGGCGATGGCTGAGGTTTGCTTCAACCCACGGCTTTGTAGGAGATGGGTGGCGACGAGGCCCTGTACCACGCGTTCATTGCTGGGATGGCTTTGCGGGATCGGAAGAGGAGGAAGGGAAGCCGGCCCCGCAGAGGTTCAGTGCCATTGCACCGTTTTCTGCTGCTGCTGTTGCGGTGGCCGGCTGGCTGGAGATTCTTCGTCGTTGCCCTTTCGGGCCATTCTGGCTGCCGGCAGGTCATTTAAAGGTTTAGCCCGGCCATCGAGGGTGGTGATCTCTTTTTGAACGGACACCGGTCGCTGCCGTGTGTGTGTGTGTGTGTGTGTGTGTGTGTGTGTGTGTGTGTGTGTGTGTGTGTGTGTGTGTGTGTGTGTGTGTGTGTGTGTGTGTGTGTGTGTGTGTGTGTGTGTTTATGTGCAAGCTTTCCTCTTAACCGTTCTTTTTTTCTTTCATCATTATTTCGTCGACGCCATTCGTTGAATCCGAAAGGCGTTTGGTGAGCTAGCGGTCGAGATGCGACGACGTTCACGTGATCAAGGGGGGGGGGGGGTCTGTTTTTATTATTTTTATTTCTGTTTTTTATTCTTTACGCGAGCGTTGCTTATGCAGTCTTCAAACGCGTCTTCATTGTATTCCAATCTTTCTTTCTTTGTTCTCTTCTTCTTCTCTGCTCAAAGAACAGTATTTTCTGCGTGTACGGAAAAACGTTCCGTGGGTAGGCCTTTGATAGGTTTCTGCTGCGCATATGTACCCGCAACTGCACCGAAGGCAACACAAACCGGATATTGGCGAAAGCACAGCGTATTGCAATTGGTATCTTCGTTCTCTGTACAAAAAATCGTAGGTCACCTTTCATAGGAGGACTGAACGATCCCTGAAGGAAGACTGAACATCTGAAGACCTTCTGTTTTCCGTGTGCCGTACACAAAGCGAAACAGTGTAAGCTAAGTTCACTTTACTCCTGTGCTTGGTGATTGAACTGAGTCGAATAAATGTGTTTATGAACGATAGGCCCGATGCCGTTGGTTGTTAAGGAGGGTGAGGAAAAACATTTATTCAGAGCACAAAAACTGGGTGGGTTCAGTACGAGAACCCATTGGTCGCCATCATAATCCGGCCCCTCTCAACCAGCAATTTCTGGTCGAGTGGGCTGTGGCTATGAAGGGTTGCCTCCCAGCGCTCATGAGTCGGATCGGGATTGCTGTCCAAGTCTGGGTTTTTTTGACATTCCCAACCGCGTGAAAGAGTGTGCCAACTGCTCCACAGAAGGGGCAGGACGAATTGTAGATTTCTGGGTACCATTTACTCATTAGGTAAGGATTGGGCAGAGTATTAGTTTGTGGTCGCCTGATTATTAAGAAATGATGGCAGGTATGGCATGGTCGGGCAGCTATATTCGGATACAACTCAGAAGCGAAGCGGCAAGTGTCCCTCAATGCACTCCTTCCAGCCAGTGACGTCGACCGATTTTCATGACGTCATGACGTCAGCGCCATTGACTGGAGGCCCTCCTTTTCGGGCATTTGCCGATTCGTTCTTGAGTCGCATCCAGTTATAACTTGAGAGTTTCTTGAGTGCGCATTATGTTCATCGTCCGTTGTGAAGCCGAGCATGGATGCATTAATAGTTGTCGATGTCAGCGTCCGTTCCCTTGACTGCTGTGTTCATTGCTCGAACGTATGCAGTATCAAAAGGGGGAAAAAATGACTGACAGTCTTACGGGCTCCTTTCTCAGAGCGTATGGCCTTTCGGTGCGAATATAGTGGAGCCATTTCAAAAATGTTAAATTGGCTTCGCAGAGATGCAACGTGTCCATGTAGTGGCGGAACATTCAGTTTCCATGGCAGCAGGTATAGGCGCAGTTCATGCGATTTACGAAGTTCAAGATGTTGACTTTGATCCCGTGACGACACTGCACGCGAGGGCCCCGCGCTGGCAAGCCCATTCAGCAACTTCGTCTCACTGTCGGCCGGCGACTTCATCTGTTGATAAATGTGCGACGCGGAAAAGAGGACTTAAGGGAGTTTCGAAAGAGCCGATTCATACTGAAGGATAAGGAGACGTCAGCGACTCTGCACCTGAGATGTTTCTCGGACTCATTTGAATAACTGCGAAGATTGCAGTTCCAGCAGCGGCGGCAAGGTAGCGGCAAATATTGACGTCAGTTAGCTCGCGGCTATTCGACGTAATGGGAAATCGATTTTGATTGAAAACGGGAGAGGAGGTGGAAGGTGGGGGAAGGAGGGGGGCAGTGGTCGCTGACCCCTTCGCCGTCGACGCCGAACTGCCAAGCCTGAGGAGGGCGCTGCGTCGGGAAGAAGGGGATTCATGAAGCAGCAATTTCGTGTTCGAATGAGCGCTGCATTTTAATGAAAGGAGAGCGCGCGCGCTGCACGGCAAAGCATGCAGAACGCCCGGACAGCTTTATGCTGGCTGCTTGCCTCGACTACGTGAGCCCGGTGAATTCGGCGGTCAAATCCGCGCCCGAAACCAAAGAGACAAGTAAAGAAAAAGAAGTTTAGCGAGGAGCGAGATGAACCGAAGAGGAGGAAGGCTAATCTCTCGACGGCTGAGCTAGTTCGACGACGAAAAGAAAAAAAAAGAGGTGTATAAAATGGGGCGCGCCCGAATGCCTTCGCGCGGTGCTGTATAAATTGTTACACATCCCCGCTCTCTTCGCAGCCGTGTTCTTAACTCATGCATAATTATCGTATTCGTTGCGGGCATTCGCTGCCCGGATGCTTAGCGGAGTTTCTTTTTTTTTACAATTGATATTTTTTCTCGTTTTTGAAGGTGTTTTGCCTTCTTTGCCATTTTCTTTAACCGGTTGTTTGGGAAAATTTTGTCTTCAGTTTTCTTTTTTTCTTTTCATCACGCGAAGGCTTCGGGTTCGAGGGTTTCGCGCTTTTTTCATTGGAATTTGCGGTTCAGTTCCGCCATCCACAGATACTGTATAGCAGCGCGAAGAGGGGGATAGAGAGAGAGAGCCTTCGGTTTGATTGGAACGCGGTAGCGGTACGTCACTTCCTCGTGTAACTTTCTCCTCTCCGCTTCTCTCTCTCTTCTTTTTACGCTGTTCGAAATCCGTTTTCCCGGCTTCGTGTATCGCGTTCGCTGTGTTTTGTATTTCTTTTCGGACGCTATTTTCGGTCGCCGACGCGAGCCGGCTTAATCCGGCCGCCGTGCCTGTGCTTGAATATCTATAGGAGAGGGGGGATGTGTGTGAAATAGGAGCGGGGCAGACAGATTGGACGCGCCGTTCTAATCGATTGGTTTTGTTTTGATCTACTTCATTTCGGTTTTCCTTTGCTCCGTCCCTTTTCGTCTCGTTGTTTCCTCTTTGTGTTTATTCCTTCCTTCCTTGCGCGCAAGAACTCGGGAGGGGGCCCGGAAGGTTTATGTGCCGGATCGCCGCGGCGCAGTTAGTTCGCGTGCATGAAAGTTGCAGTAATGAAGAAGACGAAGCGAACTTGGACCGCCGTCGCCGCCGCCTCTGCGGTAACCGTGAATGCCAATAAATAATAATTGTCGCCGCTGCCCGCCGACTCTGCACCGAGCGCAGATTCCAGCTGCGCGGGAGTCTTCCCGGGCTCCTCGGTCGGACGGTTTCTCGCGTTTTTGCCGCTATTTCTGCGGGAATTTTCTCTTGTCTCGCCAAGCGATAATCGTCCTCACTGCGCGTTCCGTTCCGTTCCGTTTCTTTCTTTCTTTTCTTTCTTTCTTTCTTTCTTTTCTTTCTTTCTTTCCTTCTTTCTTTCTTTCTTTCTTTCTTTCTTTCTTTCTTTCTTTCTTTCTTTCTTTCTTACCCGCCGCGGTGGCTCAGTGATTAGGGTGCTCGGCTACTGATCCGGAGTTCCCGGGCTCGAACCCGACCGCGGCGGCTGTGTTTATATGGAGGAAAAACGCTAAGGCGCCCGTGTGCTGTGCGATGTCAGTGCACGTCAAAGATCCCCAGGTGGTCGAAATTATTCCGGAGCCCTCCACTACGGCACCTCTTTCTTCCTTTCTTCTGTCACTCTCTCCTTTATCCCTTCCCTTACGGCGCGGTTCAGGTGTGCAACGATATATATGATACAGATACTGCGCCATTTCCTTTCCCCCAAAACCAATTATTAATTCTTTCTTTCTTTCTTTCTTTCTTTCTTTCTTTCTTTCTTTCTTTCTTTCTTTCTTTCTTTCTTTCTTTCTTTCTTTCTTTCTTTCTTTCTTTCTTTCTTTCTTTCTTTCTTTCTTGACGAGCCTCCAGGCTACGTCTTTCATCGGCGCTTTCCCCCCTTTTTTTCCTGTATCTCGCGCTGCACTCCGTTTGTGGACTCGCACTGCTCGTGTGTGTAATGGAACTGTGTTTTGAGTTGCCGCCCGCTCCTTAAATCATTCATTTCGCTCAGCGGCGCGCGCCACGGTCTTTGCGGCGAGGAAGGATCGGATGAATTTTTCAAGTAGCCCCTCGCGGAGCCATCTTGAGAGTGAGGTTGGGCAACTTGGACCACGTGCGGAGGTTCCAAATGAACGGGCAAGGTCGTTGAGAATAGCACGGGGAGAACCAAGGAAGGAAGGAAGGATCTAGGTGGCTGGGTTTCCGAAGATTCGGGATATTGTGCGCTCTCCGGAGATTTGACGTCAGTCGCTTTGGAAAGTGTGGGAGGAGTGTCGAAAGGTGTTTTTCCGGCCAAGGAGCCTGCACATTTGGAGGACTGGACGCACGATTTCGTTATGCAACCTGGATGTCCGCTTTGACCGGCGGTTCGGGGAGGATGTTGCAGCGCGTCGTCCTTTGCTCCATGCTTATAATAAAAAGTTCCGAATGCGCGGCTTAAGAATGTAGCTCTCCGAACTAGCAATCAGAGCAGTTGTCCGCGTAATGAGATGAGATGAGTTGAGATCCTCTTGATAGAAAACGAAGCTGCCAGGCTACCAAACGCTATGTCTCCGTCCTGACACCCTTCGGAAATGGTGATTCGGCAAGGCTTGTACGGGGCTGGCCATTTGATCTCTTGGTACGCTGGTGCTTTGAGGTCTTCGGGTTTCTTCACTTAACGAATTGATGGCTGAAGTCATCGTTGTTCGGTCGCCAAGGGACTTCGGAGAGCGCAAAGAGGCCAGAAAATAGGCTGCCCGAAAAAGAAAAAAATATAGGGAAACAAACTGAGATTAGTGATTTTGAGTCTAAATCGACCGGTGTTAATAAAGACAATACAAGCATGGGGCATGTGTAAGTACATATGAAACATTGTCACTTTGTGCTTGAGTACATGAAATCTCCAAGTCGTACAGCCGCGCGGTCCCTCCAGCTCTTGCGCTCATGGCTAGTGCTTCGTCGAAGGCGCCGTTATCAGCGCCACTGCGCATGTAACCCAGTGAACAGAAGCGACCGATGGTGTATTGCTTTGCCATTGTAACTCGTGCAGAGTAACTTTGCGCGTCATTAAACGGCGTAACTTATATTCTAGTGTCAAGGAGACCTCAGGGACAGTCAGGTAAAAGTTCATCAGAACCCTGCGACACTTCCATCCCTTCTTTTCTCTTTTTGTTTCGCGCGGTTTGAACTTGCACGGCCTGGCGCGCGCCTGACGGCCGTGCGAAGTGAAATGAGGTTTCGCGACGTTAGAGTCGCATATGAAAGTGAGTGCGTGCGTGCATCCGATTATCACCTCATTTCCCGAAGAATACATACTGGGACAGTGGTGTTATTACATGTTAACGCGATAGCGTTATGGGCCCGGTTCAGCGGTGAAGCCGCCGTAGTTGTTGTTGGCGTGTCGAAACAATCTGCATTGGTCGAGAGGTTCGCGACGTCACGACCACATGACCTCGAACGGGTAATTCAAGCACCCCACGACGATCACACAGAGCAACAGTGATGACGTCACTATGTAGTTCCTCATTGGTCTGCAGGGTCGTGACTTCAAACCACTGCCATTACGTAGTGCATCGAAAGAGAAGCAACTGCGCTGAAAAGGGAAATGGTCGAGCCGGGACTCGGACCGCTGCCCCTTGGGTCGTGAGTTTGGCCCTACCCTTCGACCACTGAGGAACGCTCGTTCGATTTTGTCAAAGGGAGGCCTTGTGTGTCTTGTGGTAAATGAAAATGAAAATAAAAATTATAAAAATGAAATAAAGAGCAGTGTTCTTGCCTGCGAAGTTATGTGCAAAGAGGACCCCAGGCCGCTGAGGGGCCCATTAACGCTAAGGCAGCATAAATATCTCACTTAAATATCTGCCAGTGCTGAAATATCTTTTATGGAACATTATCCAGAAAACAAGCAAACCCCAGCGGCTCCGATAGCGCATGCTTCGCGAAAACGATCAGAGAGGTTGCTCAAGCGGCACTGAGCGCGTGCATCGCTTAAAGTTTAGCCACAGATGAGGACCGAACCACAAATAGGTGGTGGTGGTGGTGGTGAAGCTGTATTTGGCAAGAGAATTCGAGGCCCGCAGGCCCCATGGGTCTCTGCACGACCCCACTCATGGTCTAAACGTTCATGTGGTGTTGTTCCGTGACGTATGCGGCCCGGCCAGGTCCAGTCCGCTGACCGCATCCAGGTCTCCCAGTCCTCCCATATTCGGAGAGGCCCAGCAAATAGGCACCCTTTTACAAATTACGTATGTATGTGCGCACCGCGCCTCCGACGCACGAAGCGCTTTGCCACCTGAAGTACGGACGAGCGACCACCATCGTCCCGGAGTTTGCGCGTGCGTTGTTGCGGAAAGCGTGCTTGGAGAGCATTCGTCATCGTTTCGGCGCCGGCTCCTGTCGGCTCCAGCCACCGATTTCGAAGGCTTTGCATGCAGCGTGCTCTGCGTTTCGTCTCCGGCAGTTCGAGCCCTCCCCCGGCTTGAATGCTTAATTTGTAATCGCTCGGCGGCGGCACAGTCTGATAGATGCGCATGTCTCAGAGGCCTTGCGCGTTCTCTAGCTTTCTCCCTTCCCCTCAACGTTCCTAAGCGTGGTATTTGATGATTCGCTTGTGCACTAGCAATCGGACGCGCCTGGTTATTTCTTTTTTTTTTGAGAATTTCATCGTTTAACTATGCGTTCACCACTGTGCTTTGCATTTACCTCGATTTTCTTCCGTGCAGTAGCAGGCGAGAACATAGGCGGACGCACTTTGCTGTTAGCACTGTAGAAGTACCCAGCAGGGACGATTGAGTGCAAAGGAGCGCTGTGCAAATCTGCACTAGCGGAATGCACGGCCGCGAAACGTGTGGGGCATAAACGCCGCCCCATTGTCCCGATGCGCGTGTCTCGTGAGAACAACACGATGGGAGCGTATATTTTGCTTCGTATTTGGACGCGGCCTTGGAGTTTTCCGCATAGTGTGCATGCTGGCGAGGCAGAAAGAATCGTCGGCATGAGCGCAGAGAACGAACGGCACAGTGGCGACCACATCCGTCGTTTGTTTCCCTTTTTTATTGTGAACATGATTTTCGATCTTTGGTTCGCTTATCCTTACATGCTTGAATTTGTCCTCTGTCTTTTGCCGCAATGTGTCACGCGGACAATTTTTCCTTCGTGTGGCCGTGCCACTCCTGTGTTCGTGCCTTTATGTTTATGTATGGGCCCACAACGAGGTGGCGTTCAACTGTTTTCGAAAGCACTCTTTATAGAACGTTATAAACTTTTTTTTACCCTCTTTTCGTGAGGTACTTGGAAATGTGGGAAAGGAGAATCTTTACGGGGCTTATGAAGCGTGCATTGCATCATCGATTAGCCTGCACTAGGAGATGCAGGAGCCGTTCGCCTAGCCAGGCAAATGTTTCTCGCATCGTGCATATAGAAGGTTAAGCGAAGAAGTTTTTCTGCTTGATTTCCTAAATGTGTTCCGCCGATTACGTAAGTGGATATGTCCATGAAACGAAGTACAATATGCTTTCAGTTGCTTTGTTCCAGAGCTGCAATTTAGGAGATTTCTCTTCTTTGCATTAAATGGGCAACTGCATTGGTTTTAGAAGTCGCCGAGCTTTTTAAAGGGGTCGAATATGTGAAACAGGAAGGTAAAGCATGCCAAGTCCTTTCGGGCTAGCATTTGAGATGGTGACGTAATCGTCGACTAAAATCGCGACGGCCTTCAAGCTTCTCCGCAGCGCCAAGTGGGGGGCGCATCATGACGGCATCGAAGGTACCCATACATTTCCAACGCGTAAACGCTTGCTTTCAAGGGGAAAAAAACAACGCCATCGAAGACAAAGGCCGCCGCGAACGTTGTTTGGCAGCATCCAACGAGGCACGGCAGGGTGTGGTCGGCGGCAGCGGAAATTTGAAATCTTACCTTCCTTGACGTCACACCAAGCTTCTTCGCACTCCTCTGGTGTTGTGAGGAGAAGCGTAAAATATAACCGTCGATTACGTCACTATTTCACATGCTAGCTCGAAAACACTTGCCGTGCTTTACCTACAGCCTGTATAGATTTGAATCCTTGGATATTGCGGAATTATCAAAAAGCGGTGCAGTCGCCCCTTTAAGGCTATCGCGCTCGAAGCCGGCAAAGGCACGGCCAGTCGCAAAGGCCGGGTCCATGCATCCGGTCATGGCGGGAATTTGGATTAGAATGCCAGTTTCGCGCTTTGGCGGCGCGAAATAGTTCTGAAATACAAATCTAACCTAGTGCAGACGTAGGGTGTTAATGGTATTGGCAGTTATCGTGTGTTGGATGGCTGCAGCGCTGACTTGGAGTTCCAACGTTAGGTTGACGTTGTTGCTGCATATTGCCAACGTTGGCTCGCGCTATAGGGCCGGTACTGGTTAGGTTAGTGGGTGCACGTTCACTTCGGCGCTTGTTGTGTGCGAACAGGACGTGCTTCCGACGAGGACAGCCAAGTCTGCGGGTGGCGTTTACGCTCGCGTGCACCGTTCCGAGGACTCGGTCGCCGCGGTGGCGGTGGGGCCGCTGCGCCACCAAAGCGTGTCGTCCTTCGATCGTCGCCGTGCCCCGGAGACCAGGCGCGCGCTTGACCCGCGTGCATAGCGAACGTTCTATCTATTCTGCGGCTACCTTGCCCCCCCCCCCCCCCCCTCCCCTTGTCTCCTTGTGTAGGGGGCTTGCTGTGCACGGTCGCGCAACGCTAAGCATGAAGGGAGGAGCGCAGGCAGGAGGAGCGAGGCCCTGCCTCGAAAACAGAAACAATAGCGCGATTGCGTTCTCCCGATCGAACGCGGCCGCTCCGAACGACGTCACAAGGTGGGACCCGTACTGCTTTTTGCGGGGGGTTAGGGGTTGGCCTCGTTGCTGATGAAAGCGAGTCGCAGCGCGGCTGGGCAATCGCGCGATTATGACACGCTCGACCATGAGTATGGGCTGATACGGTTTTAAGGTTATCGCAGGCATATCGGCCGCTTATATAGGACCAAAGAAACTTTTTTTGGTGTTGCTTTTTTTTTTACTCTTCAATAAAAAGAAATTCGGTTTAAGGTAGAGCAATCAAGCGGCTTTCTAATATCTTATGCATTTCGTGCGGTCTTTTTGCACAAATCAACTGTGGTAGAGCATTTTAAATTCGAGAGGGTAGAGTCTGAAGGAATCACCTTCAAATCTAATCAGATTGCATGTATGCTTTGCTTGAACCTTATTGATAATTATTTCGTGAGCGAAGGGTTCAAATTTAAATCATTTCTTATATTCGCATCGACTTTATAACTTTGTGTTAACTACTTTTTGTCCTCCTTGAGGGTATGCAAAGTATTTGTTTTCTTATTGCACTGCTTTTTTTTTTACCAGTCGCAAAATGATGTGTGAGTTTGTTTTATCTTCCCCGCAGTACACTGCACTTACCGCGTTGACATTTTGATTTGGCTTTATTGCATGGTGGAGAGGCATGATAATCGAGGACGTGATTAGCGTAGTCGTTGCTGTGGATGCCAATGAGTATGTTGGTCATGGAAAGCTGCCGGCATTGCTACTGGATGCGGCTTATGCCAGCATATCTCTCCCTCGCAGTGCTCTAGAAACGTTGTTTTCCCTTTCCTCGACAGCATCAGTTTTAAATTGGCCAGCTTTGCGTTTCTGCGTCGTCAATTTCTTGGTTCCAGGAAAAGTGGAATCCGACAGGAACTTAGCTGGTGACGCGCTGTTCCCCGTCACCGGCCGTATTGGCGAAAGGCGCTATGCCGAGACCGCTGGGTAAGGAAAGGACTAATCCGGGCCCGGGCCGCCCGCATGTCTGCGCGCTAAGCCCCCTATAACGAGGATCCCGGGAAGCGTGGAGCGCCTCTTCCGCAAACGTCTTAACGCTGCTAATGAACTGGCGCGGTGGTCTCGGTAATGGCACATCGTCGGTGATAATGAAAACCGCGGATGATAGGAAATTTACGGAGAGAGGGAAACCTTCCACAGTTGGGGGCGTGGCTCGCCCGTACGCGAAG
Organism: Amblyomma americanum; assembly: GCF_052857255.1. Lineage (NCBI taxonomy): Eukaryota > Metazoa > Arthropoda > Arachnida > Ixodida > Ixodidae > Amblyomma > Amblyomma americanum. The sequence goes on along the minus strand of NC_135502.1, from coordinate 75,207,923 downwards.
CACAAACAGGTAATAGAGATATTATAGAGTAATATCAGGAATAAAATAAATAGTGGCCCAAATCAATGGTGGCAAAGTAGTGCTGGGCATACCAGTAGCTTGGCCACCGAAACACGCCTGAAGCGGCGAAACATACTTGGCTTGAAATTCTAGCGCATCTTAACGCTCTTTTGTCAGCCCTCTCCTTTCGCGACCATTACGTAGATCCTCAAACATCGGTTACCCGTAAGCGCGGTTGCGCCCCGAGTTGTCAGTACCGACGTTAGTAATGGATGGTTAAATTGCTGGTTACTCGTCGTGGAATTACGCAAGATAGGCTCCCGATACGTTTTCCTAACCGGAGGGATCGGGCGCCGCGGGCCGGCTCGCTGCCGAACGGTGGTGCAGGAGGGGGGGGGGACACTCAGGTCTTTCCTGTTTAGCCGCGCGCGATCGTCGGAATGGAGAGCGGGGAAGCGTCGATCGGGAACTGATCACGCGCGCGCGCTCCACCGAGGAAGGGTGGAGGCGGGCTGGCTCCAACGCGCTTGCGCAACGCCCGGTTGCTGGCGTCGGCATCGCCACTCCCTCTCCCTACCTTCTCTCACAACCGCCGTCGGCTAATAAATAACGACGGAAGAGAAGCGCGACGGCCGGTCACATTGGAAACACACACACACGTGGAAAGAGTGAGGTCAGCAGGAATAGGAATGAAGCGAATGGAGAGGACCCCCCAAGGCACACATCACGACTGCAGCACGGCCAGTTGTGACGAGCGTGAAGCTACGGCGCCGCCGCAGCCGAGGTCGCGGTCGAGCGGCTTCCTTGCAGAGCGCGAGCGCACGCCGCGGGAGAGAGGTTTTCGTGCGTGCGCGGCGGCGGCGCACGCCCGCTGCATTTGTGTTTTATTATTTTTGTCCTTCGAGGGACTCGCCGTGCCCGGCTGGCTTGCTGGCGTCCAGTACGCTGTCCGTTTCGCAGTCGCGCGTAGCGTTGCTCTACACCCCCCCCCCCTTTTTTTTTTCATTATTCCAGGAGGGCAGTTTTGTTCCGTCTTGTTTAGGAAGCCGCTCGTCTCCGCCCCGAGGCCGCAGAGACGCGGCGAAGGGGGAAAAACACACCACAAAGAGCGAGAGAAGAGGAAGAAAGAGGGGCGTGATAAAAGCGTGCCAGCGTAGAAATAATTAACGCGATGCGATGGGCATGGCGCATGACGCTCGTCCACTCTTTGCACGGGCCAGCGGTTTCGCCCCGTACACATACACACACACTCTCTCTCTCTCTCTGTTACCGGGCCGTTCTGCACCCTCACCCGATGCCGCGATCCCTACGTTCCCGGTTTTTGGGTGGATGCGTTAATTTTCTGCTTACTTTTCCTGCCTTTTTTCTTTATTTATTTAATACCGTCAGTGTTCCGATCCCGCAACCTTGAGGACACGTGCTTGGCGCCTCGCCTTTCTGCGCACGAGGAGGCGGGTAGTCCAGATTGAATCCTTGGTTTATTAATTCCGATAACCCCTCAGTCCCGTCCGGTCGGCGAACGTAGCTGGATGGCGCCGTACCGAACAATCGTTTCAGTGGGGACTTTTTTAGTAATTGATGAGGTGGACGCCGCGGAGCCGAAAATCGTTAGTAATGGATTGGTTGGAGAATAATCGCGTTTTGCGGCCCTTTGAACAAACCAACGATGCTTTCTGGTGCACGGCGTCGTTTTAAGGTGTCCATTCACCGTTTGACTACGCCCGGACATCATTAATCTCCATTTTCAGTAACGGGTCATAGCTGTAGCGGAACGCACTCGGCTGTTGGGAGGTTTGTGGCGGTAGTTACGTACCGGAAGTGACTGGGAACGTGGGCGTTGGTTCTGCAGCGCCCTCGCAGCGCATCGTTCTTGCGCCGCTGTTTCGTACCCTAAAGGGATTGGGCCGGGATCGATGCAGTTTACGGGAAGCATCGAGCGTGCGCAGCCAGGCATCGATTCCAAATGAGGTGCGGCATTCGTTCAACGTCAGTTGCAGCGCCGTTGCCCCGAATGCTTCCGCCCTGACTGCAGGGTCGTTCCGTTCGTAGATATTTGCTTTTTTCTGTCTGCCATTTTTATTCTGGCTTTGCAGACGGCACATGCTCGGCGTGGCTTCCCGATATCTGGAAGCGCTTGGTGTTTAAGGCACTATACTTCCTTGTTCGTTTTACTTCCTTGCGTGGAGCTCGAAAGATATAGGCGCACGGTCTCGGTTTGAGGGCGGAGGAGGGAGTTAGGGGAGGGGGGGGGGGGGGGGGGGGGGGGGGCTCGCCCCGCGGTGCTCAAGCTACTCTCGCCACTATCGGGCTGGCCGTGTGATCGTGCTTTTTACTCATTTCGCTCGGGCACTTAATGAGTCTAGTCAGCCAATCAGCGTCACCGAAGGCACCTGCGTACCGCTCCGGGGACCCGAGACCGGAAGCGGCACGTCGCGATTTTACGAGCGCGAACCTCTCCCCTGAGTTTTCGGGAATCGCTGGCAGAGGCCGTGAGGTAAACAGGGAAACTTTCTCACCTTTCTTCTTCGGCAGGGAGTGGGCGCGTTCGCGAGTGCGCATTACTAGGGGACTTGCCTCCTTGGCCCCTACTAGTTAACCTTTATCAGCGGCCGGTCACTGATAAGACTCGGCGGGGAAGCTGAATGGTGTCACGTAAGGCCTGCTTTCGGTGTTAGGCCTTATATATATAGTACGAGGCTGAGAACGCGGTGGGTCGCCGTACTTCGACGTTTCTGTTGTTTTTGCTTTTAAATTTTTTGTGGAAGTCCTCTTCGGCCTAGTGTTATGCACTGGGGAACAGCTGGGCGCTGACCTTTCTGGCTGTTGTCGGCCTAGTGGTGCAGTGATGGGTAGTGCTGTACCAAGACGTGGAGAGTCTCAAGTCCCGAAGTTTAAGCAGAGAACAGACAGACTACGTTATTGACTTCGGGGGGCCCGGCGGTGGCCTAGAAAACGTTCCCCTGTGTTCTGGCGAACTCCAGTATCCAATGCAGACAGCTCGTGAATGAGGAAAAAAAAAAAAGATGAGAAAGTTGGAATCTCCTCCATCTGGCGGCGGGTAGGCAGGTTTTTTTTTGCCGTGGCTCGGATGCCGGAAATCGCGGAAATCGGGGGGCTGGGTCCGGAAATGACGAAGTTCGTATAGCGAAGGGTATTGCAAACAGCCCGCCGAAACAAATGGAAAAAGGCGCTATTGTTAAGGGAACGAGAAAGGGAAATCGGTATGAACAGGGGCGTATGTCTAACGGGCGCGCACGGCTTCTGAAGTGATCGCGTACTTTGGTCGGCGCAGCGGCCGCGCCACACTTGTACGCGCGAGACTGGAACTTAGGACGTATATCTTATAGGAAAGAGACAACGGTACGCTGATAACCGTGCGGTTGCTGGAACGGACGAATTCGCTGTGAGCCGCCGCGGTGGCTCAGTGGTTACGGTGCTCTGCTGCTGGCCCGAAAGACGCGGGTTCGGTCCCGGCTGCGGCGGTCGAATTTCGATGTAGGCGAAATTCTAGAGGCCCGTGTGCTGTGCCATGTCAGTGCAAGTTAAATAACTCCAGGTGGTCGAAATTTCCGGAGCCCTTCACTATGGCGTCCCTCATATTCTGAGTCGCTTTGGGACGTTATACCACCATAAACCAAATCAAACGAAACCAAATCCGCTGCGATGGCTGCGGCGGTGTGCTGGTTTGTCCAAAGATGGCGCTGCGTTCACTGTCGTCTGCGGCTTGTACCGTCTATGTGCGACGAATCGCTCGTCGCTAGAGCCGAACTTCTTTTACGGCAATGGGAAAGGGAATAAGGAGGAGAGAGCTCCGCTTCAGGGGTTTTACGCGGCGATGCCGGCCCACCGCGGTGACATTGAAGGGGGGGGGGGGGGGGGGCGGTGTCTTCTTTGATCGGTGTTACGTGGTATACAAAGAAAAAAGAGGAATGAGTAGTAGCTGCGGTTTCACGGATGAGGGAGCGCTCGTTGGTTACCGCAGCTTTTGTGTGCTTTCGGACTCGCTTATCGGTGCCGACTAAGCTGCCGCTAGCGTTAATTGCAACTTTGTGCAGCACGCGCTCTCTCCAGCGCGCCCTGCGTCGCTCTCCCCCGCTCCCGCTTCTGCGCAGCTGCCGTGGTCGGCCCAGGGTTTGAACGGTGTCCCGGTTGCGAGATGCTGCCTGCTCTGTTGCCTCAGCCGCGTGTGTCCTGTGTGGCACTGAAGCGTGTGTTTTTGCATGTGTGCGTGACTGTTCTCTTTTCTTTTTTTTCTCTCTCTCTCTCCCTCCCCCACCCTGCCCTCCTCCGTGCTGCAGGCAAAGCTAACCAGGTCAACCGCGGCAACTGAGGAAGCAGCAGGCGCATCGGCCCCCCGTCAGCGACTGCGGTAAGCTCGTGCGCCCAACCGGCTTCATGTTCATGCATGCACGCTCATATATAGTATACTTATACAAGCGCTGCCTGCACGCGCGGTGCCGACGGTGGGAAACGAACGACTTTGGTGGCGGTTCGGTCGCGGATCAAATTTAATTCGCCCCCCGTCGCTGTGTGGTGGGAGGTTGAGAAGAAGAAACAATAATGCTAAAAAAAAAGGGGGGGGGGGGGGCTTGAGCGCTGATAACCGCCGGAGGCTAGCTTAAATAATTTTCCCTTTCTCTTTTTTTTTTTCTCGCGCTGAGCCAAACTGGGCGTTCAGTTGCTAGTTCTGGCTTTGCACGCTGGCGCTGTCTTCTACTGCATTGTCCCCACTTGGGAGGGGGGGGCTCGATCGATAACGTCGTCGGCAATCAAGATTGCCATTAGCGTCGTGTCCGCCCACACTGGGATGACGAGAAGCGCCCAGCAACTCCGTCCTCTTCACCTCTGCCTTTCCCTGGTGTTGGAGCTTTCGCGCATGCCGAGCCCCCTTGCTTCGGGTCGATTGAAGATGAGCGATCAGGGGACGTCGTAGTAGACCTTGCCGACGGGCGTTCCTCGCCAGGCACGAGGGGAAAAAGGAGCACAGCTATAGACGACCGATATTCTCATGAGTGCAGGAGCTGCTCGCCTGTCTGCATAATAAAGGAGGCCCGACGAGATCTCGGGGCGATGAATATTTACGCCCTTATAGGTGGCGCGCGCGCCTCCCTGGAAAGAGAAGAAAGGAGTTATTTTGCCCCCCCCCCCCCCCTTCCTTTGCATAAACGCTGTCATGGCTCTGTCGGATATCCCGTCAGTGTGACTGCCAGAACACTGGGGTTCTCAGCTTTTTTCCCTTGCAGCCCGCGATATGAACGCCACGTGGATTAGCGGTCGAAATTGCAGGGCTTGCTCCCCCGAGTTTACCTAGCTACTGCAAGTAGGAGACGTGTTTTCTTACGCGTGCACGCCAAGGGTTCGTTGTGGAGCGCGTGAATGGCAGGTGTTGGCGGACATTTCCTCGTCGGCGTAGACGCCAAGCAGTGCACTCGCGCGGAAACTAATAATAATAATAATTGGTTTTGGGGGAAAGGAAATGGCGCAGTATCTGTCTCATATATCGTTGGACACCTGAACCGCGCCGTAAGGGAAGGGACAAAGGAGGGAGTGAAGGAAGAAAGGAAGAAGAGGTGCCGTAGTGGAGGGCTCTGGAATAATTTCGACCACCTGGGGATCTTTAACGTGCACTGACATCGCACAGCACACGGGCGCCTTGGCGTTTTTCCTTCATAAAAACGCAGCCGCCGCGGTCGGGTTCGAACCCGGGAACTCCGGATCAGTAGCCGAGCGCCCTAACCACTGAGCAACCGCGCGGAAACTACGATTCCGAATTCATGTTACCGGAAAGATGCCTCGCCGCTGTAGAGTTTGGGAGGTGATTTACACTGTTATTCGTTGTGTCGCACGTGAAGGCGGCTTTGCACCGCGAACCGATTCATTGCTTAGGAAAAAGGCGGACATCTCTGGTGCATGTCACTGAAACTGTGATTAAGAGGCAGCAGCTAACAATTAATCCTTAACAGAATGGGAGCAGAACATCACTCGCGTTGATGACATCCGGGCCGAAATTAACCGGAGGAAATACGCTAGGCCAGAACATGCAGTGCGGAGAAGTAGGCCATGGTCTCTGGGGTTGACTGAGCGCATCCCACGGGTAGGAAAACGTTTATCCAGGTACAGATACACTTTGTTGGTGTGTAGCGACCGCGGCTCGTGTTGGACAGGGCTGATTAGAGATCATTGTGACAGTCTCTTGCCCTGCAGAACATGTAACCAGGGCTGTCGATGACCGGGACGAGGCTATCGATGAGAAGGCTAGAGATGATGGCGAGGCTTGTCTCTTATCTCGCAGAGGTGGCTATCTTAGCCCGGATTTCTCCGACGGCTTCGCGTCGTATTGGGTATCGGCGTTTCGTTTGCATGCCCCGTTCCTTGTAAAAATAGAGGCGACTGTTATACACATGCACAAAGCTGGCAGCTCGAGAGCTCTGCCACCCTAGCATGGACTGTACTCTCCGGCAAAACTCATCTTAGGCAACTGAATCCGAACCGATGGCCCTAGCCCCAGACGTTAATGGGCTGTCATTCATGCATGCTACTGCAGCTATAATTACGTTTGTTCTGTGGCAGTTCAGGTGGCAGCGGCAGTCATGCGTGGCAGCATCACTGTGTTAATCATTTTGCTAACCAGATGGCGCTGATCGCTCGCCGCACACTGAGGGTAAGCGGCTGATGTTATTTTTTGGTGCGCTAGCACTTATAGTGGCCATTCCCCACTTCTAGCAGCCGCTTCTAGCTTGCTTCTAGCAGGTGGCTAGAAGCAAACCACCTACCTGGCAGATAGGTGGCCTCACCAACCACGCGTGACCTCGGGGCGTTATCAAAACCTGCCAGGCCACCTACCCTGCTTTATAATGCAACTGGCTCACCTTTTATTAAGCACACACCACGACAAACGGCTTAGCGTGGCAATGTTTAAGGATCAAAAATTGCGACACACATCCTGTTAGCACGCTTATTCGCATTTGACCTAACTAGCCAACTCGGCTGCCACATTTTTGTTACCCTTCCCTGTCGCGAATGTCGCTATCCCTGTTGTTTAGCGCCCCTAGAAGAGCAGTGATGATTTTTTCACGCGTACCAATTAAAACGCCGGTCTCTCGTTCACTGAAGCGCAGAAAATCGATAGACGTGATTCAAAACCCTCGACAAGACGCTCAACTGAGCGCTACGACGGGACTTGGCCTTTTTATTTTTTCTTTCGCTTCTTCGCGGCTACGAGCTTTCAGCCGGGTTCGAGGCGAAATGTTTGTTCGGATGGCACTCGTTTCACTGCTTGGGGCAGCGTGGGGGAACTTAATAATGGCTCCTTACACGCGGGCAGGCCGCGGTCTGCGAGAAGTGTGTATACCGTGTTGATGAGGGACTAGGCGGCCGCCGAGATGAGGCTGGTATTAAGGCTGGAATTAAAATAAAACAAAAAAAGAAGCAGGAATAATAGGCAAAATCCTTGGTTTCTTTGGACCCGCAATATTTCTTAGTACTCAGTGAGAAATTGAAAAAAAAAACGACGAATATATCTCTAGGCCCGTCCGTGGTGCAACATGAGTTGAGACAGATGTCGAGGACTCGCGGAAATCAGCCTCGGGAGGCTGGGTAAACAATACGCTTGGGAAGCCGCATGATTTCGTGGTGCTACATGAGGAAGGTGGCGCTAATATCATTGTGCGGCGTGTTGGGTTACTTGTATACAATGGACTGCAGAAAAGCACGGGTAATGATGTTTCGCGAGCCTACCGTAGTCGCAGGCTGGTAGCTGAAGGGCCCCAACGATTGAAGGGCCCCAACGAATGAAGGTAGCTCAAGGGAGCTAGGGTAAAGCTCAGCGAGTCACTTGGCAGATACTAAAAAAATTGTGTGGTTTAGAGTCCCGTAACGACACACGGACTATGAGGGACGCTGTAGTGGAGGGCTCCGGATTAATTTAGACCACCTGGGGTTCTTAAACTTGCACTGCCATCGCAGAGCACACAGGCGCCTTTCGGGTCTCGCGTCCATCGAAACGGGGCCGCCGCGGCCAGAACCGACGCCGGATGTTCCGGCTCAATATTCGAGCTCCCTAACCACTGAGCGAACCACTGCGGTGAATGAGAGACAGAAGTGCATAGAAAGGCAAAAGTATGTTGGCGTGCACCAATATTCTGGATTCTACGACGAATGACCGAGGCAGTCTGAACTGTCGTAGAAACACGAATTCAGTCGTTATCCGCTGTGATGCAGCGAATGTCGACGAAGGATAGCGCCGTTTGCCGCTTAATGCTTGTTATGAAAGACCCGGCTTTTCGAGGAGCACGAAGATGTTATGGCTTGAGGTAGGAATACTGCTGACAATAATAGATGTGACGAGGATTTGGGGCATACTTGCTGATTGATTGCTTATTAGTATTTATTGGTTTGCTACGAGTATCGCTGCGAACGTGTCAAAGAGCAGGGTTCTAGTGAGAGTATGTCCAGTATGGCGCGTGTGAAGATACATTGAGTTAATCCGCTGAGTCTCGTTCGGTGTCCTCCGGTATTGTTACCCGGTGTCCAAATGCCAAGGCACATTAAAGGCAACTGAGGGCATCCACGCCTTGCATGCAGCTCATGTTCACGCATTATCTTCAGGACTCGTGGTCCTACACACACTTTGAATGCGCTGTGCGAAACAGCGATGCTCGCAGTATTTTTTTGTCTCTTTCATTTTTATCCCTCGGGCGTTCGCTGCAGTTAGCGGGGCCCAACGAAGTGCGCGCTAACTTCGCGCGCTAGAAGCATTCGGGACTTCGTCTTCTTCCTGCGGGAGTTGTGCATCCGCCGACGGTCGTTTCCAGGGGGCCGTTCTTTGCGCCATCCGCGGCAGTTCTCGTTCGTATATTGTACTGGCACTCTTGCCCGGAAATAGGAGGAGAGGGAGACAGGGGAATACGGCGGGCACGTGGCCGATTCGATGGGAGAGCTAAACGACAGTCTTTCTCGCGCCTCTTTTGTCTCAATCAGGGGCGCGATTTGCTCGCCCGTGCGCGCGCGCGCCTCTCCCGCTAGAGACGGCGAGCGTCGAGAGCCGGGTGTCCCCCCGAGACGCTTTGCAAAATGCAAGCCTCTGCGGCGTCATCCGATATATGGTGCCTGGACCGGGGCATCCGCTGTGCTCGTGGGACGACCTTCGGGCGTCGACGGCGTCCGACGGAGCCAAGATTGCGCTCCAGGGACTCCGGGTGCGAGCGGGCGCCCCGGAGCGACCCGCCGGACCTCGTCGCGTGCGCTTTCTGCCGCATTGCCGCTGCTGCTACTACCGGCATCGTCGTCTCGCGATGGCCGGCTGGGGCTCCCAGGCTGCGCTTTCCCGCGTATAGCGCGCGCAGTTGCGGCGTGCGTCGCGCGTCGGCTGTTGGCGCGGTCGCGGCGACGCCGGTTGCCGAAGCTGTTGCAACAGCGCCGGATGCTATGGCTGTCCTCACTGCATGTACAGCGCAGATGTGTCTCTCTGGGTCGTTTCTGCGTATATTCCCGCAGGTGGTGCGCTGTACGTTCACGATCGCCGAGGGCCGTTTTCGCCTGCAGACGAGATGCGAGGGCACGAATTTGCGCGCCGGAGTCCCCGTGGGCGGTTGAACAAAATGACTGGAATGGTCGCGAAACTCGTTTAAGCTGCGCGCGTGCTGCGACCGCCGTGGTGCATGGTGTTAGCTCACATCTGTTCCTCTCGGTAGACCGATTTCGCCGCGCTCGCTGAGAATGCGTATATGGCTGTTGTGCGAAAATATTCGGGGAGGTGGGCTGCACAGCAGGAGGGGGGAAAAACGTTTGCCCCTGTTTAGTTGCGTGCACAGACACGCGCTTTATCACGTCGTCAGTCGGGCTGGTGCAGGACTGTTGTGAAGGCGTGCATGATGTTGAAGCGTACGTTGACCGCCAGGATGGTGATCAACTCGACACAGCGTCATTGCCATCGCGTATAAAACACTTTTGGCTGTAGTCACTAAACCGGCGTGCTAGTTTTGTTGCTTCCGTTTCTCTTTTCCCCCTCTACATTGCGTTGTAATATGGGAATGTTTACACGCGTGAAGCGTAGCTTATGGAGGTTTTGTGCGCGCGACATAAGAAGGTGATTAGGCGCGCGTGTTGTTCACCATCGGCGTTGCTCTCAAGGGAGGAATAGTCGTGCGCTCGTGCACCCTCGAGTACGGTTGTAATCCCTTTGCCTGGAAACGCTGGATGCCGTTGTCAGTTTGTTGCTAGGACCGGTAAATAGCATGGCCGATGTCCAGCGGACGTCGTACACCGTCGAGGTTCCCGTTTGCTTTGTCTCATGCTCTGGGGCATAAATGGGCACGGACAGGGCATGCAATGCGAAGGTAACTGTTGGTCGTTAGGGTAACGCACTCGATTCCAAGGGAACGTGCGCGCAGCAGGGGTGGCAGAAAGTCATGTGGACGGATGAGGTAAGGGAGTTTGCGGGATAAAGTGGCTGCAGTCGGCACAGGACAGGGTAAATTACAGTGATGTGAGAGAGGCCTTTGACATGGTGGATGGCAGTTAGGCTGCGGCTGCTAATGACGATCGGTTGGGTATGCTGATGCGGGGGAGACACTTTCGCGTGGAAGGTTATGTATCCGTATAATTGCTGTTACACGTTGTTTATATACCTTACGCATCTTTACAGCGCTGCAGCGCACTTAAACGTGTGCCAAGCTGAGAGGACGAAAAAAAAATTCTGCTTTCTGTCTAGGCGTCATTTGGTGCTCTGGAGTATAAAACTGTACCATGACATTGGTAAAGAGGAGTTGCCTTAACCCGATCTTAGAGGACCAGTGTTTGCGTCCTTGTTCTGCGTCTTCGCATAATCATATCTTAATAATTGCAAATTCGTTCCGCTAGTTGGTCGTGATCCTTCTTTCGTGCCTTGCTCAAAATGTGTACAAGAGGAGCAAATTACGCTGGAAGAGGACCTGCGGGTGGTATTAGCACGATAGAAATTAAGGCGCTCGGCGCTATTCTTCGTTCGAAAAACTGACAATTTAAATCCAAATAGGTGTTCGCAGCGACTTTCTAAGTGTCCATTGTCGTCGGCCATCGAGATGGCTCGCTATCATCGCCGCCTTCCGGTACACGCTCCTCTGCTCAATCCGAGGCGTTGCGTGTACGGTCTAGCATTGAACGGACAGGAACGCGGGCGCGCCTGTTATACGCGGGTGCGTGCGGTAAGCGAGCGTCTCGATCTTCGCTCGCGCGTTCGCTTCCCCTCGCGGCAGCGTCGGCGTCATCGACGGCAGCAGCGGCGGCTCTTGCCGCGCCCAATGTCTGCCGCTCTCGCCAATCCCGCGATGAAAGAGGGGGGGGGGGGGGGGGGGGGATGTGTGGAAGACGGGGCTCCCGAGTCGGACAGTTGGGCCGAGGACCAGAGACTGCTGCGCTCATTTTCTCCCGCTGCGAAGCCACCCCGCTGCTGCCTCTGGCGTCTGCGGCGGCGTCGCGTCGTCATCGCCGCATCCGTAGGCGGCTTGTCCCTCGCTGCGGCAGCCGGAGACGAGGGGAAGCGCCTTGCCTCGACGTTTTCCCGGCCGAAAGCGAGGCCGAGATGAATAGCACTCGCGGACACACACCTCGCCGTGTGCTAGCGCCCTCCGCTGCTGCTGCTGCTGCTTCGTATTCGGTGGCTTTGGCGTTAATAGCCTCCGGCCACGACGACAGCGGCCTCGACGGTGCCTCCGGAATATGGTTTTTGCGGTGGGCAAACGTTGAGGTGCGCGCTTCAACTCTCCTCGGTGGCCGGGAGGTGAATACTCCCCTTTCGGTATACATTGACGACTGTCTGTGGCAGATTGAAGGGCGATGTGGATGAGGACCACGGGGAATATATTTGGTCTTTGGAGTATGTCAATTTGGTTAGTCTTCGTAGCTGTTACGGATACAGCTCCGGCGTGAGAAAGAAGAGACGACAGAATAATTTTTGCAGCGCAGTCGACACTTCAGAAATAAGTGCAGCGTATAAAAGGCGAGGACTGCGTTGGGTGACGACATAGATAGTCACCCGATCCGTTGTTGGCGTCGGGTATCTTGAGATCGGCTGGAGCGGTTTACTTGGCACCCATACCGCGGATAGTAGGGTCATTGCCGTCAGTGTAATTACGCAACAGAGCCATGGCTTGACGTGATGGCTGGCTTTCCTACGTAAACGCGCTCTCTACTATAGTTACCTGGTCGCAGTTTGTCATGTGACCTAGCTCTCGCGAAAGGCGTCTAAAGTGGACCAGGCTGCAGTGACCAGCGGAGCTTTGCCGGTGTCCCGTCACGCGTGTGGACTGTAAAAGCGCTCGTTAAGACCTGGGGTCTCCACCGCGCAGTCACGCGTGCGTCTGCACAACATGGCGCGCTGTCGCTAGGTGATGCTGCGTCTCCAGCGTTGCGGGTACATGCAGGAGAGAGGGGGCATTGTAGCTGTGAAGCAGTGCGCGTGCCATCATCGAAGGCGCTCTGAGGAGAGAGGCCGCGCTGCCTTCGCCGCCATGGCGGGCGGCCCCGTTTACGACAGCTATTACCTTCCGCACAAGACGGCGGCCTGAAAGTTGGATATCGCCGTTTCCATCCCCTCCCGCATTACGACGTCACTCGTAAACGAGCCGACGCCGGGGCCACCTGGCGTTCGCTTTTGTTTATCGCCTGGGCCGCCGCCCATGGCTTCTTCCCTCTCTCTCTCTCCCCCCTCCGCAGTTGGCTCTCGCTCGGAGACGCGCGCACATACACCCGGGCCGGACCTTTCTCCTTACGTCTACTTCCTTCTCTCTTTCCTTCGTTCTCTGACCCTCACGTCCGGGCTCGTCGTTGCGTTGAGTCGAGAACCGCTACCTTACGCGCCGGCCGGCACCTTGTGACAGCGGGTGCAATTGGAGCCCCGCTGGCGAGAAAGTCTTTTACAACCGGCGTCGTTTTTTTTATTCCCCGTTTAATCACCTGGGGGCGAACTTCACGTTAGAGCAGGTGTCACCGGCGCTCCCCCCTCTCCCGGGTCGGTGTCGAGGCCGCGGGCACGACGATGTTTGAGCGCGGAGGTAGCTCCTGCTGTTGTGTGCTCTGGATGGCTTGTGTGTTCTTTCCCGGCGACGCGCGTGTCGACGGGTCGGAAGACGCTGATGACGCGTGAGCCGCGCGCCCCGTCACGCCCTGCCACGCTCGGGCCGCCCTCGTTGCCCGCCCGAGCACTCGTACGCACCCCGTGTCTGTCGCCCCGTGACGCGCCGTAACCGCTCCTGCTGGTGCCACTGCCGGAAGCAACTGGTCTCCGCTCTCTGATAGGCCGGCCTAGTGTGACGCGTGCTTCTACTTTTCGCGCTTTCGCGCCCCTTTTCGTCGTTAGCGCGTTCAACGCGACCAGCTGGTACCATCTGGTGGAAGCCGAGTACACCGCTCGCGCCCGAGTTCACGCCGCTGCCGCTGGCGTGTGTGCCGCCCGCTTCAGCGAGGCGAAGGTTTTTTTGCCTTTCTTTTGTCTCGCTTCTAGGAGACTTCCGCTCGTCTTCTACCGCGGCAGTGAGCTTCATGGCCCGACGGCAGCTTCTGGTTGGCAATTTTGCTTCCGGTGCAGCCTTTATTAATCTCGTTTCGTCTTCCGCCTTTTATGCAAGGTCGCGTACAACTTTCCTCGCTGTCACGTGCCTGCGTGGCATCCCCCGGCGCTTAGTTCCACCAGTGAAGCCCACTGTGTGGCCTGAAAAGGTTACGAAAAAATGAAAAATTGAAATTTGATTTTTGGGGGAAGGGAATGGCGCAATATCTGTCTCACATATCGGCGGACACCTGAACCGCGCCGTAAGGGAAGGGATAAAGGAGGGAGTGAAGGAAAAAAGAGGTGCCGTTGTGGAGGCCTCCGCAATGATTTCGACCACCCGGGGATCTTTAACGTGCAGCGACATCGCACAGCACACGGGCGCCTTATCGTTTCGCCTCCATCGAAACGCAGCCGCCTTAGTCGGGTTCGAACCCGGGAACCCCGCCCGGAGCCGAGCGCCCTAACCACTGAGCCACCGCGGCGAAACGCCGCGCGTAAAAGCGTCATCGCCGTCTCTTCGCTCACACTCACTAAGCGTGGCTGTTTTTCTAAGGTTCGTGGTGTAATTTTGGGCAGTTTTTCAAGATTGCACGTCCTTTTTTTTTTCTTCTGTGGCTGTGTACCACTGCTTTGGGTTCTGTGACAATTAAAGCTTGGTTGCGAAAAGGGAACCGCAGGTTGCCCTTACCAGCTACACACGCACGCAGCTGGTATCGCGATGTTATGCGCATTCAGCGGCTGGTGCTGTTGCGTCGATATATTGAGAGAAAGTTGCGTATAGCGATGGTAGCGATATCGTTTATATCGTGTGACCTCGTTGTGGCTCCTCGTCAACATTTCCTTTTCAGCTGTCTTCTTCGGGGAGATAGCGTGTGTGGTCCTGTTTTTCTCCGCTTGCGCGCGCTTTCAAGGGGGCCCTCTCTTTCGAGCACGTCCGTGTTGCTGCCGCCCTCCCTCCCTTCAACTTCCGGTTGGCTGTTGCGGCGTATCTCTGAATTGATTTCCTTATCGTGCAGCCACGCTACTATGCGGTCTCCTTTAAAAAAAAAAACGTTTCGGACAACGGCACGCCTGCTGCATTTCCATTTCTTTCTCTCTACAGAGCTATCTCCTTTCGTCTCTCGGTGGCGTATCTAAAACTCGTCCGTTCGCTCCTATACGAGAGGAGCTGTAGTCGAACCTCGTTATAACGAAACGGTTTATAACGAAATACGGATCTAACAAAGGGATGACGATTCCCCTTTGGAAGCTCGGTCAACACGGGCTATAACGAAGCCACGGCTCTAACGAAGGAATCGCCGGGCCCCTTCAACTTCGTTACAACGAGGTTCAACTGTATTGCGAAAAAAAAAAAATGCCGCTTCGCCTGTCCACCTCGGCAGCTATACTATCGTTCAGCGTTGACTTCGCGGGTGCTTCCGTGCCTTCCAGCGCTGAAACAGGCGTAACAGGTGGTGAAAGAAGACGTCGAGTTAGAGGGCGCTGGTAGTTCGCCTGTCGCTGCGCTTTGCAGTTCGGCCAGCCAGCGCGTGCTGGCGCAGCCCGTCGCTGGCCTTGGCTATGTCGCTATGCCGCGTGCATGTGTGGTTGTGCACGCGTGTACTGTCCAACGCGTCAGCCATCCTGATCTATTATTATTATTATTATTATTATTATTATTATTATTATTATTATTATTATTATTATTATTATTATTATTATTATTATTATTATTAATTTTCATGCGCGTCTAATTGCCAGGAATGCTTTCCGAGTGCAAATCATAATTTGCTTCCTTTCTTACCCTCCTCGCGCCGTGTTGTGTGTCTTGGGTGCACCTTTTTTCGTGGCAGCTTGCTAGACACTGCCTGGCGTGTCTTTTTCTTCTCGAAGCCGTTCCCTTCGCTTATATCATTTGCGCTCGTATTCCTCGACGGCGTTGCGCCTTTCAGGAGCCATTTGTGCTCGCCTCGGTGAATCGTTGGGCAGCGGAGTCGGCCTGTCGCGTAAGTGCGTGCTTGCGTTTGCGCGTCGGTCTGTCTGTTTCTTGGGAAACAGACCGCGCTCTTCCTGGTTCCTGCTTTTTAGTTAACGTGGCTATAGGCTACAGCCGCTGCTGTCTGCCAAAAAGTGGTTTGGATTTTTTTTTTTCGCGCGTACACGTGCGCGTCCCCAGCAATTCGCAAAGTTGGCAGAGAGGCCCGTGTTTTTTTTTTTTTTTTTTGTGCAGAGCGCAAGACACGCCATCTTAGTTGCTCACACGATGCGCTGCCGGCCTTGACAGCGATGCTTGTAAACCTGAAGGGGCTTTCTAGGCGGAGAACGTAAGCGAAACAAGGGAATGTATATTTTGCTGATATGGTATTCCACATGGAGTACTGATTGATCAGTGATCGGCTAAACGAAGTTTTTGTGTGAACTTATGCGTCTGTGCCACCCTATTGCTTTATCATCTTGTATTGGAACAGTCAGACCCGAGCTATTTATGGGGTGTGGCCACACATTCTCGTTCATTTGACATGTCTCTCCACCGTCTTCAGAAAAATGTCCGTGGCCGTAATCGTAATGCATTCAAAGCCATTAGGATTTCTTCCTGTAATCGATTCGACTAGATCGTCGCGTGCGGCTTTTCGTCTTCATTTTACTTGCATGCCAAGCCTGTCACCGATGTCGCGTGCAGTGTCGCGCTCCTGCCTTAGCTGGTTGCGTGCTACCTCGGGTGGTTGCCTCGTGGCGTCCTTGACATGTCGGACTCTCCACTGCTGTAGACTTGCAAGTCTTCCCTGCGTTTCTCCTACTCGTCGTTCGTTAAGCTCTTCTCTATTCCTGTTTGCGCATGCGCAGGTGAGAGCGACGTTGACGTTTCTGCTTCCTCACTGAACCCCCCCCCCCCCCCCCCTCCTCCTCCCATCAACCGTTGGTTTTCTCTTGGCATCTCGTTTTATGTGCAATTTTTGTCCAGTTCTGTGCGCCTGAAACCTGAAACGGTTCAGCGCTTGTCGGCCAACGAATGCTTTCCATTCGCCGTCGTAACTTTATTCAACGCCATTTTGAGGCAGAAATTTAATATATTTTGCATCCGGCGTCTCATTGCCGGAGATCTAACAGGTCACTGTGCAGGGGAAGCTCTCAGAAACAGGAATCTGTTTTATGATAACGCGCAAAGACATCGGTGAAATTAAGTTCTTTCACCTGATAGTGCTTTCGATAATCTTTTTTTTTGTCTTGGCGGTCTAGTAGCGATGATTCCCGCTTTAGCTGATCGAACTCTGCGCGCACATCTCAGCTTTTCCGCGCTGCTGTGTGACGGGAGCTCTCTTGAACAAGTTTCGCCCCTTCACGAAATGTTTCTACTCTTGCTTTTATTTTTTTTTACGTTTTAGGGTGTCGCGTCTGGCGACTTATATATATCGTGCGAGCCGCGTTTATATTTTTTCTCTCCCGTTGCTGTTGGCAGGCTTTAGAGTCATTAACGAGGGCTGTCTCTCTAGCGCTTGTACGTGAGAGTTGCCGATCGCCGCTCTCACCTCCATCGCCAACACGCTGGAAGAGAAAAAAAAAAGGCAAGAAAAAGTTTGATGGAGGGCAACGAGGGGGGGGGGGGGGCGACAACTCCTCGGTACAAAGGCTGGAACGGAAACTTGGGCCCCGCGTTTGTCGTGAGGGCAGGAAGGAAATACGGCGAGGCCGAAGAGCGGAGAGAGGAGGAGGGAAAAAAGAGGTAAAGAAGAGAAAGTGTCTCGGTCCGGGCCAAATCTGTATCCAGAGGTGGGCTCTCATCTAACATTGATGGCGAAAGTTCAACAATAGGCAGACATCGTTACTCCATTTGAACGGGCTCTGGACGACGACGCCCATTATATTTATGGGGCGGGGAAAGAGGCGCTGTACAGTATGAACCCGCGCAGCTCACCCTCCTCCTAGTGCTCTTCTTTTATTTTGTTCTTTATTTTTGTATTGATTAGCGACCTGCGCGGCCCGCCGGCGCTCCTCACGTATTAGGTGTGTCCTTCCGCAGCGCCACGAACAGCCCCCTCCTTCTGCTTGCTGTTCTTGGGCTAACGGGAAACATGGAAGTAGCTGAGGTGAAGAAGGCCGGGTGTGGGCGCGAAAGGGAACCTAGCGGTCGATTTCTTTGTTTCTTTTTTAAGTTTGCCTTGTACTTCGGAAGGTGGACGGATCGTGAGTTGGAAAGAAGAGGCCAGGACAAACGTGCGGGTTTGCTGCTCCAGGTGCTCTTTCTTTATTTTTCTTTAGATTCTCTATACTCTCTTTACCCTTCTGCCTCTTTTCCGTGCGAGGGGCCAATTACTCACGGTGCAACTATCCCGCTAGTTTGGGGAATGGGGGAAAGGGAGGAGTGGGGAATGGGTGGTTTAGGGAGCTCTCGCCTCGAAACGAGTTCTAACTGTGGAGCGAAAATTGAAAACATGCCCCCTTGAAGCGTAGCTGCAGCAAAGTGTAGATATCGGGCGTGCGTTATTAGGAGACACGCGTCGGAAACTCCGTAGCAAATGTTCTGCTTGTTAGTTGAAGTAGGAAGAAAAAACGATTAAGAAAAGATGCTTCCGTTCCCCACCTACCGCGTTTCCCATTACCGAGCTCCCCTTCTGGACACGGGTTTGCGAGTTATTTCCTCCCCGTTTTGTCTTCTTGACTTTCTCGCGCCTTTTCTCGCCATTAATTTTCCGCGCGACAAGTAGTTTATCGAAAAACTTTGGACCCTGCCCAGGTGAAGTTGTGTTCCCTGGCTATCTCTTTTTTTTTTCGTTTCTTTTTCCGGTGGAAGTCAGTTCAGAACAATGGAAACGTTCATGGCACGTCTAGACCTCTTCGTTAGTCTTTCAGACCGGGGCGACCTTTCGTGCTCCTGTTTTCGCCTCCTTTGTTAGCGCTTGAGTTGACGCCCTCTACGCTGCTTGCGCTGATAGGCTTCGCGTTTCTTTTTTTGCCGTGCACATCCTATTTTTCGCGCACGCCAAGTGACCTTGACCACACCATGTAGCACGTGTCGCCGCCCTTAGCTTCCCTCACTTTTTAATGTTGTTGCTATCTTTCTCCAAGCAAAGTTCCGACTGCCTTGAAATTTTGATTCGCACCTGTATAAACCGAATCTTCGCTTCAGCCGCGCTCACTTCGTTTCGCGAGTCCTTGTCTCATTTGATATTGATTTCCTACAAGCGCAGAGCCATCATTTCAATTTAATCAGTTTTCCGATCGCCTTGGGTACAAAACAGCTGAACTGAATGAACTTTCGCGAAGGCGCGAAATAATGTACGCCGTTCTGGCCAGGTACCACTGATGAGCGGCCGAGAGCGTCACGCAGTCCTTAAGCTTCAACCTGCCTTCGTTGCGGTGCACTGGGACAGGCGTAGCTGCCTGCTGTTGCTGTGCGTGGTTGTGACCCCCTAAGCGCAGCACTTGTCTGAAGGGGGTGGTGTACAGCCTCGTTCTGCAGGTCGCACGTTCGCTCGCAAAAGCACAGCCTAAATACAGCGAGAAGCATGTGGAGGACGGGCGGCGATGAGCGATCTCTCAGAATTTACCTTTATTTGTCTTTCTGTCTCGCCTTTCTTTTCCCGGCTTTGTGTGGGTGGCATTACTCTCTCTCTCTCTCTCTCTCTTCGGTGCGCATTGCGATGGAAAGCGATTTCGGGTGGCGTCGCCACTGTTTGCGGACGAGGGAACGGGGAACATTTGTCGCGGTTCCTGAATTATGGACGTCGCTGAGCGAGCGGATTTGAGAAGGAATGTGGGCGCCGTCACATTAGCATAGCGCACGAGGGTACGCGCGCTGCCTGTGGGAGGGCGTCCATCCCTTCTTTCCGCCGCCTTACTCCTTCTGCCCTTCTTTTTTGCTCTTTTCTTTTACTGATCATCCGGTCGCTCCACCCGCCTGTCGTGTCCAAATGAAAGAAACAAAAGGAAAAAAATTATCTTGACGTCGGCCAACGAGTGAGGTAAGCCGGAGGGAAGGAAGTATGGGATGCAGAAGAGAAAGAAGAGTTGAGGAACGGGCAAAGGGACTGGAAACCTAGAGAGAGAGGGAGAGAGAGAGAGAGAGGCAGAGAAAGGCGAAGGGACGTCGGTGCGGCAGCGGTGCGAAAAAAGAAAGAGGGTAAAAACGAAAATATGGAGAGGAAGGTTTCTTGCGCGAAGAACGAGAAGAGCGCGGGAGGCATGAAACTGCGAGTGATATTTACGAGTTGTGAGCGGAATCGAAGTACTTTTCGGGATACCGGCTATCAATCTTCGAGACGTCTGCTGTCGCTCCTCGCGCTTTGCCCCCCTTTTCGAAAAGTCCCCGCCTCCCTTTCTCCTCCTCTGTTTCTCTCTGGTACTTGGTGTTCCAGTTTTGTTTGTTCACCTGTTTTTATTCTTGTTTGATGTATACGAAAAAAGGAGGTTTGAACGAGAGGTGACGTTAAGGGTGGGTGGGGGGGGGAAGGCTTTGTCTGTTTCCTCTCGGTGAGCCCCGTGTAAGTTTTGAGAGCAGCTCGAACCGGGACACATTTCTTTCCCCTTTGTTTCCTTGCTGCCTTTTTAGTTGATCTTGCTTTTCTCGCGCCGTCCTTGGCGATATGCGCAGGAGGCGCTGCAAAAAGCAAGCGGCCGTGCATAAAGGGCTGACTGCAAGGTAACGCATGCGGCCGCTGAACGTGCGACGGGATTTTTTTTTGTGTGTGCTTGTTTTACGCTGCTTCTCTTATTTATTATCTTCTCCTTCTTTTATCTATCCTTTTTTTTTCTTCGATGCCTTCCTTAATAGGGAGGAATCTTTCCAGCCGAAAGTTGTAATGGAAAGCGTATTATATATAACGCCCGTACGCGCCCGGCTCGCGAACCGTGCAGTCCGTCCGTGTGGCGAGAGACGCGTGCGACGATATTTGGCCAGCGAACGCGCTCGATTACTATTCAAAAAATGCGCGCGACACTTTTTTTTTTCCGGACTGCGCGCCGGGGTGCCATTTCTAATGGCCTCCCCCCTCGGAAGAGCAATTTTTCACGCGTTAGTCCATCTCGTACGTATGTAGCTCGGCGCATTTTGTGGGTTTTACCTAACAGTTCATCCACTTTCTTTTTTTTTTTCGCCCGGTGCCCAGTGGCGTCCCCCTGAAAAGCCGTTTCCAACCGCTAAATGTTCATTTATTCTCGAGAGTAATTGCCGCGAGCTTTTTCCTCGCTGTATCTGTCACCAATTTGATACTTTTCAGACACTTGTTTTTTTTTTTTCAGTGACTTCTTCCTTCTGACCGTGTTTCACATTTTTTCTTTAATCTCGCTTTGAGTTGCTTCTTGGTCCCCCCCCCCCCCCCCCCCCACCCCCCTTCTTTTTTTTTTTGAGCGCCAGTCTGAATCACTGTCGCGGGCTCGGAGCGAAATCTGCAACCATAATGGTCTTCCACTCGTAAACGTTATTGCGGAGAAAGATTTACGTAGCTTTCAGGCGCTGAATCCTGCGTGTTCTGCGCTTTCTTTTGTGTGGAGGGTTCCCGTGAAGCGGCGTTCCTTTGACAAATGTCGCGCGACACATTTGGCTGGTACAAATTTTGCGAGATTCTTTTTTTTTTTTGCACTGACCGCGCGATGGGCTCCTGAGAGAGAGAGAGAGAGAGAAGCGTTGCCGTTTAAAAAAATATTGCCTTTGTCGATTTATATTTGCTGCGTGCGCGCTTGGATGAGCTGTTTGTATAACAGCGTACTGAAAAATGTTTTTTTGCCCAGAAACAAGAGGACAAAGAGGAGAAAAAACAAGGACGAGCGCTAACTCACAACTGAGGTTTATTGCAAACACCTGCACATATATAAAGGGAAATCAAAACAAGACTGTCGTCAATAAAAAACACGCAATACTTCTATCATGAACATCACGTGTCACCCCGTGTACCTGAGTGAGTTGGCCGAAAACCGAAACTCTGTATCAGAGAAGCGGACGAAATTTTGACTGGCACATTTATCTCCCCTGATACGCATATTAAAGGCTTCCATGAGCTCCCGCACGAGTTGATCCTTTTGCTTGAGTAGAATTGTTCTTTTGTCGAAGAGTGGAGTCGGCCTCAACTGGAGCTACCTTCGGCGTCTTGCGTGGTCGACTTAGCTTCGGCTCGATAGACTCTCTTTCCGTTGGATTCTGATTTCGCTTCGTCGCTTTTTCTGAAATTCCCGGCTTGTCGTTATCCATTGTGTGGTCAGGTCAGCCGTGGCGGGCGAGTTTTATCTGGCGAGGTGCTTCAGACGGCCCGGTTGAAGCGCGGGACAGCCAGGGTCGGGTATCGGCTCGGCTAAGCACGGAAAGCAGCTCTCCTAGTCTCTGATTAACGCATACCGATAATTCTCGGCAGTCCTCCGCTTCCCCGGGCTCTGTGCGCGAGACCTGGACCGCCGGACTTTCTTCCTTCTCTTCTTTTGGGCGGTGTTTTCCGAGGCTGCGCCGTTCATACGGCGGCGGCGTCTTCCTCCGCGCTTCCGACCGCCGCTGCGCCTTGAGGACCCTGAGCAGGATCGGCAGCGCCTCTTCCCAGCACGCTCGCTATCGGCGACGGGAACGAGAGCGCCCCCTTTTGTGGGCGCTGCTTCGCGACCGCTTGGGGCTTCTAGCAGGGCGCTTGCCGGCACCTCCAGAGTCCAGAGACTTGCTCTATGCCCCACGGCTGCGACCACTGCGGCGCGCGCTCCTGCGCCTAATAGCCGGCGAGGAGCCTGAAGAGTGGCTTGGAGAACAGCTATTACGGGGCGCAGCACTGGTCTTAACTTCACTGGTCGACGGCCCAGCCTCGTTGTTACCTGGCAAGTCCGACGCGTTTTTTGCCAAACTATTCTTGGCGATGGAAACTGCCTTCTTCAATGGCGACTTGCGTTTAGGACGAGCAGTCATCTCCTCAGCGGCTTTCTTCGTTTCACCGCCCTTGTGTGCCCCACGGGACGTCCCTGGTTCATCAGTTGGCGAGTCGACCTCAACTGGAGGTACCCTGGGCGTCTTGCGTGGTCGACTTCGCTTCGGCTCGATGGCGTCTCTCTCCGTTGGGTTCTGATTTTGCATCGTGGCTTTCCGTGAACTTCCGGGCTTGTCGTTATCCATGGAGCGGTCAGATCAGCCTTGGCGGGCGAGTTATTTCTGGTGAGGTGCTTCAGACGGTCCGGTTGAAGCGCGGGAGAACCAGGGTCCGGTATCGCCTCGGCTCAGCACGGAAGACAGCTCACCGAGTTTCGCCTCAGAAAGGCCTTCCAGTGCATGGCAGCAGTGGGCGCTGGAGATGTTTGCCGGGAGCCACAGGCTTCGCAGTCATGCCGCGCCACTCTTCCGTTGACGACGCACGCCAGGGAGTGGCGTCTCCCTTGACCAGTCGGCGCAGGACGCCGTGGAAGGAGGAGTGACCCGTGAAGGCCTGGGCGAGCGTTCCAATTGACCATGATTCAGCGCCTCAAATGGCGCCGGAAATGCTGAAGTATCACCGGCAAGAGTTAACATGAACTTACACAACAGTAGATTATAGGGTTCTGTCGAGGGAAGAAAAGGGGGGGGGATTCGCGAGTCCCTAGCTAAGCCTGACATTTTCAGGGAAAAGGTCAAGAAGCCGTCTGTCTCAATACCTCACCGCGCGCTGCTGTTTCATAATGGTTATTTCTCGGTTACACATCTGCTCTCAGCTACGTCTGCAGTGGGTCGAGTAAGTGTGACTGTCACTTAATTTATTGTTTCATAATTTTTCTTAGTGTAACAGGCGGAGGATGATTTTTTTTTTTCTTCCATAAGGGTGCAGTTTTCCAACCGCTCGCAAAGCAAGACGAATAGTTCTTGTTACTCAAGCCGCTGTGCTATACACTATAGCGCTTCTCGCACGCGCACGCGTGTTTGTTACTTGCAGTGTGAGGCCGAGCAGTGTTTGCTCTAGCGAGCGTGCATCTGCTGTTGGGAGCACAGTTCCGTAACCTTCCGGAGCGCTGTTCCCCTACACCGTGCACGTGCCAGCAGCGCTGATTAGCCCTTTTCCCCATGATGATGATGATGATGATGTCCTCGGGCTGAATGGCACGTACCCACGGCGGGAGATTGGCCAGGGTTCATTGCTGACATTAACGCACACATGGGTAAGGAGTCTATAGAACAGAGCTCACGTCGCAATGCGAGCCGGGCCGCCCAAACTTCATTTTGAATCGCGTGCCACTTTTCTCGGCGTCTTCTCGTTCGTTCTTTCCTTCTATGTGCGAGCGTGTGCACTCGGCTGGAAGAGAAGCGGCGTATATATACTGCGGTAATCCTGCGCGCACCTTGGCTTGCGGGCGAAAGAGCTTTTCTCCTTTGTTTGGTCTTTTGAATACTGAATCACAAGACGGGCGCGATCCCTCCTCTCTTCTCCTTTGGCGGCTGTAGGGAGCCACTGCGTCCTGTGGCTGCGCCGCGCGGAGACGTGTCTTTTACTCGGCGTATAGCAGCGCCCCCTGTGCAACGCTGCCCTGCAACGCGATTACGTTCGTTTCTCTGCTTCTGGCTCGGACTTACCGGAACACGCGGGGGCCTCGGTAACGAGAGAAAGAGAGGAGGACGGGTCAGATGTATCAAGCGCACGGGCCAGAAAATGGCATTGAGGCAGAGAGAGAAGGAGAGGGAGGGGGAAAGAGAGACAGTGGGCGTCCGTACCTAGTTAGCAACTGGCCGGCCCCGTGCGCGCGCCGGCGGCAGCCATAGCTATCCGCTTAGTTACTTACAGGTGAGCTTGCGGGCGCAGGTAGTAAACGCGGAGAAGGGGACCCTGAATTATTGAGCACCCCCTTGCCCGCAAATGGCCGCTCGTCCGTCGGCATTACGTGGGGCCGGGGCGCCAAATTTCTTTCTTTGCTGTTCGGTGTGTTGTTCGCTTTTATTTGTTTCCGCTTTTCTTCCCCTGGGTTTTTTGTTGCCGCACCTCCATCCGCACCCCCCCCCCCCCCCCACCCCCCCTTCCTCCATCGTATCTTTCCTCCGTCTCCTCTGGTCTTGCTGCAGCAGTGAGCTTGTTGGATTCTTTTCTGTTCCGCCGACGCTGCGTTTTCCTTCCGTGGCGATGCGTTGTATTTCCTTGTGTGGGTGTGTTTTTTTTTTTTGTGGGCTTGTGCGGTGCTTGGCGAAACGGCTGCAGCGCCGAGGAGTTCCTTCACGTGTTCGGAGCCGAGGCCCGGGCGAAACTTGGCACTCGTGCGCGCATTGAAGCATCAGCGCAGGTGGAGGCGGGTTTTGGTCGGAAATAGGCGGATTAGCGCCGACCCCCGCCCCGCGGCTTCGTCAGCGGGCTGTGGCCGGCGCGAAAAGGAGTTAATGGCAGCCTGTATTTGGCTTCACTATTTTGTTTTTTTTTCTGCCTCTTGTAAAGGGGGTGTGTGAGAGCTAAAGAAGCGAAAAGGAGGTGGGGAGAACACTTTCAGTTCTGCGGTGGGTCGATCA
The DNA here is from genome assembly GCF_052857255.1 of Amblyomma americanum. Classification (NCBI taxonomy): domain Eukaryota; kingdom Metazoa; phylum Arthropoda; class Arachnida; order Ixodida; family Ixodidae; genus Amblyomma; species Amblyomma americanum. The sequence continues at coordinate 75,182,997 of NC_135502.1, read as the reverse complement.
GTCTTGTACGTTTGTTTGCTCTTCTTGTTTTTTCGTCGGCGGCGAATTAGGGGGGACCTGCAGCCTGTTTTTCGTGATACCTGTGGAGTCCTTCCTCTCAGAGTCCACGTCGTTCTTCGGCCAGCAAGTGCTGTTCAGCAGTGGACGTCGATGCGTGTCCGACGAGCGCGGTACCCTTTCTAGAGGAGGGAGTTTGGCTGACACCGCTCTTATTGGCGGCGAATGCCGTATAGAGTACAGCGGCGAGAAGTTCGACGCGAAGTGGCTTTCGCCAGAGTTTGCTGGCTTTGTCAGCATGATGGGAACTACTGCTTTCCTTCTTTCCTTGATTCATCTTACCGGTGGGGAGAGCTTGGTTTTTAGTTTCTTTTTTTCAAACGTTTAGTGCAGGTTTAATAAAACTATTGTGGCCTCGATGACGGTGCTGCTTCCGAAGCGGCTCTTGCTGTTCCTTTGGTGTGTCCTTTTTTTCTTCCCGTATTTGTAGATTCGCCGTCTTCTTTCTTTTCGCGCTAAATACTTTCTTTCCTTTCGCTGGAGACTGTGACGCAGTGTCGCGAGCTGTCAGCCATTCACGCTCAGCTGAAGAAAATAGCCGAGCAGGTGGCTCGGCGAGGGCAACTCTACAGGAACCTCGCTGAGCCAAGCAAGAGAAGCAAAGCGGAAGAAACGAGAGGACTTCGCAGCGGCGCAGGCGTCCCTTCTTTGAGAACCGCCTGGTCTCCCTGGTTTCCCCTTTTATGTTATTCTCCCCGTCGTCGTCCTGAACATTTATTCCCTATTTCTGCCCCTCCTCCCAAACTCTCCCCTTCCGCTGCCTTCCGAGACGTCTCCCATCCCCTTCTCCCCTTTTTCGTTCTGCAGCCTTCCCCTTTTTGCCTTTCCCGCCAGCTTTGCAAGCAGCACTTGGTCGTCGCTGCTTCTACTTCGCTTCCTGTCCGGTCCGTGTGTCGGGCCGTGCTATTGGCGGTTGCCTACGACGAGTGTCCCGTTCCGTTCTAAGCCGTAGATGAAAGGCAAGAGTTGATCCTCTTGGGCGGATTATACGAACCGCGCCTCTAAGAGGATCCCGGCCCGTGCCGAGTGCCGCTGAAGGGGGCGCCCGGAAGAAGCGCCAGTGGCGGGGAATGAAGTGCCGCTGGTCCTCCCCATTCCTCCGCTCCGACATGAGCGGGGAGGAGGGGAGGTCTCGCGCTAGCGCGCGAATCTCCCGAGATGCCTCGTAATGAGACTTGCCGCTGCCCGGCGCGCGAGCTTTCTCCGTTGCCGCCGTCGTCGTGGTGCTGCTCCTGCCTTTCCCGGACGAGTGGACGGCGGAGTAGTCGACCCCCACTTCGGCTGCTGCTGGTTTCGCGCTCGTGGGCTTCCTTTTCCGTATTTTTCCCCCCCGCGGGTTCACTCGATAACTGGTACCGAGTTTTCCGCGCCGCAAGCACCGCACGCACGCCTCTCTCGAGGCGCCGGCGCTCTGCTTGCCTCGCTAGCCGGTCCTTGCCGGTTGTCTCGTACAGGTGACACCAAGTGATTCCCGCCCCGAACGTTGGCGGGCTGTTAGCAAGCCCGCTTGATTAGCGTGCCGGAAATGAGGATTCAAGTGAGCTTTCGTGTGCGGTATGGCCATTCTTTCTTGCGACGACGTGAATGTGATGGAACGGTGCTCCTGCGTAGTTGCAGATGGTAACGTGCTTTAGAAGCAGAGCTGCAGTATTAGAAGCGTGCGGTACGCCTCTTGTAAGGGGGGACACTACGACAAGAGGTGGCGTTAAATTTTCTTTGCTTTCTATGTTTTCGGTGTCGCCTACTTCAGGAATGAAAGAATATATAAAGAGCATTATTTTTAAATAAAAGGGAATGAAAGGACTTAGGGAGAAAAGCTACAAGCACCTTGAAAGTGCACGGGGCCCTTGCACGTCCTTTCAAAATGGCCTCATTCATTTCGCACAGTTACAGCTGTGAACACACTGAGAGGAGGGGAATATTTATACAACAATAACATTAAAACAGCGTATTATATGAAGAATATTAGCTGTACTGGCAAATTCGGGAACATAGAAATAATGCAGCTGAGCAGTGCAATGTTTCAAAACGTAAGCCGCTATGGGAGACACAGACCGTACGGCAGGATTACTCGCATTACTCAGTTATTAAGAAAATATCATTTTAGCTCCTGAAGGCGTAGGCTTCTAATGGTAGTGACATTTGCGCTATATTGGTTTAAAATTGTGGGAAAATGGTGTTTCAAAGATTTTGCGCCATATTTAGTGCAATTTGAAGGCATGAGCTATATTTCAGTGTGTCTCATTGAAACAAACTTCTCTTTTGGTGTAAGGCTGGCAACGGATTTCAAATTAGAGACAACGAGGGACGAAAACTTCAGGCAGTACATTAATCGGTCTTGACGGCATCCAGAGATATTCGCTTATCAGGTGCTGTGGGGAATAGTTGCTGGTCTCCGGCGAGGATTTTTGCCAGCGGTCTTACCATTGCTCCTTCACTGGCCGCAGCACTCCCGTGCGACCATTGAAAGTCGTGCGACGTGAGGCCGCGATATTTTTGGGGGACCGTATCGCGACACGGAGCGGTGCGCAGCCTTTGTCGACTTTGTGAGGGCTCCCCTTTATAGTGTGGACGCTATCTTTATGCCCCAAGTACTTTCTTAGCGGGAGTTTTTTTTTTTTTAACCATTGTACTTGGTACCCGTTCCTTGCGTGTTACGAGTTTTCACTTTTTGCATTCCTTTATAGTTACTCGCTTGCATTTCTAGCATGTATGCAGCGGTGCGCCGAAGCATTGACATTACTGCTTGAATTTAGTGTTACGTGCTGCGAGGGTATCGGTGCGGCGGATACAGCTAAAAAAGAATCACGAGGTACGGGCGGCAGCGTCTACGTAAGCCGACGCAGCGGAAGGCCTTAATCTTGAACGCAGAGTTTGGACTAGCCCCGTCGTTTTTTGCGAAAAGTAAAGCGCCAGTTTCCCGTCGACACTGCCTACTTGACTGTAAGGAGGCGTTGAGGGCGGGACACCGGTGAGGCGGGAGGTGATCTCTAACCCATCAGAAGAACAGGGGAGAGAGCATGTGGTTTAGGAAGGGAAGGAGATTCGCCGAGCTTAGTGGCATCGCCACAACTGCGCCAGGCTGGGCTGAAGGAGATTGGAATTGAAAGAGGAGGGAAATACGCGGGAGGGGAGGAGACGCGGGATCTTCACGTGAGGATGAAATTGTGGAAGAGGAGGACGAGGGATCCGGAGAGGTCTCGGTGGACGGCGAGATAGGCGGGTCTGGAAAGGAGGCGGTGGTGGAGGGAAAGCCGCGACGGGAGGTAGCGCTGAAACGAGGACCGGCGGGCGCGCCCAGACTATCCGGACCAGGCGAGGGTCGAGCGAAGGTAACCATGGGAGATGAGCTCCGCGGAGAGTTGGGGACTGGTGGAGAGACCGGAATGAGCCAGAAACTGGAGCAAGCTCCGCAAGGCATGGATGCCGGAAGATGGAGCGCCGTACGGGAAGATGATGCCTTCCTCTGGGGAGCAGGAGAGGCCCCTCATCCTAAGTAAGAGAAGCGGTGGATAATAAAAACGAGTGGGTGTTTGGGAGAGGGGACGAAAAGGGGGGGGGGGGGGGTACTGTTCTTGCAACCTCGTGGGGATTTTATTGAGCGAAAGGCCTGCCTGCAGTGTTGGCTGCGCTCTATGGGGCAACTGCATGTGGCGGCTCCGGCGTCTATGTCAGTGACGTCGTCTATGCAGCCAGGTGGACAGTATCGGACACGTAGCGCGCTGTCGCGTCGATTCCCGTATACGTGCTTTGCTCCGTATCGGGGTCCACTTTTTTCTGCCTGCATCTGTTGTCTCTTGCGGGATTATATATCGCACATCACACGCCTCTCTTTGTTTCTCTATCTGCCTCAATTTGTTTTCTTTTCACATCGCTTGTTCTCTGCCATCTATCACTGCTCTCTCCTTTCAATCATGGTCGTCGCTCCATTGTCCAGCCACACGACCGCTTCCTGGGCCGCGAGGTTTCGAAACCTGTATTAAGGCCTCTATGGCAACCTTGCCTCATCCTTTTTGTTTCTTTTTCTTTCTATGTTGACCGTGAGTAGGCGGCGGTTCCGGCTCGTCGTAAAGTTTGACGTTTATTCCCTCGCTACAGCATGCCAGGCCGCTTCCTTGCTTTGCCCAGGCTTACGCCGAGCGAAAAAGGAACGAAAGGTTGGCGGGGAAAAAGGTGGCGTACAGGGAAGTGAACAATAAACTACGAGCGGCGAAAGTAAATAAATCAGAGGCGACAAGCTTTGCTTATTTACTGGCGCTCGCCGCCCGCGTTGTTGGTTGGCGCGGGCGCCCTTTTGTGTCCGCTCCTGTGGCATTTGAAGGGGCTCTGTCGCATTCTTTTCGCGCCTTGGCGCGCCGGAAATTGCCAGCTTCGCGGCGTTTTCTCTTCCCGTTTTTCTTCTCTCCCCCCTCTTCCTCCTCCTTCCCATCGTCTTCAGCCCCGGCGTGTGTTTTTTTGCGTCCAATATCCGTCTCAGTGGCCGTGTTCTGCGAGCGTGCTCACACATCGCGCCCGGTAACAGTGGCCTGGCTGGCCACTCTCCTCTCGGCACGAGTTGGTTTTCTTTTTATTCTTTCTTTTTTTCTTTTTCCCGGCTTACCTTGAACCGCTGCCGCTTCTGGCCTTTCGCTCAGGCTGGTGAAAGCGAAAAAAAGAAAGAGAATGCTAGAAGACCAAGTAAACAGTGGCTGTTAAATAAAAGGATTTCTCTTTCGTCAGCGATACTCTGGCATAACGACGAGCTCGTTTGGGCGATTCGAACTTCAGGTTGCAGCTGTATGAAGTGATGCTTTTTTTTTTATTCTTGCTTTCTCATCGCGCCCTTAGGTTTTTGTTTTCGACCTAGTTTCGGTCTAGGCACATGTCTGCGTGCTCGCGATTCGCCACGCGTTGAGAAGGTGGCTATCTTTCCTTGATTGTCCACAGATATTTATAAATCGATTTATTTTGCGAGTGGCGATATGTGCAATGTTCGGGCTCTGATTGTGGTCATCGTACCCATTATGAAGTCAACCTGCTTACTTTTTATCTTTCGCCCTTGGACCTTGGAGTCCTGGTTTTTGCCCTTCTGGGATAATGAGTAGGAACGTACGATGGACTTCAGTTTTACAGACTTTTTTTTTTCTTAAAGATAGAAACGTTAGTCCGTGCTTTTTCTTTGTGGGCAGTGATAGTCCCTAACTGCGTTGCGAAGTTCTGGGCTTCATATTACCGTGCGTCACCGTGCATAGAAAGGATGGCGAGAGGTGTGCTAAAGAACTGTACGAAAAATGTAGAAAAAGAAAGGGGGCGGGGAGCATGTGCAGCGAGAAAGTCGCTACGGGAAAGATGATGATTGGCCCCGGTTGAATTTCCTGTCGGAAGCGGTTTATTGATGCTTGACCATTTTTTAACCGAGCATCGTAGGAAATTGCGGCGCATCCCAGCGACTTTACCTTTTGCCGACGGCGCACCCGGGCCGAATTCGTTGACTCAGGTGAGGCATGGTCGTGCGCGGCGCGCTTTTGTGCAATCTCCGGTTTTGCGCGCTCTCGCAGGCTCAGCTCTGTAGTGCGCAGCGCGTGCGAGGGTGGGCGGTGGGGGTGAAAGCGCGAGATAGGGACGTTGCCCTATATCTTCGCCCCCCCCCCCCCCCTCCCTCTCATAGGTTGCCCCGAAAGTTGGCGCTGGCGCGCGAGAATGGGCCATTGACAGGTTGAGCCAACCCCGGGTTGTGGGGCTGTCGCCAGCCCGCCGTCGGCGGCGCGTCAGAAAATCGCGCGAATAGCGTGAGACGCTGCGAAGAAAAACAAACCGTTGCTAGTGGGGGGGTGGGGGGGGGGGGTGCACGCGTAGGACGTTGCCATATTTCGCGCCGGTCCTTCCAGCCCGTGTCCTGCTGGTGCCGGAGCCGTGCGCACACGCGCGCGCGCGCACACACACACACTTGATTTGTTTTCGCGCGCGCCGCGCGTTATAGACGCTATAGGAACTCGTTTCGTTTGTTCTCATGACGTTGGCGTTCGCGTCAGCGGTGTCTCTTCCGATTTTTTTTTTGTTTCTTGCGTTTACTTTGGTACGAACCGGTGCAGCGTGCAGTACGCGTGCCGTGCTTTCCCTTTCGACTTTGGCTTCGTTCGCGTGTGAGTAACGGAGTTGACGGTGGCAGGCCGGCGAGGTGGAGGAAGACTTGTGGAGAGGAAAAGGTGCTAGCGCTGGGAGCGATGCGCGTGCCTCGATTTCCGCGCACGCACTCTCGGCTCCCGAAGAAATATGGCCGTTTTCCCTTTGATATGCCTACTGCGCCTCCCCTCCCCCCCTCCCGTCCGTCCCGCAGACTCGCGCCTTTGCGCACTCGCTTTCCGTGTTCCCGAGTTGCGTTCTCTCACCTTACTCTCTCTTCTCTTACGCCTCGTCGGAACACGGGGCGTCGACTACGGGCCTCATATTTTCTCGCTTCGGGGTTCCGTTCGCGCTGTGTGGCGCTTTTATTTTTGCCACCCACTATTTCCGTGGTATTTTCTCTTCGCGCTCATCTTTACCTCGAGCCTTTTCTTTGTTTTTTTTTTTTGCCCGGAGGTGGGAAAGCGACGAAATAAAGTCTACGAGTCTCGTCCTGTATTTGGAAAATAAAAGCTCGCGCGAGAGTTATGGCAGGGGTCGGGACACGATGGCACAGGTATGGCGGGGAAAGCGGCGAAAAAACGCGGAACGCAGGCGGGTACGGTGGTAGAGAAGAGATATGCGAAAGGCTCGACGACAGCTCTGCGCAGTAAGGTGCGCAGAACTACTTCCAAGTGGGTCAAAACTGAGTCACTTTGCCTGTTTCCTTTCATATCGGCACTGGTTGTGCGGAACCAATTTTACCGCGGTGGGTGCAGGGCTGCAGGATATTAAAGGCGCTATGAAAATATACAGCACCTTCTTGTGTCTTACGAGCACAGTGCAAAGATGGAACTTTGGTCTGATATGAAAACGTCAGACAAAGGTGATCCACAGCCCGCAATTTTTTCCTGTTGCCTTTTTTTTTTTGTTGGGTGAACTTCTTTCGCCTATGTGACCGCTCATGCAAATCTCTGTTGCCTGGGGTGGGACCTTGCCATTCGCTCGGCAAGTACTGCGTTAAGCCTACTAGAAGTGCTCACTTCAAATCCTTGCGCTTGTGGCGCTGATGCAGACTGCTGTGAAGCGGCCTAGCAAAGGAACAAGTCTGTTAACTTTGTCTTCAACAGTGCGGCTTCACCTCTATGACACTGTGCTTGCAGCGAAGCCAGCTTCTCCGAGCTTATTTTGGGAGGACATTGAGGAGCCGGTTTACTGAGCTTCTGTCGCTCGGCATATAACTTTTTTTCGTTGGCAAGTGCATTTTGAGCTGTATTATTGGAGATTAAAAATGTGTTAAATGTTTTAAATATTTAAATTTGTCTGGCTTTGGGTGTTATTAGTTTTATTTAGTCCAGAGGCAGAATATTTCTTGTCGCGAATATGGTGGCGCCAAGACGCTCGCTCTGCGAGAGCGTGCCATCCCCGTTTATCGAACCCCCATCCCACGGTTGCTTGTACAGTCGTTTATTTTTTTTTTCACTTTCGGGGAGACAGTTTCGAGGCTTAACTCCGAACGGCAAAGGGGTTTGGCCCGGGTAATGCGTCGCAGCCGCGATGGGTTGGAAGTCACGTCCACGTGGCGCTTCGCAAATGCAGTCGTCATTACGAGCGGTGCTTAATTGGTATTCTGGACCCCCTAGGGGTGGAGTGAGCTGGCCGACGCGCGCCGCGTCCCATCGGCGACGGCGGCGCTCTAGGAATTGTAAATATTTGGAGGCCATCCTCGGCGCCCTTCGTATGGAAGAGGCATGCGGGTGGGCCCTTGCGGCGGACAGTTCCATTTTCCCCTTCTCCTCTGCCTTTCGCTCGCTTCGCCGCGCCGCCGCCCTCGCTCTCTTCTGGCGAATAGTTTGGTTAGCCCCTCCCTCTTCTCTTTCATCGTGCTCGCCTCCCCGTTGGCTTCGTTGGACTGTGCGCAGTAGGCCTCGTCGTTTTGGGCTCTTGGTTGGCGCTAGCTGATGATGATTCCACGGCCAATAGTCTGGTAATCACCACCCTCCCTGGTGCCTGCGGCGGACGCCCTGGCCGTCCTTATGAAGATCAGTGTGTGTTTTAGACCTTATTGACTACTACTAAGCCTTGTCACCCTGTGCTTGGTCCGTGACCCGAGTGACCGCTGCGCCAATAACACTGCTACTGCTGCTGCCGCCTGATCTATCGCCGGTCTCTCGAAATTTGTCCGTGACTCGAATGTCGAGCATTGCTCTCGGCATGGTGATAACGCGTGCCAATACGACTGGTGCTAACGCGTTTTGAGGATGGTTATTAATTCATCCAGTGTACTCGTTTCGTGGCGTGCACTGATTCGGACACCTCTGCGCACTGTGTGAGAAAAATTCACAATTGACGCTGCTTCCATAATCTATAGACTGCCTGAATAGCGTGAAGTAAAGACACATATGCAAAGGTGGAAGATCTTGCAAAAGGTGTATATTAGTAAAGAGCTATTAAGTTTTAGTCTGATGACAGGAATCAGTACAGGGTATCATTATCTTTTCTTTAGCCATTGGTTTCGCTCTTTTTGTTTTTCTGCTGTGCTTTGAAGGGTTAGCTCTATTTTCGCGCCATTTTCCTCCTACCTATCTCTCAGTGTGCTACAGCGCTGTCTTTGGAACTTACCGATTGCTAATACTGGTGTTTTCGCTGACTCCTTTGAGCTTGGCTTTGTGCCAAATAATTTCCATTGTGCTCAGCGCCCTTCTCTATTTGCATCTCTCTCTGTCTCGTTTAAAAAAAAGGGGGGGGGGGGGATAACACGTTCTCATTGTCCTGCGAAGTCCTCGCTTCGGATTCTCTCAGTGCTTGTTCATTATTTAAACCTGATGGCTCCTCAGGGATAAATATTGGAGGATCTTGTGAAAGGGATAGCTTGGGCGGATGTTCTCGGCGTCGACTTTGGATAGAGGAAGATGATGGAGGAAGGGGGGGGGGGGCGCACATCGGGTCCAAGCGCGTCGCCAGTCAGAAACACCTGTACATTATGCGCAGATCGTTTATTATGCAAATGATCTCTCCGGTTTAAAGCTGGAGGGAGGGCGCGCGTGCTGGAGCGCGCTCTCGCCACTACCGCGGCGACAGCGGCCTCGGTTTTTAACCTCAGTATGGCGCGCGAGCCCCCTCCCCCTCTCTTCTTTTCCCTCTTTCCCTGAACCGAAGGGAGACTCGCTTGTCCCGGAGTGGAAGTAGCGTAGTTTCCGCGGCCTAAAGATGGCGGCCACGATGTATACGCGGAATTTCCGAAGGTATCGCTGTCTCTTTACGAGCAGTCAATGTGGCAGTTAAAAGGAGTCATGGATTTATGCCGAAGGTATTTTGTAGTTTTGTGTTGAACCATATCGCCTTTTTACGCAGACTACTAGGGATGATGGCGCTGTATATGGCTAGATTATTTGCCTTTAATGACGGCAGAGCAGCTTGGCCGAAGTGCGGCGTGGTTAATCTGTTTGGTCTTCATGTGGCAATGATACGCACATATATATAGCTACTATAACAGATACTGGCGAGTGCACTTGACTCTGATAGACAAGGCAAGCACCCAGCCGCTCCAGCGCGCGACCACTACCACCTTCGGCGATGCCTCGCAGTTTTTTGACGTCGCGTGAGTTTGCTGCTGCCAGATCTGTTCCTCCGGTCCGCGTACGATTTAAAACTTTCAGACCGAGGTTTGACCTCGTGACTGAGACGCCGCGGATGCGTTGACTTGTGCACGGTACACATTGCGTTGCGCGAGTTTCGCGCGCACTGCGTCTCTGTGCGCTTGCTGACGCTCGTGGAGAGCGACGCTGCGAGTCGAACGAGCGACGTACGCGCGTGGATGAAGATGCGAGCTCCTGATTGGTTCTCTCGCCCCCCCCCCCCCCCCCTCCTCCACTATCGCTTCTCATTCGGATCGGGGTGAATTTCCAATTGCGAAGCGGCGATGTCGTGCGAACCTGTGTGCGCTTCGTTGTCCCGGTTGCGCCCCGCGCGTTGTATTATGTATGCGCGCGGTCGCTCGGATCCCGCTGACATCCGCAGGTGACTCGCGTCGGCCAAAGGACGCGCGCTGTTCGATCGTGGTGTACGGACGAGCCCCGACAGCGACTGCGCCTGGCTGTGCGCGTTAGTGCGCGCGTCGTTTTGAAATGGTAATCGCGATCGGCCGGTACGTACTGCTGGCTACGCGAACGTACATGTGCTCGCCTCTGTTTTGAGGAACGACGCGCGCGCACATCTCGGTGGGCGTGGTGAACAGGTAAGGATAGGACGATCGTCCATCGGCTCGTGTAAGCTGTGCGTTAACTAGGCTTCCCCAATGCTAAATGAATTCTTAGTTTTACGCGGGAAGCGTCGTGTTATTGCGTTGATGCTCTCGGACGCGAACCGTGTTGCTTGGGCGCGTGGACCAGGCGGAGCGCGCGCGCGAGGGAGACAAAATGAAGAGAAAATATCGCGTTCTGTTTTCTTTTAATTTCCTTCCTCTCTCCTGCATGATCGTGTTGTGCTACTAAATTTCGTTATTTTCTTTTCCAGGTTTCGCATTTCAGTTCGTTTAGCTGTAGCTCGATTTTTGCTGCGTTCACTTCCCTGCATTGCTTTTTATTTTTCGGGCGCTTTTTGTACAGCGCTCGTTGAGCCGTCTTATACGAGTGAATCTTAATGAGGCTGCGCGGAGGGAGAGAAAGAGAAAAAAAAGGGGGGGGGGGGAGGAATGCGGGTTTGAGCGTCGAGGAAGGGGACGTCTCGACACCGTAGCGGGGACATAATGAAAGAAAACAGTGGGCTGTTCCGGCTGTGTTATTCTGCAGATAGTTGTGAAAAAAAAGGATAAAAAGAAAGGACCACAGGGCGCTCAGCATACTGTTCCAGTCCAGTGCGGCCGCACGTCTACAGCCAAGCAAGAAAATGCGACGAAAAAAAATGGAGGGGGGAGGGGTACTGTGCACAGAGAGAGATACGTCAAAACTCTTGTGAGAAAAAAGAGAGAGTTAAAATTAGTTTCTCTTCTTTTTCTTTGTCGCAAATGTGCGCGCGTGTGTATACGCCCGAGAAAAACAAAAACGCCGACCGCGTGATTTTTTTTTTTCCGGTTCCCCCATTTTGCTCGGCTGGGTTTTGAACAAGCTGCGCTCTTCTCCAGAAATGCACACACGACGACGAGGAAGCTTGAGAGGATACGAATGGCAGGAGAAGGGTTGGGTGGGTAGGAAGGGACCACTCTGAAGGCACGTTGTAGCGAAGGGAATGAAGTAATGAAAGAAACGCCGCCTAGCGCGGCGCAGAGAATGCAATTGGGAAGTAATGTGTGCGTGCGTGCGTGCGTGTGGCGTACGGCACTTGTGCGCTTCTTCTCGTCTCCGGTGGAAACCAAGGTTTGCGTGCCGCCGCCTGCCGAGCATTGTCTGGCACGTGTGAATATGAATGAGCGCGGAGAAGAAGCTGCAAGCGCGGCGGGGCGCGGAATCACAAAGGGAAACCCTTCAGAGGCCGCCGCCGCTGGCTTCCCTTGGGCGCCCCGAAGCGTTAATAAGTAAAAGTGTACCCGAGAGGTTGGATGTTGGAAGGGCACGTCTAGAGAGGGGAAGCGAATGGGCATGTGACCGGAGCCGTGTAGCGAGTGTTCTTTGCGTGCCAGTCTTCCCCTGGCTCTCCCTTCCTCCTCCCCTTTCCAAAAAAATATCGCTCTCCAATCGACACCCGTGCTCTCGCACGCTTTGTTGATTCTTCATTGGGGCCCATATATGCTCGGCTCCCTCGATTTTCGGTATGCAGCGTTCTTTGCCATTCGTTGCGCGTATACGTTTCGCTCCGTGCGTCCAGAGTGGTTTCCCGTGAGATTGAGCGCTTGTGGTGGGAGTGAGGGGGGGGGGGGGGGGGGGGGCTACTTTCTCCGTGTGATTTGCCGCGGGTGCGTGTATTTGTTCTTAACTTTGTCCTAAATGATAACGCCTGCAGTTTGAGATACCCGATATTTTTTGCTTTCCTTTTTCGTTCTTTTTGTATGCTTTCTTTTTCCTTCTTTCTCTCGCGGTCTGCTTCTCCCGCGCTAACGCCGAAAATGTGGACCTTTCTCAAGCCACTTTTGCGTAATGTTCCAGGGCTGCTTCACAGCGGTGATCCTTTAGTTCTTTGTTTTTGAAGCGAAAAGCTTCAGTATACGTTGGGTAAAGCGGTCGTCGCGTAGGCTGGAGAATGGCGTTGAACGACCTTCAGCCCAACCACGTTAGCCGTGTATGAGCATATGTGGCACAGTTATGGTGTCGAACCCTTGATTTTTGGGAAAAAAAACAGGGCACCTTTAGGCACGGACAGAGGCAGATATAATGACATATCTGCATCTGTCCGTGTCTAAAGGTGCGCTTTTTTTTCCAAATATGATCTACCAACTAGTCCGTTTAACCACCCTTGCGAACCCTTGACCCATAAGCTTTAGTTGACCTTTTACATTGGGGGACTTTTGGTTTGATCTTTGACCATCAGAACATCCGATGGGGTGATGTGAAGCCACGTGATGACACCGGATGGGGGTGTCGAAAGACCGTGTGATAGCGCGTCATAGCCTCGTAGTCGTGTGGGAACGGCTGTCGCGAGCGTGTAGCGGAGCTGCCATGGACGAGGCTCAGACGCTTAGCAAGCGTGCTTGCTTTTCGCTGAATTCCAGGGCTAGCCATGTTAAGCCAGTGCCGACTTTTTCCTTGATAAGTCCGCGTTTAAAGCTTTGTTTTCTTTCTTCCCCTTTTGTATGGCATGTCTTTTTCTAATATCAGGGCAGGTGTGGCGGTGACGCAACGGTAATTTGTGCGTCCGTGCCGTTCATGTTTCGATAGCACCTTGCTCACCTTGAATTGGACCTACATAGGCTCTCTCTCGGCTTCCCTAACTTTGGTTGTCCAGTGTTTGGCAGCCTTATATATTTATTTAGCCAGGTAGGTTCGGTTTATTTATTTATTTATTTATTTATTTATTTAATTATTTATTTATTTATTATTCCTCAAATGCCCCTAGATAGTGGTTTTACTAGGGGGGGGGGGCATCTTCAGTGAATGATGACGTGTTCAATGGCAGTCCTGAAATCGGCAGCATTGGAGTGGCGCACGGCTTCTTCGGGCAGATCATTCCAGTCCTTCGGTGCTTGCACGAAGGAAGAATGAAGATGCGACGATGTGCGCGCATGCGCAGTGTATACATGTACAGGCTACGCACCGCTGCGTGCCCTGTAGCTCCGAACGGACCACTCGCTCACTTCGCGCGGCTCCGCGCTTATTATCGCTTCCCGGTAACGGCGCCGTAGTAATCGCCAGGGTCGCTTGAGTGCGTGCTTGCGTGCGTTGTTGTGCGCGCATGGTGTACGGACATCGTGTTCTACCACCACGGCGCTCTCTTTCATCGTCTTCGAGACCGCGGAAGATTTCTTTCGCGCGACTGCTCCGACCCGAGGGGGAAGGAAACGCCGCTCACTTCGTGGCAAGCGGGGTGCACCGTAGTTGGTGGCGCAACCTCTGGCTGTATAGATTGTCTAGGAGCGAAGCGAGAGCGCCCTGGGCGTCTTTCACGCCCTTAAGCCGCCCGAACCCGGGCGCGGCTCAGGGCGGCTACTCTGCTGCTGGACGACGGCGGTGGGTCGGCTTAGCTGTCTGTGCCCCCCACCGCTTCTGGTCGACTCGCGCACGTAATTCGCGACCAGCGGGCCGTTCTAAGTGGGCCGCTCTTCTATCTCTACTGAGGGTAGCGTTCTACACAGCCGCCTTTGCTCTCTCTCGCTCTCTCTCCCCCTCAGCGCCCTCTTTCCCGGGTGGTTCGCGCCCCGGGCGCGTAATAGCGGCGACCTTGGTCTCGTTGCTCTCGATGGCCGAGGCGCATTGGCGATGCCTCCTCCTCCGCTGTGGCGCTGTATCGCGCTTGATGGAGTCCTCTCCGGCGCGCGTGAGGGAACGCGATCTGCCATGTAGAGCGCGCGGCCTCTTGCTCGCTGCGGTTCGGCTCCCGCCCTTACTCGTCTTTCGCCGCCGTGGTGGTTATTACGTCTCGAAGGATTGCTTCTGCTTCTCCGAGCTGTGCTGCCGTTTCCGCGGCTCGTCGCTGTTTATCCTCCTCCGAGCTGCCTCCGATATCGCGCGCTCGGGCTGTTCTCGCCGCCGACATTCCCTTCCACACGCCGTCGCCCCGCTATCCTCCCGCCCCCCGCTTCCATATAGCTGGCTCGCATTTCTCCGTCTCCTGCGGTTCAATACTCCTACTTCTTCGTCTTTATTCCGCCCTCTCTCTCTTGGGGAACCCCCCTCCCCTGGGTTCAGTTGTTTTCCTCCCTTCCGTGTTGTGGATGTAGCGCCGCGCGGTCCGTCTTTTGTCCTGGCGACGTGGCCCGTAATTACGTTATTGCGGGCGCGCCCTTGCTGCTGCGCCTGAATGGTATAGCGAGGCGAATGAGAAGCTCGAAACTTCCTCTCTTCCTCTGTGTACGTGCGTCTATACTTAGTCGTTTGTGCGCGTGTATTCTCTCTTGCTAGCTTGCTTTAACAAATCTTGATCGCGTCGTCCTCTCTCCGTGCCGAGTAGGCGTCCAGTTTCAGATGTAATGGCAGAGAGCTAAGCCTCGCTCTCTGGACGCGGTTTTGGGGAGAAGAAAGCACTATTTGGTTCGCGGCTGCGTGTATCCTCATGGTAAAGAGTTTCAGTATTCAGTGCCAGCTGTGAAGTAAATGATTTCTCGAGGCTTCCCGAAGACGTCGTAAATGAAGCGTCGTCTGTGGTGCTGCGTTGCGGTTTTCATTTTCCCGGTTTCGGTTCTTGTGGTTGGAAAAATTGTGATGTTGATGACACATACGCACGCACACGCGTGCGCGCGCTCACACAGAGGGCTAGTTGTGCCTGCGATAAAGGGGTGTACATGTGCTTAGGTGAAAAACGCGCGCATTCTTCTATGTCATAAGTGACCGGTTTTGCATGTAAGGCCGTAATGTTGGTAATGTTGGCAACAAAGCATTGCTTTTGCGTTTGGACATCTGCTATTCCCTACGTGACCGGTCGTGAAACACGTGTAGACGCCTAAACCAAAGTGAGGAGGATCGTATCGAGTACTGGCGAATCTCTTTTGAATCTACTTTAATGCTCTTAACATAGCGTTCTGCAGTGTTATTCGACTCTTTTTTTCTTCATCTTAAAACCAGCCAGAAGACACAATGCAGGAGAAGAGATGTGTTGTGACCTGTGTTGTGTCTTCCGGCTGGTTTTAAGATCAGTCAGTGCCAACTAGCCCAGTCGTCAGCCTTGTTGAGCTTCGTTTTTCAAGTTCCCTATTCATCCCGAAACGTCGCACGCGTGGCAAAACAGTGAGGTAAACAATAAAGCCCGCGCTTTGTTCAGTGTAGCCCGAATGTTGAAGCAGCCCACTTCAGCTGGATTGTATGGAGCAATCTTTAAGCGCCGTTTCTTTATTATTTATATGTGCCCTTTCAAACCCTCCTGTATAAGCAGGCCGCAAGGCGCGGCGCATAGCGACAGCAATGCTTCCTCTCTATTTCCGTCCCTCTGTTTAGCAACAGCATCCCTTAGTTCCGGGGGATGGGAGGGGGAGGCGGGAGGGGGGGGGGGGGGGGAGGCTGCATTCGGGCATTCCGAGTTTGCTCCGCAAATCTCCGCGACGCCCGAATCAAGCCCCGGACGGAGTTCGTGCGAATCGTCCGGTTGTTCCGGCGTTTGTTTTGCGCAGTCTTTCACCTGCCGCCGCTACTGTTGCCGCAACTCTTGGGACCAGCATGCGCTCGCGTGCTGCGTGTGTTCGTGCGCGCGCGTGACCGTCCATGCCGTTTAGGAATAACATTCGGCGGGATGCGAGCGCATTCGTTTCTGCGCGAAAGCGCCGTGTTGTGTGGTGTGTGTGTGTTTGTGTTGCGAGAGCGTGCACGGGGCCGGTCATATCGCCGCGAAGCTCGCAGTGCCCCCCCCGAATGGCCCATTCGTTTGGCCGCTTTGTGAGAGGCGCACGTCGGCGCACGTTAATTGAGCCGCGGATTGAGCTCCGTTACGTGCGCGGGTGGTTCCAGGCTCGCTTGCTTTCTTTCTTTCTTCCTTCGCTCCACCCTTCTCTTTGTCTTCTTTCCTCTCTTCTCCTGGGCAGAGCGTATGTGCGGATGTATAATACTTGCGCCGGCGATATAGCCCGACCGGTTTGTTTTGTCCCGCCGACCGAGGCTGGCTGACACGTTCCGGCGATGAATGGCGCAGCGCGAGAGACACGCGTTATGAAGCGGCCGTTTTATGAAGCTCGTGGTCCGTAGATGGCGAGGAGGAAGGGCGGCGCGATTGCACATTGTGCGGCTGCGGAGAGGGCAGCGGACCAGGGCGGTGCGTGTGCGCGCAGGAGCGCGCCGGGCCATTTGCCGGCGGCTCGAATTAAGGTAGCGGCGACCATTAATTACCGACCCCGTTTAACGCGATAGAGCGCGGCGACGACTGCTGCCGGCTGCGTTCTGTCTCTCGCTGTGTGCGCGGAAAGTGGGTTTGTATGCGTGTGCGCGCACGCTGGGCAGAGGAGGACACTTGCGGGTGGCTCGTTCCAGTGCTGCCGCCGCTGTTATTGAACTGGCGCATCTCGGCGTCCTTTCGTTGTTTCTGTGGGCGTCGTTTAATGGCGGTGTATCGATGCATTTATCGTTCGCGGCGCTGTGGTCCTGTGTCCCGCAGTGCCTGAGTACTATGCTTCTGTGGGGAAGTGGACTGCAGTACTGTAGTTCTGTTGGGCCTGGGTGCCGTGTTTTATAGTAGGCGTGGAGTGCGGTATTGCGGTTCTGTTAGGCCTGAGTACTACGCTTGTGTTGTGGAGGTGTTGTGTGGTGCTGTGGTTCTGTTGGACCTTAGTACTGCGCTTCTCTTTGGTGGAGGCGGTACTGTGGTTCCATTGACATGGGTACTGCATGCTCGTATGGAAATGTGGACTGCGGCCGATCACCGTCTTCTTACTACGTCCGCTGCAGAACAGGGGCTTCTGCCATATGCCTCCAACGAACCCAGTTCTGTGCCAGCTGCGGCAATCGTATCCCCGCAAACTTTCTGATCTTGTCGTTAAATTTTTGTCGCCGTGCCCATGGCCATTTTTACTTTCATTTGAACTGGGATATCATTAACTCGAGTTTGCTCCGTATCTCACCCTGCTCACTTTGTGGCTCTGAACGCCACTCCTGTTTTTTTTTTTGTCGCTTTCCATACTTCGTCGCACGGCCCTCAGTTTGGTACTGTGTGTGGTTCTATTTGACCTGCGCACTATTCTCCGTTGGCGTGGGGTGAACTGCGGTACTGTGGTTCTAATAGGCATGGGTACTGTGCTTCTACCTTACTCAGCACGTGGCCCGCCAACTCTGTGCCGAAGCGACATGACTTAAACCCGCTGTTAGAGCCGCCTTTTTAAGCGCCGTGTTTGCGTTCGGAGAAAGGCGTTCCGGTGAGAGTCACCCGTGGTAACCACCGACTGCTTCAGCCATTCTTTCGTTGGGACGCCCCGTCTCTCTGTTGTAGAAATGCGTCAATTTTCGCGCGTTTCCTTGACGACCCAAGTCTTGCTAAGCAGGCGTGCGCGCGTCGAAAGGAATGCTTGTTGCCTGCGTTTTTGGAAGCCTTCTTAACTTGAAAATCTCAGCCTGGAAGAAACGAGCGCCAGACTACATATGCGCCACTGCAGATTCGGCGGAATGCCAAGGCCGCGGCACGCAAGGAGCCGACAGCCGAGGAGGCGCGGGAGTCCCCGTTTGACGCGAGCCGCATTCTGACAGCTAGAGGGACTCACGCTGTGCCGCAGCCTCGTGCCGGTGAAGAAGGATGGAAGGAGGTGCGGTGCGCATATTTGTCACCTCGCGCGACGCCGAGCTCGGACGACGTGCGCGCCGCTCGCTTTGCGAATGACGCGTGCTAGCTATAGCGTGCGTCGTGACTCTGGCCGCGTGCGCGTCCCCCCCAACTCTATTTCTTTTTCTCCATCTCTGCGGCGTATGAAGCACTGGTTCTCTCTCCCTGCATGTTTTACGCACAGACTCGCTCTCGTGGCTTGTTGGGTTCCCACCGGCTCGTCCTCGTCGGTTGGCAAGCAGCTGCGCTCGAAGAAGCCTCCGTTCGGCACGGTTGGCCGGCGTAGATTCAATACCGTTTTCAGTACGGCAGCGCGAGCGACGCATATATCGCTTGTCGCGCGCTTCGTTGCGGGGTGTTTGTGGAAAGGGGGGGGGGGGGTCACGCCTGCTTTCAGACTCGTTGGCGCTATGCGAACTTCAGTTTATTCTTCTTACTATTGTCGTGAGGGCATGCGGACACTTGGAAAAGGAAGCGTACGGCAGTTTCGCATCATGGGTTACTACCATGGGATCCGCTCGTTGTTCTAAACTGACGTTCTTCAGTGCATTTTTAGTCGACCGAGTGAAGTATGCTGTTAGGACTGAATGATCGTTTGACGGTGCTCGTGTGACATTATTCGCGGTGCCTGGCGTTCGTATATCTAGGCAACTAGATAACTCTGTAGTTTTTCATTTTGATGAGGCCGGTTCCAGCTCTGACCGCGCTGATATCTCCGAACGGATCATTTTTCTCAGCCTATGGTCGCAACATTTTCTCTTCGCCTCGACAGCAGTATAGAGTAAGAATAGAGCAGTGTTCCTGTATATGCTCCCGCAGGGAGCATTACAGGAGCACTAGTATAGACCGACTCAGAGCGTCCCCTACAGAAAGCAGGGCCCCATTGCGATGGCCGTGTGACGTCGCGCCTTCCGCCTTCGCCACCATCGCGGCCAGAAGCTACGCAACCGCCCGCTGGGAACACGTGTCCCGCGTCCCGGGGTGCGAACCACTCCGTGTCCATCTCCGCGGCGCGAGTCGATTTTTCCTCGATGCCAACTCGTCGGGAAGTGCCCAAGATCGATGACCCGTCGACCAGGCGCTGGCCGTGCGACCGTGTACAGTAGCAGGGTCTGCCTACGGCCCGCCATCGCTCTCTGCGCGAACGCGGCCATCACGTCGTTACTCTGGCGAACATTCGCCGATGGCGCTAAGAGCGTTTGGCTGCCGTGGGACCGCTTTACGAGCTGAAGCCTGCACTTTAGCGTTCGCTGCGCTCTCTTGCCGGTCTCGTACTGATGAAAAAATTTGGAGGACGCTTAAGCTTCGTCTTTAAGAGTGAGACGCGACAGCGTGTAGCAGCGCTGCCAAGGAGTCCACGGAACGCCAGCGCCCGTTCGGCGCGACGCTTGCCCCGTTGGACAATTTAAGGAAAGGACGCCTGTCTCACATATCTCGGTGGCGACCCGAACGGGCCGTAAGGGAAGGAAATTGAAAGGAAAATTGGTTTTAAGGAAAGGAAATCACGCGTCTCACAATTCTCGCTGGACACCCGTACCGCGCCGTAAGGGAAGGAAAATCCCTTCCCTTACGGCGCGGTTCAGGTGTCCACTGAGATGCGCCATTTTAAAGCGAAAGCTTTACTGGCTGCAGTTTGAGCAGTTTCGCGCGATTCCTGGAGAGCCGTGCTGCGCATGCGCGAGGAGCAGTGAGGACACACGGCGCATTTTTCTTTCTCGCTCCCTAGTCACAACTGCGCATGCGCGACTAGTAGCACCGAGCCACAGCTGTTCCACCGCTGCGCAGCGCCGCGCCTTTCCTCAAAATGCAACTTTCAATTTTCAGTTTTCTCTTTCTTCTTTCCCTCTCTCCTTTATCCCTTCCTTTACGGCGCGGTTCGGGTGTCCACCGAGATATGTGAGACGGCTACAGTGCTTTGCGCGCTCGCCGCGCCATCTGGCATGACATAACACCGCGCGGCTCGCCGCCGCCGCCGTTTGGTATGACGTCACATTGCGTTCCTCGTCGTCGCGCTCGCCTCCACTCGCTTCGCCAGCTCAGTCGCATGCCTGATGTCATGTCGGAGGATTGAAAAGAAGAGCTCGCGTGCGCCTCAGCCACAGTTGTGTCGTCTTTAATGCGACAACAGCATAGACAGACTAACCTGGACTTGCAATTAAGATTAACCAAGGCTAACCATGCTATGCCTTAACTTTCGCTACGTATATGCTGGCATAGCCGAGCTAAGCCACTTCCAATTTTCTCTCTCTCGCTCCCTTGTCACTACTGCGCATGCGCCACTAGTAGCACCGAGCCACTGGTGTCCCGCGGTTGTGCAGTGCCGCGCCTTTCCTCAAAATCCAACTTTTTTTTCGCTCACGGCCAAAGGCGCCGACGGCACCGGCTTTTCTGCAACACTAGCTGCTTAACGCTATCGCGTTAAAAAAAAAGAAATATGACGTTTTCCTTTACCCTCTTGACAGCCTCGTTAGAAATGCCTAGAATGCAGTGATAATAATTGGTTTTTGGGGAAAGGAAATGGCGCAGTATTTGTCTCATATATCGTTGGACACCTGAACCGCGCCGTAAGGGAAGGGATAAAGGAGGGGGTGAATGAAGAAAGGAAGAAAGAGGTGCCGTAGTGGAGGGCTCCGGAATAATTTCGACCACCTGGGGATCTTTAACGTGCACTGACATCGCACAGCACACGGGCGCCTTAGCGTTTTTCCTCCATAAAAACGCAGCCGCCGCGGTCGGGTTCGAACCCGGGAACTCCGGATCAGTAGTCGAGCGCCCTAACCACTGAGCCACCGCGGCGGGTGTAGAATGCAGTGTCAGTGAGAATTTTGTGTTCATTTGGTAGCAAGTGCACGTCGACCCACGGGAGCATTGCGCTGGCATGTAAAGCCTTTTAGGGACACTCGTGCTGACCGCGGTCATTGTCATTGGCATCTGCGGCCGCTCCTGCACAGTTGCCATCACAGAGGAAGCAGTTCGTGTTTTATACTTTATTGAAGGTATTGAGCTGTTTCAGCGTGGTATTATCTTCCCGCAGGGAGCTTTAAAAAAAAAGGAAGAGAAATAAATGTGTGCTTCTTTGCCCTATCTTCGACCAAACAGTTTTCGGCCATAACTCGAGTCGGAAATAGACGAAATTTTAGGTGTTTTCGAACACGTACAATTTGCTCTACGAGGCCTTTAGGAATACGTGACAGACATCGGGGCGCGCATTGCTCATCACGTAGGTGAATGGAAAGGCGAGAACTACATGCGGAGATTAAGTTCACTCGCAAAAGCGATTTCTTTTCTATCGCGTACTTGTGATAAGACCTTGCCGGAAAGCCATACGTTTCTTGCGCACCGCATCCTGTGTAAGCGGTAGATGCGCGTTTGAGGTGTCCACCGATATGTCGAGAGCTACTGCCTCTTTTCCTTTCCTCAAAACACATGCTATCGCATTCCTCTACGTAAGCAGACTGGAGTGCCCTCAGAATTTTTTCTCTTAGCGGAGTGCTTCGATGTAATGCTGCGGCCACCTAGATGACGTTCGCCATGCAGCTTAATTTCCTGATTCGATGGGCTTCGCTATCGTAGAGTGTGGGAAGTCACGCAGGTACATCGAAATAGTTCTGAAAAAAAATGTAGCCTATTCTTTCCGGTAGCTTTCACATGCTGGCGAGACGTCTTGTTAGCCCGATGTCACGTGTAAAGAATGATGGAGGCGCTTTATACTCTGCGGCAATATTTATACCCCTCATTGCTGCTTTGCTGCAGCGATTTCACTTCCTTTTCGGTGTGCACCTGGTATTTTTCATCGTTAAAGCAGAGCGTAGGAAGGGATGCAGCAGCTATACTGGTCTTTGTAGCTCTAGTCCTTTCTTCGGAACCACCTTTTTATGGGTCCACGTGCTCGTTATAAATTCGCACCTTTCCACCAGCCTTCTTCTTCGTTCACTTTTTATTAAATGCGAAAGTCCCCCCGCCCTGTGTTTGCTGAAACGTGACCCTGTCAGCGCTTGCGAATGTGCGGCTTAGTACGGACGGTAGCCCCATCTGGTAGCCGCCAGAGCCGCGAGGGAGATTAACCGCCGACAGATGGCAGCACGCGTACCGTGGCGCGCGCGGTCGGCCCACCGTCGAAGTGAACGGCCCCGTTGCCGTCATTTCGCGCGGCAGATTTCCCGTTCTTGACGTCACCGCGGTGAAGAGCACCGGCAGAATGCCAGAAATGCTCAGCTCGCATTCGCAAAGGCGCATGGAATTATTTATGGCAGTAGTCGCGCGACAGCAGCAATGCAGGCGGCACTTTGATGCGGCACTTTGATTTGGCCGCGTGGTAAACGGCAACGCCGGTCGCTGTCTCAGCGGGATTTATTTATGTGCCCTGCTTCTGTCTGGCAGCTACACTAGCTTTGTCACAAGGTTTTTTTTTTTTACAAAACATGCGTCTCGAACTCGTTTCTCGACGCGGAAATCCAGGCAGACCGAATCCGTGCGTGTCCCCTAAAAAGTTTGCGCAGTGATGCCGAATGCACCGGACGCTGCAGCAAATGAGAATAGCCAGAGTGCAGGTGCCGCTACACTGCGACTAGCGCACTATGTACTGGAACTATTAGGGCAAAAGTAAGCCGTGTTTTTCCTAAGCGGTTATATTCGGGATGCAGCGAGGTTGAAAGACGTGTATGCGGAGCTTATCATCACAGGGACCACGCGCCTTGCACCATGTCGAGGCACAGAACTACATTGCACTGCACGCTTTTCTGTGGCTGCGACTTCGTGCGCGGAAGCTGTGAGGGCTTTGCCCATTATTACTTCGTACCCTTGCCGACTTGGTTTGCTCAGTTTCTGCTGGCTGGAGTGTGCCACTTGGAATGCTCTTCGCGCTTCTTCTTCCGTTTTGCGGACGGTGCTAAAGGCTAACTGCGCTTATCAGGTCTCTGGAGTAGCGGTTCCGTGACCTCTCTGGCCTTGAGTGTTGTCGCGCTAAGTCATTGGCCAGATGGCAGCAGAGACGGCACGACACTCGATACTAGTATCGGTCGTTAGCATAACATGCATTAAAAAAACAAAAATAACTAGTATCAGCTCATTTCGTTAGGATGCGCTTGGTTGTTGCCCGACGGTTGCCACGACCTTGTGCAGAGATTCACTTCATTCACTTCCCGCAGCGGTTGCGTACGGTTGCCAATCGACCGCACTGCGCATCTAGACAAATGGCACTTTCAGATGCCGACCAACTGCTGTGCTGGATAGTCACTGCGACGGAAGCAGTCGGAGCTGGAACTAGGACTGCGATTTCTGGCGCTCGGTGTGAAAATGCACTGCGCCGCCGCTATTAACTTGCTCCCAACTTGCTCGCGCGCCGTTGCGCGGTGCCTTCGGGGGCTCTTTTACAGCGCGCTCGGGCCTCCTCCCGAACATCGGCGGCGCTTTACGACTCTCGGTGGGTCGCCGGGGCGTCGTGGAGCAGCGGAGAGGGGAGTGAGAAAGAGGGGCATGTGGGAAGAGCTGTGCCGAACGGAGGGCATGTTTTGACGCCGTGACGTTGCGTCGTACTCTGCCGAGGAAGCCGTGCTGTATGTGTGCGCAGAGGTGTATGTTTGTGGGGAGGCGGGCGGGCTGCGTTTGAAGGCGGCCCGGCAATGTCTTCCCCGTTGCTGGCTTCCGCGGGGAGAAGCGTGCTCTTCTCGTTGCTCGCGCGTGTTTCCGAACGCTATAAATCAGGCCGCTCTCCCCATCCCCCACCTCTTTTCGGCCGGGTTTGCCGGGAGCTCTCGCCCTCTCTGCTAGCGTTGACGCGTTGCCTGTCCGCACCGATTGCTCTGCTTGGCGCCCTCCCTAGCAGTGAAAGGGGGACGGGGGACGGTTAGAGCTCTCGTAGGAATAGGCAGTTTAAGCTTGACGCGAGCGCATTACCGTTGCCGGAATAGCGTCGTCGGGAGGTGCAGCGGGCTGCTCGCCTCGGTCGGTGGCTTGGGGGCACGCCGCACACTGTGGAATGAGTGCCAGCAAGTGCGCAGGTCAGAATTGAAATATGGCAAGTTGTGTTCCGCCAGAATGTGGCAGAACTGCTCGTGCGACGCGCGGCTTACGCGGTTGTGCTGTGGCTTAGTTCTCTTCACGGATGCTTACGATCGGCAGTATGCATTTGCCTTCCGGCAGAAGACGGCAGTTAAGTTTATTTTTGGTTACGCGCGCGTTCGCCAGATGTCCCCACTGACGCTGCGGATCCGTTTCATACCTGCCGTGGTGACCCTGTTGCTTTGGCGTTCCGCTGCCGAGCCTGAAATTGCGGGATCCAATCTCGGCCACATTCATATGGAGGCGAGATAACCCGCCGCGGTGGCTCAGTGGTTAGAGCGCTCGGCTACTTCGAACCCGGCCGCGGAGGCCGCGTTTCGATAGAAGCGAAACGCAAAAGGCGCCCGTGTGCTGTGCGATGCCAATGTACGTTAAAGATCCCCAGGTGGTCGAAATTATTCCGTAGACCTCCATTCACTCCTTCCTTTATCCCTTCCTTTACGGCGCGGTTGGGGTCTACACCCAGATATGTGAGAGTTACTGCGCCATTTCCTTTCCTCAAAACCAATTTTTGTTTTTGTTTTCAGATGCGAATTTAACGCTCTGGGCGCTGTGCGATGTCATTGCGCGTTAACAGTCCCGGGTAATCAAAATTAATTCCGGAGCTTTCTACTACAGTCCACCCCATCGCCCACTTGCGGCTTAGTACTGCTGCTGCTACTACTACTTAATAAGCCTACTTCTAAGATGATTACTGTTTCTAAAGGCACCACTATTATCATCATCTTCTTCATCCTCATCCCTTTTCATGTCGGTATACCGCTGGCTAATACGGCACAGGGTAGTCCACTGAAAACAACAGTCCTCTCACTGCATGCGTCGGGTTACGGGGTGTCGTGGAGTCTTTTCGAAACGGCAGATCGACGCCTTTTTGGGACGCGCGATGAGCCCCCATCTCTTTCGGTTTCGAAACTGCCACCTGGCCGGTCTAATTAGTGGCGAGGCTCATTCTTTGCGCGTGCGCGCTTGGAAATCCTTCGGTTCTGGGTTCCCCATCCATTCACCCGCGACTCTCTCGACTGGCGCGCCGCGATTGCTTTAGATAATACGGGCGCGGTAAGCCGCTTTTGGCCGAGCGGTCCCTGACTACCCCCTCCCCCTCTTTTTTCGATTGTCTCACCGACTGTAGCGCCGTTCTTGTGGGGAAACTAAAACTGTGACGGAGAAGGCCGCAAGGGAAATCGCTGGGCGTTTGTATCCGCTTTGGTATTGTGCAACTGGGTATATCTCCTTACACTGCAGTCAGCTTTCCAGGTAGGGTGAATATATGGGCGGCTCTCGGCTTCAGTGGTCTTGCGTATGCAGTGCATTTCTTAAGCTGATTTATAGCTGAAACGGAAAACAAAAGCAAATGCAGTGATTTCTTCCTCTACACAGCATCGCACTCAGAGGCGATGAGAGGGAAAGGGCGAAGAGGCCGTAATTTCACCGTCGTTCGCTCAGGAGTTTATACTGGATAAAGCGCGCGAATCGGTCTTGCTATATATATATATATATATATATATATATATATATATATATATATATATATATATATATATATATATATATATATATATATATATATATATATATATCAGCAGTCGCGGCTTGGTTGCGAAAATGACTCCGGGAGGTTGGCTTTAACGGAGAGCCATCATTTTGCGGACTTAATTCACCCGTAGAAAGTTCCTCTTGCTGTTTGTCCTTGTTATATGCGGCGCTTGTTCAGCCTCATTTTGGCGTTTCTGTTCTCGAGCTCTAATCCTTATTGCGAAACGTCCTTTCCAGTGGGAAAAAAACTTTCCGCTTATGGCCGCGATACTTTGTTCGGTGTGTCCGCGCCTGCCGAAACTCGGTTCTTCTCATGGAATAAATTTGAACTGTGCTGGCTTTGCATCACATAATTACATCCGTCGATTTCGCTGTGCGCTTGGGCTGTGCTTCGCGTGCAGGGATTTCTTCGATGTGGCTGTTCAGCAGGACCGAAATGAGTGCCTCAGATTTCGCTTGTTAACGATACTTAGAGTGCCATTGATTTTTCTCGTTTCAGGCGTTACCTGGCGCCAAACTACAGACCGGGCACATACGGCAGCTAGCGCTTGGGCGCCTCTCACCAAAAGGTCTGTTGCCTCCTCCTTTTATTATTATTATTTTCTTGCACGTTGCTAATAAGAGGCCTGCTGTGGCCAGGGCCTGAGGCCGCCTTTTCGTAACTGACGCGTGCTCGGGTTCAACGAAGAGCAGCAAGTGCGTGAGAGCTTTATATGCCGTGTTCTTGGCGACTGGAATCGGCTAATGTTCCGAGGTCACCGTTTTTTCTCGTGCATGAGGAAAAGCCGAGTCCCAGATTTCAAGATGGATATGAATACAGATTGAACGATTACAAACCTTAGGGTAGCGAACACGGTATTTTTTTTTTTTTGCGAACGGCGCTGAAAACCTGCCAGCCATATTTTTTTCTTTTGCACGCAGAGAAAACATATCAGTGGCCGTTGTACGTGGAAAGACAAGGATGAATGTGCAAAGAAAAGAAAAATAAATGCTTACTCAGAGGCTGCGCTGCCTGCTCCTCATTCAGTGCGGAGTTCGGAACCGTATTTGAGGAAACTGAAAAGACTGGACGAAGAATGAGGCTTAAAACTCCATAGCGTAGAGCTTATGCCCATACTGAATTCAAAACGTTTAGTAGCCCTTAACTACTTGCTTAGTTTATATTTTGAAATAATGCAACTTGCACGACTGGGTATGTGATCATTTTTCATTCCCACCGTTTCCTTTGAGGCTTTCGGTTTCCACTCCTCCTCCTGTTTTTTTTGCTTTTTTTTTGTGTCAGCAAGTGCGCGGTTCCACTGCGGCGCTTGCTAGAAACTAAATGCTTGACGTGTATTCAGCGATATATATATATATATATATATATATATATATATATATATATATATATATATATATATATATATATATATATATATATATATATATATATATATATATATATATATATATATATATATCGCGTAAGTGTATGACCACTGTACGTACTTAGTGGCATGCGGACCGTGACTCTGCGGCGCCGTTTCATAACATCGTTCCAGTGCGGACTCGTGCAGGTAAAACGTTTTGCATGCTGCTTTGCATTCTGAGTTTTCCTTAGCGTAAACAGAAGCTGCAAGCCATGTATTTGATAGGGCTTGCTTCTGCATGCACGTTGGACTAGGGCGGTCAGACCGCTGTGCCAGTGTCAGGAATTTAAAACAGTCCAGTGCGGTTTACCTACAGACACTGCACCTGCGGTCGTCAACAGCTGTCGCAGTCGCAATTTGTCGCCCGCTTTTCGTAATCATCCCGACTTTGTTCTTCGTTGTCTTCGTACTTGACGGGCATCTGGAGTTTTAGCGCGTGCCTCCGGCTCGATTTTTTTGAAGGCGCTGTCGGTGTACTTTGAATCGTCAATTCAGGGTGGCGCACATCTGGCACAGAGTGAGGCGTCGTTTACCGTTCTGTCATATAGGAACTTGAGCACGGCGTGTCCCCGCGGCTAGCGTAACATACGTCTTTGCATTTTGGTGCACTGAAGGGATCCAAGCAAGGAGGTGCTCGTAAAGAAGGGACACAGGGCCAGGTTAGGAAGCGAATGAGATGCGGAGGTGGGGACGGGGCAGCGGAGACGCGCCTGAGGGTCCGATCCGCGAGCTAAAGGGAAACCCTTTCAGGGGAATGACCCGAAGGCGGGAACCAGTAGAGGAGATGGGGAACAGAGTGGGGATGGTTCATCGAGGAGAATGGGGACGAAGCTGTGTAGATACGACGCCGCAGGTCATAGGTGGCGCCTCCGTTGTGTTGCTGTAAATGAACGAGCGTAAACGGGAAGAAGAAATGAAGGAGCCTGGCGAGCTCGCCTTGGTGATCACGTCCGTGCGTCTGTTGTATGATGCTGCCGCCCTGCGGCAAGTAGGCCGTGTCCGTGAGCAGACCCGCGGCGACAGGGCGAGAGGGTGGGGAGAGGGTTTGCGGACAGCAGCAGAGGCTGGGGCGAGGGGTAGTGTTCCGCCGCTTGATAGCCCTGGGCGCGATTGATTGCGGCAGTGCGTCGGCGATACTATGAGGGTGGGGAGGGGGGGGGGGGCTATAAGCTTCTACGAAGGGCGGAGTCGCCTGGTGCGTGGCGCCTCTTTTCTGCATCCCTTCGTTATATTCACGCCTGGCGGGCATGACCTTGTCCGGCGTACTCCATGTCCGTAGTCGTGCCGCCTCTTTGTCTTGGATGTTGTCGGGAAGGTGGATTGGATATGCCTGTCGGTCTTTAGCTTCTGTTTGAACAATGATGGGTTTTTGGGGAAAGGAAATGGCGCAGTATCTGTCTCATATGTCGTTGGACACCTGAACCTCGCCGTACGGGAAGGGATAAAGGAGGGAGTGAAAGGAGAAAGGAAGGAACAGGTGCCGTAGTGGAGGGCTCTGGAATAATTTCTACCGCCTGGGGATCTTTTAGCGTGCACTGAACGCCGAATATGGATTTGGAGCGTTCGCTTTTCCAATTGCGCAGTTCGTGCGCCTTAGCTTCTGATGTTTGGCGTGTGTGCGTGTTGGGAGTAGGGAGGAACGCACGCGCGTCACGTGGTGGAACTAAGACGATACAGCGGACTGCACCGGAGACCTTAACCGGCCTGATAAGTGATTCGTCGTAGGGAAAAGTTTCCTGGCTGGGCGTAGAGCAGAGAAGCGGAGGCGGCAGCCTGAGCGACTGATAGTACTCCGGCAGCGTACACAAAATTCACGGTACATTTTTATTTCTTGACGTTGTCTTTCCATTTTCTATTGTTCTTTAATTCGATCATTTTGGCGTATTATACTGTCACCGTCCGTTTCTTGGCCAGTCGACAGCAAAAGGGGGGGGGGGGGGGTATTGGCGTTTCAGACTTTAGTCTAAGGGTGACGGCAGGAACATTTTCTCTCAGCCGATGCAGCGTAACCGAGAAAAGTGAGGAAGACCCTCCACTACGGCACCTCTTCTTCCTTCCTTCTTTCACTCCCTCGTTTATCCCTTCCCTTACGGCGCGGTTCAGGTTTCGGCCGATATATGAGACAGATACTGCGCCATTTTCTTTCCCCAAGAACCAATTATTATTATTATTATTATTATTATTAATATTATTAAGACTGTGATGATGAGGATGGCAGTACAGGCGTCGTTGGCGACGAATGAATGGCGAAAGATTGAACGAAGAAATCAGCACATGCAGTTTAACTACCATGGAGCAGTGCTGTGTGCGATGCCTACTTTCAACGTTGGGATGGGCCATTGACTTCCTCACCTCATTTTGTTTTATCCCTCGTGTATTCCGCTGGCATGTTCTGTGCGGTAGCGGGTATGTAGAGTAGGGTATAGGGGGACTGTTCTTTCCTGCTTTTAGTTTATTTGCGTTGTTTGTCCCTTTCTCTTTTATACTCCGCGGTGGCTCAGTGGCTACCGCTCTCGGCTGCTGAGCACGGCAGGGGAGGTCCCAGTCCGATGATGACCCTTTAAATGAGGTTTTGTCGCGCGTTAAAGAATCCCACGGTGTCGAAGGTAATCCGGAGTTCGCAATGGCGCATCTCATAGCCAGTTATGTAGCTTTGCAACACATACGCATGCGCACCAAAAGAAAACACATAACCGCTTTCTTTTTCGCGGAATGTAGTCGCCTTTGCTGCACCCTGCAGTTCATTCGTGTCGCTCGGGCACACAAACGCGTCTCTACCAACTGACATTAGGCGCGTGAGGGCGAATACAAATGGGTAAATTATGCCGCCGAGTTCTGCGCCTTTGAAGTTATTTTTCGGAGGCGAGGTAGTGCAGAGATTGGCAGTTGGGGCAATTTAAAAAAAAAAGAAGAAGAAAGGGACCTCAGAGCTATGTTTTCCGACGCACTAAAATCCCGTAGCAGACGAATGAAAGAAGAGAGAGAAAGGAAGACAAAAAAGAACGAGCAGCAGCTGTTAGCGGTTTTTCATTTCACGGTTGGAAAATGCACACGCCGTAGGAACCGTCAATTGCTCGCCCTCCTCGTGGTAAGAAATCTTGGCTGCCGTACGGTAACGTACAGTTGCATGTTTTATTCAGCCGTTTTTCTTTTTTTTTTCTAAAATGGAGAAGCGAGAAATGCGTTTGTTCAGGCCGTCGGTATGTAGTTCAGCAGATTTTGATTTTTTTCCGCATATCGGGAGCTTCTGTGCTTTATCCCCCCCCCCCCCCCTCTCACACACACACACGCATTCTGGGAAATGCGCACGAACCGTTTGCTTTGTTCGTTAATTTATCACCGTCCGGAGACCCGAGCTTTTGCGTTCTCCGCCGATGCGCCAGCGCTGCATCCCCCCCCCCCCCCTCCGCCGCTATTTATGCAACGCACGCACGCACATAAGCATACGCATGCGCGACCTGGACGCAAAAACCACGCCGCCGTCCGAGTACAGAGGCTCGCGAACGGGAATGCCGATTAATGGCTTTTCATTTCCTTCGCTGCGAGGCGCGCGCGCGGGCGCCGAAGTCTTCACCGCGCCGGCGGAAGCTTTTTACTCGCCGCTACGCGCCACCTTTGTGTTTTTGTGTGCGTGCGTGCGTGAAAGGGAGCTTGAGAGCGTGGGTTGCCGGGAGCCGTAAATCACGCGCCGCTGTCGAGCCGGCGACGCCGCTGGCAGCGTGCCGGCGTTGCCGTCTTCTTCGGGCGATCGTGCGCATCACGGATTGCGGGCCGCCGCGACCAGTCGCCAGTCGGGCCGGCACCGTTGATGGGCGCAGATTCGAATTGCAAGGTGGTGCCGCTCTGTTGCGCCTGTTTTCTTTCTTGTTTCAAGAAACAGGAGCTGGCGCTCGCCGCGGCATTGTTCCGAGTGGAAGGGGAAAGAGGGAGAAAGGGAGCGTTATACAGCGAGCGAAGGAAACGGGGAATGAAGAAAGAAATAGAGACGTTTGGGAGTATTCAGAGACACGGGGGAAGCAAAAGAACACGCGAGAAAGCACCGGACGAGGTAGAGAGAGGGAGGAGGGGGGGGGGGGGAGGGATCTTGTACGCACCTGCTTTTTCATTCTTTTCCCGCGGCCGTCTTGGCGCGAAAATGAAAGAGGGGACAGCCGGGCGCGAAAGGCAGGCACACGGGAGGCGCCTCCTACGATGGACAGCCGCCGCGGCGATTGTGGTTCTCATGATTTATATATAAAGCTATGTAGATACCTGCCAAGCTGTCGGGGAGGGGACGGGGGGAGGCTCGCGCGCACTGCCCCGGGGGCGCCTTCGGAGCTGGCTTGCCGCCGTCCTCCTGATCGCTCGCCGAGGAGCCGGCCACTCTTTACGTCCGAGCCGCTCCTTCTTTCTGCTGCCGCCGCAGCCTCTTCCACCCATCTTCTCCTCGCTCCTCCTGCGCGGCTGTTATTTCGCCCGGCTCAGCATCTCGCGGTGGCTCTTCGCCACGCGAATGCACCTGAGAGGGCGAGCGACGATAAAAAAAAAAAACAACAGAAGAGGGACGGGCCGAAGATACGCTCGAAAGGGCCGGATTTACTGCCGCTGATGTATTCAACTTCCCTCCTCCTCCTCCTCTGAGGCGAGAGGAGAGGGGAGATAAAGGAACTGGTAGAGCTCCTCGCCGGTGGAAGAGGTAACAGTAAGGGAGCCAGCGGGATCGGACCGTTTTTTTTTTTCTTCACTTGCGGGCTGGAAGGAAGGTATAAACAGGCCTCCCTGCGGCCGCGCACAAAGCAATCGTGTGATGAGAAACAGCGAGCTGTTTCGTTCCCCTATATCTGGCCCGCGTCTCGCGCGCGCACTTGTGTCTGTTTGCGTAGTTAGTCGTCGCCATCGCCAGAGGAGAAGGCGGGGCTTACGGCTTTGGCGATCTCCGCGTTCTCCCCGGCCACTTTCTCCTCCTCAGCCGGCATGCCGGTCTTCGCGCCTGCCGCTCTCGGCTCGCCGTTGTAGCTGCTCGAGACGGCGCGGGCCCGAGCCGTAATCTGGCGAACGACTTTAGTGGTTGTTGCTCGGCGCAAACACGGCGCGTGTGTGCGTAGGTATGTGCTGGGCCGATGCCGGTCGGCCGGCGGCCTGGTATGAGGCTGTAAGCGCGATAAAAGGAGAAGGATTCGAAGAGAGAGAGAGAGGGCGAGAGATCCGCGCGCTATCTCGTGGCCGGCGACGTCCAGAAAAAAAAAAGGGAGGGAGGGAGGGGGGGGGGGGGGGTCGTCGGCTTCGTATCTCGGCCGGGAGGGGGGGGTGCCCATTTTCGGACAGGTGAGCGCGGGCCTTGTTTTCTTCGTGTGCAGCGGGAGGGAAACGCGTCTGGGCGGATTCTGTGCCTTTTTGCTTCCTGGACTTATTATACTTCCTCCCGATGCGAGCACGGTGTGTACAGCACACCCTTGTGCCTCGACGGCGGCTTGGTTTTTCCTGTCCTTGGCGCTCTCGTCTGTTGCTTTCCTTTGGCCGAGCAGTCGCATGCAGCAGCCGTCTTGGAATGCGCGCTGTTTGCCCGGCTGGAGTGGTAGCGTCTTGCGGAAGATGAGCCGGATGGTGGCGGCCCGACCCCGTGTGTTCGGTACACTGGCGCGTAATCTTACGGCGTGGACGCGGCGGCGGTCCTGGCAGTGTCAGCGAGAGTGGGGCAGGTCAGCCGTGAGCGGCCGCTGGATTGTGTGGCTGAAGAGCCCCGCTACTCGGCCCGGTGCTGTGCCGCTGGTGCTCTTCGCCCGTGCGCCGCTGGTGTTGCTGCTTTCCTCGCGAATCGGCTGCTGCTCCTCCACTCTTGCCGCACCGGATGACTTCCTCCGGCGCGCTCTGTGCGCCGGCTATGATTAAGCCCGGCCGGTCAGCCTGTGCGTGTGTGCGCGCGCGTTGCCTTCGTTGCTGGGGCTTCTGCAGGCCGGGCTGCTGCTGCTGCCCCGTGTTTGCGCAAAACCTGGTACCGTCAGGGCCCGAAATGAAGGCTGCGAGAGACAACAAGATGGAGGCGATGGGAATAAAGAAAAAAAAAGGGGGGCAAAGCAAGAAACGACGTGGGCTCGGAAGGTGGGCCCGGCCGCCGTATCAAAAGGTGATCTCTGCTCTCGAGATTGCTGTTGACGCACACAGAAAAGGGGGAAGGAAGGAAGCCGTCCGGCGCGTTCTCTCTCTCTCTTGTGTTCTACGCAGCAGCGCCACACTCACTGATGTTTCCCGGTGGTGTCGGCTTTTTCCTCCTCTTGGCTCTTCGGAGGCGGACTGCCTTATTTTTTTTCCTCCTCTGTTTCGCCTTTCTATCGCCTTTTCCCGACTCTTTCCCCGTTCTCCCTCTCCATACCCCGGCCGTTGTTGGGTGTGTGATTCGCGCCTCCCACGCGTTGGCTGGCGGCCTCTGTTAGCTTTCTTTCTGTTCGCCCGGTCTGTTTGAGGATGCCCGGGCCAGGCGCAAAATTGTGTGCGCGCGGTGTCGGCCCGAGCTTGTACGTCTCTGTACGCGTGTGTATACGTAAGGGAAAACGGAGAAGCGGCTTCTGTTGCCTGCCAGCTCTCGGGATCGCTCTCCCCCTGCTTTTTCTTCTCGTCGAAACGCGTTCGGCGCCGTTTTGAGCTGGCTGCTGTTGCGAGAACGTCTGCCGCAGCAGCAGTTTGTGATCGGGCTCCGGGCGCGCGCTCCTCGAGACGGGTGGCGAGAGTGTCGCTGTGCGCGGCGCTCCCGCGTTTGCCGGTGCCTATAGTTGTTGCGTGTGCACGCTGCGCGCAACCGCGAGGGAAACCGGCCTAGTTTCTTTGCCGGCTTTGCTGTTTACGGGGGCTGTATTCGACGCCGCAGTGTCTTGTTAAGGGGAAAACTGTTCGCAGTGCGACTCCTTCTTTGTACTGTGCCATTCTTTTCGTCGGCATTTGTTGTTTATTTTGTATGATTCGACGGCGCGGCAGATGACGTGACGTCCTGCGGAACTGATGACATTTTAAACTGCGTCTTCGGTGATGAGAGTCTTTTTTTTTTTTTGTCGCTGGCGTGGCAACGGCGTTTTACTTTGCCCGGAAGTTCGCGTCGGTAGCAGTTTTTGCGACTGTCTAACAGCTCCGTTTTCTTGCTCACTACATTATTCCTCCCTGTGTCTTTTTTTTTTTAAATTCTAACTGCCCATTCTACAGGATCTGCCGTCGTATAATCCCCTCTACACTTTAGCCAGTAGTCGCAGTTTAGCTCGGGCGCCTAACTTGCCCCGTCTTGTTATAGAGTCTGGACTATAGCGTTTTCGCTTCCTAGCTAAACTGGCTCTCCTCTTTATTTTTTTTTCTCTCTCTCTGTCTCTCCTTTCCCCTTCCTCCCTCCCTCCCCAGCTTGCAGTGCGCCTCCGAAGCGTGATCCGGCACACCGCGGGAGCGCGCCCAGGTGCTTCGTTAATTAGTTTAGTCGGGAACCGCTAAAACTTTTCCCCTCGGGGGTCTGGGCGGAGGCTCACGCACGTCAAGAACAATAAGGCCTCTCGGGAGCGCCGCTGCTCGAAACTATAATCCACGAGGCTTCTCCGCGATCGCGCGAGCGGAGCCAAGTGGAGGAGGCGGCGATCGGCCGCAGCAGCTGCAGCAAAAAAAAAAAAAAAGGGGGCAATTGTTTTTGTTGCTCAATCGCTTCATCACCGTATCGCGAGGTCTCAGAGCTCGCGCAAGTTGTTGGGGGAGATGCGCGGAAAAAGAGGGAGAGAGTATGCGTGAAGACAAAATTTTTCTTTCCTCTCTCTAGGGCACGGAGAGCCTTGTCGCTCTAGGCTCTCCTCTCTCTTCGCATCCTCCGCGCTCGGTTCTCGTAAGGTCACCTCGCTTGCTGGACGGCGGGCGGTGAGCGCTTCCTCGGACGGCTTCTGCTGCTAGTCCCCCTCCTCCATTTTCCGCCTCCTCTTCTTCTCTCGCCTTTTTCTTGGTGTGTGTGTGTGTGTGTGTGGGGGGGGGGGGGGGGGGGGGGAGCTCCGGAGAGAAGTGGCCGGATTAAGGAGGACGGATTCGCGTTTCCTTTTAATCCTCCCGGAATTATCGCGCTCGCATCGCCGCCCCGGCGGCCAAGAGTGGAAGTTTGCCGCCTCGAAGGAAGACGAGAGAAGGTGGGGTGTACAGCGGCCGGGCCCCGCTCGCGGTGGAGACTCTGGGTCCGCGCGAGTTTTGCGCCGCACTCTCAACCGCTGGGGCTTTTGTTCTCTCGGAAGGGACGAAGGGGAGAGGAGGAGAGTGCCGAAGAAAGCGATGCTTCGTCGCTTCGCTTCTTCCCCGGTCTTCCGTGGAGTTCGGGGAGGTTCCAGGCTTACGTACATTCTCTCGGCCGCCGGTATATTGTGACGATGGCGCGCGTTTCTCGACGCGACGGCGATTTCCTGTCGTTGTTGCTGTGGCTTACTTATGGCTGGACGGTGTGTCTCATTGCGGGAAGTGACGTCTCTTGGACGGCATTTGGCAGGCTCCGCGACTTTCTTCGCGTTTGGCTGTAAACTTTTGTGGCATCGTCTTCTTTGTCGGGCCTCTTAGTGATCATCTGGATGCGTGAGAACAAAAGTCTCTGAAAAATAATGACAGTAATAATACGATTAATTATTATTTTCACAAGCAAGAAAACACTTATATATTCGTGTGGGCAGAGAAAAAGGAAGGAAAATAGTGTTGCTCAGCCCGGAGACAGCAGGAACAGGCTGGTCTAAGCGTGTGGCAACAACAAACAACAATAATAATAGTAATAATAATTCAGGCAGCCCGAGCAGAGACCGCCTTATCGCTGTCGTAAGCTCCGCGACGAAAGTTTTTATTTTTTTTTTGCGTGTGATAACTTGCTCGCAAGTATTTTGTTGATTAAATATTATCTTTATCCGTTGCGGCGGTCGCTGATTTCATGTGCGGAAGACTTATTTTAAATTGCACGGTGTTACGACGGGAGGAACGTTGGAAAGTTCCCGCAGTCGGCGTTAGTGGGTCGCGGCTGCCTGCCTTTTCTGTGCACTGTACGACTTCTCGAGTTGACGCGGATGGAGGGCCTCTCTTCGTTTTTTGTTCTTGCGCGCCGACGAGCGCGGCTTAGTTATGACTCCCCGAGTCCGGTCACCCGCGGCAAGGATCACGCTTTTAAGTCTCTGCCTCAGCCGCTGATCACGTCTTCTTAAAACAGAGTGCGCGCTGAATTAAGGCTGCAGCGGGGACTCGAGGAGGAGGGGGGGGGGGGGTGAAGAGGGTGGCCCGTGGGGGGGAGGGAGGCTGGCCGTTTAATTTAACGGCGCCGTGGAGCGCGTCGGGCGCCTCCGGCTTTCTCGGATGCTCGAGACGACCGACCGACTCCTCGTGGCCGGGTGGGCGGGTTATCGATTTCGCTGAGGTCATTATTCATATTAAGGGGGGGGGGGGGGGGGGGGGGCGTCGAGGAAGTGAGGTGGTGGAAGGGGGTGGCACGTCGCTTTCTCGTGTACGTCGGTACACACACTGCGTCGTCTTCGCTCCGCGGATCGTCACTGCCGTCCGACGCTGTACGCGTTTTTCATTCGCGGCCCGCTGTTCGCAACGGGTGATCTCCGAGACGGCACTGACATCCTCTTGGCGCGCCGCTAGTCCTCCCTCTGCCGCGTCGCTCACGTGTTCTTGGAGAGTGGTTACCGAGAGTTCAGGTGTAAACGCCTACAAGTGACTCTTGCACGCCCCTGCGTCAGCCGCAACGAGTGCGCGCGGACATACGGAACGCGGGCAGGCGCGTTCAGCGCTGAAAATTGCGCCAATTAGGAAAAAAAAAATGACTCGTGTGCGTCGATGTGTCCGGTGCGATATTGTAATATGAAAGAAACGAGTTAAGCTCGACAAAAACAGGCAGCAGATGAGAGAACGTGGCGCGTGGCAGTGTCTCGTCAGGCAGTGCAGAATTCTCGGGGTTATCGAACAGAGCGCACTAGCCTCTTCGGCGATACAGTGCACTATTAAACGTGGCGTCCTGGGAATTAGAGGGGCGTGGTCTGCTGCAGAGCGGAGAGCCGAGGTCGGGTTCGCATGTTATAGTTTCTCGCATACTGTTATCGCGGCGATTTTTTTTCTTTTTGACTTTATCTGTGTTGACATTATCTATTTTTTATTAGAGGACCAATAAAAGGGTAAAAGGGGGACCTTGTTATCCAGCCCCGCCCTACCGATTCAGCTGAAAACAACTGAAAATATGTGGTGGTTCGGCTGCCGTAGGTCGCATTTCAGAATTGCCTGCTCGGCGAAATGAGAAATGAACGTAATATACGCTAAGTCACCGCCACGATTGCCTGTGCTATATTTTAGCTTGTATGAATTAGCTCCCAGAGCAATTTGTAGCATGCGAAACCGTTAACATGAGCTCCGCGTTTAATTTCAGTCAGCTGTAGGGATGTTTGTGAATGCCAAGGTGGCGGTGCTCTTTAGACCCTACATTGGCGGCGCGTATTTATTATTAGCCTTATGCTGGCTGGCGATTCTACCTAAGCAGATCAATGTGTGGCTACCGGCTACTTAAAATGACGTACAGTTTTCTCTCAATAAGCAACTTTACTTTTGCTTCGGCAGTGAACTTGAGAAGCTGCGTTTAAAGCTGCATGCGTCTAGGCGAAAGCTGCTTCAGTAAAGAAACAACTAAAACCACTGATTTTTCTACAGACTTTATTAGTATTCGTTTACTGCTTTCTTACACTGGCCCCATTTCTTTTTCGCATATGAGACGCAAGTAGGATCATTTAACTGTCTAACGCTGACAGGACACGCGACAACAAGAGCAAAAAAAAAAATAGCTTCTTTAGAGCAATTACATGGTTCGTTAACAGCCTCACGCAGCGTTCTTCGACCATCGAAGTGAAAATCAATCGTGTAGTAACATTGGATCTCCCTGAACTATACGATATCGTTTTGCTACTTCCGTTACAGCTGTCCTGTTCGCGTTTCAGTGGGTGCTGACAGTACTTTCAAGACAAGTGCGAGAGAACCCGAATAGTTCCTTAGTTCAAGTTAAGCGTTTTCACGGGCTACCGTAACCTTTGGACGGCTTCTTGAGCTTGGCTGCAGGGTGAGGCTTTTTATTTTCGGTAGCACGCGTTCATATTCAAGGAATTAGGCAGAAGGGAGGAGAAAACACTTATTACTGACTGGACAGAATTTGGATGGGAGGTGGGGATAATTGTTGTGCTAGGTGACAGTCCCTGTTCCGGGACGGCCATGGCCGCTGCCGCTGCCCGTGCTGTCTGGACCAGGGCCCGCAGTTCTCCAAGTGCGAGCTTTGCACCTGCAATCTAGGGTCCACATGTTTTGGTAGGAATTAGGAGTTTCGACGAAAGATGAGCGTTTGCCAACCCGGCGAAAAGCTGCTAGAAATGATTACTCCGAGCCGATGGTCTTGTTATGTCTCTCTGCACAAAATAACCCCGTTTAACGCTGGCTTCTTTCCCAAAGCTGGGTTTTCCATTTCTGCTCTATGATTACATTCAATCAGCGTGGGGGGTGGGGGGGGGGGGGGAGGAGGTCAAACGTGTACTATTCCGGCAGTGCACGTTTAGACAACGTCGCTCTCATCTGACAGAAATGCGACACCGGCAGATGCACTTGAATGTGCTACGTGGAGGGGTGTGTTCACGTTTCCGTGGTATGCGCGCGTCCCTCTGGCCATGCGCTGGCGACTTTATTGAGAAATAGCCTGCGACGTAGTGAACCGAGTCCAGTCAGCTGCTAGTCGCTGATTGCGGCGCACTTCGAGAGAGAGAGACTCGCGCGGCGTCTTCCATGCATGTCGCCACGCGACCTGCTCGCGGCCCCTGGTCGGCGGGAGATAGATTGCGGGACGCTGTGTTAAGATCGTAGCCGGTCGGCCGAGTAAGCTTAAGCTTTCGCACACTGCATACCTCTCAACTTCCGTGCAGCGCAGCGCAAACGGCGCCGTTGTCCCCCTAGAAACTCGACGTAGACGGGAGAGCTGTCTTGGTTAGTTCCAAGGTATTCGGCAGCAGTGACAACCTCGTGTCATTTTTTAAAATTTCGTGGTCGGGCCGGGTTTTTTTTTTTAGAGGAGAGGAAAGATGGAGGGTTGAGGGGCGTGTCAATGAAATGTCAAGCATGGACGAAACGATGTTGGTCCTTGCCTCGGCGTAAGAAGGGGCGAGCAAGCCGGCTGGCGATGGCGCTGGCCTTGTGCACGCAATTAGCGGCGCAGGGTGCCTGTTGGCCCGCGTAGAGCCCAGAGCCCGCGCGCGTGCAGTTAACCGTCGAGAGGCAGAAGAGGGCGACTTCCTCCCCACTCTTCCTGTTTCCTCCTCCTCCCTGCCAACTACCGCGCTCGAGCGTCTGCAGCCCGGCTTGCTCAGCTGAGCGGAGCTGATGTGCAGACGTCTCAGGGGGCAATCGCTCGATTCCTCCGCGGCCAGGAATTCTAATCAGTTTTTGGACGGCCGGAGGGGAGGCGGGGAAGCCGGCGAACAGGGGAGGAAGATGGTTAGTTGAGGGGGGGGGGGGGGGGGGGGACCTCGGCTGCTGCACATATCGCCCCGAAATAAGCGGGGGGGCGGACGACGGGGCGGACCTGTTTTTGAAAGAGACGGCCCGTCGCTTGCGTGATGGGCAGCGGACGTGCGCGGGTCGCGATATTTTCCAGGCGGCGTTTTGCCGCTCGTGGCCCAGCGGAGCTGGTGCTTCTTCGTTGTGCTGCGCCGATAAGTCGTGGATGGGTCCGGCCGGAGAATAGGTCTGGAGGGGATGGACGAAGAGTGAAAAGAAAGAGACACGAAGAGAGCGCAAGTTAAAAGAAAGAGAAATTTTCTTTCGTTCTCTCTGTCGTTCTTTCTTGTTAGTGCCGTTTGCATTTATCTTTAAGCTCCTCGCGGGCATCAAAGGCGTAAACGCGTCACTAGGAGACAGCCGGGCGCTTTTGTGGTGGATCGCCTGGATATCGCCGGGTTTATTTATACGCGGGCGGACGTCTTCCGGTGCGTTTTCCGCGCTCGCTTTCGCTGCAATTCCGACAGCGCGTCAGTTCGTTATCTTAGCCGGCGTGTCGATGAGATCCCTCCTTGGTAGTCGGTGCGGGCACACATGAGAAAACATTGGTATTTCGCTTCGCGCCTGCGTGCGCTGGCGTTTCTGGGCGCCCGGACTATTCGGAGCGGCGTTCCGCCTTTCGTTTTGGCTTGCGTGCATAACCCGTGAATTTCGCTCCTAGCTGTCAGGTAATCGGCGCCGGTTTAGCAGCTTAAAAAGGCCTGACATCTGGTTGGACGGTCGTCGTAGGTCACGATCTGATGCAGTAGGGAGACGTCCGTTTCCGGTAATAACGGCCAACCGCGATGTTCAGAATGGCCAAAGCAATTACACGTGGCTCAGGTGGGCTGCTTATCACCCAACGAACGGATGGTATTGTTTCTTGTCGTTAGAAGCGACAGAGGATGACACCGAACGCTAAACCAGCTGTGAGCCACGTTTGCGCGGCGACATAAATGACGTTGTTCTTCACACATTGTAAGCGTGCGGACGGCTGTACGTGTAGGTACGCACGACAAAGAAGGAGAGAGTGAGAGAAAGAACTCCATGAAGGGCCCCAAAGCTCTCGATTTTCTAGAAAGCCTCTTGACGCCTTGAAAACCACGTGGAGTGCGCCAGCTGCTACACGTAACGGTGAAAGAAGCCCTCGCGCGAATAGGAACTGGATTCTTCGTGCGATCGCACATCGGCCAGACTGCCTGGTGCCGGACGCCCGTGGCGCTAGCGAGGCGGAGGGTGTCGCGCTGCTGGCTCCAAAGTGCGCGTGGGCCACGCGAATCGAGCCGTCTCCCCGACACCTTCCCCCCGCGCGGCGCGTCTGTTTTTTGCGACCGATGAAAATCCTATTGACGGGCCGGAGGTGAAGCTGGCGGTGGTGACCTGTGCCCGTGCGTGTGTGCGGGCGCGCTTCGATGCCTGTCTGCCGACCCGTAGCTACCGCTTCTCGCCGCCGCGCTGGGCGAGGTGATTACCGGCGGGTGGCCCCCCCTCCTGTCTCTGTGCGTCCGGATTGCTTCTTTTGTTTCTCTTTTTACAAACCACGGAAAAGCGGGAAGCTGGGGAAAGGGAAGGCTGCTGATCGAAGATGTTTCGAGAGAAGGGTGGCAGCGCCGGTCGACGCTGGCTGGGCTGCGCGGGCTCGCTAGCGTTGCGGCGCGTGTTTCCGGTTCCGACGCGACGACAACGAAAATAATAAGGGAGCTCGCTCCCCGCCGCCCTCCTTTCAGAACGGCAGGGTTTTCCGAAGGGGGAGGGGAAGAGAGAGGGAAGAGATGCGGAAGGAAGACGGGGCGGCGGAGGTTTTGTTCGATTTCCGTTAGGCGGATTCGCGGGGTGCATCTCTCCTGGGCCGCGTCGCGTGCGCTCCGGACAATGGGGCAGCGGCCGAGCAGCGGAGGCGAGAGGGTACAGCGTGAAGTGTAGAGAAGCCCGGGCGGCGTCCTTCGTTGTCTGCAACGTGCGGTGGCGCGCGGGAGGGTGGGTATGCTCGGGAGATAGCGCCGCTGGGCGCGCGGAAAATACCGGGGCCGGACGAAATCGGTGAAACAATGAGGCCGGGGCCAGCCACGCAGCCGGCCGGTGACGGAGAGGCGGGCTTCTCGCGTTGCGCGCCTGTAGGTGAATGAAGCCGGAGTGAGGGAGCGCGTCGTGAAAAGAGGCACTCGATCCACGCGGCTGCCGCGCTGTGCCGTTACGAAGCACCCGCCGCTTTCGTCGTGCGGGATAAAGAGGGGGACTTTAATTAGGCCGGTCTCGCATCTCGTGCTTTCTTTGGGAGCGGGGG
Source organism: Amblyomma americanum (assembly GCF_052857255.1). Taxonomy (NCBI): domain Eukaryota; kingdom Metazoa; phylum Arthropoda; class Arachnida; order Ixodida; family Ixodidae; genus Amblyomma; species Amblyomma americanum. The sequence continues at coordinate 75,141,237 of NC_135502.1, read as the reverse complement.
GAAAGGGGGTGATCTGTGCTCCGTAGGCGAGGTCGTAAAAAAAAAGTTAAATGAATGGTAGTGACGCAGGGCGTCTCTAGCAAACTGCGTCGTCGCCGGTCTAATCGAAAGCGTGCAGCCGGCGACACCTTTCGGGCTGGCTGTGTGTTTCTCGCCCGCATGCCTGGAACCGGTCGTCCGAGTTGCGTAGCCACGGTTTCCTCGTTGAGCGGCGTTAATCCGAACACGGGGCAGTTTGTGCGCTCTACGCGCGCGTGTGAAAAGGGAAACTGAAAACAAAACAAGCAAACAAACACGAAAGAAACGAGCCTGGCGAAAGCTCCGCTCTTTCCGGGAGTGCCGCTCGAGCGGAGCGGAGCGGAGCGACTTTGCGTCGATATTAGGCGGCGGCGTAAGCTGGCGACGAGTCGCGCGCTGATTGGCGCCAGCTGCCGTTGCCGTCAAAAAACTGACTCGTTAATTTCGGCGCTTTGCCTAATGAACGATTTTATCCGAGAGTGCAGGGGGAAAATAACGCTGCGGGAGAGAAGAGTAATAATAGAGCTCCCGAGGGATGTACGCTCCTAATAACGTCGCTCGACGGTGTACGCGGCTACCTGTTTGTTCCCGAGCAGAGGTAACGCAGCGCCCCCTTTCCTCGAGTCTCGGGGGGAGGGCGGTGGCGAGGGCGCGCGCGGCCCCAAAATGGTCGAGAGAAGATTGCAAATGCCATTGTAGCACGGACGCTCGGAATAATCCGCTTTGACCGCACCGGTGCGGGGAGGGTATTTTTCAGCCGCTTCTCCTCGGAGAAGGAAGGCGGCTGGAGCGCCGAGGATGGATGTGAAGAGGAGGGATGCTGCGGATGAGGGCTAGGCGGGGAACAGTGGAGACGAGGCGGGAGCGCGCGCGTGTGTGTGTGCTGCGGGGGGGGGGGGGGTGCAGGGAAAGAATCGCTGCGGACGGTGCCCGCCTGGCTGGCAAAAGGTTGAAAGCGAAGCGCTCTCGGCAGAGGAAGCAGGACGGTGCGAAATGGTAGGGACGCGCCTCTTCTTCTGTCCGATGGGGAAACCTTTTCGAAATTGATTCCCCCCCGCAGTTTCTCTTTCCTATCTCTTTCGAAGCGAAAGCGCGCCGCGGGAAAGGGAGATTACCGGAGGCGGAATCGGAATGAAAGCGACCCCGCCGGCTTGGATTGGATATTGTTGGCCGAGAGCGCGCGGTGAGCCGCTGGGCGCGAGCGGGAGGCGGCTGCGGCTGGAAAAGCGGTTTCGAGAAGGGCGGGTATCGGCGGCTAGTCCTCGTCCAGCGCCGCCTAAAATGGACAGGTGCGCGCGCCGGTGCATTGGCGCGCTCGAGCGCTGGCTACCCGCTGGGTTGTGCGCGGCGGCCGATATGCAGAGCGGCTGGCTGCTGCCCTCGCCACTGCGGTGTCTCAGTTGCCACGTGGGGAAGCGAGATTGCGCCTGAGGAAGGTGTTAGCTCCGTAGGCGTCGTCGACGCTCGTTGATTGAGTCGGCCCTCGTGTGAGCCGCATAAATTTCGCGGTCAGCGGGGCTTTAACGCTTTTTTTTCGTCGAATTGGTCGTTCTCCGCCGTGCTCCTTCTATTGTCTAGCTTGGCACTGTGGAAGGGTAGTTTTCGCGTTTGGTTGCCAGCTGCGACGGCAGTGTTTTGAAAGCGTGTGTTGAGATCGCGAGGTATTGTTGCCCGTTTGAAAAAAAAAAAACATACTGTGGCTGTCGGTTCGCTTGGCCCGCCTCTTCATCATGCCGGTAGCCGACATAGCACTCACGCCTAAAGTGGGCAAACTATTTTGACAATTTAGCCGCTATTATACCGAATGGTGTGTCGTAGGTTTGAAATGATGAGAAGACTGCTGCGTTGTTGTAAATTTTTGTGCCGCTTGTGAACGCTCGGGAAAGGAGCTCGTACGCAGTACGCTAGGGGTGGCTGAGGTGGGAAGTGTTGTTGTTGCGCTGTTGCGTTCGTAGGACGAGGTTTTGTATTCAGTTGCCGACTATTGCTATTTCTGAAATCCGGAGAGTTATTTAGCGATGCCGTTAAAACATAGTGAAGAGCTTCTTTTTTATATTTCTGGCACGAAATTCTTCAAAAAACAGCTGTTGAAACACGTTTCTCATAAAAAAAGTATCCGATATCAGACTTAGTAAGGTGACAAGTATCTTGAATTTTTTCTTCTGTTTTAAGGACAGTGTCGTATGCGAACCAAATGAATTAACCATAATCATTCACATCAGAAGTAAAGGCGCATGAGTAATGAGTGAGGAGTAAATGTGTACAAAATATAGAAGGCATTGTGAGGGCATAGTATGTCGGCTCTCCCTCAGTGCAACCGTGTGTGCCGTGAAGCCTGGTCACAGGATGACGGGGTAGATGCTTTTCAACACGCGGCTTCAGTTGAATTTGGAATATGAATTTATATATTTTGCGGACGCTCCAACACTTCGTTTTTTTTTTTTGCACGGTTTTCTGCGTTTTTGATACGGAAACGACGTTATTTTCAAACAGGACGCCTTTCAAATAATTAAATTTAAGGATTTTTATGCTTCTTGAACCAAATGTAGAGGTTCAGTCTAAATTGTGCTTGCTGCAGTTGCGCTCGCTTAATGAGTGAGTTGGCGTCCAAATAGGTTCAAAGATTTTCTGTTAGGACAGATTCTCTTTTGCTGACGTATATGGCAGGATCCTCCGATGTAAACGTTCCATTGAGGCTGACGTACAGTCTTGGTCAAAAGTCTTAAGACCAAAGGCTTTTTTGCTTCAGCCGCATGCCGATACGGCACTATTAATGATCGAACGACCTTTGAATGCTAGCAGAAGGTTTCTTTCGGTAGAGAAGCTTGCTGCTTGACTTGTGTTTTGAACGATCCGCTCCACGGGACATTCTAGGAACATTCATTTCGCCTCAGCTGAATGCAGTGGCCTTAAGATTTATACTTTCTTAACATGTTACAAAGGAAAAAGTACGGTTAATATCCGTCTGAGAGCAGCCATATTTTGCTAAGCACTTTGGCCATACTGTCAAAAGCAAGCAAGCAAATGTGAATAATAATGATGATAATAACGCAAGCAGCGAATTGGGCCTCGCCCTGCTGGATGAAGTTTGTGCGCGCCGGGAAGAGATGCGGGCGGGCATGGGTCGGTTCCGGAGGGACTGTGAGGTCTTAGCGCCCTGGGATGTCGTGAGGCCCCCAGTGGCATAATCGCGCTGCGGCGGCGCGCGGTGGCGAGGGGAAAAGGGCGACGGGGCAGGGAGGTGGCGAGAAAGTTCACTACGGCTGCGATCCCCGCCTTTGGATGCGTGCTAATTGCCGGGGTGGCTTACCGCCGTTTTTCACCGTTAAGCCCGCAGATGCTGCCTCGCGATAACAACGCGGACCGTATTGCCTTAGCTGGCTGGTTCTCGCTCTCCATATCTACTCGTGCGAGCGCGCGTGAACGTGGGCGTGAAGTGAGCTTTACTGGGGGGTGGGGGGGGGGGGGGGGCATTATGTTCTGTCTCGCGTCGTCTCGCTGTGCTCCTTCGGATAAGGGCCGACTCATGAGTGCTGGGGTAGCTGTGAAGAAGGGTAGATCGGAGTTTTCCGACTGGTTAGGGACTATCCATCCCATTCATTTTTCTGTTGGAGAAAAGCATCGTACCGGCGTTACAACAAGGTAACCATGGGGGCTAGTCGGTGTGTATCAGGCATAACTTCACCAGCGAAAGTACGAGAACGCCAGGAGAAGAAGAACAGAGGACACTTCTTCTGGTGTTCTCGTTCTTTCGCTGGTTACGTCTGATACAAGTTAGGATTGGGGCCCCTTACATAAATTTTAAGCCGGCGCGATGTTAGACGCTGAAACAGCAGGTTAATTGAATGTGTGTGTGTGTGTGTGTGTGTGTGTGTGTGTGTGTGTGTGTGTGTGTGTGTGTGTGTGTGTGTGTGTGTGTGTGTGTGTGTGTGTGTGTGTGTGTGTGTGTGTGTGTGTGTGTGTGCGCGTTCAGTTTGTGCTTTTGATAAAGCGGAACACATCGAATCGGTTACCGTGACAACACTTCGCGTATTGCTTACAAGTAACGCATTCCACGTTTTCGGTTTAGTAATGGCCAGCGGCGCCATTATTAGGGCTAATTGCAATGTGGGGAAGCCAGCAAGACGGCATCATCCAGAGGACGCGAGACCAACAGAGTTACCGGTCGGCACAACATCTCTGTGCCTCCCCTGCTCGTGGCACAGTAAAGCGGGGCTTCTCGAGAGCGGTCCTCCGGCGAGAAGCGTTGTTAACTATCGGTCTTGTACGACACGGCAGCGAGAGGCTGGCGCGCACTCACGGCGGGGCCGTATAATGGGAGTGCGCCGAGTGGTCCTCCTCGGAGAAACGGGGCACTGGGGCTGGAGAGGAAGGGCCCCTGGGCCGGAAAAAACTCGTTAAGAAGCCCGAGCGTCAGCAGGTGTTTCTCCCCCGGGCACGATGGTGGCCGCGAGCGCAGTTAAGAGCGCGCCGCTTGGAGAAGTAAACACGCGACATCCGTTGGAGGAGCGAGCGCGCATCGCACTGCTGTAGCCGGACGGCGACGGAGCGACCGCGAAGTGAAGGCTAGTGTCTGCTTTTCGGAAATTACTAACTTGGAGAGCGAGGGGCAGAAGGGAAACCCCTATCGGATGCCCACCGCTTGTAACAGGGGTCTTGTCGAAATGTTCGTCAGTGGACGTCTGCCTCTGTGTTAGATTTGCGCTCTGCCAGCAATTCCATCTTCATTGCTTTCTTTCTACCGGAGATGCACAAGCTAAGGACCTTTGGGATCGGGTAACGAGTGTGGAGCGAAATCTCGCAAGGGTGGACATTGTTGCGGAAATGCAAGTACTGTGAACGTAACGCAAAAGGGGCATGCAACATAACATGTACCGCTCTCTAGTGTAAGAGGAAATTTTTTTGTCGCCAGTTTTTTGCGCTGGGTTGCATTTTTTTGACGTCGGAATTCTTTGCGTTTCGCTGGTGTGGGAACCAGTGTGAGCAAGAACATATATAGTTTGTCGCGGAAGGTTTCGCAACAAGCGTGTAGGATCTGCTGAAGACACTTGAGGAGTTCAGATGGTAGAGCTTTGAGGAGCGCTTTTATAAAAATTTCGGGACGTTTAAACACCTGCTCGTCCTGCCGGCGCGGATAGGGAGGGGAATGTGATGCTAAAGTACTTTTCATCTAGACAAGTGATGACAGAGCGCGATAAATTCATTAAAGAAGATAAACGAAACTCTATATCATCGAATGTGCTAATTAACAGTGGTTTATTTATTACCGTGCCACAGAAATTGTTTGCACATTGGGCTTTGTATATTTTAGAAAAATCTTGTGCAGCGGCCGGTTCTTGTGCGTTTCATGGTGCGTTCTCAAGTCGTAGTCCGTGCTACAGCACGCATTATTTTATTATTTGAGGAGAGTGGTGTCTCAGTTGGGAATCAGTCGCATGTACCACTGACTTTACGTCGTCCATTTATGTCAGTACACGCCCATACGAATTTTGCTAATAGCACTGATCACCATTAAGTTGCTGCTGGTCAGTTCCTGTTTAATCTCGCCGTTCACTTCTCTCCGGAACCAGATTAGGTGCGTCTAAAGGGGCCTTCAACGTGCACTTTTTGTTTTCTTTTCGGCTGGTCCAATTCGTGGCTCTGAAGAAACCCGGGTGCTCTTAGCGCACAGCGTAGCAGGGCGCCGTGTTTCGTCGGCTCCCCTTCGGAAAGGAACGCGTGCTGGCCCAGCGAGGGGAGGACGAGAAGGGGTGGCGCGCATTTCTTCCAGGGCCGACGGATGTGCCCGGATGTGTGCGAGTCGACAAGTCAGGTGCCAACTGGCGGCAGGCGAAGGCAAGCGCCACAACAGCATCGACAACAACAGCGGCGGAGGAGGCAAGAGGTGACAGAAGTGCGCGATCGATTCCTCCTCACCCGTTTTCGTGTGGTGCAGGGAGCGCGCGCGGCCGCGTTTGGAAATCAAGCGACAATCAGCCTGCAATCATCCTTCCATCCACACCGCCGCAGCAGCGACGGCGGCGGCAGGGCAGAGCAGAGCAGAGGCGGGCGCGCGAGCGAGCGAGCGAGGGAAGACGCGCGCGGCGGCGGAGGGAGGAAGATGCGGAAGATGCTGGGGAGGATGGGGAGCGATGCGCCCGCGGGAGGGCGCGCGCGACGCGCACGCGCGTCGGAGCAGCAGCGCGCCGGGCGGCGCGCCGCCGCGGCCAGTGTTGCCGCCGCCGTCGCGCCGTGGGGTTCCCCTGCGCCCGTGTCTCCCGGAGCCGCCAACCTTGTGTGACGTCTTCTCGCCCACTCTGCTGGCCGCTTTGATGAGTCCGCGACGCTCCGCTCCTCCGTGCGCGCCTCTCGAGCCTCGTCGACGCTAGCTGGTGAGTGGGTCCGCACGGCGTGCGTGCTCGCCGCGGCAGCAGCGGCCGCCGCGACTCTTCGCGCGCCGGCGATGCGCGCGTCCCGCCCGATGGCGGGACTGGAAACGGCCAGACGGCGTGGCGCAGTGGCCTCCGCCGCCGACGCGTGCTGCTCGCGCCTCCCCCGGACCGCGCGCGCGCGCCTATTCGCGCCGTTAAAGGCGGAGCTTAGGTGTCCCCCAATTTTTTTTGTTAGCTTGGGCGGGCAGAAGAAAGTAGCTGGGTGCGCGCCACGCCGTGCCGCCGGTGATTGAGAACGGGAGAAAGTGGAACGCGGTGGCCGTCTGTGCCGGCCCCGAACGTTCGCGCGGCGCGCGTTTTGCCTTGCGCGCATATGTCAGGTGTAGCCAGCTTTCCAGGCCGTGCCCTTACTAACCTTCGGCAGCAGAGCAGCTGCGATGGAGGTCGTCACGTTCATCAGTTCTTCAGCACAGGGTTCTTTTCTTGTTTCCATGTTTTTTAAAAGTTTTTCGACGGCTGTCCCGCTTATCGCTGTTACGTGCGGTAGAGTAGACTACAGTAGAGTTAGTTCTTGGGCTAGTGTGTATTGTAGACTAGTAGTGAGGGGCGAACCGGCACAGTGGAGAAGTATTTTGCCTCGCCCGGGGCTAGTAGGTAACGGTGTCAATTTAATATGTACTCATTCCAGTGGAGAGGGATGTGTACGTGCTCGGCATAGGGTGAAAAAAAGAAAACACCTGTCGTGTAAAATATACTGAAATAGCCAACAGGAATCTGTGGTGCGTTAATATAGCTTGAGGAATAGGGCACACATGAGTAGCGGTTCGCGATGTTGAGCACAAAGTGATACTTCCACGAGCAAGCATCTAATTATTAAGACGGACGGCGTAACCTGAGAATGTAATATTTGGTCTCATATTATCCTCTCAGGACATGAATTGCGATGAGTGACGCGGCTTTTCGTTTCTTTGAAAAGGACACCCAGGCGTCTCCATCCAATTTATTTTTCTATTTTAAAATTCGTTTTCTGGCTGTGTTGACGTTTTTTCGGTAACGTAAAAACGCATTTCTTGCTGAGAAAATTAAGCGTAAAAGTTTTCCCGGCACTCGATTTAAACTTGTTGCTTGAAGACCGAGAATGATGACTCCGTGATGACCGTTTCGAAGTCCAAGGCAGCGTAGCTTATCCTCGGGGATCCGCGCGTAAGAAGCCGCCTTCACGTTACTGCGATTTGTTTACAAGAACGGCTGGTATTAATGAGGATGTATATTTAATTTTTATTCATTGTCTAGCCTACAAAAGCTTCGTTTTCAGTGAGGGCAGCCCGCTTGTCAGTAGAACGCGGTAACCTTTCAATGCCATCCAAATTCCGTTTGTCTTCCGTGTCACCTTTAAACGTCTCAATGGCGGCGGAGTCGTCAAGTGCGCGGAGCGATTCCTGCTGCGGCTTAGCGCGCGCCATGTTCGCAACAAGTCGTTGCAGCCTTGTGCCGAGGAGCTTTCGCAGCTATGTGTTCTAGACCGGTGGTTGGGTCGTGCGTGTTTATTCCGAACACGATTTCATCCTCGGTGTTGGGCGTAACGTTTATATTTTAGCAGGGAAACGACGAGCGTTCAGGTCACTCGTTAATAACGTACCGTATTTGCCAAAAGTGACCAGGGTACTGTAACCGCGGAAAAAGCGGGCTGCGAGGATAACCTGCGAGACGTCAGCCTGTATACCACTGTCGCTATCTTTGGTGGTATATCTCGTGTATCAATGAAAAAGGAAGAGTAGCAGCCTGGCCCTGATTGCATTCGGAAAAGATGGTACAACTGTTAGTCGCCATATTTCGGGCCAGCTGTGTTGACCACCAAGCGAACGAAACGAACTGGCGGTTTTACTAGGTGGGGAAGATATTTGGGAAGACTGGGAGAGGCTGCGCCTGACAGTATTGCGAACTCGGCTTGGCAAGCAGGCGCGGGCAATTTTCAAGCGCGGCTGCGAAGCGTATTTCGGAGCCGATTTGAGTTCGCTTTGCAACTGGACTTTCATCTCTCTACGCATACCTTTAAAGGCAGTGTCGGCGACGCAGTTAAGAGCGCTCTTCATTGACATGAAGGAAAAAAAAAAGAAAGCATGGTTGAACAGCTTCCTTGAACACCCCTTTTCCCGGCATTTTATTGTGCTGTCAAACCTAAGATGGCTCGTACAAGGCCCTTGAAGGAACTTTTACATATCACGTGACCTTTACTAGCGGCGTTTTTAAAACACGGCCTAGGTGTGGCGCACCTTCTTCCGCGTTTTACTTGCTTGTGCCTAGTGAGACGCGGAATGTTAGCAGCACCGTCTTTGCCAAGAGTAATCAAGCAACGGGGTGTGGTTTTTAGCGGAGCACAAGTGGTAGTCTTCAAGCCCTTAATCTGTGTAAGGCAAAGGGAGCCCTTGTCCTCAACTTTCTTGACCTTTCGGTCTTTAGGGATGCTGTACGGGCGCCCGCTACACGGCTGAAAAGGCAAACACCGTTGCCTGGTTGCTTTTGGCATAGACGATACATTCGATGCTTCCTTCATTCATCGGTGCAGGTCGCGGCAAAGTGCAGTGGTGATTAAACCGCATTCACTGGACGGCCTGTGTGGAGGCAAAGAGGGAATTATTTTGCTTACCACCGCTGTACTCGTGCCTTCGTTGAAGGGTCGAATCCTGACCCTTTCAAACGGAAGGTGGAAATCTGTGGTTTTTACGATATATGTCACAATGAGGCGGCGACAGATCGTCGTACCACGACACTGCGGCGTTTATTCAGACGTGACCCTTGGCTCTTCAGAGCCCAGGAAAAACTAACAAACGTTGTCTTCGAGTGGGTTGTGCGGAAGCTTGAATAGAATAGAAAAAAAATGGGGGAGGGCTGGGGGCGAAACGCGCTCTAATTGACTGAGGTGAACGCGATCTTAAGTTAAATATTTAATTCGATGATTCGAAGCCTACGTTGGGCCTTTATTACACATATTTTGTCTTCACCTGAATTGCTAGAAGTACGCGCTGTTACGTTGAGCGGTCGCAGTCACAGCTATCCATCTCATTGCAGCCCTCTTATGGAGCGTGCTTGTTCCAAGCGAAGGAGACGCGCGCAGAACGGCCGGTGATATTTGAAGTCGAACTCTCGTGCTTTCCTATTCATTGTCGATATCTCAGAAGTATTTTCGGTGCTCCCGCGACGCCTGTGACAATTTCCCCGGCTTTTCCTGAGCGTTTACACGCACGTACGGTGTCTATAGGCCGACTTTTTTCGCCCGCGCAGCGAGTAGCGCGTGTGCCTCAGTGGCGCTCGCAACAAACTCGGGACACGCCCGACTGACCGCACCTCGTCGTCGGTGGGTCTCATCCCCCCCCCCCCCCCCGCGCTCTCCATCTCGGTGCTGCGGTCGAGCCCGCACACTTCGTTTTGTCACGTTCCTCGGGAGATGGGCGCAGCTGACCAAGGGGAACGATGCGGAAGGCAGTTTGCGGGGACGGCGATATATACGCCTTCTGTCTTCTTCCGAGCTCGCTTTGGATGGCTGGTCGGCCGGCTTCCCCCAGCCTCGTGCTGTTTCGAGAGCCCCGATCTCCCGCTGGGATCGCGGCCGGAAGAGGAGAGAGATGGAGAAGAAGAGCACCGGGCGCGTCCTCCCCGTGGAGAGCGAGCAGCCAGCGACGGCGGTGCAGAGTCAGAGAGAGGCCACGCGGGGCAGGCTTTGTTCCGCGCAGTAGATCGGAAGGGCACCGGCGGGTCCTCTCCTTCTGGTGTGCTCCTCCTGCTGCCTCTCGGCGTGCGCCGGCCGCCGCTGTCTCGGCTCATTAGCCGCGAAGACATCCGCGTGAGCCGCAAGAATCTAGCCGAAAGCCCTGCTCTGCTCCGGCCTCGGCCGCCGCCGCCGCTCTGTGTCGTCTTTGGCAGCCGGCCGCTCTGTCAGTGTCCACCTTCTCGATTGAACTCCCCCACCACTGCCACCACACCCTCGGCGCCTAGCTTGATTGTTTGTTTTCCTCGCTTTATTATCGCACTTGCAGGTGCCTGAGTGCGTATAGATTTAGTGCCTGGTTTATCTTTGGCGGCAGGGGGGAAAGGCGGAGAGCTGCATGAATATACTGTCGTAGTACCTTGTTCTGTAGCCGTTGAGCGAAGAAGCGCCAGCTAGCCTTTCACTGGTTATAGGAAATATGAGCTAACTGTATAGCGAAAATTCTTTTTTTGCCTTTACAGGTGGGTGGGGAAGCGTATTACTAGCTGCTATGTTTTGCTGTGGTGTTTTTTTTTCGCCATGTAACAGCAGCTGAACTGAGCACTCTGTAAATAGGTCGTCGTCAGTCGGGCAGAAGCTGGAGAGGCGCGTCTTAATTGGGGGAAGTGAAGAGGTTGGCCCGCAGTCGGTCGCGTGTGTGCAAAGGGGAATTGAAGAAGGTGATGACAGCTGAATATAAGAGCAACGAGCACAAGTTCGTGCATACTCGAGGAAACAACCTGGCGGCTTACTCAGTACCACGAGTTAGAACCTGAGCTGCGTGCGACGGATGCCTCGGTAGCCCCGTATGCATACTGCCCTCCAGAAAGGTTCATGGGACGTATTGTGTATTTAAAAAAATATATTTCGGCGCAGTAACGTAATCTAGTCGTCTAAAATTTGTCAATTTATGCCGTGATATGCGCATGCTATACGCACTGGTAATAACACCGCGCGACTGGGTCACAAGGCAGATCTACAATGAACTTTTTTTTCTTTTCTGATTCCGTAAACCTTTGCTGCCGATAGCGCACTCCTGGCAAGAGCCCAGTAGGACATCCTCAGCCAGCGGCCGTCGTTGCGAGGTTAAAAACGCAAAAAAAAAAACGATCGGCTAACCCCTGACGCCCTCCTAGAGCCAAAGCACCCTGTTGCTCTACGCATTTGTGTCCGCGTATTTATCTACACTTTAGTCTAGATTCGCTGTTTTTACTTGGAAGAAAAGTCTCTTCATAGGAACGCTCAAGGCTTATCCGTCTGCGCCGGAGCAACCCTATTAATCGTAGCTCGCTCGGTGCGTGTGTGCTGCGGGGAAGGAAGAGCGGGAATAATGCGTAATCATCCGTATGCAGATTCACTCGGCTTTCAAGGTTTCACGTCGGTGAAAAAAGGAAGAAAAAAAACCATCATAAAACGGAGCAGGTTTGAGAGTTTCTTGGCACGCTGAGGAGGAAACGCACAATGCAGTCGGCGTTGGTGGGAAAAGTTCGTTGGACGCGGAATTCCCTCAGTTTTTGCGCTCGCGCCAAGCTCCACGCGTCCTCAGTTTTCGCGCTGCGCCATGGTTTCCGCGAGGTGTTCGGCGTCCAAATGACATGCACGTGTGAAACAACGGTGGCCCCCGTAGGAGAACCTGGCAGCCAGCGCAGTGTATTGCGCCACGCCGCACTTTAGCGCGCTCTCTCGGGAGCGTAAACACAGACAGAGAGGGACAGTAATAGCCAAGTGCGCCGGGGAGGGCGTCCTAGATAGCGGGATACCGAGAGCTTTCTTGAGGATGCGCATCTGCAGAGAGAAGCGCGAGCTAGCGTTAGAACTCGCGCGCGGTTCCTCCCCCCTTCTGTTGTTGGTGGGGCGCAGAGAGCTCCGTTCTGTGGCGTTGATGGATCGCTTGCTTTTTGTAGCCGCCTGCTCAGGCATCCCAGACAAGGACACCAGGGCAGGGGGGGGGGGGGGGGGGGCGGCTTTCGCCGCGGCCAAGCGCGCTTTCTCTCGCGCCGGAAGCGGCCACAATGCGCGGCAGGACTAGACGCTCCTGAAGCTGCTCCGGCCACGAATAGGAGCAGCCCCCGAGTACGCACTGGAGTGCAGCGCACTCTCCTACACCGCCTAGACCCTCGCGCGCTGGTTAATTACTCGCCTTTCTTGCTCACTCGGTACAGCGAGCCTTGAAACTAGCGGCGGCCGGATGGTGTACGTATACCGCTACCCGTATTCAGGCCAAACAACTGCAGCGGAGACTGTGGAGAAAAAAAACTGGTTGTGGTAGTGGTTTTATTAAAAATAATAGTAAAAAGGAAGGAAAAGATTTTTGCTAGCCCCGGCATCTGCCATCGATACTGAAGCACCTGAGCTGGGGCAGCGGAAATAAAGGATAGCAGGCAGAATGGAGAAATGAAATGAAAGAGTGGAGGGGACAGGAAGAGAGGATAGGGGGAGAAGTAATATGTACAAACTATTTACACAATAAGAAATGTGTCCAGGTGTGCGCGTGATTACTTCATGTTGGAGGAATTAAAACACACGCGCACAGCACTTTGTTGGCTACAAATGGAGTGGGGCGTCCAGTTATCAATCGTTCAAGGTAGAACTCGCGGAGCGTTCGGTCACTGCGTGTAACTACCTGACGGAGAACAGACGGGACGTCAAGCCCGTGTGTTCGAGGAATGCACAGAGGCTCACCAAAGTTCGCTCACGAGTGCGCGCACTTCCCTGCGCCCTATAGGCCGCGAGCATATCGCGATGAGCATCGGCGAACGCGGAACAGCGAAGGAGCAGGTGTTCTAGTGTTTCCACTGCACCGCATCCGTCACACACATCACTCGTCGCGATTCCGTGACGCACCCGTCGTTCCCCGGGCCACACGCAGCCAATGCGCGCGCGGAGGATCATTGCACGTTCTGACCGTGTAAGTGCGCGACAGCCGGTGACACTGTCGATGCGCTCACCTCCCGCGATGCGTGGGTCGGGGTGCTGCTTTCGGAGATGGTCTTGGATGGCCGCACACACGTCTTCCAGCGCAAGGGGCAGATCGCTGGCAGGTAGTTGGTGTGCAGCGGTCGCGAGGTCGTCAGCTTCTTCGTTGCCGGCGATACTGCAGTGACCGGGCACCCACTGTGCACGCACGGCACAACCTCTCTGCGCGAGGCGCTCGATAATAATAATTGGTTTTGGGGGAAAGGAAATGGCACAGTACCTGTCTCATATATCGTTGGACACCTGAACCGCGCCGTAAGGGAAGGGTAAAGGAGGGAGTGAAAGGAGAAAGGAAGAAAGAGGTGCCGTAGTGGAGGGCTCCGGAATAATTTCGACCACCTGGGGATCTTTAACGTGCGCTGACATCGCACAGCACACGGGCGCCTTAGCGTTTTTCCTCCATAAAAACGCAGCCGCCGCGGTCGGGTTCGAACCCAGGAACTCCGGATCAGTAGTCGAGCGCCCTAACCACTGAGCCACCGCGGCGGGTGGCGCTCGATGCGCGAGCGAATTTCCCGCACTAGTGGGGTACCGCGGCCGTTAGATTGCAGGCGGCTGAGGGCGGCGAGGGAGTCGCCTAGCAGAGCACTGAAAACTGAAAAAACTGAAAATTGGTTTTTGGGGAAAGGAAATGGCGCAGTATCTGTTTCATATCTCGGCAGACACCCGAACCGCTCCGTAAGCGAAGGGGCAAAGGAGGGAGTGAAAGAAGAGAGGTGCCGTAGTGGAGGGCTCCGGAATAATTTCGACCACCGGGGGATCTTTAACGTGCACTGACAACACACAGCACACGGGCGCCTTTGCGTTTCGCCTTCATCGAAACGCAGCCGCTGCGGTCGGGTTCGAACCCGGGTACTCCGGATCAGCAGCCGAGCGCCGTAACCACTGAGCCACCGCGGCGGGCGTGACTGCGGAGGAAGTTTAGATTTTTCACGTGCTTGGTGGGGGCGAAATAAGAGGGTTAGTTCGAATGAGCCGGTGATTCGAATTAAGTGAGATTTCGCTGTACTTCGATTTTTAAGCGTGTAGAGAAAAGTTCAGCATTGGGGTCGGGCATGGCGACGGTTAGGTCGCTTCTGTCTGCGACGATTTCACGTCTAATCTGGAGCGAGAAGTGACCCACGGCTGCTTCCGCGAAGGTTACTGCACCCAGCTGGGCTGGTAGTTTTCCGCGCGTTTGGACACGTGTCTTCACCGCAAAAGTTGACAAAAAAAAGATTTATAATACGTTGCTGTTCTGTGCTTCGATCGTCAACATTGAAGCGAACGCCAATGAGTGTTTGATAGTTGCCTGAGGGTTTCGTGTAAATTTTAAAGCATAGGCATCGAAATTCTTTGTTTTCGTCCAGAACTCTGTCAACCACCATGGTTATTAAAAAGTTGGTTCCCTGTTGTCCTTGGTGCAGCTGATATTTACGCCAGCCCCTTAGATGGCCTATTATAGATGCCCGAAAGTTTGCTCCTCATACGCTGATAGTCATGCACGAATATCTATTGTCATCTGGCCTATAATCTCTTTCGGAACGCCGTAAGCAGGGTGTACGTGTCTTCCGGAACTTAATTAACCGCCTGAGAAGAGAGAGCCCAGTGCCGCCCTCAAAGTCGTTATTTCGAAGCAGTTTTCACCAGTTTAGTGTACAGTTTAGTTTTGCGTTTATGATCTATAGCTAGTAAAGGACTGCAACTCTTCAACGGGATCCTTGTTTATTATCGCACTTCTGCGTGTGCGAGTATTTCGATGAGTCTGCAAGATACGAGATTTGCACGCGAACAACCTGGACACATTTCTTATTGTGTATAATAGTTTGTGTATATTACCTCTCCCCATATCCTCTCATCCTGTCCCCTCACCGCTTTCATTTCATTTCTCCATTCTTCCTGCTATCCTTTACTTCCGCTGCCCCAGCTCAGGCGCTTCAGTATCGATGGCAGATGCCGGGGTTAGCAAAAATCTTCCCTTTCGTTATTATTTTAATAAAACCACTTACTACTACTACCACCGCATAGCGCACTGAGTGGGCACTGCTTAACTGTCCGCTGGCTTTGAGAAAAGGAAAGGCACCTAACTACCTCACTTTGTAGGTGGACACCGCCTCCACCTTACAGCGCGACTGAGGTGTCCGCTGACCCAGTGAACCAGTTATGCGCGTTTCTTTTCCTCGAACCCAACGGAGGGTTCAAGACAACCTGCTTCGTGCAAGCGGGCCCTGGAGCCCGCGAACTGTGCCGGGTACGCAGTCGAACGGAAGACCACAAGCGGACGAAGGTAGAGTGTGCACGTGAGCGTAGAGACGCTATAAAACGGGCTGCGAGGCGCCCGAGCGGGGCGGTCTCGTGTGAAACGTCAAAGCGGGCTGCCACTCCGGTCGTCTCGGCAGCTAATGCCGGTCAGTTCTCGCTTGTTATTGCTTAGGCCGGTAAGCTTAGGTCGACTAACTTTTTTAGTGAACACTTGCTCACAGCAACCACTGCCGTTGGTCGGTATTGCCATCTCTAAGGGGTGCGCGGACCCTTATTTAAATGGTTATGTAGAACAGGTTACAGTTCCACGCTAAATGGGAAGGCCGTGGCCTGCCTGGGACAGAACAAGTACGTAGGCGTACGAGGCTGGCTACGTTGATGACTCTGCCGCCATGCGACAGGCGAGGGAGCAACGCTAAGGACGTAGATCAGTTGCATTGTGCGCAAAATGTGTGTACCGTTCGCGCCACCCGTGTCGTTGTCCCGCGATCGCCTCCGAATTCCAGAGCTCGTTCGTTGGGCGCACGCGGTTTTACTCCTAGCCCCAGTGCGTGTGTGAGGCGAACCGCGCGACGTCGGTAGCAGGCGGGGGTGCCTGCGGGGCGTGACGAGGGAAGAAAAGAAAAAAAAGCAACCGTCGGTTCTCTGACCTTTGCTTCCTCCAGGCGTGCTAATTTTTGCCGTCCCGTCTCACGGGGGACTTTGGGGCGACGTTTCCTCGATGGGCTGCGCAGCGCGACACAGTTCATTGCGCTGCATGCGCCTGGTGTCCAGTCTCGATATATGTCCTCCTTCTGGCGGTTGTGTTTATTTTATATTTATTTTAATCCTCATACAGCTCGGTACCCTTCGAGATCCACTCTTCAAAGTGGGAAAATGCATTATACCGGCACTTTAACTTCACTGCGTTCGAACATTTTATCCTCCTTTATTTGTCTATCCGTCCACCAAAACGCGTAGGTAACGTACTAACTTACCAATCTCAGGTGAGCGTGGCAGAAAAGGAACAAGTAGTAGCATAATACATATCACGGACTTCTACCGGAGGTACTGTCATCAGAATGCGTAGACGTAGTCGTCATCTCATATCGTTGAAAGCATTGCTGCAGTAGTGTAGTCCGTAATTATAGTGAGCACTGGAGTGCGAATGCTTTCCTTTTTTATTTTGATGGCCAAATTATGTATGAAATTTTGTTGCACTGTCAACAGTTGTTTCTTTGTCGCCTTCTTAAAAGCGACATGGTCTTTTATTCAGGTGAGCCAATAAAAAGTGGTCTAATTCTCTCTCACGACCTTAAACGTCACAAGCGGGGACTGTTAAAGATACAACAGTTTAGACATTGAAGTGCGCCAACTAGATATGCCCGATGGCGGTGAAAAACAAAGAAGGTTGATGTTCCTCCCTTCCTGGTACACCGCGCAGGGGACGCAGGGCCCGTTAAAAAGAGTAGCCCCGCTACTCGTGAATGACAGGAGCGCAAACTCCAGGCGCTAAAGGCAGGACACCGCACTTCAAAGAAGTCTAGCTACTCACCACGTTCTTTGTCTACACGTCAAAGCACTAGCCTTTGTGCTAACAACGTGCTCGTAGTTAACTGCCGAGCTACTTTCGAGCGACAGTAGGCTCCGCGAGAGAGGCAACTCGTGCAACTTCAGATCGTTGCGTGGCTCCCTGCTATGGCGGTGCTCCGACACCATAAAGTGCGCATCTCACTAAGCCGCTGGTCTTTCATTGCCGTGGAAGTCAGCTTCGTTTCATCCGCACATGGTATGGTTGCGGCAGGAAGGCCGTATGCGCGCTTAATGAAGTCACCCGCCGCAGCGCACATTTGTGGCGGGGGAGAGAAAAAAAAACTTTTTTGCCCAAGTGTTTGCCATGCGCCGAGCGTCATATTCGCGACGTCTGTAGCTCGTCAGCAGAATTGCTGCGGGTGCGTTTCTGCGAGTTGCTCCTGTATGCATATATATATGCGCGGTAGGCGTACGTACGGGGCGAAAACGAGGAAGCGAATACGCGGGCGACGACAACGTCGTAAACACGGCGCGCCGTATAGTCGCGCAACGCCCCCCCCCTCCCCCTCCCTTGTCCCGCAGAAGAAGACTGCTTCTCACTCGCCGGCTCGATCGTCGACGCACCACGCCTGCGCCCGTCGGTTGCTCGGCAGAAAGGAACCGATTAGCACTCTTGAGGGGAAGAAATAAGAGTGAAAGGAATAGAACGAGCGTTTCGTATTTTCTTTTCTCCTCGCATTCTCGCTCGCTTTCATCCGCGTTGTGGCCGGCGCACACTTGGAGCGTAATTTTTCCGGCGCCGAGCGGTTTCCTCGGTTGCGTGCGCGTCGACCGGCAATAGAGAGAGAGAGAGAGCAGCAGCTTCGTAATAGCTTCAGAAGAAAGGAGAGAGGGAGGCAACTGTTAACCAAGGAAAGTGCGGCGGAGGAGAAGGATGAGGGGGGGATGGTGGTGGCGCGCGGTGAGCGTAATGACTGTTCTCTGCGGCGCTGAGCGTCGAACCACCTGTTCGCGTCTGCTTGTGCATCCCCAGTTAAGTTTCCCCTCTAGGGCTCGCTGGTAAAGGAGAGAAGCGCTCGCCGATGCCCGCGCTGTTTCTTGGCTGCTGGCGCATCGGCTCCGCCGCGAGACTCTTTCCGGCGATTGACGTTTTCTTTTTCTCCAAACTTGACCGTAGCTCGCGCGGTGGTTCTTGACGGGGTGTTCGCCGGGCGTTCTGTGTTTCCTTCGATGAACGCTAGTGGTCCCGTGCGTTGGCTGCTTGCCCGTATAGTGACTGGTTGTTTCACTCCGCCATCAGGTTAAGCCGCAGCCTAGCACGAACATTGAACGAGTTTCGTTGGTTATCCTAATTCAAAGCGCTCGGCACCAGACCAAAACCTAACCTTTCTTACTGTAGCCCTCATTTGCCGTATGCTTGTTTTGAATACCGTCAGTGTATCAATTAAACGGTGGATTTTTGTAACACCCGTACGATTATTTTTGCTTTCATTATATTCCTGCACGTCTCACCTTTGCTTCGGTGATGATCGTGCCGATTTTAATTCGTGAGGTTATTGATGGTTTTTGAGGAAAGGAAATGGCGCAGTAACTGTCTACCTTCCCGGTGGACACCTGAACCGCGCCCGTAAGGGGAGGGAGGAAGGTGGGAGTGAAAGAAAGAGGTTATAGTGGAGGGCTCCGGAATAATTTCGACCACCTGAGGATCTTTAACGTGCACTGCATCGCACAGCACGCGGTCGTATTTTGCGCTTCGCCTCCGTCGAAACGTGGCCGCCGCGGTCTGGTTCGAACCCGGGAACTCCGGTTCAGTAGCCGAGCGCTGCTACTGCTGAACCGTGCCGCGTCTGATTAAATATAGGTTTCTGCTAAGCTCTAAAATTTATCGCTAAAATTTCTCG